>NC_091287.1:24606225-25806225 GCF_032444005.1 Ranitomeya imitator
TGTGGTGTGGTTTTCCTCGGCGTCCCTCTGCCCCGACGCGCGTTTCACTGACGGCTTCTTCAACTGCCACAGCACATGATAGTCTAAGCTTTAGACATGAGATCCATTTTTTTTCTCACTCCCATAGACTTGTATGGAACATACGGAAGAGACCAATTCATGCTGTCCGTGTAAAAAACGCTAACCTGAACAATAACAATATTACTAATAATAAATATTAATAAATTAATAATAACAATATTGAATCCCATTGGTCCTTGTGCTGTCCGTCTGCTATCAGAATAGAACCTAAGCATCACACATATGTACAGTACGCTCGTCTAGAGGCTATGCACCTTTACAATTTTTTTATTTGGGTTCATTGCCTATAAAATCTGATTTAAAACCTTTTTTTTGCAATTTCTCGTTTCTAATTCTTTAACGGTTTTTATTCCACAGCTTTCATGATTGCGGGACACTGCAAGCTGCTTAATCCTTTTTCAAGCTCAATTCCGATTCCAATAGAGTTTCCAGCCTTTATCGCTCTTCTAAACACAAATCTGTTTTTTTTTTTTAGTTGATTTTATTTTTAAGAAGATTTTATTACATTTAAAAGAAAAGAAAAAAAAAAACAACGTAGCTTGAAGATTGACCCAACAAAGAACTAGATGTCGGGGATTGTCCACTAAATAGAACCGAGCAGCTTGCAGTGTTCTGTAACGCATGCATTCTGAAGATGAAAAAACAATCATGAAATTCAAATATAAAAAATATTAAAAACCTCCAAAGTCTAGGAGTAAACTGCACTAAGGTTGGGTTTTAGAGTGTCGTAAGCTCAAGATCAGCCCTAATAAGTTATGTAGCTTATTAGACGATATGGACAGAGGTTGGATTCATGAGATGAAGTGTCAGCTTTCATGATAGCGCCATAAAATATAGATTATATCGCTTTATTGTGGTTATTACATTCTTTATCCTCCAGGAGGCTGTTTTGAAGTCTTGAGACCAGAGAGTGAAAGACTGTGCAATCCGCCGTGTATCCAGCAGCACTTGTATTGTACGGAGGTAGGTAGTGACATGTGAGCGGCTAGGATATCGTAGTTCCACAACATTTCCTATGTAATCCATTACTTGCTGGGGTAAGGCATGCACTTAATTGTCCGATAAGTATGATCAATGACTCGTCTAATTCCCACTGGTAACATTTTAATTTCTGCAAAATGGCGTAATGGCTTAACTCCTAATTCCACTGTTCATTTATAGCTTATGCTATTAGCCTCCTGCCATCAGCTAGACTGCGGCTGTCGTAATATCCTAAATACTTAAGGAAATGTTGACCCTCGGGCAACGCAAAGTGTACAGCTGGCCCGGAATCATCGGCAGGAAAATCTGGGCTCATGGAGAACTATGAAAGCCCGATAAAGACGTTCCATGCTTGTGGAGGCTACACCGGTTTGAAAGCCTCAAATGGGCTGCCGGGTGAAAACGAGTTATAAAGTATCCGCAGGATACATAACATCTTATTGATTAGTGGGGGCCGACCGCACAAATCACCAGAACGGGGCACTATTATCCCCGCGCATGATCCACCGCCACTCAATTCATTCCTTTCGGCTTTTCCGGCAGTCCAATGGAAAATTAATGGAACGGCAGTCGGGCATCCAACCTTCCTCTGAATTTTGTAACAGGAATGAAAATTCCTCGTTCTAATGATCGATGCTGTTCCCAGTGATTGGATCCAATAAGTTATTGATAGATGATGGTGACTTTAAATAGTTATTCTCATCTCAGACCTCTCAGACATTCATGGCATATGCAGTCCTAGTCTTTCTTGAAGACGCGGACCCTCTCTTGACCTCTGTGTGTAGAGGGGTGGTGGCGCACACTCAGCTTTTTCCATTTATTTCATGAGATATTAGAAAATAGGTGACGACCAAAAAAAAAAAGGAAATCCATTCTAAAAAAAAAAAGGTATATAATTTCCCGCACTTCATGAATTTTAGCGATTTTCCCCAAAAAATTTGGTAATTTGATTTGTACGAGCAAAATGGCGGCTGTATAGCCTAAATTTTGATGAATTCACATGAGCCTGGAAATGTTTAAAAGTAACGATAAAAAATTCTCCCTTTCGTCCCTGATCTGTCCCTACCGCCGACAATCCTCTACTTGCTCTAAAAAGGCATCAGCTCCGGCTCCAGTCCTCTCTTCACTCTTCACCAACGCTTTCGGCACCGACTAAGCCCATGTCTAGTTGAAAATGTTGGAAAGGGTGCGATAAAGTAAGAAAGCTATAGAGAACTGCAGGAGAGAGGCGTAGTATGTGTGGGGGGATTATATGGATGATAGAAAACGATGAGGTGGTTTGTTGTGCAACGGGTGGGCGCAACACCAGTGTTGTCGCCAACTGAGGGAATCGTTCAACTTGGCCTTCAGTCTGAACGAATTGCAATTGAAGAAGCTGGGCTATTTCTATCAGTGATCCCCCGATGCGGAGAAACTCAGATTAAAACATGTTCAGAAGTAATCACTAATTCCTAATGAACCTGATGAAGGCTTGTTTTAAAGAGCCGAAACGCGCTGTATGTCCAATAAGCTGGTTGCGTTTGACCATTTTGGAATACCATTTTGGAATCTGATCTTGTCTATATCGGGGCATCGTTGCTACAAATAGTTGAGTTTCTTCAATTGCCCTAAACCTACATATGACATCATAATGTGCGCCGTCCCCTGTGGTCATCTAGGGCAATGTAATCACGACAAGGTCTACTCAACACCTGAAACGTTGTCAAAGAGTGAAGAGAAGACAAGAGCCGGAGTGCAAGCCGATGATATTTTATTGTTTCTAGCCCATTCTTGACCACTCCTTTGATTACGCTTTGGGATCTGATGACCTCAGAGCTTAATAATTATTTTAAGGTTTTTGCAAATGGAATTTCTTGGCTGAAATCAATGCATATGGACCGTTCTTGGCTCGATCGGTGGAAGTTGCGTACTTGTTTGAATATTGATTTGGATGTGACCTGTATAAAGGGATAAGCGAGAGATGTGTCTCGTCATTCTCCACGAGGATTGGCACACAATACTGATTAGATTTTTTCCTCCTCGTTTTAAGTCTGGATCCTGCGGTTGTGAAGATGGCTACACAGAAGTCACCTCCTCTGATGGGACGCTGGATCAGTGCACTCTGATTCCTGTAGTGATTTTACCGACCAGCATGGACAAGAAAAGTGATGTAAAAACGAGCCGAGCCATTAACCCAACACAACCGTCTAGCAGTCAGTCTGGCTATGGGGGAAGGACATGGTTTTTGCAGCCATTTGGGTCAGGTAAGTAAAACTTTCAACAGAATGATAGGGAATTGGATTGTGAGCCTCAATGGGGACAGTGCCGATAGTGTCTGTAAAGTGTGGTGGAATTGATGGCGCTATATACAGTGGGTACGGAAAGTATTCAGACCCCCTTAAATTTTTCACTCTTTGTTCCATTGCAGCCATTTGGTAAATTCAAAAAAGTTCATTTTTTCTCATTAATGTACAGTCTGCCCCCATATTGGCTGAAAGAAACAGAAATGTAGTAATTTTTGCAAATTTATTAAAAAAGAAAAACTGAAATATCACATGGTCACCCTTGGCTCAGTATTGAGTAGAAGCCTCTTTTGTGCTAGTACAGCCCTGAGTCTTCTTGGGAATGATGCAGCAAGTTTTTCACCCCTGGATTTGGGATCCTCGGCCATTCTTCCTTGCAGATCCTCTCCAGTTCCGTCAGGTTGGATGGTGAATGTTGGTGGACGCCATTTTCCGGTCTCTCCAGAGATGCTCAGTTGGGTTTATGTCAGGGCTCTGGCTGGGCCGGTCAAGAATGGTCACAGAGTTGTTCTGAAGCTGCTCCTTTGTTATTTTAGCTATGTGCCATAGGGTCATTGTCTTGTTGGAAGGTGAACCTTCGGCCAAGTCTGAGGTCCAGAGCACTCTGGAAGAGGTTTTCATCCAGGATATCTCTGTACTCGGCCGCATTCATGTTTCCTTCAATGACAGCCAGTCGACCTGTCCCTGCAGCTGAAAAACACCAAAATAGCATGATGCTGCCACCACCATGTTTCACTGTTGGGATTGTATTGGGCAGGTGATGAGCTGTGCCTGGTTTTCTCCACACCTACTGCTTAGAATTATCACCAAAAAGCTCTATCTTCGTCTGATCAGACCAGATAATCTTATTTCTCATAGTCTGGGAGTCCTTCATGTGTTTTTTAGCAAACCCTATGCGGACTTTCATATGTCTTACACTGAGGAGGGGCTTCCGTCGGGCCACTCTGCCATAAAGGCCCGACTGGTGGAGAGATGCATTGATAGTTGACTTTGTGGAACTTTCTCCCATCTCCCTACTGCATCTCTGGAGCTCAGCCACAGTGATCTTGGGGTTCTTCTTTACCTCTCTCAACAAGTCTCTTCTCCCACGAATGCTCAGTTTGGCTGGACGGCCAGGTCTAGCAAGACTTCTGGTGGACCCAAACTTCTTCCATTTAAGGATTATGGAGGCCACTGTGCTCTTAGGAACTGTGAGTACTGCAGAAATTCTGTTGTAACCTTGGCCAGATCTGTGCCTTGCCACAATTCTGTCTCTGAGCTCCTTGGCCAGTTCCTTTGACCTCATGATTCTCATTTGGTCTGACATGCACTGTGAGCTGTGAGGTCTTATATAGACATGTGGGAGCCTTTCCAAATCAAGTCCTATCAGTTTAATTACACACAGCTGGCCTCCAATGAAAGAGTAGAACCATCTCAAGGAGGATCACAAGGAAATGGACAGCATGGGACTTAGATATGAGTGTCTGAGCAAAGGGGCTGAATACTTATGACCATGTGATATTTCGGTTTTCCTTTTTTAATAAATTAGCAAAAATTTCTACATATTTCTGCTTTTTTCAGTCAAGATGGGGTGCAGAGTGTACATTAATGAGAAAAAAATTAACTTTTCTGAATTTACTAAATAACGGCAATGAAGCAAAGAGTGACAAATTTAAAGGGGTATGATGCGTGAGCCCACATCAAAGTGAGGGACACGACATATGATGTAAATATTCATCATGTGTCTCGAAAGGGTTAAAGAACCTTTAAAAGGGGTTTAATACAGTCCTGGTAGACCTGAGAGTGTTACATACATCTTTTCAGAGGAATTGAGCTAGTTGAAATTGTCTGCGAATCGATTCACCATGAAATTAATTTTCTGGAAAAATTTGATGAAACTGGCAAGTTGGAATTTCAAAAGATTCCGTTTTTAACCTTTACCCGCACATTACACACATACATTACACCACCAAACATTGCACACAGACGCACATACTGTACATCACACGCATATACATTACAAACACACCGTTCATAGACACATACATTACACACAACCATACTCTACATTACACATATACACATTACAAAACACACTATACAGACACATACATTACACACATACACTACATTACACATATACACATTACAAAACACACTATACAGACACATACATTACACACATACACTACATTACAAACACACATACTTTACATTACACATATACACATTGCAAACACACTGTACAGACACATACATTACACACACACATACACATTACACACACACTGTACAGACACATACATTACACACACACATACACATTACAAACACACAGTTGACACATTACACGCAGACACACACGCTGTACATCCCACATATATACATTACATATGGAGACAAATCATCAGCTGCAATTCTCCTTCCAAAAAAAAAGGCCTTTGATAATTTGTGCTAACACGTTAATACAACTAATCAGATATTTGCATTATAAATGCCGTAACAATTGAATACTAACCAAAACTAACATTCCCTCTTTCCAGATGGGAAGCTGAAGACCTGGGTGTATGGGGTCGCTGCCGGCGCCTTTGTTTTTCTCTTATTTGTGGTTTCTATGATCTATCTGGCCTGGTGAGTTCACCTGTTATTGCCTAAAGTGATGTCCTACAAGTAGTTTTTGAGATTGTATGAAGCAAAGTCAAGGAATCTGCGTATACAATTCATGCTTCATGCACAGAGTCGTGTCCACAGAGGCGAGCACGCTGCTCAGTTACATTTATGTCTATGTGTATTTCCATACTATTATATAGAATTGAAAGTTTCATCTTTATATTATCATAAAGCTGCGGCGGTGAAGAGATAATCAGCCGAATCCGCCATAGCTTGCCGAACAAGCAGGGACCCGAACAAACTCGCTCCTCTCTCCTGAGGATCACTCCACTTACCGTGCATGTGCTGTCAGAAATTGAGCGCGGCATTCAAGGGGTTAAACAGCAGTGGTCGGAGGAACAGCTTGCGCCTGAGTCTGTTCCATGCATCTTTTGCATGACACAATAGTGCGTCGTGGATCGAGATGGCATTCACTACCATTTTACCCCTTTAGCTTTTATTTTATATAAAAAAAGTTTTTCCTCCCCCTTGATCTGCTGATATTATTAGTGTTTTTCTCTATTTCTATGGCATTAAGTAAAGCACTAAAAACACAAATACAAATACGTTTAGGCCATGCTCAAATAAATTCACACCAATTTTTTGCTGTCATATAATAAAAACAACTAAAAATGCCTTTAAATAATAGTAATTTGAAGAAAAAGTTTATTGAGATCACTAGTAAATGATTAAAACAGATCTATCACCAGAATTCTCATATATTAATAAATAGACACTTTTAGACCCGATGAGGCCAATGTACTTATTTTGAAAAATCCATGTCCGAAAGCCTGTATTATCCAGATATTGAAGTGAGTTATGAGTCCAGATAAAGAGGGAGAGTGTTCATAAGTCCAAGTGTATTCAGTACTCCATCCACCCTGACAACAATTCAATCTCCGTCCACCCAGACAGCTGCAGCTTGTATTGAGCATTGTGAGATCTCAGCAGCTACAGCGAGGAGGGACACTGAGGAGTTGTCAGTCTGGCTGGATGGGAACATATTCATAAGCGGGGAGGAGACACACTGAGGAGCTGTAAATCAGACTTGGTGAGTAGAGATTCAGCAGGGAATAAGGACAGTGACGATCTGTCAATCATGATAAGTGGGCAGAGATTCAGCAGCAACAGGGAAGAGGGACACTGAGGATATGTAAATTAGTGTAGTGATGCAGAGATTCAGCACAAGATGGAGACATTTGGGGCTGTCAATCAGGATAGGTGGTAAGGGATTCAACAGCGGCTGAGAGGAGGGGCACTGAGGAGCTGTAAATTAGTATACGTGGGCAGAGATTCAACAGCGGCTGAGAGGAGGGACACTGAGGAGCTGTGAATTAGTATAGGTGGGCAGAGATTCAACAGCGGCTGAGAGGAGGGACACTGAGGAGCTGTGAATTAGTATAGGTGGTCAGAGATTCAACAGCGGCTGAGAGGAGGAGCACTGAGGAGCTGTGAATTAGTATAGGTGGGCAGAGATTCAACAGAGGCTGAGAGGAGGGGCACTGAGGAGCTGTGAATTAGTATAGGTGGGCAGAGATTCAACAGCGGCTGAGAGGAGGGGCACTGAGGAGCTGTGAATTAGTATAAGTGGGTAGAGATTCAACAGCAGCTGAGAGGAGGGGCACTGAGGAGCTGTGAATTAGTATAGGTGGTCAGAGATTCAACAGCGGCTGAGAGGAGGGGCACTGAGGAGCTGTGAATTAGTATAAGTGGGCAGAGATTCAACAGCGGCTGAGAGGAGGGGCACTGAGGAGCTGTGAATTAGTATAGGTGGGCAGAGATTCAACAGCGGCTGAGAGGAGGGGCACTGAGGAGCTGTGAATTAGTATAGGTGGGCAGAGATTCAACAGCGGCTGAGAGGAGGGGCACTGAGGAGCTGTGAATTAGTATAGGTGGGCAGAGATTCAACAGTGGCTGTGAGGAGGGGCACTGAGGAGCTGTGAATTAGTATAAGTGGGTAGAGATTCAACAGCAGCTGAGAGGAGGGGCACTGAGGAGCTGTGAATTAGTATAGGTGGTCAGAGATTCAACAGCGGCTGAGAGGAGGGACACTGAGGAGCTGTGAATTAGTGTAGTGATGCAGAGATTCAGCACAAGATGGAGACATTTGGGGCTGTCAATCAGGATAGGTGGTAAGGGATTCAACAGCGGCTGAGAGGAGGGGCACTGAGGAGCTGTAAATTAGTATACGTGGGCAGAGATTCAACAGCGGCTGAGAGGAGGGACACTGAGGAGCTGTGAATTAGTATAGGTGGGCAGAGATTCAACAGCGGCTGAGAGGAGGGACACTGAGGAGCTGTGAATTAGTGTAGTGATGCAGAGATTCAGCACAAGATGGAGACATTTGGGGCTGTCAATCAGGATAGGTGGTAAGGGATTCAACAGCGGCTGAGAGGAGGGGCACTGAGGAGCTGTAAATTAGTATACGTGGGCAGAGATTCAACAGCGGCTGAGAGGAGGGACACTGAGGAGCTGTGAATTAGTATAGGTGGTCAGAGATTCAACAGCGGCTGAGAGGAGGGACACTGAGGAGCTGTGAATTAGTGTAGTGATGCAGAGATTCAGCACAAGATGGAGACATTTGGGGCTGTCAATCAGGATAGGTGGTAAGGGATTCAACAGCGGCTGAGAGGAGGGGCACTGAGGAGCTGTAAATTAGTATACGTGGGCAGAGATTCAACAGCGGCTGAGAGGAGGGGCACTGAGGAGCTGTGAATTAGTATAAGTGGGTAGAGATTCAACAGCAGCTGAGAGGAGGGGCACTGAGGAGCTGTGAATTAGTATAGGTGGTCAGAGATTCAACAGCGGCTGAGAGGAGGGGCACTGAGGAGCTGTGAATTAGTATAAGTGGGCAGAGATTCAACAGCGGCTGAGAGGAGGGGCACTGAGGAGCTGTGAATTAGTATAGGTGGGCAGAGATTCAACAGCGGCTGAGAGGAGGGGCACTGAGGAGCTGTGAATTAGTATAGGTGGGCAGAGATTCAACAGTGGCTGAGAGGAGGGGCACTGAGGAGCTGTGAATTAGTATAAGTGGGTAGAGATTCAACAGCAGCTGAGAGGAGGGGCACTGAGGAGCTGTGAATTAGTATAGGTGGTCAGAGATTCAACAGCGGCTGAGAGGAGGGGCACCGAGGAGCTGTGAATTAGTATAGGTGGTCAGAGATTCAACAGCGGCTGAGAGGAGGGGCACTGAGGAGCTGTGAATTAGTATAGGTGGGCAGAGATTCAACAGCGGCTGAGAGGAGGGGCACTGAGGAGCTGTGAATTAGTATAAGTGGGCAAAGATTCAACAGCGGCTGAGAGGAGGGACACTGAGGAGCTGTGAATTAGTATAGGTGGTCAGAGATTCAACAGCGGCTGAGAGGAGGTACACCGAGGAGCTGTAAATTAGCATAGGTTGGCAGAGATTCAACAGCGGCTGAGAGGAGGGGCACTGAGGAGCTGGGAATTAGTATAGGTGGTCAGAGATTCAACAGTGGCTGAGAGGAGGGGCACCGAGGAGCTGTGAATTAGTATAGGTGGGCAGAGATTCATCCGTACTATGGAGAGACATTTGGAGGCTGTCAGCCAGGATATGGGGTAAGAGGTTCAGAAGCAGCTGGGAGGAGGAGCACTGAGGAGCTGTGAAGTAGTATAGATAATTATGATAATAATTTTATTTATATAGCGCCAACATATTCCGCAGCGCTTTACATTATAGAGGGGACTTGCACAGACAATAGACATTACAGCATAACAGAAATCACAGTTCAAAACAGATACAAGAGGAGTGAGGGCCCTGCTGCTCGCAAGCTTACAAACTATGAGGAAAAGGGGAGACACGAGAGGTGGATGGTAACAATTGCTTTAGTTATTCGGACCAGCCATAGTGTAAGGCTCGGGTGTTCATGTAAAGCTGCATGAACCAGTTATCGGCCTAAATATGTAACAGTACAGACACAGAGGGCTATTAACTGCAAAAAGTGTATGAGAACATGATACGAGGAACCTGATTATGGTTTAAGTTTTTTGAATAGGCCACACAGGGATAGTTCGGTTAATGCGTTGAGGTGGTAGGCCAGTCTGAACAAATGCATTTTTAGGGCACGTTTAAAACTGTGGGGATTGGGGATTAATCGTATTAACCTAGGTAGTGCATTCCAAAGAATTGGTGCAGCACGTGTAAAGTCTTGGAGACGGGAGTGGGAGGTTCTGATTATTGACGATGCTAACCTGAGGTCATTAGCGGAGCAGAGATTCAGCCACAAGATAGACACTTGGGAGCTCTCAATCAGGATAGGTGGTAAAGATTGAGCAATAGCTGGGAGGAGGGACACTGAGGAGCTCTCTATCAGGATAGGTGGGCACAGATCCAACAGCAGCTGGGAGGAGGGACACTGAGGAGCTCTCTATCAGGATAGGTGGGCACAGATCCAACAACAGCTGGGAGGAGGGACACTGAAGAGCTCTCAATCAGGATTGGTGCATACAGATCCAACAGCAGCTGGGAGGAGGGACACTGAGGAGCTCTCAATCAGGATTGGTGCACACAGATCCAACAGCAGCTGGGAGGAGGGACACTGAGGAGCTCTCAATCAGGATTGATGGGCACAGATCCAACAGCAGCTGGGAGGAGGGACACTGAGGAGCTCTCAATCAGTATTGGTGCACACAGATCCAACAGCAGCTGGGAGGCGGGACACTGAGGAGCTCTCAATCAGGATTGGTGCACACAGATCCAACAGCAGCTGGGAGGAGGGACACTGAGGAGCTCTCAATCAGGATTAGTGCACACAGA
The DNA here is from genome assembly GCF_032444005.1 of Ranitomeya imitator. Lineage (NCBI taxonomy): Eukaryota > Metazoa > Chordata > Amphibia > Anura > Dendrobatidae > Ranitomeya > Ranitomeya imitator. The sequence goes on from NC_091287.1 coordinate 24,616,975, forward strand.
TCCAACAGCAGCTGGGAGGAGGGACACTGAGGAGCTCTCTATCAGGATTGGTGCACACAGATCCAACAGCAGTTGGGAGGAGGGACACTGAGGAGCTCTCAATCAGGATAGGTAGGCACAGGTCCAACAGCAGCTGGGAGGAGGGACACAGAGGAGCTCTCAATCAGGATTGGTGCACACAGATCCAACAGCAGCTGGGAGGAGGAACACTGAGGAGCTCTCAATCAGGATTGGTGCACACAGGTCCAACAGCAGCTGGGAGGAGGGACACTGAGGAGCTCTCAATCAGGATTGGTGCACACAGATCCAACAGCAGCTGGGAGGAGGGACACTGAGGAGCTCTCAATCAGGATTGGTGCACACAGATCCAACAGCAGCTGGGAGGAGGGACACTGAGGAGCTCTCAATCAGGATTGGTGCACACAGATCCAACAGCAGCTGGGAGGAGGAACACTGAGGAGCTCTCAATCAGGATTAGTGCACACAGATCCAACAGCAGCTGGGAGGAGGGACACTGAGGAGCTCTCTATCAGGATTGGTGCACACAGATCCAACAGCAGTTGGGAGGAGGGACACTGAGGAGCTCTCAATCAGGATAGGTGGGCACAGGTCCAACAGCAGCTGGGAGGAGGGACACAGAGGAGCTCTCAATCAGGATTGGTGCACACAGATCCAACAGCAGCTGGGAGGAGGAACACTGAGGAGCTCTCAATCAGGATTGGTGCACACAGGTCCAACAGCAGCTGGCAGGAGGGACACTGAGGAGCTCTCAATCAGGATTGGTGCACACAGGTGCAACAGCAGCTGGGAGGAGGGACACTGAGGAGCTGCTTATCAGTTTTGCTTGGAAGATATTGAGTTTAAATTTTCAAAAAGTATTATACAGCCACATGTATGACATGGGTTCTCACTAAGCTATAGGTCCACTTGAACATTAAAAAAATGTATGTCTATATAAAAACCTTGTAAGTTCTATAAAGCTGAAAAAATGTTCAATTATTCACTTCTTAATTACAGTAAAAAGCCAAAGAAACCACCGAGAAGACAAAACAACCGCCTGAAACCATTGACTTTGGCTTACGATGGAGATGCAGACATGTAACAGAGAATAACAATAAAAAAAACATTTGTGAAAGAATATACATTCCTTCTCGGAAACAGACAACGAGACAATGTCGTGAGGATGAACGTCATGGCGGATCCTGGAGAAACGCAACGGAAGACTGTCTACAAATATATTGTAAATACTACTTGGTCTGTTGCAAGACTTGACCTTGACCCCATGTAACCGGAACGCATGAACCTTTACCATACGCTGAGATCTCTACAATATCAGATAACTTGATGTTCGTGGCATCATTTTGGGGGTTCGGTATAAATATCTCTATGACGCCGAAGATCGATCTTCGAGAAAACACTTGAGAGGTTTACAAACACATTTTCAGTATGAACTTTAGAGGGGGGAAAGAAACCCAAACTACGGGACCACAGGACCAATCAACTTTCGAAACTTTTTGTGCCAGATCATCGCGAAATGCATCGGCGTCCTGAAATGCAGTATTTTTTTTTTTTTAACAACCCTCTGAAAGGCTCCCCTTGTAAATGACGCCATGTTTCTACTTTCTCTAACTCTCCTTATCTTGCCTACATCTCGTTTTGCTGTATGTAAGGCCGGACTTGCACTATATTAGTGCAGCATGTTATGCACTTATCTAGAATTGCCATAGAAAATGCCTCTTTTCGTAAGGGATGTTGTCTTGTCCTAGACATTTCACAAGTGTATACAAAAAAAAGAAGAAAAAAATGGAAAACCTGGACGAGAGTAGAGTTTTTTTTTTGCGATGGGATCTACAATCTGTACATAAATCAGCTCTTTTCTAGTTAGATGACGTTGTGTCTCCCGTTTGTCGATATTCCTCCATGTTTAGATTTAATATGGGCTCTTTCCGTTATTTCCGTCATAAGTTCTTACAACTTGTCTGTTCGTTACAGCAGTAATCCAAGAAACGCCGACATTTGTCAGAATTCTCAATTTTTTCGAAATCGTTTTTTTTTTTTGTTGAAAAACATAGTTTGAGATTCTAAAAGGTAAAAAGAACAAAATCCCCTTTAATAAAAAAAAAATATATATATAATAAATAATAATAAAGAATCCCTAAGTATCCTTCTACTTTGAGCCACAGCGATCGATGCTATTTTCCTACAGCGCCACCGCAGGGAAAATTAAGAATTACACAATTCCCCATTTTAATGAATGACAGGCTAGGTCCTCCATAGCTGAGAATGAAAATCTGTTATCACTGAAAATATATTTAACAATTAATTTTCTAAACTTGCCATCCTCATTATCCCTTCCAGTTTAATGTCGGATTTTTTTTTTATATAGTTTATAACATTATTTTGTTTTAGAATAAATATTTATTTTATTTATTTTAATGATTTAAAAAAGATCAAAATTATATTTAGGGTTATTCAAAAACTGTCTTTTATAAATAGGAAAAAATGTCAGCCTGGTCTCACCCTTTTTAAGAAAAAAATCCACAAAAAAAATACATTTTTTAACTTCCAATGTCGCCTTTTTGTTCCCAAAAGTTAAAGCGAATCTGTCAGAATGTTTTTGGTATGTCATCGGAGAGCAGTATAATGTAGGGGTAGAGATCCTGATTCCAGCAATGTGTCACTTACTTGGGCTGTGTTTTGCGGTTTCAATACAATCAGTGTTTTATCAGCAGGAGATTATCACTGGCGAACAACTATCCTTGTGCATCCTAGTCCAACCATGCCCATAGTACTGATTTGACGATTTCTAACATTTGTTCTGACTTACACAATGCCATCAAATATGCTAAAAAGATATACAGACGTAGCTGAGGTTATCATTACACATTTTTGTGTCATTGGGTCCAGTTAACCCTTGTAAGATCTGTATTTCCACTTCTACATGTTTAGTTCTGCACGCTCGCTTCTCATGTAAACGGTTTATGTTCTACTAAGTGCCAAATACTGGAGACTGATGAAAAAAATATGTTTTAATTTTTTTCATTTGTTAGTTTTATGCTTATGTACAGCATAATAAATTATGTTTAATGTCATTTTATTATAATTTATAAGCGATGTCTTGTATTTTATGTTTATTTTTATTTTGAATTTAACCTAAAATAATTTCTAATTTTTTTTTTTTTGTTCACGTTAAACTTAAATGTCTTTCTGTTATTGTGTATAATAAAACATTTACCTATTTCTTTTATTCTCCTTTTAATTTAAATGGTGATTTTAATTTCTCCTGTAATTTTAAATCATTTTTCTCAGGTGTTTTTTAATATATATTTTTTTTACATTTCTTTCTGCTGTTACTTCTTAAAATTGCATTTTTTTTTGGCCTGAAAAAAAGCAAAGACCGAATTAATACATGATTATTCTTTGACTGTGAGCCTAAAAAATATAGCTGCCGCAAAAACGAGTCATTGGGTGATGTACGCGCACAAAAAAAGTATTAAAAGAATAGTTTAAAACTGAGCAAAGTCACAAAGGTTTCATAATGAAAACCAATTCAAATAATAAAAAAATATATATTTTAAATTCTTCCTTTTATTTGTATGTGCATTGTATTATATGTATCGTTTGTATTGAGATTATATATACATATATAAATATTTATACATATATATATATATATATATATATATATATATATATATCGGCATCCATCGATAAAATACATATGAAGCAATATTCAATACAAATAAAAGGAAGGAAAAAAAATATATATACACACACAATATGCTGTACATACACACACATATATATATATATATATATATATATATATACATATATATATATATATATATATATATACAGTGGGGCAAAAAAGTATTTAGTCAGTCAGCAATAGTGCAAGTTCCACCACTTAAAAAGATGAAAGGCGTCTGTAATTTACATCATAGGTAGACCTCAACTATGGGAGACAAACTGAGAAAAAAAAATCCAGAAAATCACATTGTCTGTTTTTTTAACATTTTATTTGCATATTATGGTGGAAAATAAGTATTTGGTCAGAAACAAAATTTCATCTCAATACTTTGTAATATATCCTTTGTTGGCAATGACAGAGGTCAAACGTTTTCTGTAAGTCTTCACAAGGTTGCCACACACTGTTGTTGTTATGTTGGCCCATTCCTCCATGCAGATCTCCTCTAGAGCAGTGATGTTTTGGGCTTTTCGCTTGGCAACACGGACTTTCAACTCCCTCCAAAGGTTTTCTATAGGGTTGAGATCTGGAGACTGGCTAGGCCACTCCAGGACCTTGAAATGCTTCTTACGAAGCCACTCCTTCGTTGCCCTGGCGGTGTGCTTTGGATCATTGTCATGTTAAAAGACCCAGCCACGTTTCATCTTCAATGCCCTTGCTGATGGAAGGAGGTTTGCACTCAAAATCTCACGATACATGGCCCCATTCATTCTTTCATGTACCCGGATCAGTCGTCCTGGCCCCTTTGCAGAGAAACAGCCCCAAAGCATGATGTTTCCACCACCATGCTTTACAGTAGGTATGGTGTTTGATGGATGCAACTCAGTATTCTTTTTCCTCTAAACACGACAAGTTGTGTTTCTACCAAACAGTTCCAGTTTGGTTTCATCAGACCATAGGACATTCTCCCAAAACTCCTCTGGATCATCCAAATGCTCTCTAGTAAACTTCAGACGGGCCCGGACATGTAATGGCTTAAGCAGTGGGACACGTCAGGCACTGCAGGATCTGAGTCCATGGTGGCGTAGTGTGTTACTTATGGTAGGCCTTGTTACATTGGTCCCAGCTCTCTGCAGTTCATTCACTAGGTCCCCCCGCGTGGTTCTGGGATTTTTGCTCACCGTTCTTGTGATCATTCTGACCCCACGGGGTGGGATTTTGCATGGAGCCCCAGATCGAGGGAGATTATCAGTGGTCTTGTATGTCTTCCATTTTCTAATTATTGCTCCCACTGTTGATTTCTTCACTCCAAGCTGGTTGGCTATTGCAGATTCAGTCTTCCCAGCCTGGTGCAGGGCTACAATTTTGTTTCTGGTGTCCTTTGACAGCTCTTTGGTCTTCACCATAGTGGAGTTTGGTGTTAGACTGTTTGAGGGTGTGCACTGGTGTCTTTTTATACTGATAACAAGTTTAAACAGGTGCCATTACTACAGGTAATGAGTGGAGGAAAGAGGAGACTCTTAAAGAAGAAGTTACAGGTCTGTGAGAGCCAGAAATCTTGATTGTTTGTTTCTGACCAAATACTTATTTTCCACCATAATATGCAAAAAAAAATGTTAAAAAAACAGACAATGTGATTTTCTGGATTTTTTTTTCTCAGTTTGTCTCCCATAGTTGAGGTCTACCTATGATGTAAATTACAGACGCCTCTCATCTTTTTAAGTGGTGGAACTTGCACTATTGCTGACTGACTAAATACTTTTTTGCCCCACTGTATATATATATATATATATATATATATATATATATATATACAATGACCAATATCCATAGCGCACCAAAATCCATTGCATTTACTTTGAGCGAAATGACATTTTTTTTCTACCAATTGCTGCCACTAGGGGGAGCATCCTCATTGAGTTTATTAATCAGTCAACTGTATGCAGTAAGCTCATGTGCACCCTCTAGGGGTGACTGGATGAATAACAATATTTATTATGTAACTTTGCCTTTCCAAGGGATTTATTAGAAGAATGGAGCTCTAACCTATATGGAAATATAAAAAAAAAATGAAGAGGTACCAAAATGATGATCCTAAAAGCAAAAGGTGTGAAAAAGTAGTCATTCACTTTAAGGCTGTATTTACATGCATATGTCTGCACAGGTAGAACAGCTATGTTAGAAATAACCACATAGAATGACTGACAAATATCAATGATAGTGAGAATTGGATTTAAATAAAAACTGTAATTTAAATATTGAAAAATATATTTGCGTTGAAAATAACAAATGCTTTATATTTAATCTCCGGCTAATTGTAGGCATCTTATATGATAAGTTGTTATATTTGCTGTCACGTTACCATAATTGTGTACTCAAATGGGGGGGGGGGGGGGGGGGGCACTTACTTAATTTTTCTCACCATAAGATCAAATGTTCGAAAACCGTCATTAAAATTGAAAGAAAAATGTTTTTGAATTCTAGAAGTATTTTGGCTCCGTGAAGGTGAATCCTTATCCCTGGCGCCAATCTGTCAAAACTGATAAACGATTGGAGGCAACGTAACCTAGTTAGCGCAAAGTGTAAGATGGGAAAAGTCATCAAATTATCCAAAATATAACATTTGTGTAATTTTGGGATCAATTCTGTTTTGTAACACTTTTTTATCTTTCATTAATCTGGGCTTGCATTAGGTCTTCTGCTCCATTCACCCCCAGAGCTGCATTCAGACTACTTCACGTAGCAAGTTAATCTTACTAATGTTAAGTATCATGGGTTCAGCCAGACTGAAGTGGGTATAAAAGTGTTAAAAAGACAATAAAAAGGGTCACCACTAATTCACAATCTCCCAATATGGACGATGGATCCGTCAACAGCAGCTGGTTGGCGGTTTCCCTTTTGTTCAACAACATCGAAATACAGATAGGAGAAAATACAAAAGTTGTAAATAAAAACGTGTCTAAGGACAAATATAAATTTTCCAGGTGATGAATATCTAGGCAGTACTAACGGTGGCTCTTAAAGGGTACGTCCACTTATACAGCCATTTTTAAATTGTTGGTGGAGCTTTACCCACATGTTTTCGAGAACAATTTTGTTATTGCTGAAAAGTTACAATATAAAAAAAAAACAAATAAGGCAATCTAAAAGAAAAAAAAAGAATAAGCAATCACATAGAAATAAAAGAAAAGTAGCAATTTTGCAAACATTCTATTGGTCTGTGTGCACAGCTCCTATGCAGAGCTATGTGTCTCCTTGGTTACAGACTACAAACAAAACCAGTGTAGTCAGAGTCGTGTGTAACCCAACGATTATGTTAGCAAGTAGGAGACAGGTGGAAAATAGGATGATGGGATGGCAGGACCGGGCTTCTTGGGGTTTGTTTGCAGTCTAATTGCATGGAGACGTATAAATTTGCATATGGGCTACAAACACAATGGTAGGAAATGTTTAAAGGGGGTTATCCGGGACTTTGTGAAAAACAAAATATGTGCCTACGCACTAACTGGCAGGAAGTTGTTAAGTACCTGACTGTTGTGCCCGGTGCCATTCTTCCCCAGCACAGACCGCTCCTGCCGGGCATTCAGCTGCTTCTGCTGACGTCACGTCGACAAAGCGGCGGCTTCTTTTCCACACTGCTCCGTCGACAGGACGTGACTTACGGCGTCATTCTGACTGACAGTCGGCCCCCTAGTTAGGCAGCAGGAATCCAGTTGTCAATCAAAATGACATCAAAGTCCCGCCCCATGAGCAAAGCGGAGCGGAAAAGTAGCCGCCGCTCTGACGACGTGACGTCAGCACAGGTAGCTGAATCGCCTGCAGGAGCGGGCTGGGCACAACAGGCAGGTAGGTAACAACTATCTGCCTGTTAGCACTTAGGCACATTTTTTGTTTTTCACAAAGTTCCGGATAACCCCTTTAATGAGGAGTATTCATGATTTTGTTGTTTAGTTTTGGATGTATTGTAAAAATAAAAAAAAAAATAGTTGTGAAAGTACATAGCTTTTCATTTTATATCAAATACTTTTTTTTCTAATTTTATTTTATTTATTTTTTTATAAATATATTTAAAGGGGCCAATGAATTTGAGTGATATTTTATTTATTGCATTGTCATTCTACAACTTGCAATATTAATCACTAATTAAATAATAGTAAGGGGTTAGACTTTGCATTAACGGATCTGTCGATTGGAACCTTACACACCCTCTTAGGGAGAGGGGTTTATCGGGCTCTGATACTACAGATCCGGTAGCGCTTTTCATTATAAACAGAAGTCCAATGCAGATGTGAACACACGGTGAGGTTTTAGGTTTTACATTTATCACAAAATAAAAAAATAAAAAATGTAAATTATAAACTCAAAATAAAATAAATAAATATTCACCGCAGCAGACCAAATAAATTATAATAATATTACCAAACCCTTTAAATGTCGAGTCCACGGCTCAAACTTATGACAATTTCCTGTGTCTAATGGATTTTCCATAAATGTGTATTTCTCCTCTACAAGCTCCTGTCCACGGAATGGTTTACTTCTTTTTGTTTATTTGTACATTCTGTAATGTATCATTTAATTTTATTTTTTGTATATTTCTTTTTGTAACACAGAAGATGTTGAAAAAATAAAACGAAAAAAAAAAAAACTGCGCGCGTTGCGTCTTTTTTCAGTTAGGAAATTTGTAACAATCTAAAACAGTAATTTCCTGCTCCAATCTCCTATCTACAGTGCCTTCCGAAAGTATTCGACCCCTGGAACTTTTCAACCTTTTCCCACATATCAGGCTTCAAACATGAAGATACCAAATGTAAATTTTTGGTGAAGAATCAACAACAAGTGGAACACAATTGTGAAGTTGAATGAAATTTATTAAAATTTATGTAAATTTTTGTGGAAATTCATAAACTGAAAAGTGGGGCGTGCAATATTATTCGGCCCCTGTAACGTAATACTTTGTTGCGCCCCTTTTGCTGCGATTACAAGTCTCTTGGGGTTTGTCTCTATCAGTTTTGTACATCGAGAGACTGAAATTCTTGCCCGTTCTTCCTTGGCAAACAGCTCGAGCTCAGTGAGGTTTGATTGAGATCGTTTGTGAACAGCAGTTTTCAGCTCTTTCCACAGATTCTCCATTGGATTGAGGTCTGGACTGTGACTTGGCCATTCTAACACCTGGATACGTTTATTTGTGAATCATTCCATTGTAGATTTTGCTTTATGTTTGGGATCATTGTCTTGTTGGAAGACAAATCTCCGTCCCAGTCTCAGGTCTTTTGCAGACTCCAACAGGTTTTCTTCAAGAATGGTCCTGTATTTGGCTCCATCCATCTTCCCATCAATTTTAACCATCTTCCCTGTCCCTGCTGAAGAAAAGCAGGCCCAAACCATAATGCTGCCACCACCATGTTTGACAGTGGGGATGGTGTTTTCAGGGTGATGAGCTGTGTTGCCTTTACGCCAAACATATCGCTTGGCATTGTTGCCAAAAAGTTTGATTTTGCTTTCATCTGACCAGAGCACCATCTTCGACATGTTTGGTGTCTCCTAGGTGGCTTGTAGGCATTTAGGACAACATTGGATCATTCAGAGAGTTTGCTGCACTGAAAGTAAGGGGGACGAAAAATATTGCACGCCCCACTTTTCAGTTTTTGAATTTCCACAAAAATTTTAAATAACCAATAGATTTCATTCAACTTCACAATTGTGTCCCACTTGTTGATTCTTCACCAAAAATTTACATCTTTATGTTTGAAGCCTGATATGTGGGAAAAGGTTGAAAAGTTACAGGGAGCCAAATACTTTCCCAAGGCACTATATTTGATAGTTGTGTTATATCCAGGCCAATTATTCAGATATACCTGCTGCCATATGCAGATAAACAGTTCTAATAATGACAAAGATAGATTGAACATATGAGAGTACACAGCCACATAGTGCATATATACTATGATAGCACAGTATATAGCTAGGTAGTGCCAAAAAGAAACTTTGCCCATAAGAGCTTACACTCTACAGGAGAGAGAGGACCCCACTGACCATAAGAGCTTACACTCTACAGGAGAGAGAGGACCCCACTGACCATAAGAGCTTACACTCTACAGGAGAGAGAGGACCCCACTGACCATAAGAGCTTACACTCTACAGGAGAGAGAGAGAGGACCTCACTGACCATAAGAGCTTACACTCTACAGGAGAGAGAGGACCCCGCTGACCATAAGAGCTTACACTCTACAGGAGAGAGAGGACCCCACTGACCATAAGAGCTTACACTCTACAGGAGAGAGAGAGGACCCCACTGACCATAAGAGCTTACACTCTACAGGAGAGAGAGGACCCCACTGACCATAAGAGCTTACACTCTACAGGAGAGAGAGAGGACCCCACTGACCATAAGAGCTTACACTCTACAGGAGAGAGAGGACCCCACTGACCATAAGAGCTTACACTCTACAGGAGAGAGAGGACCCCACTGACCATAAGAGCTTACACTCTACAGGAGAGAGAGAGGACCCCACTGACCATAAGAGCTTACACTCTACAGGAGAGAGAGGACCCCACTGACCATAAGAGCTTACACTCTACAGGAGAGAGGACCCCACTGACCATAAGAGCTCACACTCTACAGGAGAGAGAGGACCACGCTGATCATAAGAGCTTACACTCTACAGGAGAGAGAGGACCCCACTGACCATAAGAGCTTACACTCTACAGGAGAGAGAGGACCCCACTGACCATAAGAGCTTACACTCTACAGGAAAGAGAGAAGACCCCACTGACCATAAGAGCTTACACTCTACAGGAGAGGGAGGACCCCACTGACCATAAGAGCTTACACTCTACAGGAGAGAGAGGACCCCACTGACCATAAGAGCTTACACTCTACAGGAGAGAGAGAGGACCACACTGACCATAAGAGCTTACACTCTACAGGAGAGAGAGGACCTCACTGACCATAAGAGCTTACACTCTACAGGAGAGAGAGAGGACCCCACTGACCATAAGAGCTTACACTCTACAGGAGAGGGAGGACCCCACTGACCATAAGAGCTTACACTCTACAGGAGAGAGAGAGGGTCCCGCTGACCATAAGAGCTTACACTCTACAGGAGAGAGAGGACCCCACTGATCATAAGAGCTTACACTCTACAGGAGAGAGAGGACCCCACCGACCATAAGAGCTTACACTCTACAGGAGAGAGAGGATCCCACTGACCATAAGAGCTTACACTCTACAGGAGAGAGGACCCCACTGACCATAAGAGCTTACACTCTACAGGAGAGAGAGGACCCCACTGACCATAAGAGCTTACACTCTACAGGAGAGGGAGAGGACCCCACTGACCATAAGAGCTTACACTCTACAGGAGAGAGAGGACCCCACTGACCATAAGAGCTTACACTCTACAGGAGAGAGAGAGAACCTCACTGACCATAACAGCTTACACTCTACAGGAGAGAGAGAACCTCACTGACCATAAGAGCTTACACGCTACAGGAGAGAGAGGACCTCACTGACCATAAGAGCTTACACTCTACAGGAGAGAGAGGACCCCACTGACCATAAGAGCTTACACTCTACAGGTGAGAGAGGACCCCACTGAACATAAGAGCTTACACTCTACAGGAGAGAGGACCCCGCTGACCATAAGAGCTTACATTCTACAGGGGAGAGAGAGGACCCCGCTGATCATAAGAGCTTACACTCTACAGGAGAGAGAGGACCCCACTGACCATAAGAGCTTACACTCTACAGGAGAGGGATAGGACCCCACTGACCATAAGAGCTTACACTCTACAGGAGAGAGAGGACCCCGCTGACCATAAGAGCTTACACTCTACAGGAGAGAGAGGGTCCCACTGACCATAAGAGCTTACACTCTACAGGAGAGAGAGGACCCCACTGACCATAAGAGCTTACACTCTACAGGAGAGAGAGGACCCCACTGACCATAAGAGCTTACACTCTACAGGAGAGAGTGGACCCCACTGACCATAAGAGCTTACACTCTACAGGAGAGAGGACCGCGCTGACCATAAGAGCTTACATTCTACAGGGGAGAGAGAGGACCCCGCTGACCATAAGAGCTTACACTCTACAGGAGAGAGAGGACCCCACTGACCATAAGAGCTTACATTCTACAGGGGATAGAGAGGACCCCACTGACCATAAGAGCTTACACTCTACAGGATAGAGAGGACCCCACTGACCATAAGAGCTTACACTCTACAGGAGAGAGAGGACCCCACTGACCATAAGAGCTTACATTCTACAGGGGAGAGAGAGGACCCCGCTGACCATAAGAGCTTACACTCTACAGGAGAGAGAGGACCCCACTGACCATAAGAGCTTACACTCTACAGGATAGAGAGGACCCCACTGACCATAAGAGCTTACACTCTACAGGAGAGAGAGGACCCCACTGACCATAAGAGCTTACACTCTACAGGAGAGAGAGGACCCACTGACCATAAGAGCTTACACTCTACAGGAGAGAGAGGACCCCACTGACCATAAGAGCTTACACTCTACAGGAGAGAGAGAGGACCCCACTGACCATAACAGCTTACACTCTACAGGAGAGAGAGAACCTCACTGACCATAAGAGCTTACACGCTACAGGAGAGAGAGGACCTCACTGACCATAAGAGCTTACACTCTACAGGAGAGAGAGGACCCCACTGACCATAAGAGCTTACACTCTACAGGTGAGAGAGGACCCCACTGAACATAAGAGCTTACACTTTACAGGAGAGAGGACCCCGCTGACCATAAGAGCTTACATTCTACAGGGGAGAGAGAGGACCCCGCTGATCATAAGAGCTTACACTCTACAGGAGAGAGAGAACCCCACTGACCATAAGAGCTTACACTCTACAGGAGAGGGATAGGACCCCACTGACCATAAGAGCTTACACTCTACAGGAGAGAGAGGACCCCACTGACCATAAGAGCTTACACTCTACAGGAGAGAGAGGACCCCACTGACCATAAGAGCTTACACTCTACAGGAGAGAGAGGGTCCCACTGACCATAAGAGCTTACACTCTACAGGAGAGAGAGGACCCCACTGACCATAAGAGCTTACACTCTACAGGAGAGAGAGGACCCCACTGACCATAAGAGCTTACACTCTACAGGAGAGAGTGGACCCCACTGACCATAAGAGCTTACACTCTACAGGAGAGAGGACCGCGCTGACCATAAGAGCTTACATTCTACAGGGGAGAGAGAGGACCCCGCTGACCATAAGAGCTTACACTCTACAGGAGAGAGAGGACCCCACTGACCATAAGAGCTTACATTCTACAGGGGATAGAGAGGACCCCACTGACCATAAGAGCTTACACTCTACAGGATAGAGAGGACCCCACTGACCATAAGAGCTTACACTCTACAGGAGAGAGAGGACCCCACTGACCATAAGAGCTTACATTCTACAGGGGAGAGAGAGGACCCCGTTGACCATAAGAGCTTACACTCTACAGGAGAGAGAGGACCCCACTGACCATAAGAGCTTACACTCTACAGGATAGAGAGGACCCCACTGACCATAAGAGCTTACACTCTACAGGAGAGAGAGGACCCCACTGACCATAAGAGCTTACACTCTACAGGAGAGAGAGGACCCACTGACCATAAGAGCTTACACTCTACAGGAGAGAGAGGACCCCACTGACCATAAGAGCTTACACTCTACAGGAGAGAGAGAGGACCCCACTGACCATAACAGCTTACACTCTACAGGAGAGGGAGAGGACCCCACTGACCATAAGAGCTTACAATCTACAGGAGAGAGAGGACCCCACTGACCATAAGAGCTTACAATCTACAGGAGAGAGAGGACCCCACTGACCATAAGAGCTTACAATCTACAGGAGAGAGAGGACCCCACTGACCATAAGAGCTTACAATCTACAGGAGAGAGAGGACCCCACTGACCATAAGAGCTTACACTCTACAGGAGAGAGAGAGGACCTCACTGACCATAAGAGCTTACACTCTACAGGAGAGAGGGGACCCCACTGACCATAAGAGCTTACACTCTACAGGAGAGAGAGGACCCCACTGACCATAAAAGCTTACACTCTACAGGAGAGAGAGGACCCCACTGACCATAAGAGCTTACACTCTACAGGAGAGAGAGAGAGGACCCCACTGACCATAAGAGCTTACAATCTACAGGAGAGAGAGAGGACACCACTGACCATAAGAGCTTACACTCTACAGGAGAGAGAGGGTCCCACTGACCATAAGAGCTTACACTCTACAGGAGAGAGAGGACCCCACTGACCATAAGAGCTTACACTCTACAGGAGAGAGAGGGTCCCACTGACCATAAGAGCTTACACTCTACAGGAGAGAGAGGACCCTACTGACCATAAGAGCTTACACTCTACAGGAGAGAGAGAGGACCCCACTGACCATAAGAGCTTACAATCTACAGGAGAGAGAGAGGACCCCACTGACCATAAGAGCTTACACTCTACAGGAGAGAGAGAGGACCCCACTGACCATAAGAGCTTACACTCTACAGGATAGAGAGAGGACCCCACTGACCATAAGAGCTTACACTCTACAGGAGAGAGAGGACCCCACTGACCATAAGAGCTTACACTCTACAGGAGAGAGAGGGTCCCACTGACCATAAGAGCTTACACTCTACAGGAGAGAGAGGACCCCACTGACCATAAGAGCTTACACTCTACAAAGAGAGAGAGGACTCCACTGACCATAAGAGCTTACACTCTACAGGAGAGAGAAGACCCCACTGACCATAAGAGCTTACACTCTACAGGAGAGAGAACACCCCACTGACCATAAGAGCTTACACTCTACAGGAGAGAGAGGGTCCCACTGACCATAAGAGCTTACACTCTACAGGAGAGAGAGGACCCCACTGACCATAAGAGCTTACACTCTACAGGAGAGAGAGGACCCCACTGATCATAAGAGCTTACACTCTACAGGGGAGAGAGAGGACCCCACTGACCATAAGAGCTTACACTCTACAGGAGAGAGAAGACCCCACTGACCATAAGAGCTTACACTCTACAAAGAGAGAGGACCCCACTGACCATAAGAGCTTACACTCTATAGGAGAGAGGACCCCACTGACCATAAGAGCTTACACTCTACAGGAGAGAGAGGACCCCACTGACCATAAGAGCTTACACTCTACAGGAGAGAGAGGGTCCCACTGACCATAAGAGCTTACACTCTACAGGAGAGAGAGGACCCCACTGACCATAAGAGCTTACACTCTACAGGAGAGAGAGGACCCCACTGATCATAAGAGCTTACACTCTACAGGAGAGAGAGGACCCCACTGAGCATAAGAGCTTACACTCTACAGGAGAGAGAGGACCCCACTGACCATAAGAGCTTACACTCTACAGGAGAGAGGACCCCACTGACCATAAGAGCTTACACTCTACAGGAGAGAGAGGACCCCACTGATCATAAGAGCTTACACTCTACAAAAGAGAGAGGACCTCACTGACCATAAGAGCTTACACTCTACAGGAGAGAGAGGACCCCACTGACCATAAGAGCTTACACTCTACAGGAGAGAGGACCCCACTGACCATAAGAGCTTACACTCTACAGGAGAGAGAGAGAACCCCACTGACCATAAGAGCTTACACTCTACAGGAGAGAGAGGACCCCACTGACCATAAGAGCTTACACTCTACAGGAGAGAGAGAGGACCCCACTGATCATAAGAGCTTACACTCTACAGGAGAGAGAGGGTCCCACTGACCATAAGAGCTTACACTCTACAGGAGAGAGAGGACCTCACTGACCATAAGAGCTTACACTCTACAGGAGAGAGGGGACCTCACTGACCATAAGAGCTCACACTCTACAGGAGAGAGAGGACCCCACTGACTATAAGAGCTTACACTCTACAGGAGAGAGAGGACCCCACTGACCATAAGAGCTTACACTCTACAGGAGAGAGAGGGTCCCACTGACCATAAGAGCTTACACTCTACAAAGAGAGAGGACCCCACTGACCATAAGAGCTTACACTCTACAGGAGAGAAAGAGGACCCCGCTGACCATAAGAGCTTACACTCTACAAAGAGAGAGGACCCCACTGACAATAAGAGCTTACACTCTACAGGAGAGAGAAGACCCTACTGACCATAAGAGCTTACACTCTACAGGAGAGAGAGGACCCCACTGATCATAAGAGCTTACATTCTACAGGAGAGAGAGAGGACCGCACTGACCATAAGAGCTTACACTCTACAGGAGAGAGAGAACCCCACTGACCATAAGAGCTTACACTCTACAGAAGAGAGAGAGGACCCCGCTGACCATAAGAGCTTACATTCTACAAGAGAGAGGACCCCACTGACCATAAGAGCTTACACTCTACAGGAGAGAGAGGACCCCACTGACCATAAGAGCTTACACTCTACAGGAGAGAGAGAGGACCCCACTGACCATAAGAGCTTACACTCTACAGGAGAGAGAGAGGACCCCACTGACCATAAGAGCTTACACTCTACAGGAGAGAGAGAGGACCCCACTGACCATAAGAGCTTACACTCTACAGGAGAGAGAGAGGACCCCACTGACCATGAGAGCTTACACTCTACAGGAGAGAGAGGACCCCACTGATCATAAGAGCTTACACTCTACAGGAGAGAGAGGACCCCACTGACCATAAGAGCTTACACTTTACAGGAGAGAGGACCCCACTGACCATAAGAGCTTACACTCTACAGGAGAGAGAGAGGACCCCACTGACCATAAGAGCTTACACTCTACAGGAGAGAGAGAGGACCCCACTGACCATAAGAGCTTACACTCTACAGGAGAGAGAGAGGACCCCACTGACCATAAGAGCTTACACTCTACAGGAGAGAGAGAGGACCCCACTGACCATAAGAGCTTACACTCTACAGGAGAGAGAGAGGACCCCACTGACCATAAGAGCTTACACTCTACAGGAGAGAGAGGACCCCACTGATCATAAGAGCTTACACTCTACAGGAGAGAGAGGGTCCCACTGACCATAAGAGCTTACACTCTACAGGAGAGAGAGGACCTCACTGACCATAAGAGCTTACACTCTAGAAAGAGAGAGGACCCCACTGACCATAAGAGCTTACACTCTACAAAGAGAGAGGACCCCACTGACCATAAGAGCTTACACTCTACAGGAGAGAGAGGGTCCCACTGATCATAAGAGCTTACACTCTACAGGAGAGAGAGGACCCCACTGACCATAAGAGCTTACACTCTACAGGAGAGAGAGGACCCCACTGACCATAAGAGCTTACACTCTACAGGAGAGAGAGAGGATCCCACTGACCATAAGAGCTTACACTCTACAGGAGAGAGAGGGTCCCACTGACCATAAGAGCTTACACTCTACAGGAGAGAGAAGACCCCACTGACCATAAGAGCTTACACTCTACAGGAGAGAGAGGGTCCCACTGACCATAAGAGCTTACACTCTACAAAGAGAGAGGACCCCACTGACCATAAGAGCTTACACTCTACAGGAGAGAGAGAGGACCCCACTGACCATAAGAGCTTACACTCTACAGGAGAGAGAGGACCCCACTGACCATAAGAGCTTACACTCTACAGGAGAGAGAGGGTCCCACTGACCATAAGAGCTTACACTCTACAGGAGAGAGAAGACCCCACTGACCATAAGAGCTTACACTCTACAGGAGAGAGAGAGTACCCCGCTGACAATAAGAGCTTACACTCTACAGGAGAGAGAGGGTCCCACTGACCATAAGAGCTTACACTCTACAGGAGAGAGAAGACCCCACTGACCATAAGAGCTTACACTCTACAGGAGAGAGAGGGTCCCACTGACCATAAGAGCTTACACTCTACAGGAGAGAGAAGACCCCACTGACCATAAGAGCTTACACTCTACAGGAGAGAGAGGGTCCCACTGACCATGAGAGCTTACACTCTACAAAGAGAGAGGACCCCACTGACCATAAGAGCTCACACTCTACAGGAGAGAGAGAGGACCCCACTGATCATAAGAGCTTACACTCTACAAAGAGAGAGGACCCCACTGACCATAAGAGCTTACACTCTACAGGAGAGAGAGAGGACCCCACTGACCATAAGAGCTTACACTCTACAGGAGAGAGAGGACCCCGCTGACCATAAGAGCTTACACTCTACATGAGAGAGAGAGGATCCCACTGACCATAAGAGCTTACACTCTACAGGAGAGAGAGGACCCCGCTGACCATAAGAGCTTACACTCTACAGGAGAGAGAGGGTCCCACTGACCATAAGAGCTAACACTCTACAGGAGAGAGAGGACCCCACTGACGATAAGAGCTTACATTCTACAGGAGAGAGAAGACCCCACTGACCATAAGAGCTAACACTCTACAGGAGAGAGAAGACCCCACTGACCATAAGAGCTTACACTCTACAGGAGAGAGAAGACCCCGCTGACCATAAGAGCTTACACTCTACAGGAGAGAGAAGACCCCACTGACCATAAGAGCTTACACTCTACAGGAGAGAGAAGACCCCGCTGACCATAAGAGCTTACACTCTACAGGAGAGAGAAGACCCCACTGACCATAAGAGCTTACACTCTACAGGAGAGAGAGGGTCCCACTGACCATAAGAGCTTACACTCTACAAAGAGAGAGGACCCCACTGACCATAAGAGCTTACACTCTACAGGAGAGAGAGAGGACCCCACTGACCATAAGAGCTTACACTCTACAGGAGAGAGAGGACCCCGCTGATTATAAGAGCTTACACTCTACAGGAGAGAGAGGGTCCCACTGACCATAAGAGCTTACACTCTACAAAGAGAGAGGACCCCACTGACCATAAGAGCTTACACTCTACAGGAGAGAGAGAGGACCCCACTGATCATAAGAGCTTACACTCTACAGGAGAGAGAGAGGACCCCACTGACCATAAGAGCTTACACTCTACAGGAGAGAGAGGACCCCACTGATCATAAGAGCTAACACTCTACAGGAGAGAGAGGGTCCCACTGACCATAAGAGCTTACACTCTACAGGAGAGAGAGAGGACCCCACTGATCATAAGAGCTTACACTCTACAGGAGAGAGAGGACCCCGCTGACCATAAGAGCTTACACTCTACAGGAGAGAGAGGGTCCCACTGACCATAAGAGCTTACACTCTACAAAGAGAGAGGACCCCACTGACCATAAGAGCTTACACTCTACAGGAGAGAGAGGACCCCACTGACCATAAGAGCTTACACTCTACAGGAGAGAGAGGACTCCACTGACCATAAGAGCCTACACTCTACAGGAGAGAGAGGACCCCACTGATCATAAGAGCTAACACTCTACAGGAGAGAGAGGACCCCACTGACCATAAGAGCTTACACTCTACAGGAGAGAGAGAGGACCCCACTGACCATAAGAGCTTACACTCTACAGGAGAGAGAGAGGACCCCACTGACCATAAGAGCTTACACTCTACAGGAGAGAGAGGACCCCACTGACCATAAGAGCTTACACTCTACAGGAGAGAGAGGACCCCGCTGACCATAAGAGCTTACACTCTACAGGAGAGAGAGGACCCCACTGACCATAAGAGCTTACACTCTACAAAGAGAGAGGACCCCACTGTCCATAAAAGCTTACACTCTACAGGAGAGAGAGGGTCCCACTGACCATAAGAGCTTACACTCTACAAAGAGAGAGAGGACCCCACTGATCATAAGAGCTTACACTCTACAGGAGAGAGAAGACCCCACTGACCATAAGAGCTTACACTCTGCAGGAGAGAGAGGACCCCGCTGACCATAAGAGCTTACACTCTACAGGAGAGAGAGGACCTCACTGACCATAAGAGCTTACACTCTACAGGAGAAAGAGGACCTCACTGACCATAAGATCTTACACTCTACAGGAGAGAGAGAGGACCCCACTGACCATAAGAGCTTACACTCTACAGGAGAGAGAGGACCTCACTGACCATAAGAGCTTACACTCTACAGGAGAGAGAGGACCCCGCTGACCATAAGAGCTTACACTCTACAGGAGAGAGAGGACCTCACTGACCATAAGATCTTACACTCTACAGGAGAGAGAGAGGACCTCACTGACCATAAGATCTTACACTCTACAGGAGAGAGAGGACCTCACTGACCATAAGAGCTTACACTCTACAGGAGAGAGAGGACCTCACTGACCATAAGAGCTTACACTCTACAGGAGAGAGAGAGGACCCCACTGACCATAAGAGCTTACACTCTACAGAGGAGAAGACCCCACTGACCATAAGAGCTTACACTCTACAGGAGAGAGAGAGGACCCCACTGACCATAAGAGCTTACACTCTACAGGAGAGAGAGGACCCCACTGACCATAAGAGCTTACACTCTACAGGAGAGAGAGGACCCCACTGACTATAAGAGCTCACACTCTACAGGAGAGAGAAGACCCCACTGACCATAAGAGCTTACACTCTACAAAGAGAGAGGACCCCACTGACAATAAGAGCTTACACTCTACAGGAGAGAGAAGACCCTACTGACCATAAGAGCTTACACTCTACAAAGAGAGAGAGGACCCCACTGATCATAAGAGCTTACACTCTACAGGAGAGAGAAGACCCCACTGACCATAAGAGCTTACACTCTGCAGGAGAGAGAGGACCCCGCTGACCATAAGAGCTTACACTCTACAGGAGAGAGAGGACCTCACTGACCATAAGATCTTACACTCTACAGGAGAGAGAGAGGACCCCACTGACCATAAGAGCTTACACTCTACAGGAGAGAGAGGACCTCACTGACCATAAGAGCTTACACTCTACAGGAGAGAGAGGACCCCGCTGACCATAAGAGCTTACACTCTACAGGAGAGAGAGGACCTCACTGACCATAAGATCTTACACTCTACAGGAGAGAGAGAGGACCCCACTGACCATAAGAGCTTACACTCTACAGGAGAGAGAGGACCCCACTGACCATAAGAGCTTACACTCTACAGGAGAGAGAGAGGACCCCGCTGACAATGAGAGCTCACACTCTACAGGAGAGAGAGGGTCCCACTGACCATAAGAGCTTACACTCTACAGGAGAGAGAAGACCCCACTGACCATAAGAGCTTACACTCTACAGGAGAGAGAGGGTCCCACTGACCATAAGAGCTTACACTCTACAAAGAGAGAGGACCCCACTGACCATAAGAGCTTACACTCTACAGGAGAGAGAGGACCCCACTGACCATAAGAGCTTACACTCTACAAGAGAGAGAGGACCCCACTGACCATAAGAGCTTACACTCTACAGGAGAGAGAGGGTCCCACTGACCATAAGAGCTTACACTCTACAGGAGAGAGAGGGTCCCACTGACCATAAGAGCTTACACTCTACAGGAGAGAGAGAGGACCCCGCTGACCATAAGAGCTTACACTCTACAGGAGAGAGAAGACCCCACTGACCATAAGAGCTTACACTCTACAGGAGAGAGAGGGTCCCACTGACCATGAGAGCCTACACTCTACAAAGAGAGAGGACCCCACTGACCATAAGAGCTCACACTCTACAGGAGAGAGTGAGGACCCCACTGATCATAAGAGCTTACACTCTACAAAGAGAGAGGACCCCACTGACCATAAGATCTTACACTCTACAGGAGAGAGAGAGGACCCCACTGACCATAAGAGCTTACACTCTACAGGAGAGAGAGGACCCCACTGACCATAAGAGCTTACACTCTACAGGAGAGAGAGAGGACCCCGCTGACAATGAGAGCTCACACTCTACAGGAGAGAGAGGGTCCCACTGACCATAAGAGCTTACACTCTACAGGAGAGAGAGGACCCCGCTGACCATAAGAGCTTACACTCTACAGGAGAGAGAGGGTCCCACTGACCATAAGAGCTAACACTCTACAGGAGAGAGAGGACCCCACTGACCATAAGAGCTTACATTCTACAGGAGAGAGAAGACCCCACTGACCATAAGAGCTAACACTCTACAGGAGAGAGAAGACCCCACTGACCATAAGAGTTTACACTCTACAGGAGAGAGAAGACCCCGCTGACCATAAGAGCTTACACTCTACAGGAGAGAGAAGACCCCACTGACCATAAGAGCTTACACTCTACAGGAGAGAGAAGACCCCGCTGACCATAAGAGCTTACACTCTACAGGAGAGAGAAGACCCCACTGACCATAAGAGCTTACACTCTACAGGAGAGAGAGGGTCCCACTGACCATAAGAGCTTACACTCTACAAAGAGAGAGGACCCCACTGACCATAAGAGCTTACACTCTACAGGAGAGAGAGAGGACCCCACTGACCATAAGAGCTTACACTCTACAGGAGAGAGAGGACCCCGCTGACCATAAGAGCTTACACTCTACAGGAGAGAGAGGGTCCCACTGACCATAAGAGCTTACACTCTACAAAGAGAGAGGACCCCACTGACCATAAGAGCTTACACTCTACAGGAGAGAGAGATGACCCCACTGATCATAAGAGCTTACACTCTACAGGAGAGAGAGAGGACCCCACTGACCATAAGAGCTTACACTCTACAGGAGAGAGAGGACCCAACTGACCATAAGAGCTAACACTCTACAGGAGAGAGAGGGTCCCACTGACCATAAGATCTTACACTCTACAGGAGAGAGAGAGGACCCCACTGATCATAAGAGCTTACACTCTACAGGAGAGAGAGGACCCCGCTGACCATAAGAGCTTACACTCTACAGGAGAGAGAGGGTCCCACTGACCATAAGAGCTTACACTCTACAAAGAGAGAGGACCCCACTGACCATAAGAGCTTACACTATACAGGAGAGAGAGAGGACCCCACTGACCATAAGAGCTGACACTCTACAGGAGAGAGAGGACCCCACTGACCATAAGAGCTTACACTCTACAGGAGAGAGAGGACCCCGCTGACCATAAGAGCTTACACTCTACAGGAGAGAGAGGACCCCACTGACCATAAGAGCTTACACTCTACAAAGAGAGAGGACCCCACTGTCCATAAGAGCTTACACTCTACAGGAGAGAGAGGGTCCCACTGACCATAAGAGCTTACACTCTACAAAGAGAGAGAGGACCCCACTGATCATAAGAGCTTACACTCTACAGGAGAGAGAAGACCCCACTGACCATAAGAGCTTACACTCTGCAGGAGAGAGAGGACCCCGCTGACCATAAGAGCTTACACTCTACAGGAGAGAGAGGACCTCACTGACCATAAGATCTTACACTCTACAGGAGAGAGAGAGGACCCCACTGACCATAAGAGCTTACACTCTACAGGAGAGAGAGGACCTCACTGACCATAAGAGCTTACACTCTACAGGAGAGAGAGGACCCCGCTGACCATAAGAGCTTACACTCTACAGGAGAGAGAGGACCTCACTGACCATAAGATCTTACACTCTACAGGAGAGAGAGAGGACCTCACTGACCATAAGATCTTACACTCTACAGGAGAGAGAGAGGACCCCACTGACCATAGGAGCTTACACTCTACAGGAGAGAGAAGACCCCACTGACCATAAGAGCTTACACTCTACAGGAGAGAGAAGACCCCACTGACCATAAGAGCTTACACTCTACAAAGAGATCGGATCCCACTGACCATAAGAGCTTACACTCTACAGATGAGAGGACCCCACTGATCATAAGAGCTTACACTCTACAGGAGAGAGAAGACCCCACTGACCATAAGAGCTTACACTCTACAGGAGAGAGAGGACCCCACTGACCATAAGAGCTTACACTCTACAGGAGAGAGGACCCCACTGACCATAAGAGCTTACACTCTACAGGAGAGAGAGGGTCCCACTGACCATAAGAGCTTACACTCTACAAAGAGAGAGAGGACCCCACTGATCATAAGAGCTTACACTCTACAGGAGAGAGAAGACCCCACTGACCATCAGAGCTTACACTCTACAAAGAGAGAGGACCCCACTGACCATAAGAGCTTACACTCTACAGGAGAGAAAGAGGACCCCACTGACCATAAGAGCTTACACTCTACAGGAGAGAGAGAGGATCCCACTGACCATAAGAGCTTACACTCTACAGGAGAGAGAGGGTCCCACTGACCATAAGAGCTAACACTCTACAGGAGACAGAGGACCCCACTGACCATAAGAGCTTACACTCTACAGGAGAGAGAGAGGACCCCACTGACTATAAGAGCTTACACTCTACAGGAGAGAGAGGACCCCACTGACCATAAGAGCTTACACTATACAGAAGAGAGAGAAGACCCCACTGACCATAAGAGCTTACACTCTACAGGAGAGAGAGAGTCCCACTGACCATAAGAGCTTACACTCTACAAAGAGAGAGGACCCCACTGACCATAAGAGCTTACACTCTACAGGAGAAAGAGGGTCCCACTGACCATAAGAGCTTACACTCTACAAAGAGAGAGGACCCCACTGATCATAAGAGCTTACACTCTACATGAGAGAGAGGTGTTGTGGATTCTGTTTTTGGGCTCCCTCTGGTGGTTACAGATGGTACTGGGTGACTTGTGTTCTCTGCGGTCTCTGGTGTCCACCTGTTCTATCAGGATATGGGAGTTTCCTATTTAACCTGGCTTTCTTGTCATTTCCTCGCCGGCGATCAATGTAATCAGTGTGTCTTGTTACCTCTGCTTTCCGCTTCTGTAATCATCAGGACAAGCTAAGTTTTTGATTTTCCTGTTCCACGTTTTGCTTTATTTTTGTTTTAGTCCAGCTTGCAGTTATGTGATTCCTTGTTGCTGGTTGCTCTAGTGGGCTGATATTACTCCTCATGTTCCATGAGTTGGCACATGAGTTCAGGTAATTTCAGGATGGTTTTTTGTAGGGTTTTTCGCTGACCGCGCAGTTCACTTTTGTATCCTCTGCTATCTAGTTTTAGCGGGCCTCATTTTGCTGAATCTGTTTTCATTACTACGTATGTGCTTTCCTCTCATTTCACCGTCATTACATGTGGGGAGCTGCTATTTCTGTGGGGTGTTTCTCTGGAGGCAAGAGAGGTCTTTGTTTCTTCTAATAGGGGAAGCTAGTCCTTCGGCTGGCGCGAGACGCCTAGAATGATCGTAGGCACGTTCCCCGGCTACTGCTAGTGTTGTGAATTAGGTTCAGGATCGCGGTCAGCTCAGTTTCCATCACCCTAGAGCTTGTTCTGTTTTTTGTGTGCTTGTCCTTTTGTGATCCCCTGCCATTGGGATCATGACAGTATCGCCGGCCCGAAAAGTGGTAATCGTATTGGCTGAAGTAGGAGGAAAAGTAGTCTGAGGAGGTTTTTTTTTTTTTTTTTTTTTTTTTCCTTCCCTCAGAGTTTGCTGCCTAGCCTTAATTGCAGCCTGGCTGCGTCTTACCTCCTCTTAATCCTTGAATGGCTCTGACCTCAGCTGTTTATCATGGACGTCCAGAGTTTGGCTTCCAGCCTGAATAATCTTGCTGCTAAGGTTCAAAATATACAAGATTTTGTTGTACATGCTCCTATGTCTGAACCTAGAATTCCTATCCCAGAGTTTTTTTTCTGGAGATAGATCTAGCTTTCTGAATTTTAGGAACAATTGCAAGTTGTTTCTTTCTTTGAAATCTCGCTCCTCTGGAGACCCTGCTCAGCAAGTCAAAATTGTAATAAATTTCCTGCGGGGTGACCCTCAGAATTGGGCATTTGCATTGGCACCAGGGGATCCTGCGTTGCTCAATGTGGATGCGTTTTTTCTGGCATTGGGTTTGCTCTATGAGGAACCTAACCTAGAGATTCAGGCTGAAAAAGCTTTATTGGCTCTCTCTCAGGGGCAAGATGAAGCAGAAATATATTGTCAGAAATTTCGGAAATGGTCGGTGCTTACTCAGTGGAATGAGTGCGCTCTGGCTGCAAAATTCAGAGATGGCCTTTCTGAGGCCATTAAAGATGTTATGGTGGGGTTCCCGGCGCCAACAGGTCTGAATGAGTCTATGACTATGGCTATTCAGATTGATCGGCGTTTTCGGGAGCGCAAACCTGTGCACCATTTGGCTGTGTCTTCTGAACTACAGGAGAGAGAGAGGACCCCGCTGACAATAAGAGCTTACACTCTACAGGAGAGAGAGGGTCCCACTGACCATAAGAGCTTACACTCTACAGGAGAGAGAAGACCCCACTGACCATAAGAGCTTACACTCTACAGGAGAGAGAGGGTCCCACTGACCATAAGAGCTTACACTCTACAAAGAGAGAGGACCCCACTGACCATAAGAGCTTACACTCTACAGGAGAGAGAGAGGACCCCACTGATCATAAGAGCTTACACTCTACAAAGAGAGAGGACCCCACTGACCATAAGAGCTTACACTCTACAGGAGAGAGAGGACCCCGCTGACCATAAGAGCTTACACTCTACAGGAGAGAGAGGGTCCCACTGACCATAAGAGCTAACACTCTACAGGAGAGAGGACCCCACTGACCATAAGAGCTTACACTCTACAGGAGAGAGAAGACCCCACTGACCATAAGAGCCAACACTCTACAGGAGAGAGAAGACCCCACTGACCATAAGAGCTTACACTCTACAGGAGAGAGAAGACCCCGCTGACCATAAGAGCTTACACTCTACAGGAGAGAGAAGACCCCACTGACCATAAGAGCTTACACTCTACAGGAGGGAGAAGACCCCGCTGACCATAAGAGCTTACACTCTACAGGAGAGAGAAGACCCCACTGACCATTAGAGCTTACACTCTACAGGAGAGAGAGGGTCCCACTGACCATAAGAGCTTACACTCTACAAAGAGAGAGGACCCCACTGACCATAAGAGCTTACACTCTACAGGAGAGAGAGAGGACCCCACTGACCATAAGAGCTTACACTCTACAGGAGAGAGAGGACCCCGCTGACCATAAGAGCTTACACTCTACAGGAGAGAGAGGGTCCCACTGACCATAAGAGCTTACACTCTACAAAGTGAGAGGACCCCACTGACCATAAGAGCTTACACTCTACAGGAGAGAGAGAGGACCCCACTGATCATAAGAGCTTACACTCTACAGGAGAGAGAGGACCCCGCTGACCATTAGAGCTTACACTCTACAGGAGAGAGAGGGTCCCACTGACCATAAGAGCTAACACTCTACAGGAGAGAGAGGACCCCACTGACCATAAGAGCTTACACTCTACAGGAGAGAGAGAGGACCCCACTGACCATAAGAGCTTACACTCTACAGGAGAGAGAGGACCCCACTGACCATAAGAACTTACACTCTACAGGAGAGAGAGGACCCCGCTGACCATAAGACCTTACATTCTACAGGAGAGAGAGGACCCCACTGACCATAAGAGCTTACACTCTACAAAGAGAGAGGACCCCACTGACCATAAGAGCTTTCGCTCTACAAAGAGAGAGGACCCCACTGACCATAAGAGCATACACTCTACAGGAAAGAGAGGACCCCACTGACCATAAGAGCTTACACTCTACAGGAGAGAGAGGACCCCACTGACCATAAGAGCTTACACTCTACAGGAGAGAGAGGACCTCACTGACCATAAGAGCTTACACTCTACAGGAGAGAGAGGACCTCGCTGACCATAAGAGCTTACACTCTACAGGAGAGAGAGGACCTCACTGACCATAAGATCTTACACTCTACAGGAGAGAGAGAGGACCTCACTGACCATAAGATCTTACACTCTACAGGAGAGAGAGGACCTCACTGACCATAAGAGCTTACACTCTACAGGAGAGAGAGGACCTCACTGACCATAAGAGCTTACACTCTACAGGAGAGAGAGAGGACCCCACTGACCATAAGAGCTTACACTCTACAGGAGAGAGAAGACCCCACTGACCATAAGAGCTTACACTCTACAGGAGAGAGAGGACCCCACTGACCATAAGAGCTTACACTCTACAGGAGAGAGGACCCCACTGACCATAAGAGCTTACACTCCACAGGAGAGAGAGGGTCCCACTGACCATAAGAGCTTACACTCTACAAAGAGAGAGAGGACCCCACTGATCATAAGAGCTTACACTCTACAGGAGAGAGAAGACCCCACTGACCATAAGAGCTTACACTCTACAGGAGAGAGAGGACCTCACTGATCATAAGAGCTTACACTCTACAGGAGAGAGAGGACCTCACTGACCATAAGATCTTACACTCTACAGGAGAGAGAGGACCCCACTGACCATAAGAGCTTACACTCTACAGAAGAGAGAGAAGACCCCACTGACTATAAGAGCTTACACTCTACAGGAGAGAGAGGGTCCCACTGACCATAAGAGCTTACACTCTACAAAGAAAGAGGACCCCACTGACCATAAGTGCTTACACTCTACAGGAGAGAGATGGTCCCACTGACCATAAGAGCTTACACTCTACAAAGAGAGAGGACCCCACTGATCATAAGAGCTTACACTCTACAGGAGAGAGAGGTGTTGTGGATTCTGTTTTTGGGCTCCCTCTGGTGGTTACAGATGGTACTGGGTGACTTGTGTTCTCTGCGGTCTCTGGTGTCCACCTGTTCTATCAGGATATGGGAGTTTCCTATTTAACCTGGCTTTCTTGTCATTTCCTCGCCGGCGATCAATGTAATCAGTGTGTCTTGTTACCTCTGCTTTCCGCTTCTGTAATCATCAGGACAAGCTAAGTTTTTGATTTTCCTGTTCCACGTTTTGCTTTATTTTTGTTTTAGTCCAGCTTGCAGTTATGTGATTCCTTGTTGCTGGTTGCTCTAGTGGGCTGATATTACTCCTCATGTTCCATGAGTTGGCACATGAGTTCAGGTAATTTCAGGATGGTTTTTTGTAGGGTTTTTCGTTGACCGCGCAGTTCACTTTTGTATCCTCTGCAATCTAGTTTTAGCGGGCCTCATTTTGCTGAATCTGTTTTCATTACTACGTATGTGCTTTCCTCTCATTTCACCGTCATTACATGTGGGGGGCTGCTATTTCTGTGGGGTGTTTCTCTGGAGGCAAGAGAGGTCTTTTTTTCTTCTAATAGGGGAAGCTAGTCCTTCGGCTGGCGCGAGACGTCTAGAATCATCGTAGGCACGTTCCCCGGCTACTGCTAGTGTTGTGAATTAGGTTCAGGATCGCGGTCAGCTCAGTTTCCATCACCCTAGAGCTTGTTCTGTTTTTTGTGTGCTTGTCCTTTTGTGATCCCCTGCCATTGGGATCATGACAGAGAGGACCCCACTGACCATAAGAGCTTACACTCTACAGGAGAGAGAGGACCCCACTGATCATAAGAGCTTACACTCTACAGGAGAGAGAGAGGACCCCACTGGCCATAAGAGCTTACACTCTACAGGAGAGAGAGGACCCCGCTGACCATAAGAGCTTACACTCTACAGGAGAGAGAGGGTCCCACTGACCATAAGAGCTTACACTCTACAAAGAGAGAGGACCCCACTGACCATAAGAGCTTACACTCTACAGGAGAGAGGACCCCACTGATCATATGAGCTTACACTCTACAGGAGAGAGAGGACCCCGCTGACCATAAGAGCTTACACTTTACAGGAGAGAGAGGGTCCCACTGACCATAAGAGCTAACACTCTACAGGAGAGAGAGGACCCCACTGACCATAAGAGCTTACACTCTACAGGAGAGAGAGAGGACCCCGCTGACAATAAGAGCTTACACTCTACAGGAGAGAGAGGACCCCACTGACCATAAGAGCTTACACTCTACAAAGAGAGAGGACCCCACTGACCATAAGAGCTCACACTCTACAGGAGAGAGAGGACCCCACTGACCATAAGAGCTTACACTCTACAAAGAGAGAGGACCCCACTGACCATAAGAGCTTACACTCTACAGGAGAGAGAGGACCCCACTGACCATAAGAGCTTACACTCTACAGGAGAGAGAGGACCTCACTGACCATAAGAGCTTACACTCTACAGGAGAGAAAGGACCCCACTGATCATAAGAGCTTACACTCTACAGGATAGAGAGAGGACCCCACTGACCATAAGAGCTTACACTCTACAAAGAGAGAGGACCCCACTGACCATAAGAACTTACACTCTACTGGAGAGAGAGAGGACCCCACTGACCATAAGAGCTTACACTCTACAGGAGAGAGAGGACCACACTGACCATAAGAGCTTACACTCTACAGGAGAGAGAGGACCCCACTGACCATAAGAGCTTACACTCTACAGGAGAGAGAGGACCCCACTGACCATAAGAGCTTACACTCTACAGGAGAGAGAGGACCCCACTGACCATAAGAGATTACACTCTACAGGAGAGAGAGAGGACCCCACTGACCATAAGAGCTTACACTCTACAGGAGAGAGAGGACCCCACTGACCATAAGAGCTTACACTCTACAGGAGAGAGGACCCCACTGATCATAAGAGCTTACACTCTACAGGAGAGAGAGGACCACACTGACCATAAGAGCTTACACTCTACAGGAGAGAGAGGACCCCACTGACCATAAGAGCTTACACTCTACAGGAGAGAGAGGACCCCACTGACCATGAGAGCTTACACTCTACAGGAGAGAGAGGACCCCACTGACCATAAGAGCTTACACTCTACAGGAGAGAGAGGACCCCACTGACCATAAGAGCTTACACTCTACGGGAGAGAGAGGACCCCACTGACCATAAGATCTTACACTCTACAGGAGAGAGAGAGAGAGGATTCCGCTGTCAATAAGAGCTTACACTCTACAGGAGAGAGAGGACCCCACTGACCATAAGAGCTCACACTCTACAGGAGAGAGGAAAAAGCACCTAAGAGCTCACACTCTACAGGAGAGAGGAAAAAGCCCCTAAGAGCTGACAACCTGAAGTAGAGAGGTCAATAAGAACAAAATCTTGTTGGAAATTGCACAGAGTGACTGCACATAAAGAATCAGGAGCTCTGGGAGCATTTAATATTTGTCTGGACGGTCGCTTCAATAAAACTCTTTCTGCAGATTATTCCCCCAATTCTCATTTTCTGAACCTGACACATAGTTCTCATTTGCAGACTTCACACAGAGGATCATTAAAATATTACTTCTTGCCATGTTAATACTTGGTAAAAAACTAATTTGGTAGTGTCAATAACATGGTGTTACATACAGTAAAGTAGATTTAATTGGGAAAAATTAATTACTTAATAATATACAGTATGTTAAAATAAACCCTCTCTAAATTATTCCAGTTTTTACTTTGGCCACTAGAGCACCCATAATATGTTGACAATACAGCTCCCTTTTCAGTTTTGTTTTGTAGACTGGAACATAATCTGCAGAGTCATCTCATTATTATTAGAGGGCAGGAGGAACACTGTCATTTGATTAAAGTATTTTTCTTGGAATCACATTATTTTTCTAAAGCAAAGTTTGTGCCTTTGGGTCTTTTTCATCTCTATCTGCATCCAGCATCACATAGCTGGAGGAGTGGTCCTATTCTTGTCTATAAAAGCTACATATGCTGGCAACATTCGCTTCTCCTCAGTGCTGCAGACCCCTTCCCCCTTTTCTGTGTGCTCCTAAGTAGCCCCACCTGTCTTAGTTATCTTCAAAGCTTATCAAAGATTACAATTCGCCTCAAGCTTCTGTTCACTGTCCGCTCCTGTCTTTACTCTGCACGAACAATTTTAATTTTTGCCATCTTCATCAGTGTAGATGACGGGTCATTTTACGATTGTTAGCTGGTTCTAGCTCAACCTTCCTGCATGCCTCCACACTGGCAGTGCAGAGCTAAGTTTGTTGCTTGTTGATGTTGCTCTGCTTATTCATATGTCATAAAATAATCCTTTGCCGTATGCATCTATTGTGCAACATTTGCAGTTTCACATCACTGAGCTCTCAAAAGCAGGCAACAAACACTGTTCAACTCATCTCAGCTCCTATAAACAACCCCAAGCTGCAGTATAGCTGCTCAGCCCCTCTATACAGAGCCTCATCCTACAGTATATCACTCCTCTCAGCCCCTCTATACACAGTTTTATCCTGCAGTATATCACTCCTCTCACCCCCTCTATACACAGTTTCATCCTGCAGTATGTCACTCCTCTCAGCCCCCCTATACACAGTTTCATCCTGCAGTATATCACTCATCTCAGCCCCTCTATACACAGTTTCATCCTGCAGTATATCACTCATCTCAGCCCCTCTATACACAGTTTCATCCTGCAGTATATCACTCATCTCATCTCCTCTTTACAGTTTCATCCTGCAGTATATCACTCCTCTCAGCCCCTCTATACACAGTTTCATCATACAGTATATCACTCCTCTCATCCCCTCTTTACAGTTTCATCCTGCAATATATCACTCCTCACAGCCCCTCTATACACAGTTTCATCCTGCAGTATATCACTCCTCTCAGCCCCTCTATACAGTTTCATCCTGCAGTATATCACTCCTCTCAGCCCCTCTATACACAGTTTCATCCTGCAGTATATCACTCCTCTCAGCCCCTCTATACACAGTTTCATCCTGCAGTATATCACTCCTCTCAGCCCCTCTATACAGTTTCATCCTGCAGTATATCACTCCTCTCAGCCCCTCTATACAGTTTCATCCTGCAGTATATCACTCCTCACAGCCCCTCTATACACAGTTTCATCCTGCAGTATATCACTCCTCTCAGCCCCTCTATACACAGTTTCATCCTGCAGTATATCACTCCTCTCAGCCCCTCTATACACAGTTTCATCCTGCAGTATATCACTCCTCACAGCCCCTCTATTCAGTTTCATCCTGCAGTATATCACTCCTCTCAGCCACTCTATACAGTTTCATCCTGAAGTATATCACTCCTCACAGCCCCTCTATACACAGTTTCATCCTGCAGTATATCACTCCTCTCAGCCCCTCTATACACAGTTTCATCCTGCAGTATATCACTCCTCTCAGCCCCTCTATACACAGTTTCATCCTGCAGTATATCACTCCTCTCAGCCCCTCTACACACAGTTTCATCCTGCAGTATATCACTCCTCTCAGCCACGTATACACAGTTTCATCCTGCAGTATATCACTCCTCTCAGCCACTCTATACACAGTTTCATCCTGCAGTATATCACTCCTCTCAGCCCCTCTATACAGTTTCATCCTGCAGTATATCACTCCTCTCAGCCACTCTATACACAGTTTCATCCTGCAGTATATCACTCCTCTCAGCCCCTCTACACACAGTTTCATCCTGCAGTATATCACTCCTCTCAGCCCCTCTACACACAGTTTCATCCTGCAGTATATCACTCCTCTCAGCCACGTATACACAGTTTCATCCTGCAGTATATCACTCCTCTCAGCCACTCTATACACAGTTTCATCCTGCAGTATATCACTCCTCTCAGCCCCTCTATACAGTTTCATCCTGCAGTATATCACTCCTCTCAGCCACTCTATACACAGTTTCATCCTGCAGTATATCACTCCTCTCAGCCCCTCTACACACAGCCCCATTTCGCAGTACATTAACACTCTCTGTTGCCAGCACACCGCTGCTTCCTGGTTTGAGCTCCCTTCACAGTGTGAAGATGTGTATACAACGATCATTTGATCCCTGCTGCTGTCTCTAATTCTGAGAGAAGGGACCCACATCGAGCTGAAGTAGGAGCTGGTCTTGGGAGGCCGCCTTTCACACTGGCCCAGTCCTGGCCGCACCATATACAACCTTGATAGTTACACCCATGGACACTGCATATTGTTTGAACACTACAGCTGATTTGTGAATGGGAAACATAGTCCCTGTAGTCCATACCACACTCTGCTGCAGCCCCTCCCAATTTAGCTGCTGTCCATTCTGAAATAAGCTGCAGTCTCTCATGCAATCAATTTTAGTCTGTGTCACATTCTGCAGCAATCCCTCCGACATTCTACTTTAGCCCCATCCATGCGGTCCCTCTCAGATGTAACTTTATTCCCTTATCCATTCATCTTTAGACCCTCCTACACTCAGCTTTAGTCCTTCCTACATTCTGCTTTAGTTCCTTTCAAAAAGAAAACTGCAATTCCCACTTATAATCAGCATTAGTACCTCCCACATTCAGCTTTAGTCCCTTCTTTATTCAGCCTTAGTCCCCCCCACAAGTAGCTGCAATCCCCTCTGACAATCAGTTTTAGTCCTTTCATCATTCAGCTTTACTCCTTTTTTTCATTCAGCTTTAGTCCCTCCACATTCAGCTGATAACATTAGTTGTAACACAAAGTACACCAGTACAGAATATATAGCTGTCATTATAACACGGTGTGGACCCCATGAGCCACCAACTGATATGATTTAGCCCACCCTTGGAATTCTTTACCGTCAGCCTCTTTAAATGGGTATTATAGTCCTGCCCTTGTCTGCACTCCCTCCACAAGGAAAGCATGATGTCAATATACCTGCCAAATATATTCCCATCAGATAGAAAAAAAAGAAAAAAAAATTAATAGTCCTTCACCCTTAAATGGTTGAAGTTGTACTTTTGTATTTTGCTCAACAGAACCGCTGTAACTATTTGTGATTTCCACTAGAGGGCAGCAAAGGCTCAATGTTGGATTCAGTCCCTGCAGAGACTTTACATTCAATTCACCATTTGCTTTTTTTTTTGTCAGTTCTTTTTTTGACTTGTGGTATTTGTTGCTTTTTTTGTGCCGAATTCCTGCAAATGACTCACGTGCTTGATGAATCCTGCGCAAAAATAAAAAATGCTCTTTATTTTCTTCTTTGAACTTTTTTTTTTGTGCAACTTTTTAGCACAAAAAAAAAGTTGAATGTTCCGATAGAATGTCTTAAAATTTGCACAAAAAATTTTTAGACTTTCAAAAAATGAATCACTCCAGAGAAGGACTGGAGAACATAAGCGCAAAAATTTGGCAATTTTTTTTTTTTTGTTTGTTTAAAGTGGGTGTTGATAAATTAGCTGAAAACATCAGGAAAACAAGAAACCAAGCTGTGAATGGTGAACGTAAAATGGAATAAGCTAACGCATATAATGTAGACTTCAAAAAAGACTCAAAATAAAAGAATTGGTGGAAATCGAAAAAAAAGCAAAAACTAGCCAATAAAGTGAAAATGTGATAATCAGTCCCGTAGACGCTCCAGTCCTCGGTGAGATCCTGAGACGGTCACACGTGAGGCCAGTGCTCGCTCCTGCCTGGATCCAATGTCCGGGTGACTTAGTGTCGGGTGCCGGAGCCGCTCCTGGAGTTTGCATTTCATTTTATTAAGATTGCCTCTATTAAATTGCCAGAGGACGCAGCCGATGTATTTACCACCGTAGGTGAAATGATTGGAAAATCCTCGGTGCAAAGATCCACTGACTTTATTTCGCTGCTCCAGAAAATGGCTTATCGTGAATATAAATCCTACAAAATAAGAAATTGAATTTGCATCTAGAGAAGCCGGCAATAAAATGTAGAGGCCTTTTATTAGGCAGCCATGTTTCTATTTTTTAATAACTGGACTATATAATGGAACTAG
This sequence comes from Ranitomeya imitator, assembly GCF_032444005.1. Classification (NCBI taxonomy): domain Eukaryota; kingdom Metazoa; phylum Chordata; class Amphibia; order Anura; family Dendrobatidae; genus Ranitomeya; species Ranitomeya imitator. The sequence goes on from NC_091287.1 coordinate 24,652,059, forward strand.
AGAGAGTACAAAGGAGGGCAACAAAATTAATAAAGGGGATGGGAGAACTACAATACCCAGATAGATTAGCGAAATTAGGATGATTTAGTCTAGAAAAAAGACGACTGAGGGGCGATCTAATAACCATGTATAAGTATATAAGGGGACAATACAAATATCTCGCTGAGGATCTGTTTATACCAAGGAAGGTGACGGGCACAAGGGGGCATTCTTTGCGTCTGGAGGAGAGAAGGTTTTTCCACCAACATAGAAGAGGATTCTTTACTGTTAGGGCAGTGAGAATCTGGAATTGCTTGCCTGAGGAGGTGGTGATGGCGAACTCAGTCGAGGGGTTCAAGAGAGGCCTGGATGTCTTCCTGGAGCAGAACAATATTGTATCATACAATTATTAGGTTCTGTAGAAGGACGTAGATCTGGGGATTTATTATGATGGAATATAGGCTGAACTGGATGGACAAATGTCTTTTTTCGGCCTTACTAACTATGTTACTATGTTACTATGTTACTATGACTAAGGTAGAATGGAAAACGTAAATTCTGTATAACCGGTATAATTATAGCTCCATTTCTGCAGTTTTTCTTGTTGCAATGTCACCAACTGACCAGTAGGAGGAGACGTGAGCTACTTTCTGTTTCCTCTGGGGTGCAGGCGTAATGCCGATGGGTCCACCACTTCCTCTCCAGCATCCATACTCTCACCACACCAGTTTGTGCCTGGTTCCTTTCCAGTTGCTAATAGTTGACACCGTAGGACACTTGACACTGTGTTCAGATTAGGGAAGTAGTCAGATGGCGGATCCTGTACTGGTGGTGGGAGTGGGACGGGGTGGAGCGTCACTTTGATGCCGACCAGGTGACACCGTGGCGGATTAATATTTTTTCAATAACGTAAAGCATTATTACTAAATAATTTGCTACTCACGGGATCCTGAGATTGGGGGGATTTGGAATCCCGTGAAAGTGGTTTTGCAGCACAGGTGGAATAAAGCTGTTGAGGTGGTGCACTTCCTTAGCTTCCACTCCATTCATTATCTATGGGAAATATAAGCTTTCTTGAAACAAATCTGAGTAGGTTGCACCTCAGCTTCATTCAAGCAGGACAACGGCACAGCGACTGCGATCGCAGCTGCAACCGAGCATGGCGGATCAGGGTCCCATCGACTCAAGCGGAACTATAACTGAATGTGCATCCTCAGACTCATATCCAGCAGAAGTGTATTGCACAGTACAGACCTGTCTGGTCCGCGCATCGCAATACATGCTGCCGGCCAATCAGAGGTCAGCAGGTGATGCTAGTGTGCATGTGACTGGGGGCGCACGGCAGTGACATCATGTTCTCCTGTCTAACTCTGAAGTCAGCACGAGCTTCCGAAGAGGATGTGTGCGGCGGGGGAGTGCAGGGAAGGTGAGCGTTTGTTTTTAAATCAGTACCATACTACTATTTATGACTATGGGCTGTGCATTATACTCTATGGATGACTATGTGCTGTGCATTATACTCTATGGATGACTATGGGCTGTGCATTATACTCTATGGATGACTATGTGCTGTGCATTATACTCTATGGATGACTATGGGCTGTGCATTATACTCTATGGATGAGTATGGGCTGTGCATTATACTCTATGGATGAGTATGGGCTGTGCATTATACTCTATGGATGACTATGGGCTGTGCATTATACTCTATGGATGACTATGGGCTGTGCATTATACTCTATGGATGACTATGTGCTGTGCATTATACTCTATGGATGACTATGTGCTGTGCATTATACTCTATGGATGACTATGGGCTGTGCATTATACTCTATGGGTGAGTATGGGCTGTGCATTATACTTTATGGATGACTATGGGCTGTGCATTATACTTTATGGATGAGTATGGGCTGTGCATTATACTCTATGGATGAGTATGGGCTGTGCATTATACTTTATGGATGAGTATGGGCTGTGCATTATACTCTATGGATGACTATGGGCTGTGCATTATACTCTATGGGTGAGTATGGGCTGTGCATTATACTTTATGGATGACTATGGGCTGTGCATTATACTTTATGGATGACTATGGGTTGTGCATTATACTTTATGGATGACTATGGGCTGTGCATTATACTCTATGGATGAGTATGGGCTGTGCATTATACTTTATGGATGACTATGGGTTGTGCATTATACTTTATGGATGACTATGGGCTGTGCATTATACTCTATGGATGACTATGGGCTGTGCATTATACTTTATGAATGACTATGGGCTGTGCATTATACTCTATGGATGACTATGGGCTTTGCATTATACTTTATGGATGACTATGGGCTTTGCATTATACTTTATGGATGACTATGGGCTGTGCATTATACTTTATGGATGACTATGGGCTGTGCATTATACTTTATGAATGACTATGGGCTGTGCATTAGACTCTATGGATGACTATGGGCTGTGCATTAGACTCTATGGATGACTATGGGCTTTGCATTATACTTTATGGATGACTATGGGCTTTGCATTATACTTTATGGATGACTATGGGCTGTGCATTATACTTTATGAATGACTATGGGCTGTGCATTATACTCTATGGATGACTATGGGCTTTGCATTATACTTTATGGATGACTATGGGCTTTGCATTATACTTTATGGATGACTATGGGCTGTGCATTACGCTTTATGGATGACTATGGGCTGTGCAATATACTTTATGGATGACTATGGGCTGTGCATTACGCTTTATGGATCACTATGGGCTGTGCATTATACTTTATGGATGACTATGGGCTGTGCATTATACTCTATGGGTGAGTATGGGCTGTGCATTATAATTTATGGATGACTATGGGCTTTGCATTATACTTTATGGATGACTATGGGCTGTGCATTACGCTTTATGGATGACTATGGGCTGTGCAATATACTTTATGGATGACTATGGGCTGTGCATTATACTTTATGGATGACTATGGGCTGTGCATTATACTTTATGAATGACTATGGGCTGTGCATTATACTCTATGGATGACTATGGGCTTTGCATTATACTTTATGGATGACTATGGGCTTTGCATTATACTTTATGGATGACTATGGGCTGTGCATTACGCTTTATGGATGACTATGGGCTGTGCAATATACTTTATGGATGACTATGGGCTGTGCATTACGCTTTATGGATGACTATGGGCTGTGCATTATACTTTATGGATGACTATGGGCTGTGCATTATACTTTATGGATGACTATGGGCTGTGCATTATACTATAGGGATGACTATGGGCTGTGCATTATACTACGTGAATGACTACGGGCTGTGCATTACACTACATGGATGACAATGGGCTGTGCATTATACTACAGGGATGACTATAGGCTGTGCATTATATTAAATGGATAACTATGGGCTGTGCATTATACTACGTGGATGACTATGGGCTGTGCATTATATTACAGGGATGACTATGGGCTGTGCATTATACTACATGGATGACTATGGGCTGTGCATTATACTACGTGGATGACTATGGGCTGTGCATTATACTACGTGGATGACTATGGGCTGTGCATTATACTACAGGGATGACTATGGGCTGTGCATTATACTACATGGATGACTATGGGCTGTGCATTATTCTACAGGGATGACTATGCGCTGTGCATTATACTACAGGGATGACTATAGGCTGTGCATTCTATTAAATGGATAACTATGGGCTGTGCATTATACTACGTGGATGACTATGGGATGTGCATTATATTACAGGGATGACTATGGGCTGTGCATTATACTACGTGGATGACTATGGGCTGTGCATTATACTACGTGGATGACTATGGGCTGTGCATTATACTACAGGGATGACTATGGGCTGTGCATTATACTACATGGATGACTATGGGCTGTGCATTATACTACGTGGATGACTATGGGCTGTGCATTATACTACGTGGATGACTATGGGCTGTGCATTATACTACAGGGCTGACTATGGGCTGTGCATTATACTACATGGATGACTATGGGCTGTGCATTATACTACGTGGATGACTATGGGCTGTGCATTATACTATGTGGATGACTATGGGCTGTGCATTATATTACATGGATGACTATGGGCTGTGCATTATACTACGTGGATGACTATTGGGCTGTGCATTATACTATATGGATGACTATGGGCTGTGCATTATACTACGTGGATGACTATGGGCTGTGCATTATACTACAGGGATGACTATGGGCTGTGCATTATACTATATGGATGACTATGGGCTGTGCATTATACTACGTGGATGACTATGAGCTGTGTATTATACTACGTGGATGACTATGGGCTGTGCATTATACTATATGGATGACTATGGGCTGTGCATTATACTACGTGGATGACTATGGGCTGTGCATTATACTACATGGATGACTATGGGCTGTGCATTATACTACGTGGATGACTATTGGGCTGTGCATTATACTATGTGGATGACTATGAGCTGTGTATTATACTACGTGGATGACTATGGGCTGTGCCTTATACTAAGTGGATGACTATGGGCTGTGCATTATAATTTGTGAAGGACTATGGACTTTGCATTATGCTATATGGAGGACTATGGGAAGTGCAGTATATTATATGGAGGACTATGGGGGTGCATTATACTATATGGAGGACTGTGGGATGCATTATGCTATATGGAGGACTATATATGGAGTGCATTACACTTCTGCTATGGGGCCCCATGACATCTATGTACGCCCCTGGTGAGTATAATGGTCTATTTTTTCAATACATGAAAGAACAGCGGCAGAATAGGTGATGTATACCAGGATGGGGGGTACATATACCAGGATGGAGGACACATACAGTATATACAGTCATGGCTGAAAGTGTTGGCACCATTGAAGTTATTCCATAAAATTAAGTCTTTCTCCCAGAAAATTATTGCCGTTCGCATTTTTGTTATACCCAGGTTTATTTCCGTTGTTTGTATTGGAATAACACAAAAAAAACAGTAAAAAAGCAAATTTGGACATAATTTCACACAAAACCCCCAAAATGATGGAGGGTGGGCCCAGTTTAAGTTTTGCATCGGGGCCCATCAGACTCAAGTTACGCCACTGAAGCTGGGGCTGCAGAACCTTATTATTGGACCCCCCCCAGTGATCGGCAAGTTATTTTCTGTTGCCTTTTTGGGAATTATGCTTTAAGTTATTAACGGAAAGATGGGTGGGACACCTGAGAACCTTGCGACACAAATAGATCCAACATGTCCTTGTACAATGAGAGGGATTGCAGGAAGGGCCTCCCTGTGTCTGCTGTACGGCAGCCGGAGAACCACCTCTAATTTGACAGCACCCGTCATGTAAGAGGCGTGTATATATGAGAACCAATCACAACTGTCGTAGGGCTCCAGATCAGTGGTAAGGAGCTTGAGCATGCAGGAGAGCTCCCCCTAGTGGTGACGGAAGGTAGCCTGAATTTGGATCTCTGTATCAGAAAAACGGCACATCCACAACTATAAAAGATAAATCTGGAATCAAATTGGCACAACATTTTGAACCTTTTCATATTTACCACCCCCTTCCCAAATTTTTCTTCTAAGCTGCATGAAAAAAAATGATCCAAGTTGAGTGGAAAGAGTCGCTGTTGATCAATCTTAATTGTGGCGTTCTCGTCAGCGCAAGACATAGGGCTGCTTGGCACGGCATACGCTAACGCCCGCGACCATTCCTCTACCACCATCTGCCGCCGGCTTTGAGATTTATTGAATTTTCCACATTTGCAATTTAATTATAAAAGTCTGTAACTGTTTGAGGACAGAATCCGTCCATCTGTCTCTGTCTTTCCATAAGGTCGTGTTCTTAAGTTACTTCACTGATTTACATGCAATATTTTTATTTAAGATTTAAAACAAACATTAAAAAAAACAAAAAACCATAATTCGCTGGCCTTTGGATCTAGAACACAATTTTGAAAATCTGTCTGCAGGTTGTTACTGGTCCCATGGTCACAGCTGGAAGCCAGACCTGCACTTTATCTCCTGCTTCTTTGGAAGAAGGACACCAAACCCTGAGATCAGGCCACCGATATCTCCTGCAGGCAACTGTCTAATGAAAGAAAAAGTGACGGTGTAATATTTGGGGATATTGGGTCCCCCACATAAGGGGATATTGGGTCCTCCATAGCGGGAGCCACAACCAAAGACTCCTATCTATATCGCCCCTATATCAGGGTACAGGGAAAGGAAATAGGTTATGTGTTATGTTATGTGTTTCAAGTGTTTTTCTTCTGCTTCAGGTTTTGAAAAATACATGATGGTAAAATAAAGGCTGTATAAAAGCTAAGGCAGGGAATGCAGCAGCCGCTTTAGGGTGATTTGGAATAATGACACGTTGACTGAGCTCACAACTCAAGCAATAGAGACAGAAGGAGAAAGCCTCTAAGACATTGGACAAACACTCCACACAGTAATGTGTTGTATAACTGCACTTGTAAAGATGAGTGTGGTAGTCTGCGAAAAAATACAGAGATCCAATTGATAGTGTGAAAGGCAAGTAGAAGAGCGAGCAGCAGTGACAGACACAGCGTGATTGATCAGTGATGTGATGGAGCTGCATCTGCCCTGCTACAGTTCAATTACATTTATAGATTTTCATTCTATGCCCATGGTACACTAGAAAGCAGCAGCAAGGCAGCGCAATAGTTTTTACAGGAAAAAAAAAACCATCTGAAATCAGTGTGTTCTTGCTTGTCATAAGCGACTGTACTGAGATTTTGCGTTACTTGTGCAAACTTTTTTGTAAAGGAGAAATATAATTTTTTTTTTTAAAAACTGCAAAAGAAAAATCCACATAATTCTGACAAATGTGAGACTATCTACGTCAAAAAAGAGTGTGCGCAAGCAGCCATAGAGAAGAAGGAAAGAAAGAAAGAAAGAAAGAAGGAGAGAAAGAAAGAAAGAAAGAAAGAAAGAAAGAAAGAAAGAAAGAAAGAAAGAAAGAAAGAAAGAAAGAAAGAAAGAAAGATCTAATAAGCGAATCTACACACTGCCAGTGATCACACCAAAATACACGACCATCACTGATCTGATGTTCAACTGATATTGTGCAACCAACACTCCACAAAATTCTCCCCATATGGCCGGAGTCCCACCAGCGCGTAATACGGACGAGCGCTATGCGAGAAAACATTGCATAGCACTCAGACCATTGTTAATCTATGGTGAAGCTCACATCACCGTTTTTTTTTTCTCGGGCGTATTCTACGTGTGAGTGAAATTGCAGCATGCTGCAATTTTATGCATGTCATCCGAGTCTCGGCAATGCTAGTCTATGGATGCGAGAAAAAAAACGCACAGCACTGGCAGCATGCGAGTGCTGTCTGTTTTTTATACGCCGGTGTCCTTTGAAAAGCTGGTAATTCATGTGCTGCATACAATAAAATCACACTGACAGGTTAGAATACAATAGATAGAAGAGAAATATACACATAGAATACATATATATATATAATTATCTATAACACACACACACACACACGCATACATATATTATGTTATATATAGAAGAAAAGCCAGTGATACATCTGTAAAATCACTGCAGGAGCCGACAGGATAGAAGAGATGGATTACATACAGTAAATACAAATAGAATAGGTAGATATATAGAAGTCAGTGACAAATACAATTAGTACAGTGTGTGTGCAAATTTCTGAACATGTATTTAATTAATAAAAGGGGAAAAAATGGTGTGGGCTCCCGCGCAATTTTCGCAACCAGCAGAGGGAAAGTCAGTTACTGGGAGTAGATGTTTATAGCCTGGGAAGGGGGTAATACCCATGGAGCTTCCCAGGCTATTAATATCAGCTCACAGCTGTATACTTAGCCTTTACTGGCTATTAAAAAGGGGAGCCCCCCCAAAAAATGACATGGGGTCCCCCTAGAATTAAAAACCAGCAAAGGCTATGCAGACAGCTGTGGGCTGATAATAATAGCATAGGAAGGAGCCATGGATATTGCCTACCCCTGGTTAAAAACATCAGCATTCAGCCACCCCAGAAAAGGTGCATCTCTAAGATGCACCAATTCTGGCCATTTAGCCTCGCTCTTCCCACTTGCCCTGTAGCGGTGGCAAGTGAGGTAATAGTTGTGGGGCTTGTTGTCACCTTTGTGACATCAAGCCCCGAGGTTAGTAATAGAAAGTCATCAATAAGATGCTCCCATTACTTACCCCATGGTCATATTGTTAAGAAAACACAGACACCCAGTAAAAAATCCTTTAATTGAAATAACAGTCCGGCTGTGAATTTGCCCTTCCTACTCTCCGTCAGTGCACCCTCCAGTCAGCGCTCAGAGAGGGTTAATGGCTGCGTTACACCAAGTTATGCCGCGGTGTAACGCAGTCCATTAACGCTGCTATTAACCCTGTGTGACCAACTTTTTACTATTGATGCTGCCTACGCAGCATCAATAGTAAAAAGATCTAATGTTAAAAATAATAAAAAAAATAAAAAATCATTATATTCTCACCTTCCAGCGCCTTTCCCGCTCCTCCCGACGCTCCTGTCCTAAGGATGCATTGCGGTCTTGCGAGATGATGACGTAGCGGTCTTGCGAGACCACAATGCATTCTTGGGACCGGAGTGTCGCGAGGAGCATCACTAAATGCCTGGGCTGGATCAGCCGGCAGGTGAGTATACAACTACTAGATGGTGGCCCGGTTCAAATCCATCGGATATTCTAGAATATGCATGTACATATAGTATATTGCACATTCCACGTAGTATATTGCCCAGCCACGTAGTATATTGCTCAGTCACATAGTATATTGCCCAGCCACGTAGTATATTGCCCAGCCACATAGTATATTGCCCAGTCACGTAGTATATTTCCCAGCCACGTAGTATATTGCCCAGTCACGTAGTATATTTCCCAGCCACGTAGTATATTGCCCAGTGACGTAATATATTGCCCAGCCACGTAGTATATTGCCCAGCCACGTAGTATATTGCCCAGCCACGTAGTATATTGCCCAGCCACATAGTATATTGCCCAGCCACGTAGTATATTGCCCAGCCACGTAGTATATTGCCCAGCCACGTAGTATATTGCCCAGCCACGTAGTATATTGCCCAGCCACGTAGTATATTGCCCAGCCACGTAGTATATTGCCCAGTGACGTAGTATACAACACAGAGCCAGGTTGTATATTGGCCAGTCACGTAGTACATTGCCCAGCCACGTTATGTCACAGGTTAAAAAATAAAAAATAAACATATACTCACCTTCCGAGGGATCCCTTGTAGTCATGTCGCCTGTGTGCGGTGCACTCGGCAGCTTCCGGTCCCAGGGTTGGTAGCGCAGGACCTGTGATGAGGTCGCGGTCACATGACCGTGACGTCATGGCAGGTCCTTGTCGCGTACCATCCTTGCCACCAGAAACTGCCGCTTGCATGGAGCGGTTACCGGAGCGTCGCGAGGAGCGGGAAAGGCGGCAGAAGGTGAATATATAATGATTTTTTATTTTTTTAATTATTTTTAACATTAGATCCTTTTACTATTGACGCTGCATAGGCAGCATCAATAGTAAAAACTTGGTCACACAGGGTTAATAGCGGCGGTAACGGAGTGCGTTACCCGCAGCATAATGCTGTCCATTACCGCTGGCATTAACCCTGTGTGAGCGGTGACTGCGGGTAGTATGGAGCGGGCGCCGGGCACTGACTGCAGGGGAGTAGGGAGGGACTAATCGGACTGTGGCCGTCGCTGATTGGTCGCGGCAGCCATGACAGGCAGCTGGCAAGACCAATCAGTGACTTGGATTCCATGACAGACAGAGGCCGCGACCAATGAATATCCGTGACAGACAGAAGGACAGACAGATGGAATTGACCCTTAGACAATTATATAGTAGATTTTTTATTTTAATTCTTTTTTTTAACAGTGATATGGTGCCCAAATTGCTATATACTACGTGGGCTGAGTTAGATACTACTTGGACTGTGTTATATACTACGTCTCTGTGCTATATACTACGTTGGCTGTGCTATAAAATACGTGGCTGTTTATATACTGAATGGGCTGTGTTATATACTGCATGGGCTGTGATATATGTGCACTCCATGGCTCAGCACCACCCTACATCTCCTCCCTGGTATCAGTCTACCACCCTACCCGTGCCCTCCGCTCCGCTAATGACCTCAGGTTAGCATCCTCAATAATCAGAACCTCCCACTCCCGTCTCCAAGACTTTACACGTGCTGCGCCGATTCTTTGGAATTCACTACCTAGGTTAATACGATTAATCCCCAATCCCCACAGTTTTAAGCGTGCCCTAAAAACTCATTTGTTCAGACTGGCCTACCGCCTCAATGCATTAACCTAACGATCCCTGTGTGGCCTATTTATAATAAAAAAAAAAAAAAGGTTCCTCGCATCATGTTCTCATACACTTTATGCAGTATTAGCCCTCTGTGTCTGTACTGCTACATACTTAGGCAGTTAACTGGTTCATGCAGCTTTACATGAACACCTGAGCCTTACACTATAGCTGGTCCGAATAACTAAAGCAATTGTTACCATCCACCTCTCATGTCTCCCCTTTTCCCCATAGTTTGTAAGCTTGCGAGCAGCAGGGCCCTCACTCCTCCTGGTATCTGTTTTGAACTGTATTTCTGTTATGCTGTAATGTCTATTGTCTGTACAAGTCCCCTCTATAATTTGTAAAGCGCTGCGGAATATGTTGGCGCTATATAAATAAAATTATTATTATTATTATTATTATTATTATATACTACGTGGCTGTGCAATATATTACGTGGCTGGGCAATATACTATGGGGCTGTGTTATGTACTGTGTGGCTGTGCTATATACTACGTGGTTGTGCTATATACTATGTGGCTGTGCTATACACTACGTGGCTGTGTTATATACTACGTGGCTGTGCAATATTTTACGTGGCTGGGCAATATACTATGGGGCTGTGTTATGCACTGTGTGGCTGTGCTATATACTATGTGGCTGTGCTATATACTATGTGGCTGTGTTATATACTACGTGGCTGTGCCATATACATGGCTGGGCAATATACTATGTGGCAGTGCTTCAGTTTTTGAATTTCCACAAAAATTTAAAATAACCAATAAATTTCACTCAACTTCACAATTGTGTTCCACTTGTTGTTGATTCTTCACCAAATATTTACATTTGGTATCTTTATGTTTGAAGCCTGATATGTGGGAAAAGGTTGAAAAGTTCCAGGGGGGCGAAAACTATATATATATACCGTATATATGTATGTATTCTATGTTTATATTTCTATTCTATCTATTCTAACCTGTCACTCTGTGATTATGCTGCATGCGGCAGATCATTTGCCAGCTTTTAATCTATCTATCTATCTATCTATCTATCTATCTATCTATCTATCTATCTATCTATCTATCTATCTATCTATCTATTCTAATACATATACAGTATATGTGTGTGTGTTTTGAAGAATATTTCGTTTTAAAACGATGTGTAAATGACAGAGAACTGCTGTATGTAAAAGTTCATGTTAAAATCGCATTGCATGCAGATGTCATACAGATAAATAGATGCGAGGAAATCGCATCATCGGATTGCAAATGGATTACACACGGATCACCATACGGAGAACACTCGTGCGACTCCTCCTTTTCTCAATACATCACCCTTTTATATAAAAAATTATAGGAGTACAGTACAAATAATACTACTCAGCGGGCGAATAATGCTACAAATGACAACAGACTTTCAAGATCAGGGAGTGTTTTTTGACAGGTCGACAAACCTTCAAGTACTCTGGTGATGCGAAAATGCAGCACTCATAGCACACTAGATTTTTTTTTTCTTTTCAACCTACATCATCTGACTCACAAATAGTGACTGTGCTCCTAATCATCAGACACTAAAATTTATACATATCACTCATAAGACAAATACAAACCACACAGGATATTACTCACTGTATATAATAAGGGGGGACATTGTATGTATTATTGAGGACATTGTGTAATACACAACATAGATGGACACTGTAATAAAGGATGGCACTGTGTGTAATAAGGAAGGTCTTTATGCAATAAGAGACAGTGCTATATATAAAAAGAGAAGAAATATTGTAATAAAGTACAGTGCTATGCATAATAAGGGAGGACACTATGTAATAGGAGTCAATGCTATATATGAGAGAAAATATTGTAATCAAGTACAGTGCTATATATAATAAGATAGGACACTATGTAATAAGGGACAGTACTATATATAATAAGAGAGGAAATATTGTAATAAAGTATAGTGTTATACATGATAAAGGAGGACACTATGTTATAAGAAATAGTGATTTATATAATAAGAGAGGAAATATTGTAATAAAATACAGTGCTATACATAATAAGGGAGGACACTATGTAATAAGAGATAGTGCTATATATAATAACAGAGGAAATATTGTAATTAGGTACAGTGCTATATATAATAAGAGATGACACTATGTAATATGGGACAGTGCTATATATAATAAGAGAGGGCATATTGTAATAAAGTACAGCGCTACATGTAATAAGGAAGGACACTATGTAATAAGGGACAACAATATGTAACTACTGAGGATACTGTATGTTATAAGAGATGGTGATATATAATAATGGAGGACACTATCTAATAAAGGAAAGAGCAATACTTAATAAGGGAGGACACTATCTAATAAAGTAGAGAGCAATACTTAATAAGGGAGGACACTGTTGGTCCTGCACAGAGCTGCTTCGTGGGAACAGCACTGGCTTATTCTTACCAAGATCTTGCTATAAGACATGAGTCACAGTGACATCATTGTGCCACCTTTGTCGTAGATAACGTGCTTCCTGCTTTGCGTCACTACTCTATTGATGGCACTTTGGATTATAATAGGGACAATTATTTTCTGGCCATAGGGTTATTTTTGACCCTGGGTATTAAAATAGAGTGATGGCAACTGGCAGTCATGAGTAAAGGAATGACCTCAGTTTCTGTGCAGACGCCAACACTGTGATATAGTATTATGACATTGCAGATAGTAAAGTGAAGTGAACAATAATCTATACATTCAGCTTCCCCTAGTGGAGAAGGACTGATTAATTGCACCCCAGCAATCATGCAGACATCTACTCTTGCCTACCCTTTGTTGGCCAATCTTTGGAAAAAGTGGGCACTAAAGAGCGATTGTTGACAGTTAACACCCTAATATGTGCACAACATAAATTGTCTTATGATCACAGAGGACAACGTGCGCACAACACAATAGCAATCTCGACACTGAACACTAGATGGCAGTAAAACCCAAAGTTAGAACACGGAATATCAAGTGCATTGGCTGTGAGGCTACAGATGGACATCTGTCACTTTGTGTCTGTAGAGTAATTCTGTATCTCTTTCCTTTGAAGACTAATGGTCAGATCTCTACATTTTACTTGTCAGATTCCGGAAGCCGAAATCTTCTCATATCCAGATTTATCTCAAGTCGTCTTTATATATATATTAGAATAGAACATTCAAAAGGTCATTTCATTCTAAGCTGCTCTTGGTAAAATAACCTTTAGGGAGCAGAGATGAGCAAGGCAGAGGTAGCTATTTCGGATATTCTTCGGGGATCGCAGCTGGTTAGTTTCTGTTACAATGAGAATTTAGTTTAGTTTTATCTTCTCCACAAGGCTGAGATTCCTATTGCTGCCACTAGGGGCGCCACCAATTTCTATGAAGCTCCCATGCAAGTCACAATGAGCACAATACTAATACATATAGATCGCCACCTAGTGGTGACACGAGGCATTGTTACAAATCTGGGTAACTGTAGGGGCAATATAAATCTCACTTTCTTAGCTCTGTAATTAATTAGTGTAATAGAAAACTATTTATTTTTATAGTTGCACCAAGAAAAAGAAACAGTGCCACACTTGTTACCAGGTTATAAGTGGTAGTGCAGCTCACTCCATTCACTTCAGAAGAGCTTAGCTGCAATACCAAACAAAACCCATCAGCTGGCGCGTGTTCTTGTAGAAGCCATGCTTTTCTAATCCTTGACAACATCTTTTATAATATTAATATTATAATCTTATTATGATCTGATTGGCTTCTGAGTGTTCTAACTCCGCCCATTCCCAACTGTTTACTGCCTTCAATGATCTATTTAACTGCAAGATGTCCCACATCCATCCTTTATAAAACTTATTGCCTGTTTCTTTAAAGATAACCCGCACTTACTGAGATAGAAAGGGACAATTGGTGCATATAATATTCTATGGAGAGGGGAGGAGCTAGATAAAGATACAGGCAGAAGGGGAGGATCTAGAGGCAGAAACAGACAGAGGGGGAGGGGCTAGAGAGACAGACACAGAGGGGAGGGGCTAGATGAAGGCACAGGCAGAGGGGGTGGAGCTAGGGACAGATAAATACAGGGGGAGGAGCTAGGTGAAAACACAGGAAGAGGGAGAGGAGCTAAAGACAGACACAGAGGGGAGGAGCTAGCTGAAGGCAAAGACAAAGAGAGAGGAGCTAGCGACAGATACATACAGAGGGGAGGGGCTAGATGAAGAAACAGGCAGAAAGCGAGGAACTAGAGGTAGACACAGAGGGCAGGAGCTAGATGAAGACACAGGCAGAGGGGAGGAGATAGAAACAGACATATACAGAGGGGAGGAGCTAGAGGAAAACACAGGAAGAGGGGGAGGAGCTAGAGACAGGTACAGACAGAGGGGAGGAGCTAGATGAAGACACATGCAGAGGGGAGGAGTTAGAGACAGACACATACAGAGGGGAGGAGCTAGAGGAAAACACACGCAGAGGGGGAGGAGCTAGAGAGACACAACAGAGGGGAGGAGCTAGAGACAGACACATACAAAGGGGAGGGGCTAGATGAAAACACAGGAAGAGGGGAGGAGCTAGAGACAGACAGACAGAGGAGGAGCTAGATTTAGGCACATTTAGAGGAGAGGGGCTAGAGATAGATACAGAGGGGAGGAGCAAGATGAAAACACAGGAAGAGGGGGAGGAGCTAGAGACAAACTGACAGAGGGGAGGAGCTAGATGAAAACATAGGCAGAGGGGTGGAGCTAGAGACAGACATATACAGAGGGGAGAAGCTAGAGGAAAACACAGGAAGAGGGGGAGGAGCTAGAGACAAATACAGACAGAGGGGAGGAGCTAGATGAAGACACATGCAGAGAGGAGGAGCTAGAGACAGACACATACAGAGGGGAGGAGCTAGAGGAAAACACAAGCAGAGGAGGAGGAGCTAGAGAGACATAACAGAGGGGAGGAGCTAGATGAAGACACATGCAGAGGGGGAGGAGCTAGAGACAGACACATACAGAGGGGAGGAGCTAGATGAGACATGCAGAGGGGGAGGAGCTAGAGACAGGCACATACAGTAGTATTATCTACTATCTGTCTTTTATTTATCTATTATCTATTATCTATTATCTTTCTATCTATTATCTATTAATTATCTATCTATTATCTATCTATTATCTATTTATTTTTCTGGCATCCATTGACTTGCATTGGCGCGTCTCGTCCCATACATGAAGCACAGCTCAGTAGTGAGTAGTGTGTGGGTGAGGCCGCAGGGAGGATCGGGAATTCTGCATTGCTAAGACGCCAGAGCCAGCGCAAGCTGCAAAGAGCTGCAGAGAAAACCAGCAAAGAGTGTTCAGCGAGGATTAACTCTAACCAGAGGTACAGGCTGGACAGAGACAAGTAGCTCCGAGAAGTTCGGCCTCTTTCACACATTTCACACATTTCACGGCCTTAAGGTTGTACATTTATCCAAGCAGGGGCATCTACTATAAATCTCTGAAGATTAAGCAACCGTGGTCATCACAATACCCGCATCAATTGCAGATACACAGGGATCACGTCTCTTCATTGCACATTTCCATTTAATATCTGAGTGAGTATATATTATAAATCTATTTAGTCTCACTATATTCACCAATACAAACATTTACCTTTTTTTTTTTTCGCTCCTCATTCCCCTAAGATTCTGGTAGTACTTTAAGGACCCATTACAACATCCACTGCATAACCAATGATTACTCATTAAGTAAGTGCTCTCTTATTCATTTATTCATCTATTTTTCATTTTATTGTTCGTTTTTGTAGACAGCGCAGGTGAATACCACTCTTTTTCATTCTATACAGCACTAATTTGCATAAAAAAAATTCAAAGGCCACAGATTTGCCAGTGTGGTATTTCTTTGAGAGCCCTTATATATCTCTCCTCCAAGTTTGGACATTGAAGGCCTGTGTACTTATTTTTTGGCTGTGTGATACTCAAATTCTATACAATATTATTTTGCATAAAAAAAATTCAAAGGCCACAGATTTGCCAGTGTGGTATTTCCGTTACAGCCGTCATATATCTCTGCTCCAAGTTTGGGCAATGGAGGCCGGTGTACTTATTTTTTGGCTGTGTGATACTCCAATTCTATACAATATTATTTTGCATAAAAAAAATTCAAAAGCCACAGATTTGCCAGTGTGGTATTTCTGTGAGAGCCCTCATTTATCTCTGCTCCAAGTTTGGACATTGTAGACTGGTGTACTTATTTTTTGGTTGTATGATACTCAAATTCTATACAGTGCTATTTCGCATAAATTAACTATAAAAAAAAAAAATTGAATACAGTCTGTTAGGTCAGGCTGAGGCCTGCCTGGTGTTTGGGTTTGAAAAATCATAGATTTGCAGGCATACTGATCACATATTATTTCGCTACTAATAAAGACATTTGTGTTGAGCATTTGAAATAGTGCAGTAGTCCATTTAAAATGGGCAAGGCAAGGGGCAAGGGACGGGCAAGTGGATGTGATGCTGATGGTGCATCCAGAGGACGAGGCTGTGGACAAGGTGAAAATGGGCAACGACAAAGACCCACATCTTCTCGCTCGACCTTCCTGTCCCAGTTTCTAGGGGACCGCAGTACACCACTATTGAAGCCAGATCAGTGGAAACGGTTGTTGGTTGGATAGCAGATAATGCTTCCAGTCACTTAGCCACCACCACCACCTTGTCTTCCACACGGTCAAGTCTGAGTTGCCGTGAGTGTGGCCAGGATATTCCTCACCCTGATTCTCCTTCCTCCCACCATGCCGAGTGCCCTGAGAAAACTGATCCCACACTTGGACACTGTTACATAGTAACATAGTTAGTAAGGCCGAAAAAAGACATTTGTCCATCCAGTTCATGTTGAGTTTTCCATTTCAAGATTCAGAAATCTCTGCCTGTCAACTTGAAGTGGGAAAAGATGAGATCACATGTAGAGCTGCCCAAAGCTTTGACCAGCCCCGGTCACACGAAGGCAATGGTGGGAAAGTGTCACAAGAGGTGGACGATGATGAGACACAATTGCCAGAAAGTCAGGAGGAGGAGCAGGGTGCGGATGTGGAAGACGAGGTGGTGGATTACATAGTGACTGACCCACCCGGCAGGAGGACATTCATAGCGAGGACAGCAGCACAAATGAGGAAGGAGGCATATCCCCCCAACAGGCAGGAAGAAGAAGTGTGGTGGCCACAGACAGAAGGCGTGCATCCGTTCCCCATAACACCAACATGAGTGAAGTTGCCATTCCACCTGTGAGATCTTCCCGAGTCTGGCTATTTTTTAAAAGACTCTGCTGATAACCCCAAACAGGCCATTTGTAGCACCTGCCATGCCCGCATCAGCAGGGGTAGCAAAACAACCAGCCTGACCTCCAGCCTGACCACCACCAGCATGATCAGGCACATGCAAGCAAAGCACCTGATTTTGTGGGCCGAACCCCAGGCTCCAGGACCACTGCCTGTTGGTCACACCACTCCTTCTTCCACTGTTTTGTGTAGAAGCCAATCCCCAGTACACCGTGCATGTGAAGATGCCTCTAGTTCTGCACCTGTTGTGGCCCACAGTCGAGCAACACCATCAGCAAGCCCTTCCATGTCCTTGTCCCAGCAACAGCGTTCAGTTGTCTATAGCCCAGTCTTTGGCACGTAAGCGGAAATACCCAGAGAATGCCCAACAGGCCACAGTCCTCAATTCTAATATTTCTCCTCTGCTTGCGCTAGAAATGCTGCCTTTTAGGCTTGTTGAGATGGAAGCTTTCCGCAACCTGATGGCGGCGGCCGTCTCAAGGTACGCGGTCCCCATTCGCCACTATTCCTCCCGGTGTGCCGTATCGGCATTACACCAGCATGTGTCCCACAACATTACCCGTGCCCTCAACAATGCTGTTACCGGGAAAGTTCACCTAACCACGGACACATGGACAAGTGCTTGTGGGCAGGGATGGTACATCTCAATGACGGCACACTGGGTTAACATAGTGGAAGCCGGGACCCAGTCCAACCTTGGGATGGAACACATCCTCCCACGCCGAGGATTGCTGGCCCTACGTCAATCAGGGTTGCCCCCACAGTCTACAGCTGATGCACCTCCTCCTCATTCTCCTCTTCATCCTCCATCTCTGAAATCAACACATTAGTCAGAAGCTGGAAGCACTGCAGCACTGCCTCAGCCAAGTGGCAACAGGCTGTGCTGAAGCTAATCTGCATCGGTGACAAACCGCACAATGCAGAAGAGTTGTTGACAGCGCTGAAAAAGCAGTCAGATGTTTGGATGACACAGCTGAACCTACAGCCAGGCATGGTCGTGTGTGACCATAATCTGGTGGCAGCTCTGAGGCAAGGTGAGCTCACACACGTACCTTGCTTGGCCCATGTGCTTAACCTTGTGGTTCAACTCTTTCTGAAAAGCTACCCGGAGCTGTCGGATCTGCTAGTGAAAGTACGCTGTCTGTTTGCCCATTTTAGAAAGTCAGCTACAGCTTCAGCCGCCCTTGCCGTGCTTCAGCAGCGTTTTCAGCTTCCAGCTCACCGACTGTTGTGTGATGTGCCCACGCGCTGGAACTCTACGCTGCATACAGTACAGACCAAAAGTTTGGACACACCTTCTCATTTAAAGATTTGTCTGTATTTTCATGACTATGATAATTGTTCATTCACATGGAAGGCTTCAAAACTATGAATTAACACATGTGGAATTATATACTTAACAAAAAAGTGTGAAACAACTGAAATTATGTCTTATATTCTAGGTTCTTCAAAGTAGCCACCTTTTGCTTTGATGACTGCTTTGCACACTCTTGGCATTCTCTTTATGAGCTTCAAGAGATAGTCACCGGGAATGGTCTTCCAACAATCTTGAAGGAGTTCCCAGAGATGCTTAGCACTTGTTGGCCAGCTCACCCCAAACCATCTCGATTGGGTTCAGGTCTGGTGACTGTGGAGGCCAGGTCATCTGGTGTAGCACCCCATCACTCTCCTTCTTGGTCAAATAGCCCTTACGCAGCCTGGAGGCATGTTTGGGGTCATTGTCCTGTTGAAAAATAAATGATGGTCCAACTAAACGCTAACCGGATGGAATAGCATGCCACTGCAAGATGCTGTGGTAGCCATGCAGGTTCAGTATGCCTTCAATTTTGAATAACTCCCCAACAGTGTCACCAGCAAAGCACCCCCACACCATCACACCTCCTCCTCCATGCTTCACGGTGGGAACCAGGCATGTAGAGTCCATCCGTTCACCTATTCTGCGTCGCACAAAGACACGGTGGTTGGAACCAAAGATCTCAAATTTGGACTCATCCGACCAAAGCACAGATTTCCAGTGGTCTAATGTCCATTCCTTGTGTTCTTTAGCCCAAAAAAGTCTCTTCTGCTTGTTGCCTGTCCTTAGCAGTGGTTTCCTAGCAGCTATTTTACCATGAAGGCCTGCTGCACAAAGTCTCCTCTTAACAGATGTTGTAGAGATGTGTCTGCTGCTAGAACTCTGTGTGGCATTGACCTGGTCTCTAATCTGAGCTGCTGTTAACCTGCGATTTCTGAGGCTGGTGACTCACATAAACTTATCCTCAGAAGCAGAGGTGACTCTTGGTCTTCCTTTCCTGGGGCGGTCCTCATGTGAGCTAGTTTCTTTGTAGCGCTTGATGGTTTTTGCCACTGCACTTAGGGACACTTTCAAAGTGTTCCCAATTTTTCAAACTTACTGACCTTCATTTCTTAAAGTAATGATGGCCACTCCTTTTTCTTTACTTAGCTGCTTTTTTCTTGCCATAAAACAAATAAACAAATTCTAACAGTCTATTCAGTAGGACTATTGTTGTGAATTCCGTTCTGGAGCTCCCTCCTGTGGTTGCTAATGGTATTTTTGTGAGTTCTGCCCTTGGGCTCCCTCTGGTGGTTTTGAGTGGAACTGCTGTTTCTTTAGGTAGCTGTAGCAGCTGCCTTCACTAATCGCCTTGCCTGGGTTTGTTATTTAAACCTGCTCTGGGCTTTAGTTCATGCCTGCTGTCAAAGTTCTTGGTTGGATTTTGTTCCCTCCTTGGATTTCTCATATGGCCAGTCCTTGTCTGCAAAAGATAAGTTTTTGCTAGTTTTTGTTTGTCCATTTGTTTGGACACTATTGCCTTGCATTTATGTCTCTTTTTGTCCAGCTTGTCACTATATCTTATTCAGGCTAGCTGGAAGCTCTGGGAAAGCAGATTTGCCCCTCCACACCGTGAGTCGGTGTGGAGTTCATTTTTGTAAACTCTGCGTGGATTTTGTAGTTTTTTTATACTGACCGCACAGTATCCTTTTCTCTCTGTCTATCAAGTTTAGTATTGGCCTCCTTTGCTGAATTCTGATTTCATTTCTTTGTACGTCATTTCCCTCTCCTTTCACAGTCAATATTGGTGGGGGACTGTCTTTGCTTTTGGGGGTTTCTCTGAGGCAAGATAGCTTTCTATTTCCTTCTTTAGGGGTAGTTATTTCTTAGGCTGTGAAGAGGTGCCTAGGGAGAGTCAGGAACATCCCACGGCTATTTCTAGTGTTGTTGTTAGGATTAGGGACTGCGGTCAGTAGAGATACCACCTTCTCAGAGCTCGTCCCATGTTGCGTTTTAGCCACCAGGTCATATCAGTGTGGCCTCTTAACCACCAGGTCATAACAGACTATCAGCTGTGTATCCACCAGACCTCTGCACAACACAACTGATGGTCCCAACCCCTTTTATAAGGCAAGAAATCCCACTTATTAAACCTGATAGGGCACACCTGTGACGTGAAAACCATTCCCGGTGACTACCTCTTGAAGCTCATCAAGAGAATGCCAAGAGTGTGCAAAGCAGTCATCAAAGCAAAAGGTGGCTACTGTGAAGAACCTAGAATATAAGACATTTCAGTTGTTTCACACTTTTTTTTGTTAAGTATATAATTCCACATGTGTTTATTCATAGTTTTGATGCCTTCAGTGTGAATGTACAATTTTCATAGTCATGAAAATACAGAAAAATCTTTAAATGAGAAGGTGTGTCCAAACTTTTGGTCTGTACTGTATGTTGGAAAGGATTTGTGAGCAGAAGAGGGCCGTTGTTGACCACCAACATCAACAAGGCCGTCGATTTTCAGGTCAGACTCCACACATAAGACCACAGGAGTGGACATGGATGTCAGACATATGTAACATCCTCCAAAACTTTGAGGACTGCACCAAGATGGTGAGCGGCGATGACTCCATAATTAGCATCACCATCCCGCTTCTCAGCATTCTGAAAAACTCTCTGCTCACAATCAAAAAGGATGCATTGCAGGCGGAGCACGAGAACATGGAGCAAGGAAACATACAGGGGATTACACTCAGCCCAGCCTCATGTGTTTTCAACGTAGATTGGTAGGCAATGAGGGGGAGGAGGAGGAGGACGAACAGGAGCTACGTTCATGCGCTATAGACGATAATACAAACACATCTGTATTAGCTTCTGTTCAGCGGGGATGGCCTGAGGACAGGGAGGATGAGGAGGAGGAGGACAGCATGGTCAGTCGTCCTGTTGGTGAGGACACGGAAGTCTTGCCTGTTAGCAGTCTGGCATGCATGGCTGACTTTATGTTGTGCTGCATTTCACGTGACCCTCGGATTATCAAAATTTTGGGTGACCCTTATTACTGGTTGGTGACACTTCTAGACCCACGCTACAAGGAGAACTTTAAATCTCTTCTTCCTGAGGCAGAGAGGTGTACTTAAATATTGCAGTACCAGAGGGCCCTTGTAGCAGAATTACTTAGAAAATTCCCTTGTGAGAACGCTGGCAGCAGACGTCAGAGTTTGTTGTACAACCAAGGACTCCAAGCGAGAGAGACAGAAGTACAATACAGCTCAGGCAGGGGAACAATGGCCAAGTTCTGGGACAGTTTTCTCAGACTCTTCTGAGACGGCGGGCCAGAGGCAAGGGGTGCTGTCACAAGAAGTGCAATGTTTGGGAAGATGGTGAGGGAGTACCTTGCAGATCGTACAAACGTCCTCCGTGATTCCTCTGTGCCTTTCAATTATTGGGTATCCAAGCTGGACACGTGGCATGAACTGGCTCTCTATGCTTTGGAGGTCCTGGCCTGCCCTGCTGCTAGCTTTCTGTCAGAGAGGGTTTTTAGTGCCCCTGGTGGAATTATAACAGAAAGGCGCATCCGCCTGTCAACTAAAAATGCTGACAGGCTGACTCATAAAAATGAACAAGGCCTGGATTGGGAAAGACTTCTGTACACCACCAAGAGAAAACAGCGAAACATAACCTCAAATACATTCTCTCTTTTGGGGAGGTGTATTCTCATGCATCTCTTCACAACCACACCTGGGTATACGCTTCCAGATTTGGTCTGTTTGTTCTTATCCTCCTCCTTATCCTCATCCTCCTCATCCAGAACCACTAGATGACCAGGGTGAACGTGCTCTGTACAGTGCATGTCGGCCAAGGGGGCTGTGATGGCACTCTAACCTTGTGCCAAAAAACAGCAGCCATGGGCTCTTCTAAGCAGCTGCCTAGCACTCTGAAAATGAAAATGGTGGAGGCCCACAAAGCAGGAGAAGGCTATAAGAAGATAGCAAGTTGCCCTTTGCTCAGTTTGAAATATAATTAAGAAATGGCAGTTACCAGGAACAGTGGAGGTCAAGATAAGGTCTGGAAGACCAACAGAATTTCAGTGAGAGCTGCTCATGGGATAGATGGGAAAATCAGAGCCCCTGCTTGACTACTAAAGACTGTCAGAAAGATTAGCAGACTGGAGTTGTGGTACATTGTTCTATTGTTCAGAGACACTTGCACAAATATGGCCTTCTAAAAGAGTCATCTGAAGAAAACCTCTGCTGCATCCTCACCATAAAATTCTGCATCAGAAGTGTGCAGAACATCTAAACATTCCTGATGCATTTTGTAAACAAGTCCTGTGGACTGATGAGGATAAAATAGAACTCTTTGGCACAATGATCAAAAGTATGTGCAGAGAAAAAAGGGCACAGATTTTCAGAAAAGAACATCTCGCCAACCATTAAGCAAGGGGGTGGATCAATCATGTTTTGGGGTTATGTTGCAGCCAATGGCACAGGGAACATTTAACCCTCCTTCACATACAATATTCGGACTAACGAGTTCACATACAATGTGCCTGTCAGGCGCCTGCTGGAAAAATACCTATAATATCTAATGTTTGCAATTTCAGTGCTCTAAAAGTGATCAGTGACCTTCATAGGGATGTAATAAAAGAGACTACACATAATCAGTTGCAAAAAAAAACATTTACTTAACATAAAACTAATAACTATGAAATACAAACTTTTCAAAACACCCGCCAAATAGTCCCCAGTTCGACTCTCTCAAAAAAATGTACAAAGAAAATTTTTGAACACAAACTTAATTTTAAGGTACCTTAAGTACTATTAAAAACATATTCAATCAGAAGTAGATGCTGAGGTTTCCCCAGAAAAGTCACACTTGCAGAGCAAATAGCAAGAATTACACACCATTTTTGCATGTGTCAGGCAAATTGCTTTATGACATTTGAGACATTCATAATTTGAAAGCCTTCTGATTCCGCTTTCCGTTTGGCAGGTGGTGCATCTCCTTCTTTTGTGAGGTGGTGCAGATGGTGACTTTTCACCATCATCTTCTGGGCGGAACCTTTTGAGCTGAACTTGAAGGCGAGAGGGGATACCGATTGTTTTCACGCTTCTCCTGCGTAGCTCTCCAAGTACTAGTTCATGGGCCAATTTTTTCAGATACAATCGTCTACGGAGTGGTTCAAGCTTGTTTTCAAGATAAATTACTTGTGAATTTATACCACCCAAATTCAACATAGCAAAAAATATGACCATTGGCCAGCGTTTGATGTTTCTGCTGACGTTGAAAGTGGAGCACATCTGATCTGCTGTATCCACACCCCCTTTGGTGGCATTGTAAAATGTAATTATCTCCGGTTTTTTTCTGCCCCAGTCCCAGGATCGATGGCAGCATCATCATGAAGTGTTGATAGAAGAAGTACGATTTTTTTGGCATGTGGTACATAGGAAACTAAAGCCTTTCCATTATGGAATGCAAACATACTGCTGTACTGTTGTCTCTCTTTCACACTTACAAACTGTGGCGGCAATTCCCTTTTGTTTTTTCTTACAGTTCCCACATATGACAGCTTCTGAATTTTCAGATAATCAATCAGATCACAACTTGTAAACCAATTGTCAGCTGTAATATTGCGACCCGATCCAAATAAGGGTTCAGCCAGTTTTTTTACAACATCAATGGGTTTGTTGCTCACACAGTAAGGACCTTCTGGTTGTTTTCCTGCATAAACTTCCAGGTTGTAAGTGTAGGTCTTACTGGCATCCATAAGGGCATAAATTTTTATTCCATATTTGTTTGGCTTTGATGGAATATATTGACGAAAGGCACATCTACCACGAAAACCAGGGAGCATTTCGTCAATAGTGAGATTCTCTCCAGGGTAATAACTTTGTTTATAGTTTACAACAAATCTTTGAAATATATCACGAATTGGAGCAAGTCGGTCATGTGTTTTGCGTTCGGTTCGGGTAGTTCTGTCGTCAAACCGAAGGCAACGAATTAGAATCTTGAATCTGTTTATGGACATAACAAGGCTAAATTTTTCAACTCCATCCCCATCTTTACCCCAAAGTTCCTCCAAACTTTGTCTATTTGCCCTATAAGCTCCTGCAAGGTACAGTAATCCAAAAAAAGCACGCAGTTCTATTTCATCTGTGGGCTTGATGGTTCTGTTGCAGATGTACTTGTCCTTTATAATGTCTATATATTGGTTGGTATATGTGACAATAGAGTCCAGAATGTCATCTGTAAATATACTGTTCCAGCATTCAACTGCAGTTTTCGCATTACGTGCAGTTCCTATTACTGCAGGAAGGTGAGTAATAATGTTTAAAGGTTCCCTACGTTTTTTCTGGAATGGCTTCTTGTTCCATTTAGTATTTTTATCTTTTCCAATATAATATGATCCAACTTCTTCATCCTCACCACTGTCACCATCTTGCTCTGTTTCAGAATCCAGGACACATTCTTCCACCTCATCATGAGAATCCATCTCACTTTCCTCTCCTAAATCCTCATTCAGTGTGAGGTCTCTATCATCTAACAGCATGTTTGTTACTTCCTCAACATCAAGTTGTTTGGATAAATTGTACATTTTCCTCTCCATTTCAGCAGATAATCTGAAGCAAGAGAAGGAATATGTTAGGGAACTACTGTATATGCCTGAGCAGCACACTTTCTTTTATAAAATCTCCCTTATTTCTATGAAATATCCTCACATTTTGTGCTATACATTCATAAAACAAGCTAAATAAACTATTGTGATGAATAAAAACATAAAATACCAACCTTACTGAATGTGACGTATTCACATACAATGAGCCTGAGAGATCTGTGCAGCTATATCCTCTCCCCTGAAGCTCTGAAATCCAACTGTGATATCAGGTTTCACAGACCTTCAAGAGACAGGAGACTAGCTGGAGGGAGGGGGTTTCCTCACAATCTGGTGAGGAAGGAGAAATGAAAGTAAAAGAGAAGCGCCTGTCAGATCAGTTGTATGTGACGGAGGGTTAACGGGTAGAAGGAAGAATGGATTCATTGAAATTTCAACAAATTCCTGTTGCAAACATAACACCATCTGTAAAAAAAAAAGCGGAAGGTGAAAAGATTATGGCTTTTACAAATTGATAATGATCCTAAACACGTCAAAATCCACAATAGACGACCTCAAAAGGCACAAGCTGAAGGTTTTACAATGGCCCTCACAGTCTCCTAATCTGAACATCATTGACAATCTGTGGCTAGAACTCAAAATAGCAGAGGATGCAAAATGACCCAGGAATCTCGCAGAACTGGAAGAATTCTTCAAGGAAGAATACATGAAAAGATTTAAAAAAGAAAGGAAAGACTCTTGTGTGGCTACAAACAGTCTTTATAAGCTGTGATACTTCAAAAGGGGCTGCTACTAGGTGCTAACCATGCAGTGTGCCCAAACTTTTGCATATGCCCACTTTCCTTTTTGTATTTTTCAAAATGTAAAAGATGAAAATATATATAGTTTTTTTTTACTAAAATACAAAGGAAATGTGTCATCTTTTAGAGATCATTCCATCTTCAACTTGCTTAACTGTTCACAATAACAGTAATTTTGACCAGGAGTGCCCAAACTTTTGCATGCCACTGTCACTCATCTCACGCTGGAAGGCCTGTATTGTCATGCTTTATACAGATGTTCTTCATTTTCCTTGCGGTGGTGGTGCAGGGAGAGTATATGATTAGAGTTCAATTCATTATTGCATTTATGCCTTTTTTTTGTCTAGTTTTTGGTGTTTTCTCGTGTTTATCATTTGCGCCTTAATCTACTTCTTTTTTGGTTAAAGTTGTATGTTTTTTTTTAATATTCATCATTTTGCCGGAGTTTATGGTTTCCAAACGCTCTTACCTGATTCATCAATTGCTACTTTTGAAAAAGTTTCTAAATATTTACCAAAGTTTTCTGCCAGCCTTCCTCCTTGAATTATTTTATATAGTAAATTTTTGTGACAACTTAGCGGAACATGTGACTTTTCACTCTAAAAAGTCAATAAACAATTTAGAGCATTTTTATTTTGCACAAAATTCATTAACCGCGTGCAGCAATTTGGTGCAAAAACGCTAGCGAATACAACAAGATGAAAAAACAATGACTTAAAAAAACCTTATTGAGGTATATCCCCATAGATAACAGCTGATCGCTTCAGGTGCCAGCAGAGGGATTAATCCCATTCTGTGATTAATTTCTGATGGAGAATGGATCCATTCTTAATGAATTTCCCAAAATTTCAAATTCCAAGAATCCATTAAAATGGAGGTCGGCTACTTTTGAGGGTCGTTAAGAGTTTAGAAAATAATTAAAGATTATAAACACCTTTCCTAGACCTGCCCCTCACCTGTCCTGCCGCCACAGTGCTCAATTCGATCACCCAAGTCTTCGGTTCCTCTGGACGAGGTCTCACATGATCAATGGCCTGCAAAGATTGGAGGGAGCAAGCCGAGGACCTTGATCTCTGACCACAAACCAGGTGAGGAGAAGGCCTATTACAAATGGTTGTAATGTTTAATAAGCTTTGGGGTCTGGAGAGACCTTAGCACATTATAAACATCTTTTCCGGGCAGAATCAAGCATAAGAATTTCGGGAAATTCTTTCTTCTCTAGTCAGAACTTCAGAAGATCCTCCTACGAAAAGGTAATTGTCCAAAGAAAGGTCCATAGATCAACCAACAAACAACAGCAGAAAATATATGTCAACACTATTGCACCAGTTATCAGAATCACCGCTTTTACACCCAAAACTCCCAATGGGAACACTGAGTATCTGTCAGCAGAATCCAGGTACTGTTTATTGCAGCTTATATTATGACTACAAAGCAGTTGGACAAGCATCTAAACCAGCAAAGAGTCTAAATCAGAAAAAAAGCAACACTAAGATTCCGTGCAATGGTCTTCCCTATTGTTAGATTACCCTCATATATGAAGGCAGTGATTAGAGTAACACACAAATATTAGTGCTGAGCTGGGCAAAGTGTGGCTCCTTTGCCACATTCGGCCCCCTGACTGATGGAGACAGCCGAAGGGCTGAAAACAGAGGCCCAAGTGCCCAGTTCCCGCGTCCTGATGTGTATCCTCATCCTTAGGATGCAGACATTAAAATGGAGGTCGGATAATTTTGAGGGTTGTTAAGAGTTAAAAATATAATTAAAGTTTATAACCACCTTTCCTAGACCTGACCCTCACCTGTCCTGCTGACACAGTAATCAACTTGCTCACCCAAGTATTTGGTTCTTCTTCCTATTTATCTAGGGGCTATGTGGAGGCTCATACTGTGTTTAGGAGGCTATGTGGGGCTTATTATGTATATAATAGGCTATTTGGGGGGTCATACTGTATATAGGAGGCTATGTGAGGGGACATACTGTATATAGGAGATAGGAGGCTATGTGAGGGCTCATATTGTATAAGGTAGGCTATGTGAGGACCCATACTGTATATAGGATCTATGTGGGGGCTCATACTGTTTATAGTGGGCTATATGGTGGCTCATACTATATATAGAGGTTTTGTGGGGTCTCATACTGTATTTAGAGTCTATGTGAGGGCTCATACTATTTCTAGGGGGCTATATGGGAGCTCATACTGTATATAGACAGTATGTGGGGGCTCATATTGTATATAGTATGCTATGTGGGTCTTATACTGTAAATAGGGGTTATGTGGGAGCTCATACTGCTTATAGTGGACTATGTGGGGGCTCATACTGTATTTCGGAGGCTATATGAGGGTTCATACTGTATCTAGAAGCTATGTAAAGGCCCACATTGTATCTAGGGGTTATGCGGGGCCTCACATTGTTCAATGGGGCTATGTGGGGTCTCAAATTGTATATAGGAGGCTATGTGGGTACTCTCACTGTATATAGGGGCTATGTTGAGGCTCATACTGTATATAAGAGACTATGTGGGGGTGCACACTGTATCTAGTGGCTATGTGAGGGCTCATACTGTATCTATGGGGCTATGTGAGGGCACATAGGATCATGCTGTATCTAGCAAGCTATATGGGGGCTCATACTGTATCTAGCAGGCTATGTAGGGGCTCATACTATATTAGGGGGGTTATGTGGGTCTCATACTGTATCCAGGGGGCAATGAGGAGGCTCAAACTGTATCTAGGGGGCTATGTGGAGGCTCACACTGTATCTAGGGGGCTATATGGGGGCTCATACTATAACTAAGGGCTATGCATGGACTCATACTGTATAAAGCTGGCTATGTGGGGTCTCAGTTTGTATATAGGAGGCTATGTGGGTGCTTTCACTGTATATAAGAGTTATATGGGGACTTATACTGTATCAATCAGGCTATATATGACTCACACTGTATCTAGAGGGCTATGTGGGGGCTCATACCATGCCTAGGGGCTATGTGGGGGTTCACACTCTATCTAGTGGGCAATGTGGAGGCTCATACTGTCGGGCTTCATGGGAGATCAAACTGTATATATGGACTGTGTAGGGGCTTATACTGTATCTAGGGGCTATGTGGGGGCTCATACTGCATCTTAGAGCTATGTGGAGACTCATATTGTTTATAGAGAGGCTATGTCACGGCTCATATTAAATATAGAGAAGCTATGTGAGGGCTCATATTGTATATAGGGGCTATGTGGGATCTCATTCTGTATTTCCAGGGCTAAGTGGGGGCGTCTATTGTATCTAGTGGGCTATGTGAGGGCTCATAATGTATCTAGTGAGCTATATGGGGCTCATACTGCATCTAGGGGTCATGTGGGGGCTCCTACTGTATCTAGCAGGTTATGGTGGGCTCATACTGTATCTAGTGGGCTATGTGGTGTCTCATACTTTATCTAGAGGCTATGTGAGGGTTCATTCTATATCTATGGAGCTATATGGGAGCTCATACTCTTTATAAAGGCTATTTGGGGGCTCATACTGTATCTAGGGGGCTATGTGAGGGCTCATACTGTATATTAGAAGCTATGTGGGGGCTCATACTGTATTTAGGGGGGTCTGTGGGGGCTCATACTGTATCTAGGTGGCTATGTGGGGGCTCATCCTGAATCTAGAGGGCTATGTGGGGGAACTGAAATAAATTAACTTTTTGATGACATTCTAATTTTGTGAGAAGCACCTGTAAATATATATATATACCGTATTTTCTGGCGTATAAGACAACTTTTTAACCCCTGAAAATCTTAAAAGTCGGGGGTCGTCTTATACGCCAGGTGTCGTCAATGTGTATATGGTGGGTGGGGGGTGGTCCTGATACTGAAGAGGGGGCGTCTCACAGGAAAGTGTGAGTGGAGTATCCCCCATTACCTCATTCTAGATGCAGCATGGGGTCTCTGTGCTGGGAGCGGCGGTGGCTGCTCCTCTTTGTGCCGCGTGGGTGTCGTGCTGTGGGGCGGCGGCTCCTCTTCGTGCAGCGTCGGGGCTCTGTGCTGTGGGGCGGCGGCTCCTCTTCGTGCAGCGTCGGGGCTCTGTGCTGTGGGGCGGCCGCTGCTCTTCGTGCAGCGTCGGGGCTCTGTGCTGTGGGGCGGCCGCTGCTCTTCGTGCAGCGTCGGGGCTCTGTGCTGTGGGGCGGCGTATCTTAGTGCAGAGTCAGTCGGGACTCCTCCGGCATTTCCTCAAAGCCCGGAGGCCCCGGCAGCTCCATTGCTGCGATGCGGGAAAATGGCCGCTGGGGGCGGCGCATGCTCAGATTCAGATCTCGTCCCGACATACGGCGTATAAGAAGACCCTCGACTTTTAAGAAGATTTTATATTTTAACTGGAAAAGTTGGGGGGTCGTCTTATACGCCCAGTCATCTTATACGCCGGAAAATACGGTATATATATTATACATATATATGTGTGTGTGTATATATAGATATAAGGTTTGGCAAAATACCGTATGTCTGTACTTTTTTATATGATTCTAAAAAAATGAATTAAAAAAAAGAGAAAAGAAAAAAGGCACATTAGAAGCCGCGGTGAATGCTAAATTGAGGAAAAATGGCTTACTATAGAGGGAAAAAAAAGAAATCCGTGGCCTTTGAAAATCAGGTGGGAAAATGTAAAGCTCTCGCAGGGAAGGTGGAGGAACAACGTTCTAAAAGCTCATTGCTTCATCAAAATGGTTTTAGTTTTTCGGTGGGTGGTTTAGTAGTGTACTGTACCTAAACCAAAGGTGATTATAGTGTGCCGCGCAAAGAAAAGAGAATCAACAGGATTCACCGAGAGGAAATCAGACGAAATTATATAGAATGAGGAAAATAATGAAATAGTTTGGCGGCAGATGTGGGAACAATGTCATACATTGTTTTTCTTTGATATATTTTCTCCGTGCCATGGGGGGCTCCAGCCTGGACGCTTTTATTGTCAAAAGGTCAAGGAAAGCTAAACACTTACATGCAACTATTAATCAAATCGCAAGAAAATTGCTCTCATTTAAATAATTGCAGGCTAATAATAAAGACAATATTTTAAACGTAGGAAAATAATTTTTGCCGGGTGTTTTTTTTTTTTTTTCTACTTTTTTTTTTCATTCCATTTAATAAATAACCTCTCGCATTTTAACCATGGGAGGGATTATTGTGAAGGCGAAGCGTTTTAAGGAACAACATGCACTCAGTGTTGTGTCTGAATTACCGCAGGAGAAAAAAAATCGGCATAATCAAGTGTTAATCTGGTATTTCGCCCTTTTATTCCTTCGTCACTTGAACACATTATTTGCTTTTGTGAGTATCTTTTTTTTTCTTTTTTTTTTACAAGTTTGTTCTTTAACAAATCAAAAAATACATTGATAAGAATAAAGTGGGGGTGTCGCTAAGTTCTTTTCATTCCGAAGCCTTAGGGAGACATAAACATATAAAAAAAATTACATTTTTATTTTTAATTGAATGTAACAGCAGATTTTTTTTTATATTCTAAACTATTTTTAGTAGTGTTTTTCTAGTTTGTTTTTTTAATTTGCATATTTCAAATCTTGAGATATTGCAGATTTCTCACAGGTCACTATACAGTGGCTTGCAAAAGTGTTCACCACCTTGGCTTTTCATCTATTTTGTTACGTTACAACCTGTGTTTAAATATTTTTGGAATCCGATTTGTGTGTGAGGCATCAGCACTAAATAGTCTAAGTTGGTGACATGAGAAAAGTGTAGGCATTAATTACATTTGCGGGATCAAATCACTAAAAATTGGCATGTGCATATGTATTCACCCCTTTTGCTATGAAGCCCCTAAAAATTTCTGCTGCAAGCAATTCCCTTCATAAGTCACATGCTGAGTGACAGGAAGTCCCCTAGTGTATAATCTAAGGGTATGTGCACACGTCAGGATTTCTGGCAGAAATTTTCCTGACAAAAAATGGACATTTCTGCCAGAAATCCGCATGAGTTTTTACCGCGATTTTACCGCGTTTTTGGTGAGTTTTTTATGCATTTTTTCCCAAATGCATAGAATAGCGGGAAAAGCGCAGAAAATCCGCAAAATTAATGAACATGCTGCTTTTTTTTACCACAATGCGTTTTTTTTTTCGCGGAAAAAACGCATCATGTGCATAAAACATACAAAATGCATTCTAAATGATGGGATGCATAATGTATGCATTTTTAATGAGTTTTTATAGCATTTTTACCGTGAAAAAACGCGAAAAAACCTGAACGTGTGCACATAGCCTAAGTGTCACACGTCTGTCAGTATAAACACTTTATGTTTTCTGAAAGGCCACAGAAGCTGCAACACCCTTAACAAGAGGCACCGCTAAACAAACAACACCATGAAGACCAAGGAGATCTCCAAACAACACCATGAAGACCAAGGAGATCTCCAAACAACACCATGAAGAACAAGGAGCTCTCCAAACAACACCATGAAGACCAAGGAGATCTTCAAACACCACCATGAAGACCAAGAAGATCTTCAAATACCACCATGAAGACCATTTAGATCTCCAGAAAACACCATGAAGACCAAGGAGATCTCCAAACAACAATATGAAGACCAAGGAGATCTCCAAACAACACCAAGAAGACCAAGGGGATCTCCTAATAACACCATGAAGACCAAGGAGATCTCCAAACAAGTCAGGGACAAAGTTGTTGAGAAGTACAAGTAAGGTTTGGGCTATAAAAAAAAAATCACAATCTCTGAAGATCCCTCGGAGCACCATCAAATCTATTATCATCAAATGGAAAGAACATGGTACCACAACAAGCTGACAAGAGAAGACTGCACACCAAAACTCTCTGCCTGGGCAAGAAGGGCATTAATCAGAAAGACAGCTCAGAGACCACAGGTAACCCTGAAGGAGTTGCAGAGTTCCCAAGCAGAGACTGGAATATCTGTCAATACGACCACAATAAGCCGTACACTCCATAGATGTGGCCTTTTTGAAAGTGTGCGCATTAAATGCCTTTACTTACATACAAAAATTTTAAGGGTCATTTTGAGTTTACCAAAAGACAAGTGGGGAAACTCCCCAAATGTATGGAGGAAGGTGCTGTGGTCAGATTAGACCAAAATTGAACTTTTTGGCCACCAAGGTAAATGCTATGTCTGCTACCAAAAAAAACACTGCTCGTCACACCAAAAAAACCATCCCAACAGTGAGACTTGGTGGTGGCCTCATCATGCTGTGGGAATATTTTTCGGTAGCAGGGACAGGGAAAATGGTCCAAGCCAACAGGAAAATGGATGGTGGGAAATACAGGGATATTCTTGAGCAAAGCTTGTTTCAGTCTGTCAGTGATTTGAAACTGGAAGAGAGGTTTAACTTCAAACAAGTCAATGACAAAAAGCATGCTGCTAAAGTAACACTCTAGTGCTTTAATGGAAGACTTGTAGTGGCCTAGTCAAAGCCCAGACCTTAACCGAGAATCTGTGGTCAGACTTGAAAATTGTTGTTCATCAGAGGAAACCATCTAAAGCGGCATGTAAAAGTTTACAAAATTACTGTTATTGTGAACAGTTAAGCAATCTAAGGATGAAATTATCTCTAAAATGGCTAAAGTTATAGATTACACATTTCCTTTGTATTTTAGCTGAAAATATATTTTCATCTTTTTTATTTAAAAAATTACAAAAAAGAAAATGGGTCGACGCAAATGTTTTGGCATCATGCATAGTTAGCACCTAGTAGCGCTTCCTTTTGCAAATATCACAGCTTGTAAACGCTTTTTGTAGCCAGACAAGAGTTTTTCAGATCCTGTTTGAGGGATTTTTATCCATTCGTTCTCGGAAAATTCTTGCAGTACTGCAAGATTCCTGGGTTGTCTTGCATCCTCTGCTATGTAGAGCTCTAGCAACAAACTTTCAATGATGTTCAGATCAAGGGACTGTGAGGGCCATTGTAAAACCTTCAGCTTGGGGATTGAGATCATCTATTGTCGATTTTGACATGTGTTTAGGATCACTATCTATTTGTAGAAGCCATTTTCTTTTCACCTTCATCTTTTTACAGATGGTGTAATGTTTTCATCAAGAATTTGTTGAATTTTCATTGAATCCATTCTTCTCTCTACTCGAGAAATGTTCCCCGTGCCAATGGCTGCAAAACAACCCCAAAGCATGATTGACCCACCCACATGATTAATGTTAGGTGAGATGTTCTTTTCCTGAAACTCTGTGCCCTTTATTCTCAACACATACCTTTGATCATTGTGGCTAAAGAGTTTGTGGCGCCCCGGAGAGTCCAGTCGCCACAGAGTACTGTGTTGTGAATTCCGCTCTTGGGCTCCCTCCGGTGGTTGTAAGTGGCACTTTTGTGAGTTCTGCTCTTGGGCTCCCTCCGGTGGTTTTAAGTGGAATGGCTGCTCCTTGGATTTAGCAGTCAGCAGCTGCTTCCACTGATTGTCTATTCTGCTCGGCTATTTAGCCTGGCTCTTTCCTTCAGCTTGTGCCACTTGTCAATGGTTCCTGGTTGGATTCACATCTCTTTGGATTTCCCTGTTATACTGACCAGTTCAGCAAAGTTAAGTCCTTGCTTGCTCTTTTCTGTCCACAGGTTGTGGACTTATCCGTTCTGTGCTTTCTATGTTTTGTCCAGCTTGTCAGTATGAATTAATTCAGTGAAGCTGGAAGCTCTGGGAAGCAGATTTACCCTCCACACCTTTAGTCAGGTGTGGAGATTTTTGTAAACTCTGTGTGGATTTTTTGTAGTGTTTTATACTGACAGCACAGTATTCCATCCTGTCCTATCTATCTAGCTAGACTGGCCTCCTATGCTCATCCTAGTTTCATTCTGTGTATGTATTTTCCCTCTCCACTCACAGTCATTACTTGTGGGGGGCTATCTATCCTTTGGGGATTTTCTCTGAGGCAAGATAGTTTTCCTGTTTCTATCTTTAGGGGTAGTTAGTTCTCTGGCTGTGACGAGGTGCCTAGGGAGTGTCAGGAGCATCCCACGGCTACTTCTAGTGTTGTGTTGAGCTTAGGGACTGCGGTCAGTACAGGTACCACTTCCTTCAGAGCTCGTCCCATGTTGCTCCTAAACCACCAGATCATAACAGTACTGCACCTCACCCAGAGGTGTGGGATTCCGCTCTCAGGTAAGGAGGGGGCACGGCACAGAACCTACACCTGCATCCAACACAGACAATTCAGTCAGGCCCAGGCTGGATAGGAAAGGGTGTTGGAGGAGTGGGTGGGATAGGTAGAGTAGTGGAGGAGCTTGTGGAGACATCAGTTTAGGCGGTGTTGGTGAGAGAAGTGGAGCTGAGCAGACATGGGGTCTGCAGCTCCTGACAGACAGAAAGACTGAAACAGACAGAAAGGAGTTCCCAGAAAGTGAGGGAACTGAAGGAAAGAGAAACGATAGAAAGAACCAGAAGGAAGGGGTCCTAGAGGCATGGGTAGTGAGAAGTCCACCCGTGGGGATCGTATCCATGCTGACCAGGCCTTGAACTAGTGAAGAAACTAAGAACTCAGCTAGCTAACACTGTGCGGCAAGCGCAGGGCAGGAGGGCGAGAGCCAGCGCAGAAAGGCAGCCAGAGAAAGGAACATAAGAAAGAGGGTTCTGGAAAGTGCTCCCAAATAGTTTGAGAGCTGGCTGGATCACTTACTCGGAGGACACAGCACCCCGGCTGGGGCAACTAAGAACTGTGAGTAAAGCTTTGGAAACTGCACTTTGATGTGTCCTCACATTTATTTACCGTGCCATCCACCCTGCACCACAGCTACTACAATTGCCACAAGCACCATCTTCACCTTTAACACTACAGCTGCCCTGGGGTTTACCTGTGGAGAGCTGTACCAACTCTGCTGCATCACCATCAGCCCCAGCGTACTCCTTTAAGCAGCGATGGCTAAAACCTTTATTGCCGAATACCACAGGTGACATCACGAACAAACTTTATAAACTTTATTCCTATTTACTTCAACCCCTTTTATTGGACATCCAGGACCACAGACCGGGTCACTGCCGCCGTGACCAACCCTTTAAGAACAGAACCGGCATGGTACCGAATACCCAGCGGGCACTCCAAGTTCATGTGATGGTTGGATATGGTATGTGGGTATCATTTTATCTATATTCATATTTTACTGATTTTCATAGTGTTTTCTTGTGGTTCTGTGTCCCCCTGTGCTTTCCCTCTAATGATGACTTCTCTTGTAGGACAAGTTGATATTTGTTAATTGATGAATTGCTGTTATTTGCCATCTGATATCCCCCCACAGTACTGTACTGTTATCTTTCCACAGGGCCAGTGAATAATGTTGTTTGCTAATATGCTAATGACATATTGAACTAATGGAAGACGCACAATGCAAATTGCTAAAATGCTCAAATTTTTGCTTTCTTGGCCTTTTTTCAGAGAATATGAATGATAACACCAAAACTTTTTCTCCCCTCATGGTTAGAGGTTGGGTGAAGCCATTTATTGATAAACTATTGTGTTTTCTCTTTTTAAATCATAATGACAACCCAAAACATCCAAATGACCCTGATAAAAAGTTCACATACCCTGGTGATTTTGGCCTGATAACATGCATAGAAGTTGACACAAATGGGTTTGAATGGCTACTAAAGGTAACATCCTCACTTGTGACCTGTTTGCCTGTAATCAGTTTATGTGCATGAAATCTGAGTGAGTTTCCCCTGACGAATGCAGCGTGCCGAAACGTGCATTGGGGAGGATGCCATCCAGGTGCCAGTGATCTACATTGCTTCTGTGAGTAATCCTCCACTTGGGATTTATTTTTACACTCCTACACTATCCCCTTTTTCTACACAGTATATATGTTGCACTTTGTTACTTGATGCTTGGAAATCTAAATGACACATATTTGTTAATTTACCATGAATCCATGGTAATACCTACTTAGGTTATATTGTATGAGCACTTTATTTGTTTGCTAATAATTTGCACATTTTTTATAGGAAAGATATATATCTTGGTACCGTGTTAGCCAGTAAATAGAATTGAGAGTCCTCAGTGGTTAATACCTTTTAAAGGCTAATTGAAAAGGGTGGTAGACGGTATTCTTAAACCCCTGGTAAAGGATACACCCAGCTTCATTCAGGACACTACTGACCTATTGAATAAACTATCAGCAATAGGTCCTCTACCAGAAGGAACCATCCTGGCCACCATGGATGTGGAATCTTTGTACTCTAATATCCCACACTAGGATGGACTAAATGGCTGCAAAGTCTTCCTGGAAAACACAGGGACTGATGCTGATTCTGTGGTGAAACTTATAAAATTCATCCTCACCCACAATTACTTTGAATTTGACAACAAGATCTATCTACAGGAGACTGGCACAGCAATGGGAAGTAAAATGGCCCCACAGTATGCAAATGTTTTCATGGCCAAGCTTGAAGCGACTTTTTGTCCTCATGTCCCATCAGGCCTCTGGCGTACTACTGCTAAATTGAAGCCAATCGACTGCCCAACATACCTTAAATGGGACAGTTTCCATCCAAAACACATAAAAACTCCATTGTCTACAGCCAAGCCATCAGATACAATCGTATATGTTCCAACCCCATGGACAGGGATGAACACCTTGGTCGCCTCAGAAAGACCTTTTTGAACCAGGGCTACCATCCAAGAACAATTGAAAACCAGATCACAAGAGCCGCCAGAATATCAAGGAATCACCTGCTACATTACAAAGCTAAAGAAGAAAATAACCGGGAGCCTCTAGAAGTCACCTACAATCCAAATCTGGGGGTGCTGAGGGGAGCTGCTTGGAAATTACAACCTTTACTGCAAAAAGATGCCCGATTACAATCCATGTTTCCAGACCCCCCACTACTGTGTTTTAGGCAGCCCCCAAATCTAAGAAGCATCATTGTCAAGAGCCCCCTGTCCTCTCCAACAGCTGCAGGTACCTTTCCTTACAACCAGAAAAAATGTAAAACCTGTCCATTTATAATAACCACAGACAAGATAAAGATCCCCAACTCACATCAGGACTACAAGATCCCAGGTACTTTCAGCTGCATCACATCTAATGGGGTGTACTTAATTATTTGTACTAAATGTCCAACTGGGGTCTGTATGTGGGGGAGACAGGGCAAAAGCTGAGAACAGGGATGAACTCTCATCACCATACAATAAGAGAAAAAAGAATAGATCTACCTGTGGCAAACATTTTTGTCTCCCTGATCATATCACCATGGACATGAGATTACTTGTATTAAAGGGTAATTCCAAATCTCAGAGAGACAGAAGAGTTTGGGAATATAAACTGATGATGACCTCTGACACACTCAGTGCAGGAATGAATGTGTCACATGGATTTATGTATTTTAACATCAACTAAGGAATTTTCTCCTCAGACCGTGTGGGGGCATCATAACACAGAACCAGACCCCAATCAGAGGACAATAAAACATTCACACTCCTTATCTATGAACTGTTCCAATATTTATGGACACAACTGTTTATCACTCTTCCATATTGGTAGTTCTGCTTCTCGTCACCTGTCTTATCTATGGCATTATTTCTGTGCTGTGTTGTGCATAAATATGTGATTCTTCAGAATTTCTATTAGTCTTTGCCTGATGAAGGGACCTGAATAGTCTCCAAAGCTTGCAATGTGTTACCATCTTTTCAGTTAGCCATTAAAAGGTAACTATCAACCACTGAGGACTCTCAATTCTAAATATTTTTCAAATTTTTTATATTTTTATTTGTGCTGTGCATATCATTCTGGCATTTTTCTACCCAATCCTATTGTTTTACTTACTTTCCTCGGTCTGCATCCTTGCTTTTTATGTAATTGTGCCTTATTCTGATCATTGGTGTTTTTTCTGTTGTTATTTTACCTGTTTAATCTAATAAATTGTATTTTTTCACTATAATATCTTGGACTATATGGTCGACCTCTTTTTGCTATTTTGTTTCTTCCACAGTTTTCCGACTGTCCACATATCAATGTTCAGGTCTGGCTCATTGGTCCCAGGGAGATTACTTTAATCTGTTTTTAATTTGTAACTTTATCTAATTATACACTGCTCAAAAAAATTAAGGGAACACTAAAATCGCACATTCTAGATATCACTGAATGAAATATTCCAGTTGTAAATCTTTATTTATTACATAGTGGAATGTATTGAGAAGAATAAAACCTAAAAATTAACAGTGCAAATCACAACTAATATCCCACGGAGGTCTGGAGTTGGAATGATGTTCAAAATCATAGTGGAAAATGAAGTTACAGGCTGATCCAACTTCAATGGAAATGCCTCAAGACAAGGAAATAATGCACAATAGTGTGTGTGGCCTCCACGTGCCTGTATGATCTCCCTACAATGCCTGAGCATGCTCCTGATGAGGCGGTGGAAGGTCTCCTGAGGGATCTCTGTTATGAAAGGCAATTCAGAATCACAATGGACATGGAGGTCAGAGCACATACAGTGAACTGACAATAACCCAAAATAATAGAACGAGCTCTGAGACGTGGGAACTCTGCAGACCGCAATCCCTAAGCCTATCAAACCACACTAAAGGTAGCCGTGGAGCGCTCCTGACCAGAACCTAGGCGCCTCGTCACAGCCTGAGAAACTAGCTAATCCTGAAGATAGAAAAATAAGCCTACCTTGCCTCAGAGAAATTCCCCAAAGGAAAAGGCAGCCCCCCACATATAATGACTGTGAGTAAGATGAAAACACAAACATAGAGATGAAACAGATTTAGCAAAGTGAGGCCCGACTAGCTGAACAGAACGAGGATAGGGAAGATAACTTTGCGGTCAGCACAAAAACCTATAAAAAACCACGCAGAGGGGACAAAAAGACCCTCCGCACCGACTAACGGCACGGAGGTGGTCCCTCTGCGTCTCAGAGCTTCCAGCAGGCGAGAAAAACCAATAAAGCAAGCTGGACAGAAAAATAGCAACAAAATAACATAAGCAAAACTTAGCTTTGCAGACAGCAGGCCACAGGAATGATCCAGGGAAAAAACAAGTCCCACACTGAAACATTGACAGGAAGCATAGATCAAAGCATCAGGTGGAGT
Organism: Ranitomeya imitator; assembly: GCF_032444005.1. Taxonomy (NCBI): domain Eukaryota; kingdom Metazoa; phylum Chordata; class Amphibia; order Anura; family Dendrobatidae; genus Ranitomeya; species Ranitomeya imitator. Next base: position 24,692,468 of record NC_091287.1, read on the forward strand.
TAAGTAGAGAAGAAGCTAACGAGCTCACCAGATCACCTGAGGGAGGAAACTCAGAAGCTGCAGTACCACTTTCCTCCACAAACGGAAGATCCCAGAGAGAATCAGCCGAAGTACCACTTGTGACCACAGGAGTGAACTCTGCCACAGAATTCACAACAGATCTCCTCACTGACCCAGACTAAAGCATCTGCCAACTCCTGGACAGTCTGTGGTGCAACGTGACGTTGGTGGACGGTGCGAGACATGATGTCCCAGATGTAACATAGTAACATAGTTAGTAAGGCCGAAAAAAGACATTTGTCCATCCAGTTCAGCCTATATTCCATCATAATAAATACCCAGATCTACGTCCTTCTACAGAACCTAATAATTGTATGATACAATATTGTTCTGCTCCAGGAAGACATCCAGGCCTCTCTTGAACCCCCTCGACTGAGTTCGCCATCACCACCTCCTCAGGCAAGCAATTCCAGATTCTCACTGCCCTAACAGTAAAGAATCCTCTTCTATGTTGGTGGAAAAACCTTCTCTCCTCCAGACGCAAAGAATGCCCCCTTGTGCCCGTCACCTTCCTTGGTATAAACAGATCCTCAGCGAGATATTTGTATTGTCCCCTTATATACTTATACATGGTTATTAGATCGCCCCTCAGTCGTCTTTTTTCTAGACTAAATAATCCTAATTTCGCTAATCTATCTGGGTATTGTAGTTCTCCCATCCCCTTTATTAATTTTGTTGCCCTCCTTTGTACTCTCTCTAGTTCCATTATATCCTTCCTGAGCACCGGTGCCCAAAACTGGACACAGTACTCCATGTGCGGTCTAACTAGGGATTTGTACAGAGGCAGTATAATGCTCTCATCATGTGTATCCAGACCTCTTTTAATGCACCCCATGATCCTGTTTGCCTTGGCAGCTGCTGCCTGGCACTGGCTGCTCCAGGTAAGTTTATCATTAACTAGGATCCCCAAGTCCTTCTCCCTGTCAGATTTACCCAGTGGTTTCCCGTTCAGTGTGTAATGGTGATATTGATTCCCTCTTCCCATGTGTATAACCTTACATTTATCATTGTTAAACCTCATCTGCCACCTTTCAGCCCAAGTTTCCAACTTATCCAGATCCATCTGTAGCAGAATACTATCTTCTCTTGTATTAACTGCTTTACATAGTTTTGTATCATCTGCAAATATCGATATTTTACTGTGTAAACCTTCTACCAGATCATTAATGAATATGTTGAAGAGAACAGGTCCCAATACTGACCCCTGCGGTACCCCACTGGTCACAGCGACCCAGTTAGAGACTATACCATTTATAACCACCCTCTGCTTTCTATCACTAAGCCAGTTACTAACCCATTTACACACATTTTCCCCCAGACCAAGCATTCTCATTTTGTGTACCAACCTCTTGTGCGGCACGGTATCAAACGCTTTGGAAAAATCGAGATATACCACGTCCAATGACTCACCGTGGTCCAGTCTATAGCTTACCTCTTCATGTGTTCAATTGGATTCAGGTCTGTGGAACGGGTGGGCCAGTCCATAGCTTCAATGCCTTCATCTTGCAGGAAATGCTGACACACTCCAGCCACATGAGGTCTGGCATTGTCCTGCATTACGAGGAACCCAGGGCCAACCGCACCAGCATATGGTCTCACAAGGGGTCTGAGGATCTCATCTCGGTACCTAATGGCAGTCAGGCTACCTCTGGCGAGCACATGGAGAGCTGTGCGGCCCTCCAAAGAAATGCCACCCCACACCATTACTGATCCACTTCCAGTGGTGAATTTTCCAATCCTGGTGTTCTGTGGCAAATGCTAAGCATCCTGCACGGTGTTGGGCTGTGAGCACAACCCCTTCTGTGGATGTCGGGCACTCATGGAGTCGGTTCCTAACCGTTTGTGCAGACACATGCACATTTGTGGCCTGCTGTAGGTCATTTTGCAGGGCTTCGGCAGTGCTCCTCCTGTTCCTCCTTGCACAGGCTGAGGTAGCAGTCCTGCTGCTGGGTTGTTGCCCTCCTACGGCCCCCCCACATCTCCTGGTGTACTGGCCTGTCTCCTGGTAGCACCTCCAGCCTCTGGACACTAAACTGACAGACACAGCAAACCTTCTTGCCACAGCTCACATTGATGTGCCATCCTGGATGAGCTGCACTACCTGAGCCACTTGTGTGGGTTGTAGAGTCCGTCTCATGCTACCACGAGTGTGAAAGCACAACCAACATTCAAAAGTGACCAAAACATCAGCCAGAAAGCATTGGTACTGAGATGTGGTCTGTGGTCCCCACCTGCAGAACCACTCCTTTATTGAGGGGTCTTGATAATTGCCAATAATTTCCATCTGTTGTGTATTCCATTTGCACAACAGCATGTGACATTGATTGTCAATCAGTGTTGCTTCCTAAGTGGACAGTTTGATTTCACAGAAGTGTGATTTACTTACAGTTATATTCTGTTGTTTGTGTCCCCTTTATTTTTTTGAGCAGCGTATTAGACACCCTGCCACTTTAAGCATTCCTTTGTTTCCTTTGTTTTATACCAAGGATTGATGATCAATATTAAAATCTACGACAACCTCATTAATAGATCAGAAAATGACCTACTATTGAAATCAGAGTTTCATGTCAGACTTATTTTTAATTTTTAATTTATCATTTTTTATTGGTGCATCCTGTATTATCTACTGTATATAGAGGTGTTATTAGTCATTGTACAGGAGGAGGAGGTGAGCTGTGACATCACCTATTGTGAATGGTGGATCCTGTGTTATCTCCTGTATATAGAGGTGTTATCAGTCATTGTGCAGGAGGAGGAGGTGAGCTGTGACATCACCTATTGTGAATGGTGGATCCTGTGTTATCTACTGGATATAGAGGTTTTATCAGTCATTGTACAGGAGGAGGAGGTGAGCTGTGACATCACCTATTGTGGATGGTGGATCCTGTGTTATCTACTGGATATAGAGGTGTTATCAGTCATTGTATAGGAGGAGGAGGTAAGCTGTGACATTACCTATTGTGAATGGTGGATCCTGTGTTATCTACTGTATATAGAGGTATTATCAGTCATTGTACAGGAGGAGGTGAGCTGTGACATCACCTATTGTGAATGGTGGATCCTGTGTTATCTACTGTATATAGAGGTGTTATCAGTCATTGTACAGGAGGAGGTGAGCTGTGATATCACCTATTCTGAATGGTGGATCATGTGTTATCTACTGTATATAGAGGTGTTATCAGTCATTGTACAGGAGGAGGAGGTGAGCTGTGACATCACCTATTGTGAATGGTGGATCCTGTGTTATCTACTGTATATAGAGGTGTTATCAGTCATTGTACAGGAGGAGTAGGTGAGCTGTGATATCACCTATTGTGAATGGTGGATCCTGTGTTATCTACTATATATAGAGGTGTTATTCATTGTACAGGAGGAGGAGGTGAGCTGTGACATCACCTATTGTGAATGGTGGATCCTGTGTTATCTACTGTATACAGAGGTGTTATCAGTCATTGTACAGGAGGAGGAGGTGAGCTGTGACATCACCTATTGTGAATGGTGGATCCTGTGTTATCTACTGTATATAGAGCTGTTATCGACCATTGTTATCCTGCCTGTGATAATGATATACAAATTGATTTGCAATGATGAAAGCAGGACTGCAGAATTTAAAGGTACAGGTGAACTAGAGCACACAGGGTACTGACTGCCCCTTTTTCAGGCCGATGACGTTTTATTATGATTGATGATGGGGTCTGTTTGACCTAAAGTGCATTACAAGCCATTGTTCTGCTCTAGCATTTGCAGCCCCGCTGTCTTTCCCCGAGCTCGTATGGTGCTCAATACTCGAAAGAAAGGTTAATACAAAATGTAAATCCGGGGTCCGTTCATCAATCTTGGTTTGATCCCTAATTGAAAAGTATTTGTACAAATCAACAATTGTGACTTCTCTTATTAACCTGAAAACCGAGTTCAGATAATTTAAATACTTAAGTCTGTGATCAAAGGTGAAATAATTGCACTTATCAATTTTAATTAGGGCCAATTAAAGGCACATAAATATAACTGCGCAAAGATCAATACAGATTTGTAATATTTCTCACAGAGGAGCAGTCCACTGATTCGTTATTGATTAATGGACTGCTGCGAGATTCTAATTAAATCATGTCTGGAATGAATAAGTGGCCGGAGGGGCTCCCGGGGGCAGGATTGACTCTATTTTACAATGCATGAATCGAGAAAAGAGACGATTTCTAGGGGATACTCTAGATAGACAGCGCCGCACCTGTCCACGGGCGGGGTCTAGTAATGCAGCTCAGCTCCACTATAATAAAAGTGGATGGAAGGGTTAATACATTTCTGATCTATTTATCTGGAATTTGGGGACTCAAGTTCTCAGGATCAGTAAAAATTTCACCTGTTAGACCCCCACTTATAGTATGCTATCACCAATTCTATGGATAAATTAAAAATAATGTATCCAAGGACAACCCCTTTAAGAGACCCATGCAGCTGAAAGTCAGTAATGGCTAAGGTTGTCTCCTCTAATCAAAAAAATAAAAAAAACAACTAAAAATAATAAGTGCAAAGCTCAGGAGAATATGAATAAAAGTAGATTTTTTTTTATTGAAGACAATTAAAAAAGATAAGACACGAGATAGTAGAAACAACATGATACAGACACGAGGGCAAATAAATAAATAAGTTGCAATTACATAGGTACAGAGGTAAATACCTTTATTGCAGATGATACCAGTGTGTAGGAAATAGGTAAAGAAAAGTAAAGTATCATGAAAAAGAAAGATATAAATACCGCAAATAGAAAATGTAAATGTGCACAGTGGCGTAAAGAAAGTCTCACCAGTCAATGAGAGTCGCACCCAACGCGCATTTCGCGCCTAGATTTGTCGCACCTAGCTCCTATCATTTAATGGAAACCATCAGCCGACCGGTATTAAACACTTGAGGACACTTCCTGTATTAGGATAACACTATCTTGGCCAGCAGAAGATGCTGAGACGCCAGTAATGCTGGGAGAAGGCAGGAAGAAAGGTCCGTTAGGGAGGAGGACAGAAGACTAAGTGATAGGGTGAAGCTTAGAAAAGAGGGAGTACCAGGCTGAGAGGAGCAAAGCTGTTGTGAATTCTGTTGTCGAGCTCCCTCCTGTGGTCGTGAATGGTACTTCGGCGAGTTCTGTCTATGGGCTCCCTCTGGTGGCTATGAGTGAAGCTGCGGCTTCTGAGGTTCCTTACACAGGTGACGTGGTTTGTCCTTTGGTTGGCTGCTCTATTTAACTCCTCTCAGATCGTTACTCCATGCCAGCGGTCAATGTTTTTGCATTTGTTCAGTTCGCTCCTGGATCTCTCTGGTGACCTGCCTTCTCCTGCAGAAGCTAAGTTCCTGATAGTCATTATTTGTTCTCTGTTTTCTTGTCCAGTTGGTTATTATGATTTTGTCTTGCTAGCTGGAAGCTCTGGGATGCAGAGTGGTCCCTCCACACCGTGAGTCGGTGCGGAGGTCTTTTTTGCACACTCTGTGTGGTCTTTTGTAGGTTTTTGTGCTGATCGCAAAGTTACCTTTCCTATCCTCTGTCTATTTAGTAAGTCTGGCCTCCCTTTGCTGAAACTTGTTTTCATTTCTGCGTTTGTGACTTTCATCTTTTCTCACAGTCAATATATGTGGGGGGCTTCCTTTACCTTTGGGGAATTTCTCTGAGGCAAGGTAGGCTTTATTTTCTATCTCTAGGGCTAGATAGTTCTTAGGCTGTGACGAGGCGCCTAGGTCTGGTCAGGAGCGCTCCACGGCTATTTCTAGTGTGTGTGATAGGATTAGGGCTTGCGGTCAGCAGAGTTCCCACATCCCAGAGCTCGTCCTGTATGAGGTTTAACTATCAGGTCATTCCAGGTGCTCCTAACCACCAGGTCATAACACAAAGCAGTCGCATGGAGGAGAGAGACGTTGAGCAAATACAACTAGAGAGACGTCGGCAATGTTGGGTCCCACCAGCAGAGCACAATAACAGGTGAGCAACAAAGTGTGCGGTGTTGTGAATTCCGCTCTTGGGCTCCCTCCGGTGGTTCTAAGTGGCACTTTTGTGAGTTCTGCTCTTGGGCTCCCTCCTGTGGTTTTAAGTGGAATGGCTGCTCCTTGGATTTAGCAGTCAGCAGCTGCTTCCACTGATTGTCTATTCTGCTCGGCTATTTAGCCTGGCTCTTTCCTTCAGCTTGTGCCACTTGTCAATGGTTCCTGGTTGGATTCACATCTCTTTTGGATTTCCCTGTTATCCTGACCAGTTCAGCAAAGTTAAGTCCTTGCTTGCTCTTTTCTGTCCACAGGTTGTGGACTTATCCGTTCTGTGCTTTCTATGTTTTGTCCAGCTTGTCAGTATGAATTAATTCAGTGAAGCTGGAAGCTCTGGGAAGCAGATTTACCCTCCACACCTTTAGTCAGGTGTGGAGATTTTTGTAAACTCTGTGTGGATTTTTTGTAGTCTTTTATACTGACCGCACAGTATTCCATCCTGTCCTATCTATCTAGCTAGACTGGCCTCCTGTGCTACATCCTGGTTTCATTCTGTGTATGTCTTTTCCCTCTACACTCACAGTCATTACTTGTGGGGGGCTATCTATCCTTTGGGGATTTTCTCTGAGGCAAGATAGTTTTACGGTTTCGATCTTTAGGGGTAGTTAGTTCTCAGGCTGTGACGAGGTGCCTAGGGAGTGTCAGGAGCATCCCACGGCTACTTCTAGTGTTGTGTTGAGCTTAGGGACTGCGGTCAGTACAGGTACCACTTCCTTCAGAGCTCGTCCCATGTTGCTCCTAAACCACCAGATAATAACAGTGCGGTATTTGAGCAGTCCAACTTTTTACCACTCCAAAAATGATCAGTTTAGTGCAGTGATATCCCTCCAACAGGAGCAGCCACTCTAATCATTTTTGGGCTATTGAATGCGAAGGAGCACCCGAAAAAAAACGAGAATTATTTTCTGTAGGGTTGGCAGTGCTGCCTTCTCCCGTTAAGTAGGCTTACTAGACACTCTCCCTGCTCGGTTGGCCAAGTAGTGTCCATGAGAAACCATCATAGCGGACAGAGTGATTGTATTCTTAAGCCAATCCCAACGCTCTCGGCAATTTTGAAATGACAAATTTTAACGAGCAACGCGCCAACATCAAGTTCAGTTTCCTGTTAAAGAAAATAGCGGCAGAAATAGTTTCAGTGCTTTGGGAAGCTTTCGGGAAGCTCTAAGCCAGGCAGGAATTTACTAATGGTTTGCCCGGTTCAGAAGTGACCAAAAGTCACTGAAACATGAACCCCGTTCAGGTCTTTGCGAGGCTCAAACATCTGCTCTGGACATTGAGGGACGACCACGTACGAATTGGAAATAACTGGAATTTCTTGGAGTTCATGCCAAAGAATCCTAACAGAAGTATCACATGGGATGAAACTTGGTGTTACGCCTATGATCCCGAAACATTTGGGAATTATACAAATGTATTTTTATTTGGGAGCCACATTGTATTATTTAGTTACTACATGATCGTTACCATATTTGAGCACTATTTATCACTATATGCTTCTACTTAAACATTATATGATATATTTGGCACATCGTATTTGCACTTATGCACCATATGCTTGCATTTTGGCACTATGTGATTGTATTTTGCATTATATGATTGCTTTTTTTTGACCCCATATGGTAGTAAGGCACACTTTAAAATTCTATTTGGTTTCATTCATCTGTATTTCAGCACTAAATGATTTTGCTTTGGCATCATATGACTGTGTTTTGGCATTATATATTATTTCAGCACCATACTGTTGTATTTTGTTACCTTAAGATTTTATTTCTGCACTATATAATATCATCTACCCACTACATTTAGGCACTATATGATTGTATTTGGACACCCTATTTGATTGCATTTCTGCACTTTTAGATGGTATTTTGACATCGTATGATTGCATTTCAGCACCATATGGTTGCATCATGACACTATTTAAATTAAATGTTTTTGGCTCTATATGGTTTGATTTTAGCTCTACAGAATATGGTTGTATTTTGGCACTATAGGTTTCAATTTTGGATTTATATGGTTGTATTTTGGCTCCACATACCGTAGTTGTATTTCGGCACTATATGGTTGGATTTGGGCTCTTTATGGTTGTATTTTGGCATTATATGGTTTTATTTTGGCACAATATGGTTATATCTTGGCTATATATGGTTGTATTTTGGCACTATATGTTTGAATTTTGGCTTTATACAGTTATATTTTGACTCTATATGGTTGTATCTTGGTTCTATATGGTTGTATTTGGGCACTATGTGGTTGCATTTTGGCTCTATAAGGTTGTAGTTTGGCTCTATATGGCTGTATTTCACTGTATTTGGTTGTTTATGACTGTATTAGCACTACTTAGTAGTATTTGGGCACTGTATGATGACTGTATTAGGCACTACCTAGTAGTATTTGGGCACTGTATGACTGTGTAGTTGGGCACTACTTAGTAGTATTCGGGCACTATAAGACTGTAGTTGGGCACTACTAAGTATAGTTGGGCATTATAAGACTGTATTTGGGCACTATAGGACAGTATTAGGCACTACGTAGTAGTATTTGGGCACTATAAGTCTGTATTAGGCACTACTTAGTAGTATTTGGGCACTATATGACTGTATTTGGGCACTACCTAATAGTATTTGGGCACTATATGACTGTATTAGGCACTACTTAGTAGTATTTGGGCACTATAAGACTGGAGTTGGGCACTACTTAGTAGTAGTTGGGCACTATAAGACTGTATTTGGGCAAAATATGACAGAGTTAGGCACTACTTAGTAGTGTTTGGGCACTATAAGACTGTATTATGCACTGCTTAGTAGTATTTGGGCCCTATATGACTGTATTCGGCACTACTTGGTATTTGGGCACTATATGACTTTATTAGGCACTGCTTAGTAGATTTTGGGCACTATAAGACTGTAGTTCGGCACTACTTAGTAGTAGTTGGGCACTACAAGACTGTATTTGGGCAAAATATGACAGTATTTGGCACTACTTAGTAGTATTTGGGCACTATAAGACTGTATTAGGCACTACTTAGTATTTGGGCACTATATGACTGTATTTGGGCACTACCTAATAGTATTTGGGCACTATAAGACTGTATTTGGGCAAAAATTGACAGTATTAGGCACTATTTAGTAGTGTTTGGGCACTATAAAACTATTAGGCACTGCTTAGTAGTATTTGGGCACTATATGACTGTATTCGGCACTACTTAGTATTTGGGCACTATATGACTGTATTAGGCACTACTTAGTAGTTTTTGGGCACAATAAGACTAGTTGGGCACTACTTTGTAGTATTTGGGCACTATAAGACTAATTGGGCACTACTTAGTAGTATTTGGGCACTATATGACTGTATTAGGCACTACTTAGTAGTATTTGGGCACTATATGACTGTATTAGGCACTACTTAGTAGTATTTGGGCACTATATGACTGTATTTGGGCACTACCTAATAGTATTTGGGCACTATATGACTGTATTAGGCACTACTTAGTAGTATTTGGGCACTATAAGACTGGAGTTGGGCACTACTTAGTAGTAGTTGGGCACTATAAGATTGTATTTGGGCAAAATATGACAGTATTAGGCACTACTTAGTAGTATTTGGGCACTATATGACTGTATTAGGCACTACTTAGTAGTATTTGGGCACTATATGACTGTATTAGGCACTACTTAGTAGTATTTGGGCACTATATGACTGTATTTGGGCACTACCTAATAGTATTTGGGCACTATATGACTGTATTAGGCACTACATAGTAGTATTTGGGCACTATATGACTGTATTAGGCACTGCTTAGTAGTATTTGGGCACTATATGACTGGATTAGGCACTACTTAGTATTTGGGCACTATATGACTTTATTAGGCACTAATTAGTAGTATTTGGGCACTATAAGACTAGTTGGGCACTACTTGGTAGTATTTGGGCACTATATGACTGGATTAGGCACTACTTAGTATTTGGGCACTATATGACTGTATTTGGGCACTACCTAATAGTATTTGGGCACTATATGACTGTATTAGGCACTACTTAGTAGTATTTGGGCACTATAAGACTGGAGTTGGGCACTACTTAGTAGTAGTTGGGCACTATAAGATTGTATTTGGGCAAAATATGACAGTATTAGGCACTACTTAGTAGTATTTGGGCACTATATGACTGTATTAGGCACTACTTAGTAGTATTTGGGCACTATATGACTGTATTAGGCACTACTTAGTAGTATTTGGGCACTATATGACTGTATTTGGGCACTACCTAATAGTATTTGGGCACTATATGACTGTATTAGGCACTACATAGTAGTATTTGGGCACTATATGACTGTATTAGGCACTGCTTAGTAGTATTTGGGCACTATATGACTGGATTAGGCACTACTTAGTATTTGGGCACTATATGACTTTATTAGGCACTAATTAGTAGTATTTGGGCACTATAAGACTAGTTGGGCACTACTTGGTAGTATTTGGGCACTATATGACTGGATTAGGCACTACTTAGTATTTGGGCACTATATGACTGTATTAGGCACTACTTAGTATTTGGGCACTATATGACTTTATTAGGCACTACTTAGTAGTTTTTGGGCACTATAAGAATAGTTGGGCACTACTTAGTAGTATTTGGGCACTATATGACTGGATTAGGCACTACTTAGTAGTATTTGGGCACTATATGACTGGATTAGGCACTACTTAGTATTTGGGCACTATATGACTGTATTAGGCACTGCTTAGTATTTGGGCACTATATGACTGGATTAGGCACTACTTAGTATTTGGGTACTATATGACTTTATTAGGCACTACTTAGTATTTGGGCACTACATGACTTTACTTTAGCTGTATTTGGGCTCTTTATTTGAGCACTATGTGATTGCACTGTTGTACTATAGGGGAGGACATTAGCAGAACATGCTGCACGTGGCATCAGACCAGCCCTGGTTTTATCCCTCATCTTCCCATATTGTTTGTAGAAGGGGCTGTCGGACGGTGGGGTTTGACGTCATCCCCCAGACGCCTGGGATGAGCGAGTTTTCAGCCAATACCGGCCCCTACAGCAACACTATAAGAACACTGAATGACTTCTCGCGAGTGACTCCGCTCTCCGGTCGGTTTGGCGTTCGTCGGTGCTTGCTGTGTTTGATAACAATATTTTTACTGTGAAATTCTTCAAATGCTTTAATAAATAAAGAAATGTAAAAAGGATAATTACTCCGCATAACATTTAATTTGCGGAAAAAGAAGGGAAAAAAAAATCTTAAGTCATTAAACTCGAAAAGTGGATGAAACGGAGAATGTATTTCAACATTTTTAATTAGAATTTTTTTTTTTTTAAAAACTACATTTATCTTAATTGAAGCAGCTGTAACACAGCCAGTGTGACACATCATCGCGAGATGTCACATAATGAAATATGACTACAGCAAGCGCAGAAAGTTTCCAATATTGCCGTATCCCGGAAACTTCTGCTGCAATAATGGACGCGGTGACTGGGGCATTATGTAGAAAGAAAGCTGATAATTGCATCGTCTATTTTTAGTCATTTTTTTTACATTTTATTTCGTCATTGGATATTTTTATCTTTTCTGTTAATTTCTTCAGTCGAATTTGGATGGTTGCTAAGGAAAATGTCAATTTATGGGATGGTTCTATGAGGCGGAGCGCTGCAGCGGGGGACTTGACCTGCCATGTACTGCGGACACTCCTATGGGGAGAGGCTCCTGCTGCAGATAGCTACATTACAGACAAAGAAAGGGGTGATCTGGAGAAAAACAGACGATTTCATAAACAAATTAAAAAAAGAGTTCTTCAGAGTTTTGCTATTAAAGAGAACCTTTCACCAAATGTTTCATGTTGAACAGGATACAAGATGTAATCGTGTCTGTATTACAGAATTAAATGTTTTGGTTTTATTTTTTTTCATTTGTTTTAATTTTGATTCACTCTTACAGGGATATTAGCAATCAAAGTATTTGGCACCTAGTGAGTTAATTTTTTTGAGTCCAAGTGGGTGTTATCAGACAGCTTTCATTGAGGGTGTGTCATTTTTCACCCTGTATGATGCTGACCAATCTTAAAGGGAACCTGTCACCTCAAATTGGTGGGATATTTAATTGAGTTGTTACCGGTCCGATGGGCGGTGTTTCCTCTTCGTTTCTCCACCCCGTCCATCCCTGTTGTCCGCAATGTATTAGTGAAATAGAGTACGTGTGTGCCATAGTTGGCGCGTGCGCAATGCAATCTTTGGTGGCGCATGCACAGTATGCTTTGCACAACTGTGGGCAAAGCCAAAATGCATTACTTCACATGCGCCCACGCACTATGTCCCGGACGTATTTCGCTGTGTTGCCGGACATAGTGCACGGGCGCATGCGCAGTAATGCTTTTCGGCTTTGCGCGCAGTTGGGCAAAACATACTGCGTATGCGCCACCGAAGATTGCATTGCGCACGCGCTAACTATGGCACACACATACTCTAATTCACTTACATATTGTGGATAACAGTGACAGATGGGGTGGAGAAATGAAGAGGAAACGCCGCCCATCGGACCGGTAACAACTCATTTCAATATCCCGCCAATTTGAGGTGACAGGTTCCCTTTAAGCAGGTAGCATCGTATAGGAAAGAAGTGCCCTCCCCCACTATAGCTTAGAGCAGGTGTCTTAATGTGTGAGATATATGACAGACAGGTCTGATCTCCTGGTCTAACCTCCTGCAAGAGACAGCGTAGTGGAAGGGCCAGGGCAGCTGAGTTTAGCTGTGTCATATTACAAACCCTTCTATCAGCTCTCCTCCAAAGTACTGTCACCTCTGCATTACTGCAGTTTTCCCACATTGCTTGTCTGGAAATCAGAGCTCAAAGTGTCAGTATCACACTTACAAAGAAATAGAGAAAATGCACTCCAAGTGTGTTACCCTCAATATAAGGCACAGTGATCAAAGGATTGTATATGCTCACCTGCCTGGGTTGTGACTTGGCACATCTCCGTACTTGTAAGAATGAAGGGCTGCTGGTTTGACCGCTTTCCTACACACCGATGTCAAGAAACGTATTCAAGCCAAACATGAAAAAGGGCGGCAATTCCTGGGCGCTACCACAGAGAGAAGACAAAGGTTTATATTCTCTGGATTTTTATTCAGTCATATAATGCATTTCCAAGTAGGGCTGACTCCTTCATCAGGTATATTGATGTTATACAGAGCCTCCTGCCTCACATTGGGAGGGAAGAAACTTTGACACAGCTTAAAACAACATAATAATTAAAACCAGCAATTTATACAAGTCACATGTAAAATTTACAGCAAAGAACCATTTATTGCATGTAACACTGAATTACATTGAGCATACGTATGTTGTCTTAAAATTGTATATAAAATGTAAAATTTAGTTTCTTTTTTTATTTCCCTTCTTCCTTTTCTTCTTTTCTTTTTTCTTTTTTCTTCCATTGTGTTCTCCATATTTGGGGACTTCTTCTGATATTGGATCTGCTGGAATTTGAGACTCTATTTTGGGCTTTCAATGGTTTCAGTACGACTCTTGATTTACTAATTTTGGACCTCTATGGTATTTGTAACGTGATCAGGTGCAAGTGTTTATCACAAAATTAGAATATCACCAAATAGTTCATTTATTTCAGTTCTTCAATACATAAAGTGAATCTCCTATTTCTGTTAATGCTGATGATTATGGCTTACAGCCAATGAAAACCCAAAAGTCATTATCTCAGTAAATTAGAATACTTTATAACAGCAACTTGAAAAATTATTTTAACATCCGAAATGTTGGCCTACTGAAATGTATGATCAGTAAATCCGCTCAATACTTGGTCGGGGCTCCTTTTGCATGAATTACTGCATCAATGTGGCGTGGCATGTGGACTATCAGCCTGTGGCACTGCTGAGGGGTTATGGAAGCCCAGGTTGCTTTGATAGCAGCCTTCAGCTCATCTGCATTGTTGGGTCTGGTGTTTCTCATCTTCCTCTTGACAATACTCTATAGATTCTCTATGGGGTTAAGGCCAGGTGAGTTTGCTGCCAATCAAGCACAGTGATACTGTTGTTTTTACACCAGGTATTGGCAACTTGGATTGTGTCCTCTCCCCTCTTCCTCCAGACTCTGGACCTTGATTTCCAAATGAAATGCAGAATTTACTTTCATCTGAACACAACACCTTGGACCACTGACAGCAGTCCAGTCCTTTTTCGCCTTGGCCCAGGTAAGAGGCTTCTGGTGTTGTCTATTGGTCATGAGTGGCCGGACACAAGGAATGTGAAACTTGTAGTCCATGTCCTGGAGACGTCTGTGTGTGGTGAAGCAATGACTCCAGCAGCAGTCCGCTCCTTGTGAATCTCCCCCACATTTCTGAAGAGCCTTTTCTTAACAATCCTTTCAGGGCTGTGGTTATCCCGGTTGCTTGTGCTCCTTTTTTTACCACACTTTTTCCTTCCGCTCAACTTTCCATTAATATGCTTGAATACAGCACTCTGTGAACAGCCGGCTTTTTTAGTAATGAATTTTTGTAGCTCATCCTCCTTGTGGAGTGCGTCAATGACGCCTTCTGGACATCTGTCAGTCAGCAGTCTTCCCCATGATTGTGGAGCTACTGAAACAGACTAAGGGACCTTTATAAATGCTTAGGAGCCTTTACAGGTGTTTATGTTAATTGTTCTAACTTACTGAGAGAATTACTTTTGGGTTTTCATTGGCTGTAAGCCATAATCATCAACATTAACAGAAATAAACACGTGAACTAGATCACTCTGTCTGTAATGACTCTATATAATATAGGAGATTCACTTTTTGTATTGAAGAACTGAAATGAAGTAACGTTGTGATGATATTCTAATTTTGTGAGAAGCCCCTGTATGTGTTCTAAGACTTACTGTATTATTACACATACCCGATCACATTACAAATAGATTTCAGAAATGAATAAATCAAGAGTCCTACTGGATTGGACTGGAAGTAAACTATTTTGCTGCCTTGACAGAGCCACCGAGCTTTCCAAGAGTGGTGGGCATAAAAAACAGCTATCGTGCCATATAGCAAAGCTTGTAATCATCTACTATGGTCACCTTCAGAAGTGGCATCATGATATGATATGACTGTGGGTATTTTTTTACTCCATCTTTTGCCATGAGTCCTCCTTTCTTTCCCTTGGTCTCACTGCTTCCTCCATCAATTTTCTTTATGCCAATTCCAGTGGAGTAACTTGAAGTATCTTATCCCCAATGCAAAATCCCCAACAATGGTCTTTGAATGTATCAGTGTTCTCATATAGGCCGAAAGGATCTTTTAGGCCTCTCTAGGCTCTAGAGCCCCAGGTGCACTTGCAACCCTGGCACCCACTATAGATACTCCACTGCCCCTTTTTGTAGTCTTCTAATCATACAAATGAGCCTAGATGGGCTTCTTATAGCAACATGACTAAATTTATTCAAATAAACTAGTTTATCGGCCATGTGGTCACAGAGTGGCTGATCCCTCTTTCATGGAAAGTGTGAACTTTCTCAGGCTGCCACCATCTTGGTGCAATATTAAAATAGGAGAAAAAAAACAATGGTCAAAATGATCAAGTCATCTACAAAGGTTTTGGAAATAAAGACATTTAACCCTATTACATTTCTGCTTTGGGCTCCAAAGCACCATAGTTAAAAAAAAACCATACTAGATAAAATACTAAGCTTGGTGCTGAATTCATGTACTGATGGTGGTTATGGTGATGTATTTGTGTACTGATGATTGTTCTGGCTCTGCATTCATGCACTGACTGTGGATCTGGAGCTAAATTAATGTACTGATTGTAGTTCTCGTGCGACATTCATATATTGATGGTGGTTCTGGCGCTGAATTCATATACTGATGGTAGTTCCAATGCTGCTTTCATGTACTGATGGTGGTTTTGGTCCTGTATTCATGTACTTATGGTGGTTCTGATGCTACATTCATGTACTGATGGTAGTTTTGATCTTGTACACATGTAGTATTCCATAATGTGCTTCATGGCTGTTACAACTTAAAAATGCTCAAAACTTAGAGGATTTTAGTACGCCTTTACATTTTTTCAAGCCTTTGGCATTGTTCCAATATGGCAATGTGGCCCTTGAACTACAAAATATTGTGCATCCCTATTCTACATTTAAGGAGGTATTTGTTAGGAACATTATGAGTAAATGTAGGAGAATCTGTCAATCTGAACCTTAGTCAGAGAGCCAGAATCGCTATAAAGAGTATCTTTTATCTAAAGAACTTAACATGTCCATTCATTACATGGAGAACCCATGTATCTCCTCGATAACTGTGTAATGCTTCATTTCACCTGTGACAGCGCTGCAGGGAAAAGTAACACTTTCATCCAGTTTCCCTTGAAGATTACAACATATCCCTGGAGGTCCCCGTCACAGAACAAACTGTGATTAACTTCATTTTTATGAACTTTTCTAAAATCTCTTTTAAATGGAGTTGTGGAAAGTGAACATATTACAATAGTTACTTATAAAAGGGTAAAACACCTTTGCAATCTCTTCTTGGTGCAGTTAATACATAAAACATGTCAAAGTCTTTAATAACTTGGTTTAACAAATTTGACGCTGTGGCTCTATTTTTGCATTACTTTTCTTTTGGATTGGCTTAGGGCAAAAAACATCTCAGCAGGAAGTGATTTGTCCTACCAGGATAGATAAGGCATGAAGTGATGCTTTCTGCATCTATTCTTTTTATAACCAGCATACTGCTGAGATAGAGGAACAGATAATCGTTCTCATGTTGTTTATCAGTTATTATTCATTTCACTATAATACAAAAACATATTAAAATATAGTCAATTGCATCATATATCCTGTCCCCTCGCTAGTTAAAGAGTCGGGAATCCATCGGAATATCAGTCTGAGATACATTAATTAACATTTTCAATTAAGTATTTTCAGTTTATACTTTCCAATTAATAATTTTATGGAGGGCCCACGGAAGAAAAAAGGCTTGAGTTAAGAGTTGAGTTTAACCCATTATCTACAAATGTCCTTTTTTGGGGACGCCTAATCTTTATCTTATAATTAGGTACAATTTTTCGTGTTGTGTTTGTAAAGTGAATGTTTACAAAATAGGAAATCATGTCATTGTCATTTTTAATTGAATATTGGGACGTCCTTTTCTAAAAAATACGTACTTGAAAAATTTTTGTAAATTATGTTTCTGATTCATTAGGACCCAAATCATTAAAAATCTGTCATTAAAAAAAAAAAATTAAAATTGCTAATTTGGCAAGTAATGGGTTAAGAACCTTGAGTTTCTTTAAAATTATTTTATGTCTATAACTCTCTACTCAAAAGTTGGATCTTCTCATAAAACAAATGCAAAAATGGAGTTCATCAGCCCAAGCCACGTAAGGTTTATTGTAATCAGCCTTTAGAATGAAATGAATATTGTAGATAATACCCGCGCTGCTGAATAAGATTCCAATCCAAACAAAATAAGTGAAAGATGGTGGTTTATTCTACATGTTTCAAAGTATTTATTTACTTCTTCATCAGGATATCACCACTTGACAACCAATACTCTACACAAAGAAGGTCCCTGTACTTAAGAGCCTACACTCTACAGGAGAGAGGGAGAGGACCCTGCTATCATAAGAGCTTACACTCTACAGGAGAGAGAGGACCCCACTGACCCTAAGAGCTTACACTCTACAGAAGAGAAAGAGGATCTCACTAACCATAAGAGCTTACACTCTACAGGAGAGAGGGAGGACCCCACTGACCATAAGAGCTTACACTCTACAGGAGAGAGAGGACCCCCCTGACCATAAGAGCTTACACTCTACAGGAGAGAGAGGACCCCACTAACCATAAGAGCTTACACTCTACAGGAGATAGAGGACCCCACTGACCATAAGAGCTTACACTCTACAGGAGAGAGAGGACCCCCCTAACCATAAGAGCTTACACTCTACAGGAGATAGAGGACCCCACTGACCATAAGAGCTTACACTCTACAGGAGAGAGAGAGGACCCCACTGACTATAAGAGCTTACACTCTACAGGAGAGAGGGGACCCCACTAACCATAAGAGCTTACACTCTACAGGAGAGAGGACCCCACTGACCATAAGAGCTTACACTCTACAGGAGAGAGGGGACCCCACTGACCATAAGAGCTTACAATCTGCAGGAGAGAGAGAGGATCTCACTGACCATAAGAGCTTACACTCTACAGGAGAGAGGGGACCCCACTGACCATAAGAGCTTACACTCTACAGGAGAGAGAGAGGACCCCACTGACCATAAGAGCTTACACTCTACAGGAGAGAGAGGACCCCACTGACCCTAAGAGCTTACACTCTACAGAAGAGAAAGAGGATCTCACTGACCATAAGAGCTTACACTCTACAGGAGAGAGAGAGGACCCCACTGACCATAAGAGCTTACACTCTACAGAAGAGAAAGAGGATCTCACTGACCATAAGAGCTTACACTCTACAGGAGAGAGAGAGGACCCCACTGACCCTAAGAGCTTACACTCTACAGAAGAGAAAGAGGATCTCACTGACCATAAGAGCTTACACTCTACAGGAGAGAGAGAGGACCCCACTGACCATAAGAGCTTACACTCTACAGAAGAGAAAGAGGATCTCACTGACCATAAGAGCTTACACTCTACAGGAGAGAGGGGACCCCACTGACCATAAGAGCTTACACTCTACAGGAGAGAGAGGACCCCACTGACCCTAAGAGCTTACAATCTGCAGGAGAGAGAGAGGATCTCACTGACCATAAGAGCTTACAATCTGCAGGAGAGAGAGCACCCCACTGACCATAAGAGCTTACACTCTACAGGAGAGAGAGGACCCCACTGACCATAAGAGCTTACACTCTACAGGAGAGAGAGAGGATCTCACTGACCATAAGAGCTTACACTCTACAGGAGAGAGAGGACCCCACTGACCATAAGAGCTTACACTCTACAGAAGAGAAAGAGGATCTCACTGACCATAAGAGCTTACACTCTACAGGAGAGAGGGGACCCCACTGACCATAAGAGCTTACACTCTACAGGAGAGAGAGGACCCCACTGACCATAAAAGCTTACAATCTGCAGGAGAGAGAGAGGATTTCACTGACCATAAGAGCTTACAATCTGCAGGAGAGAGAGGACCCCGCTGACCATAAGAGCTTACACTCTACAGGAGAGAGAGGACCCCACTGACCATAAGAGCTTACACTCTACAGGAGAGAGAGAGGATCTCACTGACCATAAGAGCTTACACTCTACTGGAGAGAGAGGACCCCACTGACCATAAGAGCTTACAATCTGCAGGAGAGAGAGAGGGTCTCACTGACCATAAGAGCTTACAATCTGCAGGAGAGAGAGGACCCGCTGACCATAAGAGCTTACACTCTACAGGAGAGAGAGGACCCCACTGACCATAAGAGCTTACACTCTACAGGAGAGAGAGAGGATCTCACTGACCATAAGAGCTTACATTCTACAGGAGAGAGAGGACCCCGCTGACCATAAGAGCTTACACTCTACAGGAGAGAGAGGAACCCGCTGACCATAAGAGCTTACACTCTACAGGAGAGAGAGGACCCCACTGACCCTAAGAGCTTACACTCTACAAGAGAGAGAGGACCCCACTAACCATAAGAGCTTAAACTCTACAGGAGAGAGAGGACCCCACTGACCATAAGAGCTTACAATCTGCAGGAGAGAGAGAGGATCTCACTGACCATAAGAGCTTACAATCTGCAGGAGAGAGAGGACCCCGCTGACCATAAGAGCTTACACTCTACAGGAGAGAGAGGACCCCACTGACCATAAGAGCTTACACTCTACAGGAGAGAGAGAGGATCTCACTGACCATAAGAGCTTACATTCTACAGGAGAGAGAGGACCCCGCTGACCATAAGAGCTTACACTCTACAGGAGAGAGAGGAACCCGCTGACCATAAGAGCTTACACTCTACAGGAGAGAGAGGACCCCACTGACCCTAAGAGCTTACACTCTACAAGAGAGAGAGGACCCCACTAACCATAAGAGCTTACACTCTACAGGAGATAGAGGACCCCACTGACCATAAGAGCTTACACTCTACAGAAGAGAAAGAGGATCTCACTGACCATAAGAGCTTACAATCTGCAGGAGAGAGAGGACCCCACTGACCATAAGAGCTTACACTCTACAGGAGAGAGAGGACTCCCCTGACCATAAGAGCTTACACTCTACAGGAGAGAGAGGACCCCACTAACCATAAGAGCTTACACTCTACAGGAGATAGAGGACCCCACTGACCATAAGAGCTTACACTCTACAGGAGAGAGAGAGGACCCCACTGACCATAAGAGCTTACACTCTACAGGAGAGAGAGGACCCCACTGACCATAACAGCTTACAATCTGCAGGAGAGAGAGAGGATCTCACTGACCATAAGAGCTTACAATCTGCAGGAGAGAGGGAGGACCCCACTGACCATAAGAGCTTACACTCTACAGGAGAGAGAGGACCCCACTGACCATAAGAGCTTACAATCTGCAGGAGAGAGAGGACCCCACTGACCGTAAGAGCTTACTATCTGCAGGAGAGAGAGGACCCCACTGACCATAAGAGCTTACACTCTACAGGAGAGAGAGGACTCCCCTGACCATAAGAGCTTACACTCTACAGGAGAGAGAGGACCCCACTAACCATAAGAGCTAACACTCTACAGGAGATAGAGGACCCCACTGACCATAAGAGCTTACACTCTACAGGAGAGAGAGAGGACCCCACTGACCAAAAGAGCTTACACTCTACAGGAGAGAGAGGACCCCACTGACCATAAGAGCTTACAATCTGCAGGAGAGAGGATCTCACTGACCATAAGAGCTTACAATCTGCAGGAGAGAGGGAGGACCCCACTGACCATAAGAGCTTACACTCTACAGGAGAGAGAGGACCCCACTGACCATAAGAGCTTACACTCTACAGGAGAGAGAGGACATCACTGACTATAAGAGCTTACACTCTACAGGAGAGAGGACCCCACTGACCATAAGAGCTTACACTCTAGAGGAGAGAGAGGACTGTCATGATCCCAATGGCAGGGGATCACAAAAGGACAAGCACAAAAACAAAACAAGCTCTAGGGTGATGGAACCTGAGCTGACCGCGATCCTGAACCTAAACACACAACTAGCAGTAGCCGGGGAACGTGCCTACGACGATTCCTAGACGTCTCGCGCCAGCCGAAGGATTAACTTCCCCTATAAGAAGAAACACAGACCTCACTTGCCTCCAGAGAAACACCCCACAGAAATAGCAGCCCCCCACATGTAATAACGGTGAAATAAGAGGAAAGCACATACGTAGTTATGAAAATAGAATCAGCAAAAATGAGGCCCGCTAAAGCTAGATAGCAGAGGATACAAAAGTGAACTGCTCGGTCAGCGAAAAACCCTTCAAAAAACCATCCTGAAATTACTTGAACTCATGTGCCAACTCATGGAACATGAGGAGTAATTTCAGCCCACTAGAGCAACCAGCAGCAAGGAATCACATCTCTGCAAGCTGGACAAAGACAAAAATTAAGCAAAACGTGGAACAGGAAAATAAAAACTTAGCTTGTCCTGAAGATAACAGACGCAGGGAGCAGAGGTAAAAAGACACGCTGATTACATTGATAGCCGGCGAGGAAATGACAAAAAAGCCAGGTTAAATAGGAAACTCCCATAACCTGATGGAACAGGTGGACACCAGAGACCGCAGAGAACACAAGTCACCCAGTACCATCAGTAACCACCAGAGGGAGCCCAAAAACAGAACTCACAACAGTACCACCCCCTTGAGGAGGGGTCACCGAACCCTCACGAGAACCACCAGGGTGACAAGGATGAGCCCTATGAAAAGCACGGACCAAATCGGCAGCATGAACATCAGAGGCAATCATCCAAGAATTATCCTCCTGACCATAACCCTTCCACTTTACCAAATACTGGAGTTTCCGTCTGGAAACACGAGAATCCAAGATCTTCTCCACAACATACTCCAATTCACCCTCCACCAGCACCGGAGCAGGAGGCTCAAGCGAAGGAACGACAGGTACCTCATACTTCCGCAAAAACGACCGATGGAACACATTATGAATAGCAAACGATGCCGGGAGATCCAAACGAAACGACACAGGGTTAAGAATTTCCAAGATCCTATAGGGACCGATGAACCGAGGCTTGAACTTAGGAGAAGAGACCTTCATAGGAACAAAACGAGAAGACAACCACACCAAGTCCCCAACAAGAAGTCGAGGACCCACGCGGCGACGGCGATTAGCAAACTGCTGAGCCCTCTCCTGGGACAACTTCAAATTGTCCACCACATGACTCCAAATCCGATGCAACCTATCCACCACCATGTCCACTCCAGGACAATCAGAAGGCTCCACCTGACCAGAGGAAAAACGAGGATGAAACCCCGAATTACAAAAGAAAGGAGACACCAAGGTAGCAGAACTAGCCCGATTATTAAGGGCAAACTCGGCAAGCGGCAAAAAGGAAACCCAGTCATCTTGATCAGCAGAAACAAAACACCTTAAATAAGTTTCTAAAGTCTGATTAGTTCGTTCCGTCTGGCCATTCGTCTGAGGATGGAATGCAGACGAAAAGGACAAATCAATGCCCATCTTAGCACAGAACGTCCGCCAAAATCTAGACACAAACTGGGATCCCCTGTCAGAAACGATGTTCTCCGGAATGCCATGCAGACGGACCACGTTTTGAAAAAACAGAGGGACCAACTCAGAGGAGGAAGGTAACTTAGGCAAGGGTACCAGATGAACCATCTTAGAAAAGCGGTCACACACAACCCATATGACGGACATTTTTTGAGAGACAGGGAGATCCGAAATAAAGTCCATGGAAATGTGCGTCCAAGGCCTCTTCGGGATAGGCAAAGGTAACAACAATCCACTGGACCGAGAACAGCAAGGCTTAGCCCGAGCGCAAACTCCACAAGACTGCACGAAAGAACGCACATCCCTCGACAAGGAAGGCCACCAAAAAGACCTGGCCACCAAGTTTCTAGTACCAAATATTCCAGGATGACCTGCCAACACAGAAGAATGGACCTCGGAGATGACTCTACTGGTCCAATTATCCAGAACAAACAGTCTTTCCGGCGGACAACGATCAGGTTTACCCGCCTGAAACTCCTGCAAAGCACGTCGCAAGTCTGGGGAGACAGCCGACAAAATCACCCCATCCCTAAGGATACCAGTGGGCTCAGAATTTCCAGGGGAGTCAGGCACAAAACTCCTAGAAAGAGCATCCGCCTTCACATTCTTTGAACCTGGCAGGTATGAAACCACAAAATTGAAACGGGAGAAAAATAGTGACCAACGAGCCTGTCTAGGATTCAGACGCTTGGCAGACTCAAGGTACATCAGATTTTTGTGATCAGTCAAGACCACCACACGATGTCTAGCACCCTCAAGCCAATGACGCCACTCCTCAAATGCCCACTTCATGGCCAAAAGCTCCCGATTACCAACATCATAATTCCGTTCAGCGGGCGAAAATTTTCTAGAACAGAACGCACATGGCTTCATCACTGAGCCATCGGAGCTTCTCTGTGACAAAACCGCCCCCGCTCCGATCTCGGAAGCATCGACCTCAACCTGAAAAGGAAGCGACGTATCTGGCTGACGCAACACAGGAGCAGAAGAAAACCGGCGCTTAAGTTCCTGAAAGGCCTCCACAGCCGCAGGAGACCAATCAGTAACATCAGCACCCTTTTTAGTCAAATCCGTCAAAGGCTTAACAACACTAGAAAAATTAGTTATGAAGCGACGATAAAAATTAGCAAAGCCCAAGAACTTCTGTAGACTCTTAAGAGATGTAGGCTGCGTCCAGTCACAAATAGCCTGAACCTTGACGGGATCCATCTCAATAGTAGAAGGGGAAAAAATATACCCCAAAAAAGAAATCTTCTGGACTCCAAAGAGACATTTAGAACCCTTTACAAACAAAGAATTGGCCCGCAGGACCTGAAACACCTTCCTGACCTGCTGAACATGAGACTCCCAGTCATCAGAAAAAACCAAAACATCATCCAAATACACGATAATAAATTTATCCAGATATTCACGGAAAATATCGTGCATAAAAGACTGGAAGACAGAAGGAGCATTAGAAAGTCCAAAAGGCATCACCAAATACTCGAAATGGCCCTCAGGCGTATTAAATGCGGTTTTCCACTCATCACCCTGCCTTATCCGCACAAGATTATACGCACCCCGAAGATCAATCTTAGTGAATCATTTAGCCCCCTTAATGCGAGCGAACAAATCAGTCAACAATGGCAAAGGATACTGATATTTGACTGTAATCTTATTCAAAAGACGATAATCTATGCAAGGCCTCAAGGAACCATCTTTTTTGGCCACAAAAAAAAAACCTGCTCCCAAAGGGGACGAAGATGGACGGATATGTCCCTTTTCCAAGGACTCCTTAACATAATCCCGCATAGCAGCATGCTCTGGCACTGACAGATTGAACAAACGACCTTTAGGGAATTTACTGCCGGGAATCAAATCTATAGCACAATCGCAATCCCTGTGAGGAGGAAGCGAACTGAGCTTAGGCTCCTCAAAAACCTCCCGATAATCAGACAAAAATACCGGAACCTCAGAAGGAGTAGATGAAGCGATAGAAATCGGAAATGCATCATGATGAACCCCCTGACATCCTCAGCTTAACACAGACATTGTTTTCCAGTCCAGGACTGGGTTATGAGTTTGTAACCATGGCAGACCAAGCACTAAGACATCATGTAAATTATACAGTACCAGGAAGCGAATCACCTCCTGATGAACGGGAGTCATACGCATGGTCACTTGTGTCCAGTACTGAGGTTTATTCATAGCCAAAGGTGTAGAGTCAATTCCTTTCAAAGGAATAGGAACTTCCAGAGGCTCCAGACTAAACCCACATCGCTTGGCAAATGACCAATCCATAAGACTCAGGGCAGCGCCTGAATCTACATAGGCATCGACGGAAATGGATGATAATGAACAAATCAGCGTCACAGACAGAATGAACTTAGACTGTAAAGTACCAATGGCAACAGACTTATCAACCTTTTTTGTGCGTTTAGAGCATGCTGATATAACATGAGCTGAATCACCACAATAAAAACACAATCCATTTTTCCGCCTATAATTTTGCCGTTCACTTCTGGACTGAATTCTATCACATTGCATTATCTCAGGTGCCTGTTCAGAAGACACCGCCAAATGATGCACAGGTTTGCGCTCCCGTAAACGCCGATCAATCTGAATAGCCATAGTCATGGACTCATTCAGACCTGTAGGCGCCGGGAACCCCACCATAACATCTTTAATGGCCTCAGAAAGGCCATCTCTGAATTTTGCAGCCAGAGCGCACTCATTCCACTGAGTAAGCACCGACCACTTCCGAAATTTCTGACAATATATTTCTGCTTCATCTTGCCCTTGAGAGAGAGCCAATAAAGCTTTTTCAGCCTGAATCTCTAGGTTAGGTTCCTCATAGAGCAAACCCAATGCCAGAAAAAACGCATCCACATTGAGCAACGCAGGATCCCCTGGTGCCAATGCAAATGCCCAATTCTGAGGGTCACCCCGCAGGAAAGATATAACAATCCTGACCTGCTGAGCAGGGTCTTCAGAGGAGCGAGATTTCAAAGAAAGAAACAACTTGCAATTGTTCCTAAAATTCAGAAAACTAGATCTATCTCCAGAAAAAAACTCTGGGACAGGAATTCTAGGTTCAGACATAGGCGTATGTACAACAAAATCTTGTATATTTTGAACCTTAGCAGCAAGATTATTCAGGCTGGAAGCCAAACTCTGGACGTCCATGATAAACAGCTGAGGTCAGAGCCATTCAAGGATTAAGAGGAGGAAAGAAGCAGTCAAGCTGCAATTAAGGCTAGGCAGCAAAAAAAAAAAAAAAAAAACTTCCTCAGACTACTTTTCCTCCTACTTCAGCCAAAACGATGACCAATTTTTTCGTGCTGGCTATACTGTCATGATCCTAATGGCAGGGGATCACAAAAGGACAAGCACAAAAACAAAACAAGCTCTAGGGTGATGGAACCTGAGCTGACCGCGATCCTGAACCTAAACACACAACTAGCAGTAGCCGGGGAACGTGCCTACGACGATTCCTAGACGTCTCGCGCCAGCCGAAGGATTAACTTCCCCTATTAGAAGAAACACAGACCTCACTTGCCTCCAGAGAAACACCCCACAGAAATAGCAGCCCCCCACATGTAATAACGGTGAAATGAGAGGAAAGCACATACGTAGTTATGAAAATAGAATCAGCAAAAATGAGGCCCGCTAAAGCTAGATAGCAGAGGATACAAAAGTGAACTGCGCGGTCAGCGAAAAACCCTTCAAAAAACCATCCTGAAATTACTTGAACTCATGTGCCAACTCATGGAACATGAGGAGTAATTTCAGCCCACTAGAGCAACCAGCAGCAAGGAATCACATCTCTGCAAGCTGGACAAAGACAAAAATTAAGCAAAACGTGGAACAGGAAAATAAAAACTTAGCTTGTCCTGAAGATAACAGACGCAGGGAGCAGAGGTAAAAAGACACGCTGATTACATTGATAGCCGGCGAGGAAATGACAAAAAAGCCCGGTTAAATAGGAAACTCCCATAACCTGATGGAACAGGTGGACACCAGAGACCGCAGAGAACACAAGTCACCCAGTACCATCAGTAACCACCAGAGGGAGCCCAAAAACAGAACTCACAACAGAGGACCCCACTGACCATAAGAGCTTACACTCTACAGGAGAGAGAGGACCCCACTGACCAAAAGAGCTTACATTCTACAGGAGAGAGAGGACCCCACTGACCATAAGAGCTTACACTCTACAGGAGAGAGAGAGGACCCCACTGACCATAAGAGCTTACACTCTACAGGAGAGAGAGAGGACCCCACTGACCATAAGAGCTTACACTCTACAGGAGAGAGAGGACCCCACTGACCATAAGAGCTTACACTCTACAGGAGAGAGAGGACATCACTGACTATAAGAGCTTACACTCTACAGGAGAGAGGACCCCACTGACCATAAGAGCTTACACTCTACAGGAGAGAAAGGACATCACTGACTATAAGAGCTTACACTCTACAGGAGAGAGAGAGGACCTCACTGACCATAAGAGCTTACACTCTACAGGAGAGAGAGGACCCCACTGACCATAAGAGCTTACACTCTACAGGAGAGGACCCCACTGACCATAAGAGCTTACACTCTACAGGAGAGAGAGAACCCCACTGACCATAAGAGCTTACACTCTACAGGAGAGAGGACCCCACTGACCATAAGAGCTTACACTCTACAGGAGAGAGAGGACCCCACTGACCATGAGAGCTTACACTCTACAGGAGAGAGAGGACCCCACTGATCATAAGATCTTACACTCTACAGGAGAGAGGACCCCACTGACCATAAGAGCTTACACTCTACAGGAGAGAGAGGACCTCACTGACCATAAGAGCTTACACTCTACAGGAGAGAGAGGACCCCACTGACCATAAGAGCTTACACTCTACAGGAGAGAGGACCCTGCACATAAATTCCTATACTCTAGGTAGAATCGCGGCAGTAACATGATACATGCAGAGTTGCATTGTTCGCCCTGTGGTCTGACATCCAGAGTTGACATGGTCATCTACTATATAAAGCTGAATGTGTGTGTGTGTGTATGTGTGTGTGTATGTCTGGGATTGGCATCTGCACCGTCGCAGCTACAGCCACAAAATTTTGCACAGTCACACGTCTGGACCCCAAGAGCGTCATAGGCTACGTTGTGAGGCGAAATTTTAACCCCGCGGGTTCCAATTCACCAAACAATTTTGCCCCTATCTACATAATGGGGAAAAAAGTGAAAGGAAAAGTGTTGGAAGCGTCGCAGCTACAGCACCAAAATTTTGCACAGTCACACATCTGGACCCTGAGAGCGTCATAGGCTACGTTGTGAGGTGAAATTTTAACTCCGCGCTTTCCAATTCACCAAACAATTTTTCCCCTATCTACATAATGGGGAAAAGTGAAAGGAAAAGTGTTGGAGGCAAATTGACAGCTGCCAGATGTGAACAAGGGGGACTTAAAGAGTGAGAGCGATGGCGCCAAAGAGTATATACCGTACAGTTGCTAAGGTAGGACCCCGACATGGGATACTCACCACTTGGGGATATGAACACACACAAAATGCGCCACACACTACCACGTGCTTGAACACATATTACCCTCAGCACACATTTCACCACACATACACCAACCTCGCCACATAAAAGTCGAAACACAAAAGTCGCCGCTCAAAACTCACCACGCGCAAAACTCGCCACATGCAAAAAATAGGCTCACGCAAAACTCGCCACAAGTGCAAAACTCACCTCATGGAAAACTCGCCACACGCAAAACTTGCACATGCGGAAAAATTGCCATATGCACAAAATTTACAACACATGCAAAAGTTGCCTCACACAAAACTTGCACATACTCAAAAGGCACCAGACATAAAACTCACCACGCGCAAAACTCGCCATGCGCAAAACTTGCTGCACACAACTTGCTACAATAACCTGTCACATGCAACTCGACACACAAAAAGTTGCTACACGCATGTTGCCACACAAAACTCATCTCACAAAAGTCACTACATGCATGTCGCCACACACAACTCAACACACACAACTTGACAAACGAAACTCGTCCTAAAACACACACAAGTCTGGTATTAGCCTTCAAAAATAAAAATCTGATTAATAAGCAGACAAACTACAAGAGCAACAAATGTACCATATAGGAAATACGGCAGCTGTCAGTCACATGACCTGTCTATTATGTGTATGTGTGAGCTAATATATACTGCCAGGGGGAGGGCTTCCTGTTGGCTGGGGATTTATCAGGCTGCCAATTTATCTTACAAATACTGAGGTAAAAATACTGAGCAAATAACGTGTTAACGAGGTCTAATACAGGAGATCACACAGGTATATACTATATACAGGGGAGATGACACACAGATATATACTATATACAGGAGAGATGACACACAGGTATATACTATATAAAGGAGGAGATGACATACAGGTACATACTATATACAGGAGGAGATGACATACAGGTATATACTATATACAGGAGGAGATGACACACAGGTATATACTATATACAGGAGCAGATTACCTACAGGTATATACTATATACAGGAGGAGATGACATACAGGTATATGCTATATATAGAAGATGACATACAGGTATATACTATATACAGGAGGAGATGACACACAGATATATACTATATACAGGGGAGATGACACACCGGTATATACTATATACAGGAGGAGATGACATACAGGTATATACTATATATAGAAGGAGATGACATACAGGTATATACTATATATAGGAGGAGATGACATACAGGTATATACTATATATAGGAGGAGATGACATACAGGTATATACTATATATAGGAGGAGATGACATACAGGTATATACTATATACAGGAGGAGATGACATACAGGTATATACTATATATAGAAGGAGATGACATACAGGTATATACTATATATAGGAGGAGATGACATACAGGTATATACTATATATAGGAGGAGATGACATACAGGTATATACTATATATAGGAGGAGATGATATACAGGTATATACTATATACAGGAGGAGATGACATACAGGTATATACTATATACAGGGGAGATGACACACAGCAGGTATATACTATATACAGGGGAGATGACATACAGGTATATACTATATGAAGACACAAAAGAAAATAGTAAAACCAAAAACACTCA
This sequence comes from Ranitomeya imitator, assembly GCF_032444005.1. Taxonomy (NCBI): domain Eukaryota; kingdom Metazoa; phylum Chordata; class Amphibia; order Anura; family Dendrobatidae; genus Ranitomeya; species Ranitomeya imitator. The sequence continues at coordinate 24,722,416 of NC_091287.1, forward strand.
GTTTGAAAAAATGTTGCAGTAATCCGCAAGTGCTAGTAAAAGATGTAAAAAACAGGGTATTTGGTTGATACGTTTTTTGCAAAAAATGTATACTAAGCTGCTCTACCAATCTTCACGGTATACGCTTATCAGAGCAGTCCTAACTAATGTATGCAATCCCTATCTGATGTATTTAAAAATACATAATAGTTCTCTTGTGTCTACAAGACTGGGGAGTTCCACCACTCCTCTTGGGCTATCTGCACAAAAGCTGTTCTACCCTGTATGCACACATGGATTTTTCCTCTCTGAACCCTGTTCACACAGGTTATATACAAATGATCAGGTTTTTAAATACATCAGATAGGGATTGCATACATTAGTTAGGACTGCTCTGATAAGGGTATACTGTGAAGATTGGTAGAGCAGCTTAGTATACATTTTTTGCAAAAAACGTATCAACCAAATACCCTGTTTTTTACATCTTTTACTAGCACTTGCGGATTACTGCAACATTTTTTCAAACTGAGTGTTTTTGGTTTTACTATTCTCTTTTGTGTCTTCAGGTTTCTTGGTGGTGTGTGAACATGATCATACAGACTTGTTCACTGTGCAAGTAGCCCATGTGTTCCTGTTTCCATAATTGTTCTCTTGTGTCTACAAGACTGGGGAGTTCCACCACTCCTCTTGGGCTATCTGCACAAAAGCTGTTCTACCCTGTATGCACACATGGATTTTTCCTCTCTGAACCCTGTTCACACAGGTTATATACAGATGATCAGGTTTTTAAATACATCAGATAGGGATTGCATACATTAGTTAGGACTGCTCTGATAAGGGTATACCGTGAAGATTGGTAGAGCAGCTTAGTATACATTTTTTGCAAAAAACGTATCAACCAAATACCCTGTTTTTTACATCTTTTACTAGCACTTGCGGATTACTGCAACATTTTTTCAAACTGAGTGTTTTTGGTTTTACTATTCTCTTTTGTGTCTTCAGGTTTCTTGGTGGTGTGTGAACATGATCATACAGACTTGTTCACTGTGCAAGTAGCCCATGTGTTCCTGTTTCCATAATTGTTCTCTTGTGTCTACAAGACTGGGGAGTTCCACCACTCCTCTTGGGCTATCTGCACAAAAGCTGTTCTACCCTGTATGCACACATGGATTTTTCCTCTCTGAACCCTGTTCACACAGGTTATATACAGATGATCAGGTTTTTAAATACATCAGATAGGGATTGCATACATTAGTTAGGACTGCTCTGATAAGGGTATACCGTGAAGATTGGTAGAGCAGCTTAGTATACATTTTTTGCAAAAAACGTATCAACCAAATACCCTGTTTTTTACATCTTTTACTAGCACTTGCGGATTACTGCAACATTTTTTCAAACTGAGTGTTTTTGGTTTTACTATTCTCTTTTGTGTCTTCAGGTTTCTTGGTGGTGTGTGAACATGATCATACAGACTTGTTCACTGTGCAAGTAGCCCATGTGTTCAGGTATATACTATATACAGGAGATGACATATAGGTGTATACTATATATAAGTGATATGACAAACATGTATATACTGAGGTGAAAATGAGAGGTGTGAGGTGAAAATGAAAAGGTGTGAGTGCAAAATGAGAGGAGTGAGGGAAAATAGTGGAGTGATCGGAAAATGACAGATGTGAGGTTGAAATGACAAGTGTTAGGGGGGAATGAGAGGAGTGAGGGAGAAAATGAGAGATGTGAGGGGGAAAATTAAAGATGTGATTGGGAAAATGAGAGGCGTAATGGGAAAATAAGAGAAGTGAGGTGCTATAACTAACCACAGATATTTACTATGCCCAGGCAACGCCGGGCTCTTCAGCTAGTTATAAATAAATCTGCCATCATGCTGTCAGTAGATGAGCCAACATGGATAAAATTGCAAAATGATATGAGATGGGGGCTAATAATGATAAGGTGGAGTGCAGATATCTGATTTTCCACATCAATACCTCCCAGCAGAGGTCTAGGGTGTAACAACAAAACTGTCGTGGTCCAAGCACTGTATTTACCCCTGATAATGGGGAAGGTTGTGTTTGGGCCATGGGGTTCCTTCATATCATACAGACGTTATATAAGGAATGAGTTAAGTGTAAACCTGGGAATGCTGGGAGTCAATCTAATAATCCAGGGCGGTGCGCTCTACAGATTGGGTGCAGCACGGGAGAAGTCCTGCAGACATAATAGAAAGAAGGTAATAAGGAAGGAAAACAATAGAAGGGAAGGTGCAAACATTTGCATCTTAAAGGGAACCTGTCACCCCGTTTTTTGAGATTGAGATATAAATACTGTTAAATAGGGCCTGTGCTGTGCGTTACTATGGTGTATGTAGTGTACCCTGATTCCCCATGTATGCCGAGAAATACATTACCAAAGTCGGCGTTTTCGCCTGTCAATCAGGCTGGTCTGGTCAGGTGGGCGTGTTCACAGCGTTCTTTTCTTCCCCAGGTTTCCGTTGGTGGCGTAGTGGTGTGCGCATGTCCAAGGTCCGGATTCCCTGTGCCCACGTGAAGACACAGCGCGCGATCTGCGCTGTCATTCCTTTCATCGGTGCGGGCGGCCATCTTCCTGGGGCCGCGCGTGCGCAGATGTAGTGCTCTGCTGCACGGGGCTTCAGGAAAATGGCCGCGGGATGCCGCGCGTGCGCAGAAGAGATCACGGCGGCCATTTTCCCAAAGCCGAGTGCATCTCGGCTTTGGGAAAATGGCCGCCGCGATCTCTTCTGCGCACGCGCGGCATCCCGCGGCCATTTTCCTGAAGCCCCGTGCAGCAGAGCACTACATCTGCGCACGCGCGGCCCCAGGAAGATGGCCGCCCGCACCGATGAAAGGAATGACAGCGCAGATCGCGCGCTGTGTCTTCACGTGGGCACAGGGAATCCGGACCTTGGACATGCGCACACCACTACGCCACCAACGGAAAGCTAGGGAAGAAAAGAACGCTGTGAACACGCCCACCTGACCAGACCAGCCTGATTGACAGGCGAAAACGCCGACTTTGGTAATGTATTTCTCGGCATACATGGGGAATCAGGGTACACTACATACACCATAGTAACGCACAGCGCAGGCCCTATTTAACAGTATTTATATCTCAATCTCAAAAAACGGGGTGACAGGTTCCCTTTAATGTTCATCACTTTGTTACTTTCCCTTTTTCCTTTGCAACAAATATTGTGACAGAGTAAAACACCAATAAGAAGTAAATTGCTAGAAAAGCTGCAATAAGACAATGGAAAAACAAAACCAAACACACAGAGCAGCGCCATCGCTCTTCCCTGGGACTGCGCAGCCTTTGCCAGATATTGACCTTTCTCAAGGGGAGGCAGCGGATCCCTGCAAATTTCAGAAAACATTTATAAGCTGAGAACGTTATTAACGTCCGGCTTAATTATTTTAGGATTTCCATGCAAATAAAGGGCAATAACCGGCGGCTCCTATCCAACTGCAATAACGCGGAGGGGACGTCGCTTCCATCTTCCGTTTCCCCCACTATTGTGCTCGGCAATTTTCTGGGCCGCACGCTGGGCATGCATTTAGATGGAGCACAGTGACAGACAGAATTGGCTTATGAATTAATTTCACTAATGTTACAATGTTCACATGATAGCACTTTGCCTGACATGTAAAAAAATAAGCACATTACAGCGCGGCGGGGGAGATCTTACCAGTTACATTTTTATGCAAGTATTTTATAGCGAGAGATTCCTGGGTCAGTGTAATCAAGCCGCGCAGTTTTGTTGCTCTGCCAGCTCTTGATGAAGGGCAGCGCTTACACAATTTCACAGTGTACTGAAGACGAGAGCATTGTACAATATTTAAGGAGAAAGACGCTACTAAAAACGAGCCATTATATTGGTGTAGGTTACAGTTACAGGCGCCGTCATGATGATTTACTGCATTGCATCGTCTATTGACAATACATTTAGGAACTCCTCTATTAGAAGAGGGCAGCTCTTTACATACTCCAGAGCTACACTCACTATTCTGCTGGTCCAGTCACTGTGTACATACATTACATTACTGATCCTGAATTACATCCTGTATTATACTCCAGAGCTGCACTCACTATTCTGCTGGTGCAGTCACTATGTACATACATTACATTACGGATCCTGAGTTACATCCTGTATTATACTCCAGAGCTGCACACACTATTCTGCTGGTGCAGTCACTATGTACATACATTACATTACGGATCCTGAGTTACATCCTGTATTATACCCCAGAGCTGCACACACTATTCTGCTGGTGCAGTCACTGTGTACATACATTACATTACGGATCCTGAGTTACATCCTGTATTATACCCCAGAGCTGCACACACTATTCTGCTGGTGCAGTCACTGTGTACATACATTACATTACTGACCCTGAGTCACATCCTGTATTATACCCCAGAGCTGCACACACTATTCTGCTGGTGCAGTCACTGTGTACATACATTACATTACTGACCCTGAGTTACATCCTGTATTATACTCCAGAGCTGCACTCACTATTCTGCTTGTGCAGTCACTCTGTGTACATACATTACATTACTGATCCTGAGTTACATCCTGTATTATACTCCAGAGCTGCACTCACTATTCTGCTGGTGCACTCACTGTGTACATACATTACATTACTGATCCTGAGTTACATCCTGTATTATACTCCAGAGCTGCACTCACTATTCTGCTGGTGCAGTCACTGTGTACATATATTACATTACTGATCCTGAGTTACATCCTACATTATACTCCAGAGCTGCACTCACTATTCTGCTGGTGCAGTCACTGTACATACATTACTGACCCTGAGTTACATCCTATATTATACCCCAGAGCTGCACTCACTATTCTGCTGGTGCAGTCACTGTGTACATACATTACATTACTGATCCTGAGTTACATCCTGTATTATACCCCAAAGCTGCACTCACTATTCTGCTGGTGCAGTCACTGTGTACATACATTACATTACTGACCCTGAGTTACATCCTGTATTATACTCCAGATCTGCACTCACTATTCTGCTGGCGCAGTCATTGTGTACATACATTACATTACTCATCCTGAGTTACATCCTGTATTATACCCCACAGCTGCACTTACTATTCTGCTGGTGCAGTCACTGTGTACATACATTACATTACTGATCCTGAGTTACATCTTGTATTATACTCCAGAGCTGCACTCACTATTCTGCTTGTGCAGTCACTCTGTGTACATACATTACATTACTGATCCTGAGTTACATCCTGTATTATACTCCAGAGCTGCACTCACTATTCTGCTGGTGCAGTCACTGTGTACATACATTACTGACCCTGAGTTACATCCTATATTATACCCCAGAGCTGCACTCACTATTCTGCTGGTGCAGTCACTGTGTACATACATTACATTACTGATCCTGAGTTACATCCTGTATTATACCCCAGAGCTGCACTCACTATTCTGCTGGTGCAGTCACTGTGTACATACATTACATTACTGACCCTGAGTTACATCCTGTATTATACTCCAGATCTGCACTCACTATTCTGCTGGCGCAGTCATTGTGTACATACATTACATTACTCATCCTGAGTTACATCCTGTATTATACCCCACAGCTGCACTTACTATTCTGCTGGTGCAGTCACTGTGTACATACATTACATTACTGATCCTGAGTTACATCTTGTATTATACTCCAGAGCTGCACTCACTATTCTGCTGGTGCAGTCACTGTGTACATACATTACATTACTGATCCTGAGTTACATCCTGTATTATACTCCAGAGCTGCACTCACTATTCTGCTGGTGCAGTCTCTGTGTACATACATTACATTACTGATTCTGAGTTACATCCTGTATTATACCCCAGAGCTGCACTCACTATTCTGCTGGTGCAGCCACTGTGTACATACATTACATTACTGATTCTGAGTTACATCCTGTATTAAACTCCAGAGCTGCACTCACTATTCTGCAGTTGCAGTCACTGTGTACATAGATTACATTACTGATCCTGAGTTACATCCTGTATTATACCCCAGAGCTGCACTCACTATTCTGCTGGTGCAGTCACTGTGTACATACATTACATTACTGACCCTGAGTTACATCCTGTATTATACTACAGAACTGCACTCACTATTCTGCTGGTGCAGTCACTGTGTACATTGTTGTGAATTCTGTGGTCAAGCTCCCTCCTGTGGTCATGAGTGGTACTTCGGCTGGTTCTGTCCATGAGCTTCCTCTGGTGGATGTGAGTGGGGCTGCGGCTTCTGAGTTTCCTTCCTCAGGTGACGAGGTTAAGTCATTAGGTGCTGCTCTATTTAACTCCACCTAGTTCTTTGTTCCTGGCCTCCAGTCAATGTTCCAGTATTGGTCTTGCTCTCTCCTGGATTGTTTTTGTGACCTGTCTTCCCTGCATAAGCTAAGTTCTGCTTGTGTTACTTTTGTTTGCTATTTTTTCTGTCCAGCTTGCTATATTGGTTTGTCTTGCTTGCTGGAAGCTCTGGGATGCAGAGGGAGCACCTCCGTACCGTTAGTCGGTGCGGAGGGTCTTTTTGCGCCCTCTGCGTGGTTGTTTGTAGGTTTTTGCGCTGACCGCAAAGTTATCTTTCCTATCCTCGGTCTATTCAGTAAGTCGGGCCTCACTTTGCTAAAATCTATTTCATCTCTGTGTTTGTATTTTCATCTTACTCACAGTCATTATATGTGGGGGGCTGCCTTTTCCTTTGGGGAATTTCTCTGAGGCAAGGTAGGCTTATTTTTCTATCTTCAGGGCTAGCTAGTTTCTCAGGCCGTGCCGAGGCACCTAGGTCTGGTCAGGAGCGCTCCACGGCTACTTCTAGTGTGGTATGATAGGATTAGGGATTGCGGTCAGCAGAGTTCCCACGTCTCAGAGCTCGTCCTATGTATTAGTAACTATCAGGTCACTTTGTGTGCTCTTAACCACCAGGTCCATTGTGTTTCTGAACCACCAGTTCATAACAGTACATACATTACATTACTGATCCTGAGTTACATCCTGTATTATACCCCAGAGCTGCACGCACTATTCTGCTGGTGCAGTCACTGTGTACATACATTACATTACTGATCCTGGGTTACATCCTGTATTATACCCCAGAGCTGCACTTACTATTCTGCTGGTGCAGTCACTGTGTACATACATTACATTACTGATCCTGAGTTACATCCTGAATTATAGTCCAGAGCTGCACTCACTATTCTGCTGGTGCAGTCACTGTGTACATACATTACATTACTGATCCTGAGTTACATCCTGTATTATACCCCAGAGCTGCACGCACTATTCTGCTGGTGCAGTCACTGTGTACATACATTACATTACTGATCCTGGGTTACATCCTGTATTATACCCCAGAGCTGCACTTACTATTCTGCTGGTGCAGTCACTGTGTACATACATTACATTACTGATCCTGAGTTACATCCTGAATTATAGTCCAGAGCTGCACTCACTATTCTGCTGGTGCAGTCACTGTGTACATACATTACATTACTGATCCTGAGTTACATCCTGTATTATACCCCAGAGCTGCACTCACTATTCTGCTGGTGCAGTCACTGTGTACATACATTACTGATCCTGAGTTACATCCTGTATTATACTCCAGAGCTGCACTCACTATACTGCTGGTGCAGTCACTGTGTACATACATTACATTACTGATCCTGGGTTACATCCTGCATTATACCCCAGAGCTGCACTCACTATTCTGCTGGTGCAGTCACTGTGTACATACATTACATTACTGATCCTGAGTTACATCCTGTATTATACCCCACAGCTGCACTTACTATTCTGCTGGTGCAGTCACTGTGTACATACATTACATTACTGATCCTGAGTTACATCCTGTATTATACCCCAGAGCTGCACTCACTATTCTGCTGGTGCAGTCACTGTGTACATATATTACATTACTGATCCTGAGTTACATCCTGTATTATACTCCAGATCTGCACTCACTATTCTGCTGGTGCAGTCACTGTGTACATACATTACATTACTGATCCTGAGTTACATCCTGAATTATAGTCCAGAGCTGCACTCACTATTCTGCTGGTGCAGTCACTGTGTACATACATTACATTACTGATCCTGAGTTACATCCTGTATTATACCCCAGAGCTGCACGCACTATTCTGCTGGTGCAGTCACTGTGTACATACATTACATTACTGATCCTGGGTTACATCCTGTTTTATACCCCAGAGCTGCACTTACTATTCTGCTGGTGCAGTCACTGTGTACATACATTACATTACTGATCCTGAGTTACATCCTGAATTATAGTCCAGAGCTGCACTCACTATTCTGCTGGTGCAGTCACTGTGTACATACATTGCATTACTGATCCTGAGTTACATCCTGTATTATACCCCAGAGCTGCACTCACTATTCTGCTGGTGCAGTCACTGTGTACATACATTACTGATCCTGAGTTACATCCTGTATTATACTCCAGAGCTGCACTCACTATACTGCTGGTGCAGTCACTGTGTACATACATTACATTACTGATCCTGGGTTACATCCTGTATTATACCCCAGAGCTGCACTCACTATTCTGCTGGTGCAGTCACTGTGTACATACATTACATTACTGATCCTGAGTTACATCCTGTATTATACCCCACAGCTGCACTTACTATTCTGCTGGTGCAGTCACTGTGTACATACATTACATTACTGATCCTGAGTTACATCCTGTATTATACCCCAGAGCTGCACTCACTATTCTGCTGGTGCAGTCACTGTGTACATATATTACATTACTGATCCTGAGTTACATCCTGTATTATACTCCAGAGCTGCACTCACTATTCTGCTGGTGCAGTCACTGTGTACATACATTACATTACTGATCCTGAGTTACATCCTGTATTATACTCCAGATCTGCACTCACTATTCTGCTGGCGCAGTCATTGTGTGCATACATTACATTACTGATCATGCGTTACCTCCTGTATTATACCCCAAAGCTGCACTCACTATTCTGCTGGTGCAGTCACTGTGTACATACATTACATTACTGACCCTGGGTTACATCCTGTATTATACCCCAGAGCTGCACTCACTATTCTGCTGGTGCAGTCACTGTGTACATACATTACATTACTGATCCTGAGTTACATCCTGTATTATACCCCACAGCTGCACTTACTATTCTGCTGGTGCAGTCACTGTGTACATACATTACATTACTGATCCTGAGTTACATCCTGTATTATACCCCAGAGCTGCACTCACTATTCTGCTGGTGCAGTCACTGTGTACATATATTACATTACTGATCCTGAGTTACATCCTGTATTATACTCCAGATCTGCACTCACTATTCTGCTGGTGCAGTCACTGTGTACATACATTACATTACTGATCCTGAGTTACATCCTGAATTATAGTCCAGAGCTGCACTCACTATTCTGCTGGTGCAGTCACTGTGTACATACATTACATTACTGATCCTGAGTTACATCCTGTATTATACCCCAGAGCTGCACGCACTATTCTGCTGGTGCAGTCACTGTGTACATACATTACATTACTGATCCTGGGTTACATCCTGTTTTATACCCCAGAGCTGCACTTACTATTCTGCTGGTGCAGTCACTGTGTACATACATTACATTACTGATCCTGAGTTACATCCTGAATTATAGTCCAGAGCTGCACTCACTATTCTGCTGGTGCAGTCACTGTGTACATACATTGCATTACTGATCCTGAGTTACATCCTGTATTATACCCCAGAGCTGCACTCACTATTCTGCTGGTGCAGTCACTGTGTACATACATTACTGATCCTGAGTTACATCCTGTATTATACTCCAGAGCTGCACTCACTATACTGCTGGTGCAGTCACTGTGTACATACATTACATTACTGATCCTGGGTTACATCCTGTATTATACCCCAGAGCTGCACTCACTATTCTGCTGGTGCAGTCACTGTGTACATACATTACATTACTGATCCTGAGTTACATCCTGTATTATACCCCACAGCTGCACTTACTATTCTGCTGGTGCAGTCACTGTGTACATACATTACATTACTGATCCTGAGTTACATCCTGTATTATACCCCAGAGCTGCACTCACTATTCTGCTGGTGCAGTCACTGTGTACATATATTACATTACTGATCCTGAGTTACATCCTGTATTATACTCCAGAGCTGCACTCACTATTCTGCTGGTGCAGTCACTGTGTACATACATTACATTACTGATCCTGAGTTACATCCTGTATTATACTCCAGATCTGCACTCACTATTCTGCTGGCGCAGTCATTGTGTGCATACATTACATTACTGATCATGCGTTACCTCCTGTATTATACCCCAAAGCTGCACTCACTATTCTGCTGGTGCAGTCACCGTGTACATACATTACATTACTGACCCTGGGTTACATCCTGTATTATACTCCAGAGCTGCACTCACTATTCTGCTGGTGCAGTCACTGTGTACATACATTACATTACTGATCCTGAGTTACATCCTGTATTATACTCCAGAGCTGCACTCACTATTCTGCTGGTGCAGTCACTGTGTACATACATTACATTACTGATCCTGAGTTACATCTTGTATTATACCCCAGAGCTGCACTCACTATTCTGCTGCTGCAGTCACTGTGTACATACATTACATTACTGATCCTGAGTTACATCCTGTATTATACCCCAGAGCTGCACTCACTATTCTGCTGGTGCAGTCACTGTGTACATACATTACACTACTGATCCTGAGTTACATCCTGTATTATACTCCAGATCTGCACTCACTATTCTGCTGGCGCAGTCATTGTGTACATACATTACATTACTGATCCTGGGTTACATCCTGTATTATACTCCAGAGCAGCACTCACTATTCTGCTGGTGCAGTCATTGTGCTGATCCAAACACTGAAAATAGATTTGGGTGGATGAAATTTGAATTCTCCAGCTTCTGGATTTGGAAGAGATAACTGTGTGCACAATTGGCAGCAGCTGGGTAATAGGACCATCTTGTGAAGATGAAGAAGCAAAGTTACAACTAAGTCATATACAAGTAGTAAACAACAACTTAAAGGGACTTTTTTTTCCTTTGGACGCTAAGAACTTATTAACCATGGACCACTCCTGCCGGTTAATTGTCCTGTTTTCTGACACGGTACATCAACAGGGCAGTTCCTTCTCTTCTGCTTTGCTTTGTCAACATCATTTTGATTCACAGCCGGCTCAACCTAATGCAACGGAGAGTCAGCTGTCAATCAGCATGACATTGGCAGTGACACTCCATCGACAGAGCAGAGGAGAAGAAAAGGAACTGCTCTGGCTATGCGGCATCACAGGAAGATGGAGAGTTGCAGGACATGAGCAGTCGGGGACCGATCTGAGCTGTCACAGGGCAGCATAAATGGGTGGTTAGTTCTTAGTCCTATAAGGGAAAAATAAATAAGTTCTTTAATTATTCGACCAACCTAGACAGAGGCCGAGTACATACAGCAGGCGGGAAATCCGGGACACGTAAGACAAAAGTCTAAATCTAGATGTGAAGCAGAAGTCATCGGACGATTTCTCCACCTCCTTAATCCTTCACCAGAACCAAAGAGCTCGTGGCGGGAGCTGGAGATCGCTGGTGGAGCGAAGACAGGTGATCAACAAGTTGTCATTTACCAAATGTTATTTCCAATCTATTTCCCAATTGGATGATTAATGTGGCAATATATTATTTATTACACATTCTGGACTGTGATGATACAATGTCAGAATCTCCGCCGGATCCCGCGACGTAACGGACTGGACAATGACGAGAAATTGGATTTATTCACCGCGTCCTCGTCTGCGGCCGCACCGCCTGTAAGTAAAATATTTTCTGAAGATGAAAAGACAGCGAACATTGTATTATTGATGTAGGGACTCGTCGTCAGGCCCCAGTGCTACTGGAACAGATTGTCTCCTACAACCCCGGCCCAAACCACAGATGATTCTCCCGGTGGCAGTCATCCAAGTCTATCTGGACAGACAGTGCCTGAATGAACTTTGCTCCTGGACGGGGTTTTTTTTCACGGTGTTTATCAGCAGTTTTCAAGCTGTTGAAGTCGTCTTGGCAGAGACGTTCAAAGTAATCACATATGCTGGATTTTAATGCTCAACCTTAAAAAAAAAAAAGATTTAAAAAAAATAAAAAAAAGCATTCCCTCAAATTTTTAGGTCCATTATTCTTCGGCGGATCAGAACTCGTCTTGGAATAATGAAAAAAAAAAAAAGGATTTACAGAAATGATAGCAAAACAATAAATTCATTAAAAGGATAAGGCAGGAGAGTTTTTCATATTTTCATTTTGGACACTGTTTTCCACGTGATTTACTTTGGGCTCACGAGAGATAATGATCCTCAGATCCCATCAGGCATCTCGAACATATATAGTTTTACTTTTTCACCCTCCCCAGGTATAGCACTAAGTCTCTGCATCTGCTTCGGAGTTTGTTGATGTCACATTGACAGCTCTGCAGACAATCACTGAGCTCAGTAGCGCTACCCATGTAGATTCTGAGCTCACTGATTGGCTGCAGCGCTGTCGACGTGATGTCACTTCTGTAGAAAGCAACAGTCAATTCAGCAGCAGACAACACTGCATCTAAAGACGCATCTTTCTTAAAAATGGAATACTCCCTTTAAAGGGATTTTCTCTATTATAAACCCATTTCAATGCACCCTATTAGTGTTAGGGGTTTGGTGATGCATACAGTATAGCATGTCGGGGACACACTGATACCTACAGTGAACCATGGTGGTGTCTCTGGGATGTCTACAGTGAAGCACGGCAGGGACTTGGTGATGCCTACAGTATAGCATGGCAATGACTCTGTGATGTCTACAGTGAACCACGATGGTGGCTCAGTGATGCCTACAGTATAGCATGGTGGTGGCTCTGTCATGTGTACAGTGAAGCACGGCAGGGACTTGGTGATGCCTACAATATAGCATGGCAGTGACTCTGTGATGTCTACAGTGAACCACAATATTGGCTCAGTGATGCCTACAGTAGTATAGCATGGTGGTGGCTCTGTGATGTGTACAGTGAAGCACGGCATGGACTTGGTGATGCCTACAATATAGCATGGCAGTGACTCTGTGATGTCTACAGTGAACCACAATATTGGCTCAGTGATGCCTACAGTAGTATAGCATGGTGGTGGCTCTGTGATGTGTACAGTGAAGCACGGCATGGACTTGGTGATGCCTACAATATAGCATGGCAGTGACTCTGTGATGTCTACAGTGAACCACAATATTGGCTCAGTGATGCCTACAGTAGTATAGCATGGTGGTGGCTCTGTGATGTCTAGAGTGAACCTCAGTGGTGACTCCGTGATGTCTACAGTGAAGCACTGTGGGGGTTCAGTGATGCCTACAGTATAGCATGGAGGTCTACAGTGAACCATGGCAGTTGCTTGGTGATGTTTACAGTGAACCATGGTGGTGACTTGCTGATGTCTTCAATGAAGCACGGCAGAGGCTCTTTAATGTCTACAGTATAGCATGGCGGGGGCTCAGTGATATGTACAGTGAACCATAATAGTTGTGACGGGGTATGCGACAGAGCAGAAAGAGACACCAGACCGATAAACAATCCAACAAGTTTTATTGGAACAGGGAACTGGGACAACACAAATGAAAGAAATTCTGCAGCTTCCACAATGAGTCCACAATGAGTCCACAATAAGTCCTTAGAAAAGGAGTAGATCCGGGGGCGCCACCCGGCAATCCAACTCCAGGGAAATAGCAATAGTCCTTGAGTGAATTTAATAGATCCAGCAGATTAGGGGCACAACACAGTCCCATGTGGCAGCTTCCAACAATACACACAGTCACAGGGATCTCGCCTCAGCCTAAGATCCCAGTCCTTCACAAGTCACCTCATAACTGAACCAGCCAACACATGAGTCTATTGTTCTGTGTCCTGGGATCCACCCTTCCATGGGGAGGGCTCCCCTCACTGGTTGTTGACTCAAGCCTGATTACATGGCAGTCCAGGGACACAGGCCGGGGGAGGGACACGCTGTTACAATGGTGGCTTGGTGATGTCTGCAAGGAAGCACGGCAGGGAGTCAGTGATGTCTTCAGTGAAGCATGGCTGTGGTTCTGTGATGTATACAGTTTAGCATGGCAGTGGCTCGGTGATGTCTATAGTAATGCTTGGTTATGGCTTGGTGATTCCTATAGTGAACTGTGGCGATAGTTTGGTGATGTCTACAATGAAGCATGGTGTCAACTCGGAGATACCTACAGTGAAGCGTGGAGAGTTTTCAGTGATGCATACAGTGAAGCATGGAGGTGGCTCAGTGATGTATGCAGGTAAGCATATTATTCTCAATAAGTTTGATTGCAGCTGTATATATGTATGATGTATGGTGGGTCATATACACACTGTGCTGCTTCTTTGTCCCCAATATGACATAGGTTGGCCACCAGTTCGTTTTCGACTCCCCTTCCAATACAATCTACCTATCCCAGTCATCTGAGTAATGACCCAGCGGCACCATGACCCAGGCACGTGACCGCGACCCTGGCTAGAGTGATACGCGGTGAAGGGTTCTCTCCGGTTGACCTCTCTGTTAATGGTCTGTATTGAAGTTTGGGTCCAGTACTGGACCAGATTCTGGACATCTGCTGTAGACTTAGAGTTAGCTACTGTTTTAGTCTTGACTTTGTAGCCACATTTGCCATTTTTTCCTTGTTTTTCTATACCTTCAGTGGATAAATAGAAATATCTTAACAATAATGAAATCTCCAACATGTCCAGATGGGGCGAGCTAAATTTACATCCGCTTCACTCCGGCCTGACACTTACTTATTTACACAACTATAAAACGTAGGAGGATAAATTGGATTCCATCTATTGAATGACGCAAAAGAGACAGAAGAGTAACCGCGCCGGCGGACAGGGGAGGAATGGCAGGTAGCAGGTGCACTCTCACAGATCACATTATTTACAGCCTGCGTAGCACAAGGCGGCATTATTACCAACTGCAACATCAACTACCTGGAACCCGGGGATAACACAGAAGAGACGATAGCTATAACTGTGGTCCAAGAGACTCCAAATCTGTGGTTTTCTCTTTATTTTTCAGTGTTAACCTTTTGTGTTGTTCACGCATCATGACCACTCCTGGAGTCATTTTGAGCATTTAAAGGGAATCTGTCAGAGGGATCAACACCCCTGAGCCATCTATATGGTCATGTAGGTCATAGGAAGCTGAATGAAATGATACATTGATATCTGCGATCCGATGTCTTACTCCGGAGAAATCCATGTTTTTATTAATATGTAAATGAGCTGTTAAGATCTGTGGGCCGGATGTAGATCTCCCTGAGACTCTGCCTCCAGAGCTTATTTTAAACAAATGGGGGCATTACCAATGTGAGATATTTAGATCAGGACAGCAGACTGTCAGTCATTACATGTCTGACACTGGTAACGTCCGCTTTTATTTACAATAATCTATGCTGGCAGATTCTTGGGACGATCTATGTCCGACCCATAGATCTTAACAGCTCATTTACATATTTTAAAAAAAATGTGGATTTCTCTGGAATAAGACATCAGATCATAGATATCAAGGTATCATTTTATTCAACTTTCTGTGACCTACACATCCATATGGTCTGCTTAGGAGGATAGATCCTACCAAAAAATTCCCTTTAAATCTGTATAAGATGTATAAGAATATACTTTCTGTAATGGAGAAGCGGGGTCAGTGGGTGCTCTTGTCCGCTGGCCCGGCTGTCTTTAGCAAGACTGCATGGACCACGGCTCATACCACTGAACGCCCGCTCTATCTCCCAGTGGGCAATACACTACACAAACAACACAGGGTTAAGGTAAAACAGTGTGGCAATACTTTATTGAACCACAGCACACAATAGCAAACAACAATCCCAACATTGCTGCAATTGCTTGATTACATGGGCGCATATAAAATATCAGTGCGTCTACACGTATTTCCAGTATGACATGATGTCAAAGCTCCCAGGGTCACTACTCCATCTGTGGATGCACGCACAGAGAAGAGGTAGCGACAAGCATAGGGAGATGACCAAGAAATGTCCATAGAGTCCATACAAGGTCCAAAGCTTGAGACAATGTCAGAGCTCCCAGGGTCGCTACTCCATCTGTGGATGAACGCACAGAGAAGAGGTAACGACAATCATAGGGAGATGACAAAGAACTGTCCATAGAGTCCATACAAGGTCCAAAGCCAGTTGACACGAGAGTCACCACCTGGCTTATCTGACCATCAGATGGTCACTGGATCAGATCTGTGTCCTTCCAACCAGAGCCGAAAACCCCTAGGTTGTTTCCTATAGAAACATATATCAGTGTCCCTCGTGATGGTGCCATGATGAATTGGCTGCAGTCCTTTCTTTTGTCTGTTGGGTGGTTTGCAGAATGTCCAGCTGGTAGCTCTGTGTACATCAGACTCCCCCAGGATGTGATCTCTGAGTCTTTTTATACCCAAGGCATGTAAGCTATTTTTAGAATTACCCAGTGTCCTTTAGTTCAACATCAAGATATGGCAAACAATGGTGATGAGATTACGTAGTACTACTTGACCATTCAATTTGTTTGCACAGTCTTTCCTTCTCTGCTTTAAAAGTCACCAAGCTAGTTCTGGAATTCAATGCACAATTAGCATATCAGCACACATCAAGACAAAGATAAACACAGACTATGTACAAGTCACTATTAAAGACTTAAACTGTATGTTAAATGATATCAGTTTGCAAGTCTGTCTTCTTGAACCACCAGACATAAACACTTAAATGCACAAGCCAATATACAAATGAAAAGTCAGTTCTTATTGGTTTGCAAAAAGGTAGCTGTCTGGGTAATTAAGATACAATCTGGCTTCTTCACAATTACTATAATACTATCCCCTATGTATAAAGGTACCTTCACACTCAGCAACTTTACAACGATTAAGACAACGATCCGTGACGTTGCAGCATCCTGGATAGCGATCTCGTTGTGTTTGACACGCAGCAGCGATCTGGATTCCGCTGCGATATCACTGGTCGGAGCTAGAAGTCCAGAACTTTATTTGGGTCGGCGTGTATCGTCGTGTTTGACATCAAAAGCAACGATGCCAGCAACGTTTTACATGGAGCTAACAACCAGCTACAACGATAAGTGAGTCACTGTTACGTCACTGGATCGCTCCTGCATCGTTCTGGAGCTGCTGTGTTTGACGTCTCTACAGCGACCTAAACAGCGACGCTGCAGTGATCGGCTCGTTGTCTATATCGCTGCAGCGTCGCTGAGTGTGACGGTACCTTAAGAATACACATATACGTGGGTTGATCCTACTGACAGATTAACATTACCAACATTTCAGTTGCAATACCCTATGACGCCACAGGGTGTGCTGCCATAATGAGACACAGAGCACAAAGAACTGTAGTCTACTATACAGTCCCACCCAGTGGTGGACATATTAAAGTGTTCCCTTTTTTTTTATTGTTTTCTTTTTTTAAAAGCTAAATTGACTCAAAATTTTAAGGAATTTCAAAAAATAAAACAAAGGTCAAAAATCAAAACTATAGATTGCATAGCTGCAATGCAATTGATGGTTTAAGAGAGAAATTGTGCAATTTCCCAGTGCATTTATTTTTTGGGGCCTCAACCATTGTCCAGTTCACTGTCCTAGACCACCAGGAAATATACAAATAACTTATTTACTGGCTTAGACCATTAGTGAATTTACAATTAACCCCTTCACTACCCTAAAGGGTATATCCAGCCCAGACCTTCACGTAGACCTATATCGTTTACATCCGGCCCAGACCTTCACGTAGACCTATATCGTTTACATCCGGCCCAGACCTTCACGTAGACTTATATAGTTTACATCCGGCCCAGACCTTCACGTAGACCTATATCGTTTACATCCGGCCCAGACCTTCACGTAGACTTATATCGTTTACATCCGGCCCAGACCTTCACGTAGACCTATATCGTTTACATCCGGCCCACACCTTCACGTAGACTTATATCGTTTACATCCGGCCCAGACCTTCACGTAGACCTATATCGTTTACATCCGGCCCAGACCTTCACGTAGACCTATATCGTTTACATCCGGCCCAGACCTTCACGTAGACCTATATCATTTATATCCGGCCCAGACCTTCATGAAGACTTATATCGTTTATATCCAGCCCAGACCTTCACGTAGACTTATATCTTTGACATTCAGCCCAGACCTTCACGAAGACCTATATCGTTTACATCCGGCCCAGACCTTCACGTAGACCTATATCGTTTACATCCGGCCCAGACCTTCACGTAGACCTATATTGTTTACATCCGGCCCAGACCTTCACGTAGACTTATATCGTTTACATCCGGCCCAGACCTTCACGTAGACCTATATCGTTTACATCCGGCCCAGACCTTCACGTAGACTTATATCGTTTACATCCGGCCCAGACCTTCACATAGACTTATATCGTTTACATCCGGCCCAGACCTTCACGTAGACCTATATCGTTTACATCCGGCCCAGACCTTCACGTAGACCTATATCGTTTACATCCGGCCCAGACCTTCATGAAGACTTATATCGTTTACATCCAGCCCTGACCTTCACAAAGACCTATATCTTTCACATCCAGCCCAGACCTTCACAAAGACTTATATCTTTTATATCCAGCCCAGACCTTCACGAAGACTTATATCGTTTACATCCGGCCCAGACCTTCACGTAGACCTATATCGTTTACATCCGGCCCAGACCTTCACGTAGACTTTTATCGTTTACATCCTGCCCAGACCTTCACGTAGACTTATATCGTTTACATCCGGCCCAGACCTTCACGTAGACTTATATCGTTTACATCCGGCCCAGACCTTCATGAAGACTTATATCGTTTACATCCAGCCCAGACCTTCACGAAGACCTATATCTTTTACATACAGTCCAGACCTTCACGAAGACTTATATCTTTTACATCCAGCCCAGACCTTCACGAAGACTTATATCTTTTATATACAGTCCAGACCTTCACGAAGACCTATATCTTTAATATCCTTCTCAGACCTTCACGAAGACCTATATCATTTACATCTAGCCCAGACCTTCACGAAGACCTATATCTTTTACATCCAGCCCAGACGCCCAGACCTTCACGAAGACCTACATCTTTAATATCCAGCCCAGACCTTCACAAAGACCTACATCTTTAATATCCAGCCCAGACCTTCACGAAGACCTATATCTTTTAAATCCTGCCCAGACCTTCACGAAGACTTCTCCCAGCCATGACTTATGTCTGCAGAGTTTGCTGCCCTGACATTGATATGTTCTTACATTTTCAAACACTCCACATATTTTTTCCTGACTTCCATAAACTCTCCATCCTTTTGATCCCCTCAATTCCGCTGACAAATGACTGATGCAGCAGATGCAAAGGAGTAAGAGACATGAAGACGGCATCTGAGGAGATGGGAACCGGCTCCCTCTCCTTGTCTTGTGCTTGTCCTGGGGATGGATAAATAAAAGCATTGTGTGAACTCTATGGAAATATCAGGCATAATTTAGATGATATATTGGACTCTTGGGGCACTGAATGGTTATATTTTCTGAGCATTGTATGAACCTTTTGAGAATTGTGCAAGACTGAGAACGCCTCATTTCTTCTTGCAATCCCCTATATGCACTTATAACCCTGCAGTACTATCATAAGTCTTTTAGGTCAGTGGCCCTTTAAAGGTTCAGTAAAAGTCTGTTTTTCTTGCTCCTTTGTGGCTTTGTATTAGACCTTACCCTGTAGTCTCTATTCATTTACTTTCTTTCGTGAACTTATTGTTACACATTGCATTTTTTCAATTTTCTCTCTTGACACCAACCAGTTCTTTTCTTTGCCTTTAGTTTTCATTACAACATTTATTTCTTTTCTTTTTTTTTTCTCCAGCTTCAGTTCAGCTTACCTGGGATGTCAGCCTTATTTTATCCTTGGTGACCCTGACTGTTCAGCTGTACAAATGGAGATCAAAGCAATATCTCAGAGCAGGAAAAAATGGTGGAAGTAACTCCAGTGTTATCTGTTCTTACAGGAGGTGTTCATTTATCAATATAAATTCAAAAGATAATTCATGGCGCTCATGCTTGTAATATATATACAGTGGGGCAAAAAAGTATTTAGTCAGTCAGCAATAGTGCAAGTTCCACCACTTAAAAAGATGTGAGGCGTCTGTAATTTACATTATAGGTAGACCTCAACTATGGGAGACAAACTGAGAAAAAAAAATCCAGAAAATCACATTGTCTGTTTTTTTAACATGTTATTTGCATATTATGGTGGAAAATAAGTATTTGGTCAGAAACAAAATTTCATCTCAATACTTTGTAATATATCCTTTGTTGGCAATGACAGAGGTCAAACGTTTTCTGTAAGTCTTCACAAGGTTGCCACACACTGTTGTTGGTATGTTGGCCCATTCCTCCATGCAGATCTCCTCTAGAGCAGTGATGTTTTTGGCTTTTCGCTTGGCAACACGGACTTTCAACTCCCTCCAAAGGTTTTCTATAGGGTTGAGATCTGGAAACTGGCTAGGCCACTCCAGGACCTTGAAATGCTTCTTACGAAGCCACTCCTTCGTTGCCCTGGCGGTGTGCTTTGGATCATTGTCATGTTGAAAGACCCAGCCACGTTTCATCTTCAATGCCCTTGCTGATGGAAGGAGGTTTGCACTAAAAATCTCACGATACATGGCCCCATTCATTCTTTCATGTACCCGGATCAGTCGTCCTGGCCCCTTTGCAGAGAAACAGCCCCAAAGCATGATGTTTCCACCACCATGCTTTACAGTAGGTATGGTGTTTGATGGATGCAACTCAGTATTCTTTTTCCTCCAAACACGACAAGTTGTGTTTCTACCAAACAGTTCCAGTTTGGTTTCATCAGACCATAGGACATTCTCCCAAAACTCCTCTGGATCATCCAAATGCTCTCTAGCAAACTTCAGACGGGCCCGGACATGTACTGGCTTAAGCAGTGGGACACGTCTGGCACTGCAGGATCTGAGTCCATGGTGGCGTAGTGTGTTACTTATGGTAGGCCTTGTTACATTGGTCCCGGCTCTCTGCAGTTCATTCACTAGGTCCCCCCGCGTGGTTCTGGGATTTTTGCTCACCGTTCTTGTGATCATTCTGACCCCACGGGGTGGGATTTTGCGTGGAGCCCCAGATCGAGGGAGATTATCAGTGGTCTTGTATGTCTTCCATTTTCTAATTATTGCTCCCACTATTGATTTCTTCACTCCATGCTGGTTGGCTATTGCAGATTCAGTCTTCCCAGCCTGGTGCAGGGCTACAATTTTGTTTCTGGTGTCCTTTGACAGCTCTTTGGTCTTCACCATAGTGGAGTTTGGAGTCAGACTGTTTGAGGGTGTGCACAGGTGTCTTTTTATACTGATAACAAGTTTAAACAGGTGCCATTACTACAGGTAATGAGTGGAGGAAAGAGGAGACTCTTAAAGAAGAAGTTACAGGTCTGTGAGAGCCAGAAATCTTGATTGTTTGTTTCTGACCAAATACTTATTTTCCACCATAATATGCAAATAAAATGTTAAAAAAACAGACAATGTGATTTTCTGGATTTTTTTTTCTCAGTTTGTCTCCCATAGTTGAGGTCTACCTATGATGTAAATTACAGACGCCTCTCATCTTTTTAAGTGGTGGAACTTGCACTATTGCTGACTGACTAAATACTTTTTTGCCCCACTGTATATATATATATATTTATATATATATATATATATATATATATAAATATATATATATATATATAAAATCTATCTTTAATTGTATCTGGTATCTGTCTATCTAACTACTTCTAGAAAACAATGTTTATTCACCATCACAGGTTGCGATTCTCTACTGCAGTGAGCCTACAGATTCTTTACTGTACCAGCAGTGAGATTGCAGATCATTTACTGTAAGAGCAGTGAGACTATGGAATCTTTACAGGAAGAGCAGTGAGACTATGGATTCTTTACTGTACCAGCAGCGAGATTACAGATCATTTACTGTAAGAGCAGTGAGACTATGGATTCTTTACTGTAAGAGCAGTGAGACTATGAATTCTTTACTGTTCAAGCAGTGAGACTATGGATTCTGTTACTGTAAGGACAGCAAGACTATGGATTCTTTACTGTAGGAGCAGTGAGATTACAACCATATATAATAATAACTATTAATCTATCATTTATTATTTATGTAATCAGGTATTAACACTGACCGCAAAGGGTACCTGTATTGAATGTTTGTCTATGCCCCATTATGCCAATATATATAGAATTTACACATTAAACACAAATATACAAGTATATATCTACATTACAGACATTTACATATTACACTCATACACATTTCACAGATGTACACATTATACTCATTATTCTTGTATAAAATTTTGGCTTTTATTTCAAACCAAAGAAATTTCACACAAACCAAGTTCTACAGTATATATGACAATAGTCAATTAAATCTTTATTTTTATATAGTGCCAACATATTCCGCAGCACTTTACAGTTTGCAGACATTAATATCGCTGTCCCCGTTGGGGCTCACAATCTAAATATGTATGACAGTAGTCAATTTTTGGAAGAAAATTATTTTGTAAACTGTACCAGCCCAAGCGGTTTTTAAAAAATTTAAACCACCATCATTTTACACAAAGCACGATAAACTGTATGGATGACTAATTTAATCCAGGAAAAAAAACTTTTTTTTAAGTTGTATATACCACTGTAATGTACTGTGGCGTAGCTTGGAGCTCATGGGCCCCAATGCAAAAGCTCCAATGGGACCCCCAATTATTTTGAGTCTTTAATAGCATTCCTCTTTTCATATAAACCAAAGGGACTTTTTGGGCCCCTTAGGCTTCAGGGCCCAGGTGCCATTGCATCCCCTGCACCTATTGTAGTTACACCCGTTTTAATGTTGCAATAACCGTGTTAAACTGTATGAATGACTAATTGAAACTAGAAAAAAATTGGAACTTTATTTGTAGCTTTAGATACCGATGTAATATAACACAAAGCAGATAATACTCTATGGATGACAAATTCGGTCCAGAAAAATATTTCAACGCAAATATTTTGAAAGTAAGTTACTGTACTGCTACACTCATAAAGGCTTTGAACAAAATGCAAAGCCAGTAAAATTTATGAGGGTAATACAGTAATCCTCTTCAAGTGTCCACTTCTCTTTCTCTCTCCTCAGGAGGCAGTGGGAACTGCATTCACCTGCTTCCTGGAGCCAGATTCCCAGGTGCCTGGGCAGTAAGTGACCCGGCTTCAGGTAGTGCCGGAGCTCCCAGCATGTAGAAATAGGTGACATCCCCCTGTGTCACCTGCACATTGCCTGATCCTGCATAAGAGGTGGGTAACCTCAAAGACAGTACAATCTCTTGGGAGTGATAGCCCAGGTACGTTCATTTCCCAAAAGAGTTTATCCTGCTCCATTCCTTCTCGGATCACATCCACCGCATACCAGCGATGTTGCGTTTCTATTTTGAGGAACGTGACCCAGCAGTCAACTCCTGCAGCCTTTGAGGTTCAATCTCTACTGGCCGATGGTTGAAAGGGATGTGATCACGGGTCCTAAACTCTTCGATGGACTCCCATCTCAGCTACCGGTCATACATAGTGACCTTGATGGCACAACTCTCAGTACCTTGCGGGTTGCGTGTCTCCAGCTCTGGTCCTGGCTCTCCTCTTTCTCTCTTTCGACCAGGCTATGCTCCACAGCCTGCTCACTAGTTAGTGTATCCTGGCTCTCCCTTTTGCTGTCCGCAAGAACCCCAATCCACCATTGGCCTGGGTTCGAGCCTAATTCAATCCCAAAAATTTTGAACACTTTTTCAGAGTGTTCTATACCACCAAAATGTAACACAAAGCACTCAATACTCTATGGATGACTAATTGAATCCAGAAAAATAATTCTATGCTGTTTTGCATTGTTACAAATTTACCAGAAAACACGTAATACTCTATGAATGACTTATTAAATCCAGAAAAAATCAATGCTTTTTTTTGGAGTGTTATATACCTCCGATATTTAACAGAAAGCATGCAATACTCTATGGATGACTTATTGAATCCAGAAAAAAAATTCTATGCTTTTTTGGAGTGTTATATACCACCGTCATGGGGGAATGAGATCATCAGCAGGGAAACAACATAGGGGAGACAGAGGTAAGTAGCAGGGAACATGAGATTAGGGAGAAAGAGTTCAGCAATAGGGAACAGGAGATCGAGGAGATAGAGATCAACAGCAGGGAATAAGAGACTGGGAGGAGAGAGGTCAGCAGAAGGGAACACAAGACCTGGAATAGAGAGATAGGTCAGCAGGGAACACAATACCTTGTAGAGAGAGAGTGTTCAGCAGGAAGGAACTTGAAATGGTGGAGAGAGAGGTCAGCAGCAGAGAATAGGAGGCGAAGGAGAGAGTTCAGCAGCAGAGAATAGGAGGCGAAGGAGAGAGTTCAGCAGCAGAGAATAGGAGGCGAAGGAGAGAGTTCAGCAGCAGAGAATAGGAGGCGAAGGAGAGAGTTCAGCAGCAGAGAATAGGAGACGAAGGAGAGAGTTCAGCAGCAGAGAATAGGAGGCGAAGGAGAGAGTTCAGCAGCAGAGAATAGGAGGCGAAGGAGAGAGTTCAGCAGCAGAGAATAGGAGGCGAAGGAGGGAGTTCAGCAGCAGAGAATAGGAGGCGAAGGAGAGAGTTCAGCAGCAGAGAATAGGAGGTGAAGGAGAGAGTTCAGCAGCAGAGAATAGGAGGCGAAGGAGAGAGTTCAGCAGCAGAGAATAGGAGGCGAAGGAGAGAGTTCAGCAGCAGAGAATAGGAGGCGAAGGAGAGAGTTCAGCAGCAGAGAATAGGAGGCGAAGGAGAGAGTTCAGCAGCAGAGAATAGGAGAGAGAGCTCTGGTAAATCTGAAAGGTATTTTGGGTTAGACCATGTAGTTTTTACCTGACTGAAACCAACATACTATGTGTAAAATGGTGACAGCTGATTTGAGCAATTTGCGCAACTCAATTTGCACGTGGTTTGAATTCCCTGGGACCTGCAGATTTCTGGAAATTTAACTAAAATTCAATTCGCGTGAAATTGATTTAATCAACTCTACTCCTAAACTACTGTAGACCTTATCCAGAAAGCGTAACTATGGAGCAGACAAGATACCCGGCATACAGACCCCTGAAAAGACTCCCTAAAAAAATATAAATGCCAGACAAGACACCCTAAAGACTTATGAACCCTTGATCAAACCAAAACAATGCATAAGAATATTGATTGCAGTGGGTTCCAACAGTGGAATGAACCTTGGAGTGGTGAATATATTTTTAAGCGACCGTGTACAGGAGATTTTTCTGATATTTAGGGAGTATTCCCAAAACTTCAGGTAGAATTTGTAAGTATATAGAACATATTTAATATATAAACTACAGCATTGAATTTCTATAAGAAAACTATTTATATGTCGGAGCCTCATGAAGACTATATCTGATGGCATACTTTCAATGAGAGTCCTACTTGTCAATTCCTCTTCTGTTCCGTGAAGGTGAGGAGGCAATGATTAAGATAAAATGATACATTGTGTCTATAATACTATAACCGATAATACAGAGGGACACATTATAACAAAACCGAAAATATGGATGATTGAGCCGCAGTGACAATAAATGGCTTTTTACTGGGAATTATTGGGCTAAGTTAATAAGCCGCCGCATCAGAGGAGGCGATTCTGGGAAACCGCGTCCAAGATGACTTTATAAATAAGGGAATTTTACAGTGGAAGATGAAATGAAGACGGCTCTGGTCACATCATACTCAGATATCAGATCTCCATAACTGGGAGGAGGACGGGATTTGTCTCAGATAATTTACAGGTAAAGGAAAGATAACGTCACAGAACATAAACAAATGAAAGAGGAAAGAGACTGTAAATGTGGACGTACACAGATGCAGCAGGGCACTGAGTATACGGCAGGTTTCTTTATATCACCAAGGGTTTATCAACAGAAACTAATGGGAATCTCTATTGAAAGTAGAGTTGAGCGAGCCTTTTAAGGTTCGGCGAACTTCCCGATGTTTGCTGAACATAACTGAACATCATTGAATTCAATGGGAGGCATAATAAAACACGTAGACAACACCTTCAGGGAGGGGTCCAAAAGCTGCCAAAGTAGCTCAAATTTGGGGCACCATACACCAGGAGAAGTAACAACAATTGTCCCATCAATTGCACTATAAATAAATAATTACAAGTAAAATTAGCGTGTGCTCCCCTGTATTTTTGTTAACCAGCCAGGCAAAACTGACAGCTGTGGTCTACAACCCTTAGCTGTCAGCTTTAGCAAGGCTGGTTATCAAGAATACAGGGCTATCCACCCTAATTTTTTTTTAATTATTTAAATTAATCATTTAAAAAATAGTGTGGAGACCCCCATTTTTGATAGCCAGCCAAGCTAAAGCCGACAGCTGGGAGCTGGAATTCTCAGGCTGGTAAGGGGCAATGGATATTGACCTAGCTTAAAATTAGAAGCCCGCAGCCACCCTAGAAAAGGTGCATCTAATAGATTCTGAAGCTTTTCCCAGTTCTCACTGACCCTGTAGCGGTGGCAAGTGGGGTTCATATTTGTGGGGTTGATGTTACCTTTGTATTGTCTAGTGACATCATACCCAGAGGTTAGTAACGGAGAAGTGTCTATAAGACACCCCCATTACTAACCCCATAGTGATATTATATAAAAGCACACACTCAGAAAAAAAGTCCGTTATTTGAAATAATGACACAGACTCCTTTATTAGCTCTAAATTAAACCATACTCACGTCACCGCTCAGTCCGCTGAAGCTAATGTCCCCTGCAAATGAATTAAAATAATAAACAACCATATTCTTCACCTGTCCGAAGTGAAGAGATAATCCATGATGTCCCTTGATGATCCTGATCACTTTGAGAGCAGATTAGTGACTGCACTACCCATCAGCCGATGACACACTGACAGGAGCATGTAATCACTCCTGCAGTGTGTAGCGTTGAGCTGCGGTGAGAAAGTTCATCGGAGGTCATCACCTGATGGGCCCCAGTGACCTCCCTTAAGGCACCTCTGCTTAAGAAAGTGAGATCACCGGGGGTCATCAGCTGATGTGACTGCTCTACAAGTGATCTGAATCGTTGAGGGAAATTATGGATTATGGCAGATAGGTGAGGGATATGGTGGTTTATTATTTTTTCTTTTTTACAGTTGACATGGGCATCGGGGATTAGGCATTAAGATTAGTGTATGGTTATTTTTTTTCAGAAGACAAAGTGAAGACATTATTTTCTGTATCCCTGGTGGTCTAGGACAGTGAAGGGGTTAATGCTTTATCCATGGTAATCTATTGCAGTGAAGAGGCTAATATCTGTATCCCTGCTGGTCTAGGGATAGAGTAAAGAGGTTAATGTCCGGATCCCTAGTGGTCTAGGTCAGTAAAGATGTTATTTTCTGTATCCCAGGTGGTTGAGGTCAGTGTAGGGGTTAATGCCTGTATTCATGGTAATCTATTGCAGTGAAAGGGCTAATGTCTCTGTCCCTGGTGGTCTAGGGCAGTGAAGACGTTAATATCCGGATCTCTAGGGGTCCAGGGCAGTAAAGATGTTATTTTATGTATCCCTGGTGGTCTAGAGTAGTGAAGGTGCTATTCTCTGTATTCCTGGTGGTCTAGGGCAGTGAAGGGGTTAGTGTTTGTATCTCTGGTAGTCAAGAGCAGTGAAGGGGTTATTGTCTGTATCGTTGGTGACCTAGGGCAGTGAAGGGGTTATTTTCTGTATCCCTGGAGGTCTAGGGCAGTGAAAATGTAATTTGCTTAATTCCGTATTTGTGGGGACGGCTAATTTTCTTTTTTTCTTGCAATATTTGTTGTAGTTTTTTTTTGCACCAAATTTTTCAAAATAGCGCATGTGGGTTTAGGAATTTAGAGCAAAATTAATAATCATTATTTTTGTCTTTTACCTTTTTTTGTGCCTTTTCAGGGCAAACTCTCTCATTAAAATGTCACATCCAACTTTAACATTTAAGGAAAAATTTCTATCATGCAAAATAAAACACTCCAGGAAACGACCAGATCACATGGGCACCAAAGTTTTGTAGAATCCATAAATAATGAATTGGCAGCAAATATCTTCAACGCAAAATCTGTGCCCACAGTGGCGAACATAGAAAACAAAAACAGATGAACAAGTAGAAGGGAGACTTCAAAACAAGTCAAACTAAAAGCAGCAAAAAAAATGGAAAAAATAAAAATAAATTAGGCGCCTATGCCGTAAAGAATCCGGTCTAGTATCTCTATCAGCGGCGGGAGAAATTTCGCTCCAACTGATAATTCAAAAGCTTAGGAAAAGAGATGAGCAACTCGATCCGCAGGACTTTGGTCCACATTAGTGGTCGCCGATTGCCATTGTTGTGGTGTGACGCACCCATAACGCCGCTCCGGAGCTACTAATCAGAAGAGGTTCCGTTCATTTGTAACTCTCATAGAAGTCAATGGAGTCGTCATACATGGGCTGCCTTGTGGATAAGCCGTAAGGTCCCTATTTTTTTATATGTATCATTCTAACACTTACTGCAGTCCTATGTAAACAGCTTGTTCTTATCTTTATTGCCCATCTCCGCTACTTCAGCTCAGATACTCAAAAATCCGATATCATAGAAAGCCAATTAACCTATTCATACATGGAGGAATCTCACCTGGGGACCACAAAACACCGTGACCTTGTACCTTTTACAAAATGCCCCATTTAAATTACGTTAGAACTTTTCATTAAATTAAACTTTGGTTGCATCTTAAATGCTTGATCCTGCATGTAAAGCGGCTCAGATTCTAATAATCGAGCTATAATTGTCACTGATAATTAAGTATTTGCAATTAAAAAGGAACAGAGATGTGTCCAGACTGCAAAACACAAGAGAACAATGATATTATGTATTATTACACTGCAAATCATACATGTACTGTATATATCCAGAATTCATAGGGCCAGTATTATAGTAGTTATATTCTTGTACATAGGGGCAGTATTATAGTAGTTATATTCTTGTACATAGGGGCAGTATTATAGTAGTTATATTCTTGTACATAGGGGCAGTATTATAGTAGTTATATTCTTGTACATAGGGGCAGTATTATAGTAGTTATATTCTTGTACATAGGGGCAGTATTATAGTAGTTATATTCTTGTACATAGGAGCAGTATTATAGTAGTTATATTCTTGTACATAGGGGCAGTATTATAGTAGTTATATTCTTGTACATAGGGGCAGTATTATAGTAGTTATATTCTTGTACATAGGAGCAGTATTATAGTAGTTATATTCTTGTACATAGGAGCAGTATTATAGTAGTTATATTCTTGTACATAGGGGCAGTATTATAGTAGTTATACTCTTGTATATAAGAGCAGTATTATAGTAGTTATATTCTTTTTCATAGGTGGTAGAATTATAGTAGTTCTGGGGGAAAAAATGATGGGCGCATTCGCAGTGTAATCACCAAGATCTATCAGCCAGCACCAGGCGACAATAGGAATTTTTTCTTCTTTGTTTCTTTTGATCATTGTGATAGACACTATCACAGTGATCAAAATAAAAAAATAGTAAATCAAATCCACCTATGTCACTCCCTTAGTTCGTTAAAATGATAAAATACATATTTTTTTATTCTTTCCATTCTTTGCAGTTGGGGTTAGGGTTGGAGTTAGAGTTGATGTTGGTGTTAGGGTTGGGTTAGAGTTAGCGTTGGGGGTTTGTGTTGAGTTAGATTTGGGGTTAGAATCGTTTTTTTTTTCAAGAGTAAAAAATAAAGACGATATGTCACTCGAGCACCCGTTGTATTCGATGCATAACCAAGCACTAGATGCAAATTGGAGTGACCTGATGACTAATGACGACATATTCAATATGTTATCAAATTCTGTGTCGTACCTGTGGTTTCAAAAGGCTCCCTATACCCCTGGATAAAATCATTTAGGGGTGTGGTTTCCACAATGTGGTCACTTATTTTACATTCAAAAAGTCAAGTGGTGATCCCTCTCTTCTGAGCCCTGCCGTGCACCCAAACAGTAGATTTTCCCCACAAATAAGGCATCAGGGTATTCAGGAGAAATTCCACAAAAAAATTTGGGGTAAATTTTCTACTGTTACCCTTGTGAAAATAAAAATTAAGGGGCGAAATGATAATTTTTGTAGAAAAAATGTGATTTTTTATTTTCACGGCTCTACGTTATAAACTTCTGTGAAGCACCTGGGGGTTTAAAGTGCTCACCACTAGTGGTGAGCGAATATACTCGTTACTCGAGATTTGCCGAGCACGCTCGGGTGTCCTCCGAGTATTTTTTAGTGCTCGTTTTAGTTTTTATTGCCGCAGCTGAATGATTTACATCTGTTAGCCAGCATAAGTACATGTGGAGATTCCCTAGCAACCAGGCAACCCCCACATGTACTTTTGCTGGCTAACAGATGTAAATGATTCAGCTGCGGCAATAAAAGCTAAAACTCCGAGCACTAAAAAATTCTCGGAGGACCCCGAGCATGCTCGGGAAATCTCGAGTAACGAGTATATTCGCTCATCACTACTCACCACACATCTATACAAGTTCCTTAAAGGGTCTAGTTTCCAAAATGGTGTCACTTGTGGGTGATTTCAATGTTTAGGCACATCAGGGGCTCTCCAAATGCGACATGGCGTCCGATCTCAATTCCAGCCAATTCTGCATTGAAAAAGTCAAACAGCACTCCTTCTCTTCCAAGCTCTGCGGTGCGCCCAAACAGAGGTTTACCCCCACATATGGGGTATCAACGAACTCACGAGAAATTGCCCAACAACTTTCATGGTCTATTTTTTCCTGTTACCCTTGTGAAAATAAGAATTTGTGGGCAAAAAGATCATTTTTGTGTAAAAAAATGTAATTTTTTATTTTCACAGCTCTAGGTTATAAACTTCTGTGAAGCACTTTAGGGGTTCAACATGCTCACCACACATCTATATAAGTTCCTTAAGGGGTCTAGTTTCCAAAATGGTGTCACTTGTGGGGGGTTTCCACTGTTTAGGCACATCAGGGGCTCTCCAAACGCGACATAGTGTCTGATCTCAACTCCAGCCAATTCTGCACTGAAAAAGTCAAACGGTGCTCCTTCTCTTCCAAGCTCTGCCATGCGCCCAAACAGTGGTTTGCCCCCATATATGGGGTATCGGCGTATTCAAGAGAACTTGCACAACAATTAGTGTGGTTCTTTTTCTCTTTTTACACTTGTGAAAATAAAAAAAATTGGTTCTGAAGTAAAATGTTTGCAAAAAAAGTTAAATGTTCATTTTTTCCTTCCACATTGTTTCAGTTCCCGTGAAGCACGTAAAGGGTTAATAAACTTCGTGAATGTAGTTTTGAGTACCTTGAGGGGTGTAGTTTTTAGAATGTTGTCAAGTTTGGGTATTTTCTGTCATATACATCCCTGAAAGCGACTTTAAATGTGAGATGGTCCCTAAAAAAATGGTTTTGTAAATTTTGTTGTAAAAATGAAAAATTGCTGGTCAACTTTTAACCCTTATAACTTCCTACCAAAACAAAACTATGTGTCAAAAAATGGTGCTGATGTAAAGTAGACATGTGGGAAATGTTATTTATTATCTAATTTGTGTGACATATCTCTTTGATTTAAGGGCATAAGAATTAAAATTTGAAAATTGTGAGATGTTCAAAATTTTCACCAAATTTCTGCTTTTTTCACATATAAACACAAATCACATAGAAGAAATTTCACCACTGTCGTGAAGTACAATATGTCACGAAAAAACAATGTCAGAATCAGTGGGATCCATTTGAAGCGTTCCAGAGTTATAACCTCGTAAAGTGACAGTGGTCAGAATTGTAAAATTTGGCTTGGTCATAAGGGTCAAAATTGGCTTGGTCATTAAGGGGTTAAGTAGTTACAGCACTGGGTCCCTTTTTTGACATTTTTAGATTTATTTTGTAATTGACATCACGCTAATAAATTAACATCAGTTTTCTGAAACAAGCTGCATTTTCTTTTCTTTTTGTATTTTCAACTTATATGAGTCGACGACCATGTGCGCTATTTAGAATAAAAGCGCCGGATTTTCGCTGCGGCACTGAAGGTAAACAATGTAACACACAGTAATTGTTTTCATTTATTTTTCGTGTCCTTTAAGGCAGCACACCGCGACTCATAATTGATGGCCTCAATCTGCTGATGACTAACAGACAGATTTACATAACACGTTCAAAGCTCAATGAATAAGACCCAATTCAACTAAGACCTTTTTTTTTTAACTTAATTATGATATATTATATTGAAATGTAAAAATCAAATTGTAAAATAAATATTAAGCAAATACTGGCCAGTGAGGCAAAGCAATATGTGAATCATGTGGTCTGAAAAAAATTGTTATTCTTCAGAAAGAAAATGGACACAAATTAGAGCCCAACGGACATTTGACGCTTTCCTTCTAAAGTTATCAAGTCTCTAGTTTTAGAAAAAAATGCTTTGTAATTGGATCGAAAACGAGCACACAGACTGTATTCAGGGAGCGACGGTCAATGATTCCTACTCTGAATGTCTGATTGTAAGTGGTGACCCCAAAGATCAGTCGTATAATTCGACTCATTTATTACTGATGTAGAAGATGGGTCTTCTTATCTTTGGAGATGACACCAAGTTGATAGGTGACCATCTAGGGTGCCCCAAGCAACAAAGATTCGGGACTCATGCAGGGATTCAGTGTACACCTTAGGCTACGTTCACATTAGCGTCGCGTCGCCGTTGCGTCGGCGACGCAGCGGCGACGCACGGAAAAACGCGCGCAAACGCACGGAAAAACGCGCGCAAACGCGCGCGTTTTGCGACGCGTGCGTCGTTTTTTGCCGAAATCGGACGCAAGAAAAATGCAACTTGTAGCGTTTTCTTGCGTCCGACGCTAGCGTCTAAAACGACGCACGTGTCGGAAAACGCGTGCAAAAAGACGCACGCGTCCCCTATGTTAAACATAGGGGCGCGTCGCCGCTGCGTCGCCGACGCAACAGCGACGCACATTAGCGTAACGCTAATGTGAACGTAGCCTTATCATTGACATTCTTTAATGGACCAAAGAGCAATGATCCCAAATGTATGGAGGACCTTTTCTGTCGAAAGACCTTCAAAGAGATGGTCTCCAAGTCATGGCACTGCCGGAGCCACAAAGGAAAGTGAGAGCTATTCTGTGTAAAAGTCTTTGGTCTTTATTCGTTTTGTGATCTGAGATTTGGTGGTCTGTGCTTATTTGGCAAATTGGTCTGGGTTCAGTTTTTACTGGGTCTGTAATTATTTGGGGGTTTATTTTTAGGGGGATCGGCATTTATTCAGGAGTATTTTTGGAGCTTAATCTACTGTAAGTTATGGATTTATTGTGGGATTATTTATATATGGAGTCTCAATTTATTTTGGGTTTCTTATATGTGGAGGTCTGTGATTTTTCTTGTGATCTATTTAACCTGATTGTATTTTTGGATCTATTTTTCAGATGACATCTAGAGTTGATAAGAAGTTATTCTGGGTCTAAATTTATTCTGGTGTTTAGTCTGAATCTGTATTCATTGAGATGCTCTGGGGTCTAAATTAATTTTGAGGTCCATATTTACTTTCCGGTCTGGTCTGAGATTGTGTTCATAAATAGGACTGGTCTGGGTCTGGTTTTTTTTTGTAGGATGGATTCCCGGGTAATTTGGGGAAATGTATTTTTTCTGGCATATGGTTTTATGAATTTTGAAGTATGATATAAAAATACATGTACTATGTGTAATTATTACAGTACTTTGTTAAAAATATTGGGGCGAAGCCTAGCACACGTTTGTAGAAGAACCTGATGTCACTACTCAAAACTAGCTTTATATATAACAGGATCCTTGAACCCTCAGATCTTGCCATCCTAGTTGTGGATCAATGATTGGCGTACAGACAGTGCTGAAGGAGATGACTATCAACCAGACACATGGTATCAGACAATAACCTTTCAACGACCAATGACCCAATCATTAACTTTATGGATTTATGTTATTGGACGGAAGGTAAACTTTTCTAGGCCACCAAAATGGCTTGTCCTGGCCTCGGTGAAGTGTGGTTAGTAACCAGAGGCCGATTTGCACAAGAATCCTTTGTATTGAAGTGAACTTCTTGGTGTCATGAATGTATAAAACCAAGGAGATGAAGATCCCATGACTTACTTACTTACTCTGTCCTGTAAATGTCATCAATTTAAGATATTCTCAGAAGACAAGATGACATCCTCTCTGTTTGGAGAATACAGCATTTATCTTCCGAGATGTCTCTGTCTCTAGGAGCTTCTAACAGCAGAAACAATCAATGGCTTCAAAAAGGTCTTAGACAAGTTCTTGGAACCAAAGATCAGACACCGTTCCGTGAATGTGTAGGATCCTAGTAGGAATCTTCATCCACTCTGATCACCAGTTGAGATCTCAAAGATGACTTAAGCTTTGTCATATTTTTACTTTCCTTGGATCAATAGGGAAAAACAAAGTTCCAAAGTGTCCCTATATACCTTTCCTTCATTCCCATTTCTATCCTCTCCCATAGCCTGGTAGAACATATTTTATTTTCCAATCCAACCAACTTGTAGCTCTGTAAGCCAATGGGGTCCTGTGTGAACCATTAGACCATGTTCGGCACTGTGTCTTGGCCTCTGTTATAAATGGAAGCTCAAATGTAGATATTCACATTGTTTTATAGATACTGTTCATACTACTATCATGGAATAGTATCAGCTACATTTACAGAAACCCACGGTCTCACTAGGCTATTAGTGAAATTATAAAGTTATCAAGCATTGCCACTCGCCAGGTGATCAAATTCATCTCATTTTTAACAATTATTCCTTTTATCTCCCAGAACCCACACTTCTTAGTCACAGGCAACGATTCCTACAAAGCTAAGTGATGAATGTTGTGGGAAATCGGAACGTATCTTGTATGCAAGTGTGAAGAATAGAAGTGCCATCATACTCCTGGTTGACCTCAATGTTCCAGTCATCTGACATGACTTCTTATCAATAGATAAATTCTTATTCCTTCGAGCCCGGCACACTGTCCTATATTTCACCTTCTTACCAACTTTTAGCCAAATAGAATATTAAGGACCCTAATGATGATGTAAGTGCTCGTTTTAATTAAGAGCCTTGACTTTCTGTCATCGATGGAAGAAAGATGCAATTAGCGCAGTGGAATCAAAGGCATAAAAAAATATAATAAAGTAAATCTCAATTATCACTTTTTCTCGTTGCTTAACTATACAGATCTATCATCCTCATTATCACCTGACGAACAAAAGAGAATGGTATTCTAATGAGGATGTGTCGGGACTCGGGAGCATTTTAATTGGGTATGGCAGAGAGATACAGGATGGGTAGACTAAAGACATGCGAGAGGTAAATAGCAATGATATACAGATAGGGAAGGTGGGTACAGGATCACCCCCACAATAAGAATTGGACAGCGGCCATGACTGAAGGAGGTCCACTCTAGTACTAGGCAACTACAGAGGCAAAAATAAAGATAGCCTTCCCAGTAAGGAGTGGGTGGCTTTTTTTCTACAGGCGATGTCTCTCTACTGCCTGCAGGGATTTCACCAAGTGTCAGCACTGGCCATTTTTGTTAATGATTGGCGTGTAAAGTAACAAAAGAATATCATGTGTTTGATATGTTTCCAGATGCATCTGAGGAATGTCTAAATTATGTTAGTGGTGTGTGTGCCATATTTTTAGGGTGCTGAATTTTTTATGTCTATTGTGTGAGTGGCGCATGTTTGAGATGTGTCTGGTATTGTGAGTAGCTCAAATCCACTGTATGCTTCCCTTCATATATGTCTAGTGCTAAAGGTAGTACAATTTGATATTGAACTAACCCAAATATTTTAACTAGACTGGCTGACTATATAATTTGTGTATCTCAAATATCTTTAGGGGTCCCTATCAAATTAAGCATGTGTGTATATGGTGGCATCAGGAGGCATAGCGGTCATCCAAATCAATGCTTAGCTGAAAATTACTGTATCTTAACTGTATGGCCACCTTAAAAAGTGTGTTAACAACCTATAAGTGATTAGTTGTGAATTTGTCAAGTTAAGCAATCGAAGTGATACATAAAAAAAACAATCTTGAATTGTAAATTATTGTTTATAACTGCATGGGAACCGCCATGGGGGCCCACAGTACCCCTTGTATCCAGTTCTGATCACATGCAAAAAAAAGTTGGATGGTTCTTCTGCGTTATCCCAGTCACATGGCTTAAAGGGTTATTATCATCTCTACCTTTCAAGTCTGAGATGGGATTATCTGCTTCTAAGTAATGGCCACAATACTGCAGTTATGTTACCTATAGTAGTGCTGTAACAGTAACATCTCTAGTTCACCCTGTATGAAACTGCCTTTTATTAACTAGGCATTAAGTTACCAATGGAAAGCATCATGCGTTTTTCCATTATATTTGTAACAAGTATTGATGGACGATGAGCGTGCTCGATATTAGATTAAGCATTTGGGTGCTGGAACGAGAACATATCTCTCTCTCTCTCTCTCTCAACAGCCATTGTATATAAATGACATCTTCAGGAAAAATTTTATTTCCCCCCCCAAAAAAAAAAACATTTTTACAATTGGATTTTATTAAAACTTTTTACTATTTTTCTTCTGCAACTTTCTTCCTGCATTGTTATTCTTATTGCTGGCTGCAGAATGATTTAACTGAAAATCCATCAATGAGCTTGCTTTAGTGTATGTACTGTATATCTCTTATCCTTGTTTAGAGCTCATTAATTTATGACCACGTGAAAGTCGAACTTTGTGGTTCATAAATCAGCTGAGAGGAGCTCAGAAGAAGAAGAAAGATAATAGTTATAAACTTTCCCATCAGAACAATTTCACTGACATATTTTCAGTTCATTCATTCTGCAACAAGTAATAGATAGTGCACCACGTAGGCTATAGAAAGGAAAAGGATGCAAAATGTTTACTGAAATGCAATAGCAAAACATTTTCTTAGCTAACAATACATGTATTAAGAAAAAGTTGCCTCCAAAAATGTTCTTATCTGTTATCCAGATCCTTGAGTCTGGATACCTCTGACAACCTGTTACCAGCTGTATAATTTTCTGAGGCAGGCCTTTTACACACTCCTATTCTATGAAAATTTGGCATCATGTTAAACAGTGTTTAACGGTAATTAAATGTCGTATTATGCGCCCTATTAATAGGGTTAATCAAAAATTCTTCACAATTGCATTGTGTAATCTAACGCTGCAGATGAAAGGGCTTCCTGGGTTAACGAGAAACAATTCGAATAGAAATCATTCTTTCATTGTGACAATGTCAAGAAAATAGCGTCATTTATAAAACATACAGTGACAACATGATGAATGACTTCATCGGAACACTGCCGAATAGGAAATAATATAGGAGTGTTTAGACGGACCCTTTCAACAAGCCTTATTAGGAGCTTACATGGGGGAGAGTCACATGATTGACCCCCAATTAATGGATGTGCATTGTTCTCCTTGGGTCTACGAGTCATTCTCACAGCTTTACCTGTCTGATGTATGTTCCTTTGTTTTGCATTACACATATGATTGTCCCTCTGAAGTCAGAGGTGAAAGCCTCTAGACCTCAACGCACAATCTGCAACAATGCCACCCACCTACAGATGTGTTCTTGGTCACTCTTTAGCACGGAGATTGTAAACGATATGTGGTATATAGGGTTAAATCAAAAATTCACAGAAAAAAATAATAACATCTTCGGGTACATTAATGTTGCTACACCAATAAAGTCATATTAATCTAATTGCCTCTTATATATGCACATTTTCCATTATAATCTGAATAGGGCCTGGTAGGGACCTGTTATGAACAGGTAATTCAGAACCACAATGGACATTGAAGTCCAGAGCACACAAAGTGACCTGACAATTACCAAAAACAAAGGACGAGCTCTGACACGTGGGAACTCTGCTGACCGCAATCCCTAATCTTAACACACCACAGTAGAGGTAGCCGTGGATTGCGCCTAACGCTCCCTATGCAACTCGGCACAGCCTGAGAAACTAACTAGCCCTGAAGATAGAAAAATAAGCCTACCTTGCCTCAGAGAAATTCCCCAAAGGAAAAGGCAGCCCCCCACATATAATGACTGTGAGTAAGATGAAAATACAAACACAGAGATGAAATAGATTTAGCAAAGTGAGGCCCGACTTACTGAATAGACCGAGGATAGGAAAGATAGCTTTGCGGTCAACACAAAAACCTACAAACAACCACGCAGAGGGGCAAAAAGACCCTCCGCACCGACTAACGGTACGGAGGTGCTCCCTCTGCGTCTCAGAGCTTCCAGCAAGCAAGAAAAACCAATAAAGCAAGCTGGACAGAAAAAATAGCAAGCAAAAATAACACAAGCAAAACTTAGCTTATGCAGGATAGACAGGCCACAGGAACGATCCAGGAGGAAGCAAGACCAATACTAGAACATTGACTGGAGGCCAGGATCAAAGAACCAGGTGGAGTTAAATAGAGCAGCACCTAACAACTTAACCTCATCACCTGAGGAAGGAAACTCAGAAGCCGCAGTACCACTCTCATCCACCAAAGGAAGCTCATAGACAGAACCAGCTGAAGTACCACTCTCGACCACAGGAGGGAGCTTGGCCACAGAATTCACAACAGTACCCCCCCCTTGAGGAGGGGTCACCGAACCCTCACCAGAGCCCCCAGGCCGACCAGGATGAGCCACATGAAAGGCACGAACCAGATCGGCAGCATGGACATCAGAGGCAAAGACCCAGGAATTATCTTCCTGACCATAACCTTTCCACTTAACCAGATACTGGAGTTTCCGTCTCGAAACACGAGAATCCAAAATCTTCTCCACTATATACTCCAATTCCCCTTCAACCAAAACCGGAGCAGGAGGATCAATAGATGGAACCACAGGTGCCACGTATCTCCGCAACAATGACCTATGGAACACATTATGGATGGAAAAAGAAGCTGGAAGAGTCAAACGAAAAGACACAGGATTAAGAACCTCAGAAATCCTATATGGACCAATGAAACGAGGCTTAAATTTAGGAGAGGAAACCTTCATAGGAATATAACGAGATGACAACCAAACCAAATCCCCAACACGAAGTCGGGGACCAACACAGCGCCTGCGGTTAGCGAAACGTTGAGCCTTCTCCTGGGACAAAGTCAGATTGTCCACTACATGAGTCCAAATCTGCTGCAACCTATCCACCACAGTATCCACACCAGGACAGTCCGAAGACTCAACCTGCCCTGAAGAGAAACGAGGGTGGAAACCAGAATTGCAGAAAAACGGCGAAACCAAAGTAGCCGAGCTGGCCCGATTTATTAAGGGCGAACTCAGCCAAAGGCAAAAAAGACACCCAATCATCCTGATCAGCAGAAACAAAACATCTCAGATATGTTTCCAAGGTCTGATTGGTTCGTTCGGTCTGGCCATTTGTCTTGAGGATGGAAAGCCGAGGAAAAAGACAAATCAATGCCCATCCTAGCACAAAAGGCTCGCCAAAACCTCGAAACAAACTGGGAACCTCTGTCAGAAACGATGTTCTCTGGAATGCCATGTAAACGAACCACATGCTGGAAAAACAACGGCACCAAATCAGAGGAGGAAGGCAATTTAGACAAGGGCACCAAATGGACCATCTTAGAGAAGCGATCACAAACCACCCAAATGACCGACATTCTTTGAGAGATGGGGAGATCCGAAATAAAATCCATAGAGATATGTGTCCAAGGCCTCTTCGGGACCGGCAAGGGCAAAAGCAACCCACTGGCACGAGAACAGCAGGGCTTAGCCCGAGCACAAATCCCACAGGACTGCACAAAAGAACGCACATCCCGCGACAGAGACGGCCACCAAAAGGATCTAGCCACCAAATCTCTAGTACCAAAGATTCCAGGATGACCAGCCAACACCGAACAATGAACCTCAGAGATAACTTTATTCGTCCACCTATCAGGGACAAACAGTTTCTCCGCTGGGCAACGGTCAGGTCTATTAGCCTGAAATTTTTGCAGCACCCGCCGCAAATCAGGGGAGATGGCAGACAAAATTACCCCCTCTTTGAGAATACCCGCCGGCTCAGACAAACCCGGAGAATCGGGCACAAAACTCCTAGACAGGGCATCCGCCTTCACATTTTTAGAGCCCGGAAGGTACGAAACCACAAAGTCAAAACGGGAGAAAAATAGCGACCAACGAGCCTGTCTAGGATTCAACCGTTTGGCAGACTCGAGATAAGCCAAGTTTTTGTGATCAGTCAAGACCACCACGCGATGCTTAGCTCCTTCAAGCCAATGACGCCACTCCTCGAATGCCCACTTCATGGCTAGCAACTCTCGATTGCCAACATCATAATTTCGCTCAGCAGGCGAAAATGTCCTGGAAAAGAAGGCGCATGGTTTCATCACCGAGCAATCAGAACTTCTCTGCGACAAAACAGCCCCTGCTCCAATTTCGGAAGCGTCAACCTCGACCTGGAACGGAAGCGAAACATCTGGTTGGCACAACACAGGGGCAGAAGAAAA
Organism: Ranitomeya imitator; assembly: GCF_032444005.1. Classification (NCBI taxonomy): domain Eukaryota; kingdom Metazoa; phylum Chordata; class Amphibia; order Anura; family Dendrobatidae; genus Ranitomeya; species Ranitomeya imitator. The sequence goes on from NC_091287.1 coordinate 24,763,151, forward strand.
ACGACGCTTCAACTCCTGAAAAGCTTCCACAGCAGCAGAAGACCAATTGACCACATCAGCACCCTTCTTGGTTAAATCAGTCAACGGTTTAGCAATGCTAGAAAAATTAGCGATGAAGCGACGATAAAAATTAGCAAAGCCCAGGAACTTCTGCAGACTCTTCAGAGATGTTGGCTGAGTCCAATCATAAATGGCCTGAACTTTAACAGGGTCCATCTCGATAATAGAAAAAATGAACCCCAAAAATGAAATCTTCTGAACTCCAAAGAGACACTTTGACCCCTTCACAAACAAAGAATTAGCACGCAGGACCTGGAACACCATTCTGACCTGCTTCACATGAGACTCCCAATCATCCGAGAAGACCAAAATATCATCCAAGTATACAATTGTTTTTAAAATTCAAAAACTTTGCTCTATCTCCAGAAAAAAACTCAGGAATAGGAATCTTAGGTTCTAACATAGGATTCTGAACCACTAAATCTTGAATATTCTGTACATTTATAGCGAGATTATCCATCAAAGAGAACAGACCTTGAATGTCCATGTCCACACCTGTGTTCTGAACCACCCTGATGTAAAGGGGAAAAGAAAGACAGAACACAGTGCAAAGAAAAAAAAATGGTCTCAGAACTTCTCTTTTCCCTCTATTGAGAAGCATTAGTACTTTGGGCCTCCAGTACTGTTATGAACAGGTAATTCAGAACCACAATGGACATTGAAGTCCAGAGCACACAAAGTGACCTGACAATTACCAAAAACAATGGACGAGCTCTGAGACGTGGGAACTCTGCTGACCGCAATCCCTAATCCTAACACACCACAGTAGAGGTAGCCGTGGATTGCGCCTAACGCTCCCTATGCAACTCGGCACAGCCTGAGAAACTAACTAGCCCTGAAGATAGAAAAATAAGCCTACCTTGCCTCAGAGAAATTCCCCAAAGGAAAAGGCAGCCCCCCACATATAATGACTGTGAGTAAGATGAAAATACAAACACAGAGATGAAATAGATTTAGCAAAGTGAGGCCCGACTTACTGAATAGACCGAGGATAGGAAAGATAGCTTTGCGGTCAACACAAAAACCTACAAACAACCACGCAGAGGGGCAAAAAGACCCTCCGCACCGACTAACGGTACGGAGGTGCTCCCTCTGCGTCTCAGAGCTTCCAGCAAGCAAGAAAAACCAATAAAGCAAGCTGGACAGAAAAAATAGCAAGCAAAAATAACACAAGCAAAACTTAGCTTATGCAGGATAGACAGGCCACAGGAACGATCCAGGAGGAAGCAAGACCAATACTAGAACATTGACTGGAGGCCAGGATCAAAGCACCAGGTGGAGTTAAATAGAGCAGCACCTAACGACTTAACCTCATCATCTGAGGAAGGAAACTCAGAAGCCGCAGTACCACTCTCATCCACCAAAGGAAGCTCATAGACAGAACCAGCCGAAGTACCACTCTCGACCACAGGAGGGAGCTTGGCCACAGAATTCACAACAGGGACCATAGGGCCAGTCCTCATTGAGCGAGGGCACCACTTGTGTTTACTAGGGTACCAACCTAAACGGTTAGGTAGGGTCTGGTAGGGACCATAGGGCCAGTTCGCATTGAGCGAGGGCATCACTTGTGTTTACTAGGGTACCAACCTAAACAGTTAGGTAGGGTCTGGTAGGGACCATAGGGCCAGTCCGCATTGAGCGAGGGCGCCACTTGTGTTTACTAGGGTACCAATCTCTATGGTTAGGTAGGGCCTTTGAAAGGAATTTTGCATAGGGACAAACCTACAGTGGGAAAATATCTATTTGATACACTGCCGATTTTGCATGTTTTTGCACCTACAGAGAATGGAGAGGTCTGTAAGTTTTATCATAGGTACACTTAAACTGTGAGAGACAGAATCTAAAAATTAAAATCCAGAAAATCACATTGAGGGATTTTTGCATAATTAATTTGCAAAATGCCAGAAAAAATTAGCCAGGATCTGACTGACTCGTTCCTCTTCGCCATTGGAATGAGGATGGTAAGAAGATGAGAAATCCAAAGTAACATCCAGTAGCTCACAGGTGGCTCTCCAGAAACGAGAGGTAAACTGGACACCTCTTTCGTAGACTATGTGAAGTGGTAGACCATGGAGACAAGAAATCTGAAGAATGAATTTTTTTGCCAGTACTGGCACAGACGGAAGACTAGATAGCGGTATGAAATGATCTATCTTGGAGAAACATCCAGCTGACACTGGCAGATCTGTGATGAAATCCATGGAGATATGCTGCCAGGGAGCAGATGGCACAGGCAAGGGAAACAACTGACCGGTCGGAAGCTGTTTAGGACTCTTATTTTGGGCACATGAGGGACAAGCAGAGACAAAATTTGCAATATCTTTGCGCAAGGTTGGCCACCATTAACATCGAAAGATAAGGAGAGTTTTCTTCTGTCTGGCATGGTCCACCACCTTAGAAGAATGTCCTCAGAGAAGAACCCACTTCCTGTCAGGTTCAGTCACATAAGCTTTACCGGAGGGTAGACGAGATAAGTCTAGCAGAGCGACTGTGATTATTTTGGAGGGTTTGATGATATGTTTAAGCTCCTCCTACTGGTTGGAGACTTGGCAGGTGCAACTGGTTCAGCTGCCTTTGAGGTGAGCAATGGCGGGTGCGGCTGCCTTGGCTGCCATTGAGGTTGAGTACTGACGGGTGCAATTGAGTCGGCTGCCGTTGATGTGAGCACTGGGAGGGTGCGGCTGGCTCGTCTGCCGCTGAGGTGAGCACTGGTGGGTGCAGCAGACTAAATGCAAACACTGGGACCTGAGAACTGACAAGCTTGTTAGGAACAAACGTACAACATTGCACAGGCACCTCCATGTTGGAGGAGGCCCTTTAAATAGTAAGTAACCTCCAGCTATTGTCTGGGGACACGTTAGAGGAACGTGCGTGGCCCCATTAAGAAAGAGGGAGTGTGCATGCGCATGCCCTAAGCACAGTGCCTGGAGACCTGCTAGGAGTGCACACACCCTGGGCAGCAGCAGACCCGAAAGGAGCAGGACCAGAACCTCGGCAGTGAGTACGCTGGTGTCTCTGCAGGGAGAGATTGACTGCAGGCAGAGATGCAGGCGCTGCACATGCTCTGCTATTAATAACCCGAGAAGCGTGAAACAAGATGACAGCTATAAAACAAAAATACCATGATGTTGCAATTAGAGATAGCACATTTTTTTGAGTCAAATTGAATAAGTCTTGAATTTTACAAAAAAATTTGAATCCTCCTGAATCCAAATTTCTTACAATTTACTTTCTGCAAATTCAGCAAAGTGGCAAAAAAAAACCAGATGCCATTTTTCTGGATTCTAGAGGGCCGGGAAAGGGATTAAAATAAAATTGTGTCCTCTGTGTTATCCAGCCTCTTCTTTTCTCCAGCTCATGAAATTCCCTTCAGGCATCTTCACTCTGTGCCGGGGCTTCTGGAGCAGAGTAGTCTTCTGACGTGGAGGTAGACATCGTGACTTCAGTCCAGTCAGCACCTCAGGTGGCGCAATATATTTTGGAATAATAATAATTTCCACTAATGGATGTTTAAAAAATGTTTCTGTGCCAAGATAATCTTATACATGTGCCCCTGCTGTGTACTGTATAATGGTTGTGTCTGACCGTACAGGAACATGGTCTGATCATACCACAGCTCCTGGGTAGGGGAGGAAGCAAAAGAGAGGATACAGACAGGACAGCATGGGATCCCAAATGATCCTTTCTTTGAGGATAAACATTTTAAAAACAGGGAGTGAAATGTTCTATCTCATGAATAGAATAAGCTGGGATCCCCAGCTGTAATGTCTTTAGCAGGTGCAGATTTATCTCGCAGATTATCTCAGCCCAGGTACATTTTTCTTTAACACATCTAATTGTGGAATTTATTATTATTCCAAGATCTGGTGATTAAAATGTACTTTGTTCTTGAGAAAAAAAAACCTTTAAGTTTTGTGCCTAGATCCCTATCTTGTCATTTCCATTGGTTTGATATCGACATGTGGTTCATTTAAGCTCCTAGTTCCATCTTATAACTACTAAAGAGTGAATCGATTGTTGCAAATCAAATTTGTGCGGAATTTTTCAGAATTTGAACAATTTGTAATTTTGTTTATCTTAAATTGCCAAAAACAGTTGCTACCATTTTACACATTGCAGATGATTGCATCAATCACAGAAGGATTACATGACTATGGAAGTGGCTGTGTGTGTGCTACCTCATAATGTCTTGCATTAATCACATCTTATGGTGTAGCACAGCCAATCAAGAGAGACTATACACAGCCTGTATAAATAAGCATGAAATGCAATAGCCATTTTGTGGCGAATCCGGACAGTGAGAAGATGTCACAGCTCAAAGCATAACCATATAGATAGAGGGGAAACCATAAAACACTGAAGAAACTATACAGATAGGGTGTGAAAACACAGCAGTGAAGATGAAAAACACCATCCGTTTACGCACAGCCATATATGTTGAGGTCACTTTGACATTACTAATGCTGAGTTTGCGTTAAAGTGCTTCAATAGAATTGGATACAGTCCTAAGTGACCTGACAGTGTTAGATATGTCTATTGAGGACAATTAAATGATTTTCATGCTTGTTATTTGCTACAATTCAATTTAAAAAGATTTGTTCATCGCTAAAAATTACACAATAAGGCTACTTTCAGAGTAGCATCGGCATCGGCCCGTCGCAGTGCGTCGGGCCGACGTACCGACGCATCCTGTGTCAACGCAGCACAACCGGGGCAGCGGATGCATTATTACAACGCATCCACTGCCCCATTGTGAGTTGCGGGAAGGAGGGGTGGAGTTCCGGCAACACAACGCACCAAAAAACATTACAAGCAACGTTTTATGGTGCCGACGGTCCGCCACAACATGACGCAACCGTCGCTTGACGGTTGCGACAAGTGGCAATGTGTCGCTAATACAAGCCTATGGAGAAAAAACGCATCCTGCAAACAACTTTGCAGGATGCGTTTTTTCTGCAAAACGACACATTGCGACGTGCGTCGTACGACGCTAGTGTGAAAGTAGCCTTACTTAGTCCTTGGCACTGTAATTCTCAATTCCTGGCTTGACACCAACTCTCACTTGACTGAGCAAGTAGTCAGGTGGACACATATCAGAGGCTAATCTTAGGACTGCACTAAGACAACCATCCTTTACCAGTCACCTATTACAGAATTCAAGATACTGGCCACAATATTTCCCTTTACTGTCTCATTATCTATCTCTGATCTCTACTATCGAACCTAGGGTCAATCGATTACTCCATTTCAACAAAATGGATCCTACTCCAGAATTTTTCCTCATGCCACTCATACAAGTTTAGAAAAGGAATTGTTCAGAATCAGAAAATTATGGCCGTTTTCAACCAGAAACAGCATTACACCTGTGTATAAGTTATGTCTGCTTTTGAGCTTTGCTCCATTGAAGTGAATGGTGTTGATATGCACGATGTATCAGAACAACATTGTGTGGGAAACTAGAGCCAGTTTAATCTCTGACAGCTGGGTGACACAATGGTTATCCTCTCTTTTATAGTCTCCTAAATAAGATAATGTAGCTATACAATCATGGAAACGGAACTGTGTGGCAGGAGCTGTATAGTCATCATCATTCACTGTGATAGGAGTTTCTGCTTCCTGTCTCTGTGAAGAAATTCAGTAATACAGGCATCATACGGGAAGTTAAGATGGTTTCATCTTCAGAGAACATAAAGACATGAAATCCGCATGGGGGGTTACCTTAGGATCATGTGACTTACCTGAAAAGTATACTATGGATTTTCTGACAGGAAGGAACAACTTCAGATTTCAGGGTATATGTCTTGAATTCGTCCAAAATTATATTGTAATTTGAAGCATGCAATCTCTCCACAAGGTTTTATCACATTAGTCCTCTAAGTTCCCTGCTACGTGCACCTTGTCTCCCACAGAATAACCCTCCCAGTACAGCAAGCAGGTCCATAGTGGCCTGCCCAATGTACTGCTACGTAATTTCCAACTTCTTCTCATGTTAGTCATCAGTTTGTGCATATGCAGACTTTTTTTTCATGAGCAAAATGCCCTAGATCTGTCTCTTGAACATAATATCAATGGCAAGAGGCATTTTACATTTAGGAAGGCAACCAACAAGGAAACATCAAGCATAAAGTCTACGGTGCACCATAAATGACCATAAGTGTAAAGACCTGTTCGTTTGACCAAAAATTAATAATGATGCAATTACAAAATGAGAGAAGACAGGAATGTGCAATTTCCAAAAACCCTTTTAACACAGTATTTCTTTTTTATTTTTATCAGAAACAATATAATCTTTTTGGCTCTCCTGCCTATCACCTACTACTACTGGGCACAGCATTAACCAAAGTAAAAATCTTATAACGTCTTTCTTCATAAACCTGCAATATATTGCAATGACGCCTACAAGTCTCCATTTCCTTCTTATCCAGTTGGTTTAATTTCATAGCTTGGAACATAAAAGGAATGGAAAAAAATATACACCAGGCTGTTAATACATACTTGACTTCCATTTCGAGGGAGCGCGGTGAAAGGTGTGTTTATGTAAATATCCAGGTAATGTACATGCGTGGGCTCACAATAATCTCTGTTCTTGCTGACGGTTAAATTACGCATTGGAGCTCCAAAAAACCCTGAAAAACTATAAAAATAAACATTTTCTTAAAGGAAATATAAGTCATTTGGAAAATAATCCAAGATTGAAATGAAACAGTGGGTGCAAATTGTCTCTTCAGAGTGGAAGAGGACTAGAACTCTAGTGTCACCAATAGTAATTAGCAATCCTAAAAGTCAAAATCGACGCTCTAACGAGCCTTGTCACATGACTTAGGATAAAAGCCAAAACCAGAATCTTAATTAAAGGCTCGTTAGAGGGTCAATATTGTCTTTTAGGATTGCTACTTCCTATAGGTGACACTCGAGTTCTAGTCCTCTTCCTCTCTGAAGAGACAATTTGCAAATTGTGGCTTAAAAGTCTCCTCACCTTGGCATGTCAGGTTTGACATGTCACTCTCCACAAGGAGAAACGTTATCCCTTGGATCCCGAAACAAAGGATAACACAGATCTTAGAAAGCATAGAATAGTAATACAACTCCAAGAAGGTGCTTACTTTTAAGCCCCACAAAAATGTATTCGGTTTCTTACAAAAACTGCATTAGGGGTGGGATCTATTGGAAGGGTCCCGGATTATCCCAAACCCCTTCAAGTCAAAAGACTCTGAAAGATCAATTAGCAGTAATTACAACTCAATGTTGACATTTGGACAGGGAGACTCTGTGTCTTAGGGTCTTTCTAGTTGTCTCTGAAATATCCCCAGGCCTTCAAAACTCCTTCACAACTACAACTTTCTGAACTTGCCATTTTACATTTTTGCGCTTTCATTTTTTTCTTGTCCCCTTATTCCAAGAGCCATAACTTTTTTTTTCCCCCGTCCCCATAGCCGTTTGAAGACTTGATTTTTTTCAGGACAAGTTGTACTTTTGAATGACAACATTAATTTTATCATGTGATGAACTGGAAAACGGGAAAGAAAATCCAAGTGCTCTGAAATTGCAAACAAAGTGCAATTCCACTATTTGTTTTTCTTTATTTACCATGTTCGCTATATGGTACAACTGACTTGGTAGTATGATTTTCCAGGTCAGTACGAGTACGCAGATAGCAAACATGTATAGTTTTTTTCTTTATTTTCATTGGTGAAAAAAATTGGAGATTTCGAAGAAAAAACGTTCTGCTTTTGATGCCATTTTCCAAGAACCGTACTACTACTACTATGTATAGCAGAAATTACGATCTTTTATCGACGCTGGTGACAAGCTGGGATTCACAGGAGGATGACAGGCCCGGGAGTTATTAGCAGCCCCCCCAGTTGTTGACAAACTATCAAGTGACGAGTGGGATGGATGACGTGTTTCCGTCAGTGATTAACAATGGGATTTAACTGGTTATCAGCTCTGATTTCTTGAATACCGACTATAAGGAATTATGCAAAATAGGAGAAACTGTAATAAGTTTTGTTCAGTTTATGAAGAAAACAAGAGGATGAAGCAAAGGAGCCGCAGAGCTTCACTGAGCACAGCCATGGTTCACCTTAGGCATTAGCAAGTCAAAACCATGTTTCCTTGTAGACATCACCGAGTCACTGCTATGCTTCACAGTAGATTTAAACAAGCAAACATCATACTTCAGTATAGGCATCACCGAGCCACTGCCATACTTCATGGTACTCATTACCGAGTGACCGCCATGCTTCATGATAGGCTGGGAATTCGTTACAGAACAAGTTTCATTTTTTCTCTTCCAAATATACCAATGATCCATAGGCTTCTTCCAAGTTTCATGGCTCTACAGAACAGAATCCCAAAACTTGTAAGGCTTATGTTAATTATTTTGAACATATTAAAGTCACTTTTCTTATGCTTTTGGGTCATCTTAGAGTTCGGGCAGGGAGTCCTACAGTATTTAGTAGTATATGCTTTACTGTTCAACCTGAAACCTCAGTGCTCTCTGCCCCAAATCCTTTTGCAGGTCTTTGGCAGTTATTGAAGTGTCTTTTAGATGACTTGCCTGATGACAGCTTCCTGTTTCTGCTACACCCACGTAGTGTATCTAGTTGAGACCATGAATCTGATTTGCAATGCCCTGGTCCGGCATTTATCCCAGTCCTCCATGACCGTTCGTCTTCACTTCTCCACCAAAGATCCCGGGAACAGCATCTTGTGCATAGTCGGATACTTATTATGCTCTGTGACGTCATGGGGCCTAGTAGGCGCATAAGTAAAAACCATGTACCACACAGGACTGGACTGTATATCAGTCTAGGAAAATGCTAATCAACTTGCTCATCTCTAGGCATATTATGCCTCCAGCCATATGTCTTGGAACATTCGATGTCTTTGTATCTTTTTGTATTATGTTCCTTGTTTGTGCAATGTAATCATCTCTTCTCTTAACTTTTTGAGCGGCTTTCTTGGCAACCTAAAAATATTACTGAATTAGAGTCAATGAAAAATGGGCTAAGAGTCCTCGGGAATGCTGCCAAAAGCTGGTGTGTGGATATGCATCACATCTGCAGCATGTTACAACAGCCAGAGGTATTAAACTCGCTTGTCATAAAGGGAAGAATAACTGAGACTACAGTTGTCATTAAGTGGCATTTTGTGGTGAATTTGGAGAAGCCCCTTCTTCTATTATTTGTGTTTAGCATTTGACATTGTTTTGTGTCACTGGTTTATTGCAAACAGCAGAAAGTTTGTAAATTTTGACAATAGAACAACTTTGTAATGGGGTTGAATGATATACTCCCCTATTTTGTTCTATGAATATACAGTACATTTCCCACTTTATTAGTCATGCCAACAGTATAATAAAGATATATTCTTTCCGAATTATATGCCTATTCAGTTGGAGACAATGTTAGCCAATGTTTTTGTATGTATGGATTCACATACTTTTACTATATAGTTTTATTATGCATTGGGTGCTAATAACGGTTATCTAATCTTGTATGTTATGTTTATTTATTTTACTCACGTACCTTTATTAATTCCACAGACATCATCATCACTGTCCCCATTGGGGCTCCCAATCTACATTCCCTATCACTATGTCTTTGCAATGTGGGTGGAAACCAGAGAACCCGGAAGAAACCCACCCAACATGGGGAAAACATTCAAATTCCTTGCAGATGTCGTCCTTGGTGGGGTTGGAACTCAGTACTAACCACTAATGATGACCGCCTATGCTCGTTACCCGAGTTTTCCCAGGGTATGCACCGAATATCGCAGGTGCTCGAGTGACATGTTCGAGTCCCCACAGCCTCAAGACATGCGGGGATTGCCAACGTTTGTCAGACAACCCCCACGCTTTGTGGATGTCTAACAGCCATGAAACCTGTGGTTGTGGAGACTGGAACATCTCACTCGAGTTCCCGCGACAGTCGGTGCATACCCGAGAACCCTGGGCAAACTCAAGTAACGAGTACAGGCGCTCATCACTACTAACCACTAATCTGACACGTTGGGTTGTATATATTTTAGGAAGACCAAGCTTTTGGTACATAGAGATAAAGAACATCAGCTGCAGATAATTGTTAAGATTGGAGACATGTAAACTTGCAAATGCCAACGACTAACGTTTCCGATTTTTGTCACTATTTTTCCCCAATGATATATTTTTAACAATTATTAAAAAAAAACTTACTGCTAATTATAGGTGTGTCGGGGGAGGCGGTGGGGTGAGATTTTTACATTTATGGTCCAACTCGAATTATAAATTTGGTTTCCACAAAGAGTAAATTTTATTCCGTTCTTTAAAACATGAAACTGAGCCATCTTAATAGTTAAGATCTGCATGTGGTGTCAATCCTCTTCTCCCGTCTCGGTAAAGCCTCCATCAGTAGATTTTTATGTTCTCTCCTTGTATCCCAGCAACTACTCCATGCTGCCCGCATCCTCCCCCACACGGTATTAACTATTTGATTGTAAGGAGAGAAGGGCTAATATGCATAAAGTGCGCTGACATTTCTAATTGTATGCTGACATTCAGTCTCCCAGATCTGTCCTATAGGCTTTCATTTACAGCCCAGTAGTAATGCCATTAACCGTACAGAAGTCGCGGAATCCCTGCCATTCCTACAATGTACATACTGTACATAATGCAGTGGATTAATAACCCCTAATCCAAAAAAAAAAGCAATTAAAGCGGCAAACCAGCTCTGATTAAATGCTTCTTGCCGATCCATTCATTGGATAGTCTTATCTATTTAATACGCTCTTCGGGGAACAGCAGATCATATTTAAGGCATCAAATGCTCCTAAGTCCATTATCGATCTATTGAATGTACTCGATCCGAGTCTGTTAAGCAGATACAAGACTATTTGTGTCTGTTACTTTCCAAGAGGGCTAGAGCAATCAGGTAGAGATATCATAGCTCTAGAGGAAGGGAACCATACCATTAATGGTAATCGGAAAGTGATTGGTACTTAAAATTACATGTTTTATGGATGTTTTAATCCCAGTATATCGAAAAGAATAGAAAGTTGTAGTTTGAGTTTCTAGATAACAGCACTGTGGGTGGTCTTAGATTAGTGGAGGAGTGATTTCGCCTTGTTTAGGAGGTATGGAATACACAAGAATATGACTATTGTGGTAACATACACAACACATGGAGGAGATGGAAGCATTTGTGTTTTACTATGTTCAGTTGTGTGACCCGTTGACTACAGATGAGCAATTCCATTCACGTTGTCCTGTCAGGTCCTCCATGGCAGTTGGGCTTCACTTCTGCACCACAGGTAATTACTAAGGGTACGTTCACACTAGCGTTGCGCCGCCCTGCGTCGGCGACGCAACGCGCGACGCATCGAAAAACGCGCGCAAACGCGCGCAAAAACGCGCGCGTTTTGCGACGCGTGCGTCGTTTTTGACCAAAATCGGACGCACAGAAAATGCAACTTGTAGCGTTTTCGTGCGTCCGACGCCAGCGTCGGAAACGACGCACACGGCGAAAAACGCAAACAAAAAGACGCACGCGTCCCCTATGTTAAACATAGGGGCGCGTCGCCGCTGCGTCGCCGCTGCGTCGCCGACGCAACAGCGGCGCAACGCTAATGTGAACTTAGCCTAAGCTGTACCACATCATGACATTGTGAGGATCCAGGAACCCAGGTACAGAAGTGAAGATTGGCTGAATTGAAGGACTATACCACCGGGCCAAGGCAATATAAGTAGTACTGCTCATCTCTACCGAAAAAAAACATTCAAGTTCCTAAGTTAAAAAAGGTTATTATTCCTCAAAATCTACATTTCTATTCATCTCCACATTGAGTTTTAGGATTGCCACCTAAATTAGGGGGCTCTGGAGACCCTAATCTCTTCCACCATGAAGAGGCTATTTGCATACCTTCAAGTGGCCAACATGTCCAATGAGATTGTGCTCTTTGAAAAGATATGGCTAATCAGAACCTCTTCCTAAGCATATTCGTAATGTTGGAATGTGACGACACAGCATTTAATCTTAATTATCCAGATGTCTATTTTCAGTACGCCAAGAGGCACAAACTATTATCTTTATGTTGAATTTTGACTTTATGCGTTTATTCTTTGGTCAAAAAACACAGACTATTGTGCTTATGTGCCTTTAACGTTGACCTTTGAGTTGATGTTTGTTGTAACGTATTGTGTGTTATCTTGGATGACAGAGATGCAGGGTAATTGAACAATAGATGTTTGTTAATATGCTGATTACATATTGTACCAGCATAGCTAGTTTGTTGACCAGCAAAGCAGAGAAGTATGAACTATGCAGATTGATTAAATACTCAAAAAACGAGTTAAGGTACCTTCACACTGAGCAACTTTACAACGAGAACGACAACAATCCATGACGTTGCAGCGTCCTGGATAGCGATTTCGTTGTGTTTGACACGCAGCAGCGATCAGGATCCCGCTGTGACATCGCTGGTCTTAGCTAGAAGTCCAGAACTTTATTTGGTCGTCAGGTCGGCGTGATTCGTCATGTTTGACAGCAAAAGCAACGATGCCAGCAATGTTTTTACATGGAGATAACAACCAGTGAGAACGATAAGTGAGTTGCCATTACGTCACTGGATCGCTCCTGCAACGTTCTGGAGTTACTGTGTTTGACGTTTCTACAGCGACCTAAACAGCGACGCTGCAGCGATCGGCTCGTTGTCTATATCGCTGCAGCGTAGCTGAGTGTGACGGTACCTTTAAACTCATCCCACCTTCCCGCTGACCTGTGGATGATGACCTGAGCCACAGATATGGGTATAAAAAGAGATTTCTATAATTCTGCTGAAGAATCAAGTGACTTGACAGAACAACAGCCAGGACACCATGACTCCATAAAGGAATACTCTACCAGAACAACATGGCTCCATCAAGTGGGACACAAATTTGACATTCTACAGGATGTCAGCTTAGTGGACCTCAGCCTCATCTGAAAGAATACAGATCTGCACCATTTACCATGACTGAACACATGGATATGTCTGGGGAAGCCAGGATTGGGACCCACCGGTCACCTAGCTCCATGGAGACGTTCGGAGAAGACAGGGTGTTATGATCTGGTCACCTGGTCATGTGCCTCAACAGACTGTCAGTTTACTAAGCTTGTTGTTTCCTCCTCTCTGCGGGTGCCAAGCAAAAACGGGATGCCACTGGTGGGGGTAGTCAGCGCTGGAAGCCCCAGAGTCTCAGCTGTTCTAATCCCGGCGAGTCAGGGTGAAGGGTGAGACGCTGTAATTTTGCATCATCTTGGATATTTTGCTGGCACTGTTCTATATTGTTATTGTCTGTTTAGTGGTTCAATAAAGTATTGCCTCACTGTATTACCCTCACCCTGTGTAGTTTGAATAGTATTATGCCCGCGGAAAAAGCAGAATGGGCGTTCAGTGGGATGAGCCCTGGTCCATGCAGTCTCGGGCCAGCAGATGAAAACACTCACAGACCCCCTGTGCCTCCACATTTGTAACGTTGGGGTGGGAAGTCAGAAGACAACTACTCTCCATGGCGCTACAGTCTAAAGAGAGTGGACTTCCTCCTCTCTTGGGACACCACTGTATTGAACTCTGCCCAATATGCTGAAAAACGACCACTTTAAATGCAGATTTTAATACACCTCATCTCTTCTGTGCTTCTGATTATAGACTGTTGGCAAATTTGAGCTATTTTATTTATGTTTTGCATATGTAGCAGTGTCATATTCCATAGCGCTTTACAGACTTTGTCAATGCTGTCACAATCTAAATACCCTATCAGTATGATTTTGGAATGTGGGGGGAAGCTGGAGAACCAGGAGGAAACCCACGCAAACATAGGAAGAACATACCATCTCGTTGTATATGTTGTCCTTGGTGGGTTTTGAACCTAGGACCCAAATGAATGTGTTAACCACTGAACCACCGTGGTTCTAAGTCAGATTATATCACCATGCAACTAGCATGACAGGTCAGTACTTTGAGTGGTTCTTTCTCAAGTCTGCCAAGCCATAGGAGCTTGTGCATTATCACTAAAATACACCATTAGTGGGACTCTGAATGCATGGAGCTGTAGACCTTGAACGGCTGACCCCTGCAGAGTCAGGAGAGCCAGTATACAGCGCTACTACACCAATGCTCCATTCCCAGGATCGAAAAATTTGATGCTCAAAACTCCATTGATCAGAAAATTGAAGGCACTTCCTATGATAGGAAAATCCATTTAATGGGAGTCCCCCTGCAGGAATTTTAACGCTACTACAGAAAAATACAGTTCTTTCTTATTTCACATTGCAGACTTCTCACTTTCATCGACTAATCAGCCTTCTTCTCACAAAGTCCCATTAAACGGGAAATAACTACTTAACGGCTCATACATCAGACGCTTTATTTTAAGCATTTTCCTGCATCACCGATATCAGCACTTCTGTTATTCCCTGCATCGACTTTCACGCAGTGCAAATGAGGGTTGTAATTAGCAAGTAAATGTGTTCTATAGACTAAGGGGCTGGGGTTTTCCTCTTGGCTCAGACATTTAAGTGACAAAAAGCTTTTCAGTTTTTTTCTTTTTTTCCAGATTTTTGGCTTGGGCTCGGAGTCAATGCCCTTCTCGCGGTCTTCTGCAGGCAATATTAGCGTTTGAGATCCTTCCAATTTAATAGATGCAGACGGATACATTTAATGCACGTTTTGTTTATTTTAATTTTTGCATTAAATCTCGTCTTTTTTTATGTCGCCTTAGGTGTAAACGAGATTTAAAAAAATAAATAAAAAATAAAGTCAGCCTTTCAGACATTAATGCGATGATGGCTGTGTTATTACCAGCCTAATGATATCCAATGTGCACAAGAATACATAGGTGTCACGCAGAGAGAGCAATGATCTGATTCTCATTTTGACTGCAGGCAAATAATATCTCATCAAGGCAATAAATTTCTCGACACTGTTCCCAAATTTAAAACCCTCCAGGAAAATGGCTTTTACGGTTCAGAGGGTTTAAAGGGTTGTTCTGCCTTTTTTTTTTTTTTGCAGGAGTGGGGTAGACTTGCAAATTAATGGCCCTTTAAAACAAATGGGAATTAGAGAACATACATTGTAGAAATTTTGGATTTTTTTTTTATTTTAGGAGTTGCACCCCTATCGAGTTTGCTCATAGTGATCACCGTGGGAAATGTTTATTAAACTGCCATGATTGCAAAACGGTTTGCAAAGGCGTCGGATCTTCGGCGTTCATTGCTATGTAAAAATTGTTTTCGTTAGGTCATGTGCAATTGAGTTGGATTGTAATCAACCTTCACTTTGCGCAGAGTGAAACCTATTCAGTCTAATGTCAGTGAGAATTAGTTTTTTTCCAGGCAGATGTAGAATGAGCCAGCGAGCTGGTACGGCTCTCTAGAGATTTTTAACAGACAAATATAGGAAAGAAGAAGAGAGGGGGAAAAAAAAAGAACGGCCGCGATTAATTGGGATTTCTCTTATCTACTTGAGCATATAGCTTTAGTGAAGGCTAAACAAAAATCATTTGGCTTTCTTTCAATCTCACATTAGATGCACTGGTGCAATGAACCTGCGCATCAATAGACTATTTTTTTTCTAAACTTTCAATTGCGGGATAAAAGAGAGAAATTCTAGGACGCAGACGACTGCACATTTTTAAAGGTAAATGTCACTAGAAAGCGTTGGGAGAAACTAGGCGAAAATGACAAAGAATAAATGCTAACATATGGAACGAGGCTCATATGCGGGCTACTGGCTGTGGTATTATCAGAAACTCGATTTAGTTATTTATTATATACCTAATTTATGAAAGTGATGGAAAATGGTGGCAAAAACTGAAATTTTCCATTGTAATTTATCCCTAAAAAGCCCTTCAGACAGCGGTGCTCAGCTTAGCACATAATGAGGACCTTGAGTGTGGCCCTTTACCATTCAAGGGCTAAACATTATACACTGCACAAAAATAAATAAAGGGAACACTAAAATCCCACATCCTAGATATCACTGAATGAAATATTCCAGTTGTAAATCTTTATTCATTACATAGTGGAACGTGTTGAGAACAATAAAGCCTAAAAATGATCAACGTAAATCACAACTAATATCCCACAGAGGTCTGGAGTTGGAATGATGCTCAAAATCAAAGTGGAAAATGAAATTACAGGCTGATCCAACTTCAGTGGAAATGCCTCATGACAAGGAAATGATGCTCAGTAGTGTGTGGCCTCCACGTGCCTGTATGACCTCCCTACAACGCCTGGGCATGCTCCTGATGAGGCAGGGGATGGTCTCCTGAGGGATCTCCTCCCAGACCTGGACTAAAGCATCCGCCAACTCCTGGACAGTCTGTGGTGCAACGTGACGTTGGTGGATGGAGCAAGACATGATGTCCCAGATGTGTTCAATCGGATTCAGGTCTGGGGAACGGGCGGGCCAGTCCATAGCTTCAATGCCTTCATCTTGCTGGAACTGCTGACACACTCCAGCCACATGGGGTCTGGCATTGTCCTGCATTAGGAGGAACCCAGGGCCAACCGCACCAGCATATGGTCTCACAAAGGGTCTGAGGATCTCATCTCGGTACCTAATGGCAGTCAGGCTACCTCTGGCGAGCACATGGAGGGCTGTGCGGCTCTCCAAAGAAATGCCACCCCATACTATTACTGACCCACTGCCAAACTGGTCATGCTGAAGGATGTAGCAGGCAGCAGATCGCTCTCCACGGCATCTCCAGACTCTGTCACATCTGTCACGTGTTCATTGTGAACCTGCTTTCATCTGTGAAGACCACATGGCGCCAGTGGCGAATTTGCCAATCCTGGTGTTCCGTGGCAAATGCCAATCGTCCTGCACGGTGTTGGGCTGTGAGCACAACCCCCATCTGTGGACGTCGGGCACTAGACCATCCTCATGGAGTCAGTTTCTAACCGTTTGTGCAGACACATGCACAATTGTGGCCTGCTGGAGGCCATTTTGCAGGGCTCTGGCAGTGCTCCTTCTTGCACAAAGGTTGAGGTAGCGGTCCTGCTGCTGTTTTTTTGCCCTCCTATGGCCTCCTCCATGTCTCCTGGTGTACTGGCCTGTCCCCTGGTAGCGCCTCCAGCCTTTGGACACTACGCTGACAGACACAGCAAACCTTCTTACCACAGCTCACATTGATGTACCATCCTGGATGAGCTGCACTACCTGAGCCACTTGTGTGGGTTGTAGAGTCCGTTTCATGCTGCCACGAGTGTGAAAGCACAACCAACATTCAAAAGTGACCAAAACAACAGCCAAAAAGCATTGGCACTGTGGTCCCCACCTGCAGAGCCGCTCCTTTATTGAGGGTGTCTTGATAATTACCAATAATTTCCATCTGTTTATTCCATTTGCACAACAGCATGTGAAATTGATTGTCATTCATTGTTGCTTCCTAAGTGCACAGTTTGATTTCACAGAAGTTTGATTTACTTGGAGTTATGTTCTGTTGTTTAAGTGTTCCCTTTATTTTTTTGAGCATCTAAAGTCCTGCTAGGTCCACATCATGAAAAAGATTTGTTGGAAGTTTTCAACAATCCCAATTTTTGATCATTGGAAACATTTCTGCACCCTTTTGTTGAATATCAATTCCATTGTTGTGGAGAATTGGAAACATCCTATGGAGCATGCTCGGCAATTTTGTGTATCTGCCAATTTGCAATGGAATAAATGTTGGCTCCTTCCCTTCTGTAAATAAAGGTTACAGGGCTCCTTGTTCCCTGTATTCAGGGTCTTTGATGCCAATCAATTCAGCAAAAAATAAGCTTGCTTGTTTTACATTCATAATCTTAATGAGCAGAGTACGCATATTGCCATATTTTATTCCGATGCAATTTCTGCTTCATTCTGCCATGTCCTTGCATCTAGTGCATTTCTTTCCATATGAGATCTGATGTGACATGATTGACATTCCCACTTTGTTATTCACGTTTTATGGTCTGGGTGCACCTGTGTTTGAGCCCATGACCACTATACTAGCCATTGCAGTAATGAGGCAAGCGGGCTGGCTGTTCCAGTTTATCTTGATTGACAGGCCATGAGCTTAAATAGTTGGGCGCACTCAGAGACCGGTAACCCTGATGAAGGACTCAACGCCTTCGAAACGCGTCGGTATTTTCTGGTCTCTGTGCCGCCCCGTAGCTCCTGTGACGTCACATGGTGGGCTTCTTGCTGGCCAATCTCTTCCCCCTTTTTTCCCGCTCGTATCCAGGGATGCCACCGGCCGGGGCTTTCCCTGGCTCTGCGCAGCCGTTACACTGTGCCGCTGTGCTGCGGTTGTTTGCTCCTGCCTGCTTCTCCGCTCAACATCTACCCGCAGGGCGCTCCACCGCAGAACCGGACGAATATTACTGCACTATACACCATCCGGACTTCGGTGAGTTCCTGCCTGGTACTATACTATTTGTGCGGTATTAGCTCAGGTGTATTTCACAAATTGACTTGTATACGTCTTGCAGGATATATTCAATACGTCCATCATTAACCCATTGCGGTTTTATTATATCATTACACCCCTATTTCCCTGAATCGGGGCGCAGCACAGGGATTTGTCTGGTGTGTTTGTGTGTTCACAGCAGGTTTTTCCTTATATATTTCCTGTATTTGCACGATTGTTTGAGCAGTTATCCCTTGAGCGCGGTTTCAGCTGTCCTATTATTATCATTGGTTATTTATCTGACAGTGGTGGCACCTTCCTGTCTTGATTCCTGCAGCTGAGGGCTATTTTGGGGAGTTAGCGCTTGGGTGTTTTTTTTTTTAAAAACAGCAAAAATAAGGTTTTATTTTGTGGCCATAAAAGTGCCTAGCGCAGAGCTAAAATACATCAATTAATGATCACTAACGATACATTCATATGGAGTAAAATACATGGTGGAAAAATCAGATGTGTATTTCTTACATGTTCCGAGTTAGAAATCAGAACCTCTTTGCCCTGCAATAGATTTATGGTTTAAAAGGTTGGGATTCTTCATAAGAATAAGTCCCACTCACAGGTTTTCCATTTAAAAATAGCTTCCAAAAAGCTTTAAATTATGGCTGGTCTTCTTTTGTAGAAACTTTACGAAAAAAAAGTGTGAAGGGCAACACTTTATTCCAGTGAAAATCATAGGACAGTTTTTTTAAATACAGGTTTTAGTATGGAAAAGTTAATCTTTTCAAGTTCAAAAAACTTTGTACATACCCAAAATTTGTGGCATAACTTTTGATTATGAATAGTGATGTGCGAACGTGCTTGGATAAGGTGTTCTCCGAGCATGCTCATGTGCTAACCGAGTGTCTTCGGCGTGCACGAATAATATGTCCAAGTCCCTGCGCCTGCAAGTCTCGCGACACATACAGGGATTACCTAACAAACTGGAAAGTTGCGGCTGTTGAATAGCCGTGAGACATGCAGACGCGGGGACTCGAACATATTTTTCGAGCATGTCGAAGACACTCGGTCAGATGAGCATGCTCGGAGAACACCGTATGTCAGCACGTCTGCTCATCACTAGCTATGAACATTATAGCACATGGGTCCATTAAAGAGCGCTACACACTGTAGTTTGTACCGTGCACAGAAGGCTACGTGAAGCCAGTGAGGGAAAGCCATCAAGGGCAGACCAGCAGCAACCCATCACTAGGGTCAAGTACCAACCTTTTTCTTAAGCAATGAGCTGAATAACCTTGGGGTGTTGCTGAGCATATGCTGGCCGAGGAACAGAGGTGACCCCCATCCAGAACAGTGATTGTGATAGACCAACATTACAGCCACAGAGAAGAAGTATGATGGCCGTCACTTGCCAGTCTTGCCAAATGGTCATTTTGGTAAGACAATTGTACAGTGGGTTGGGTGGGTAAATACTACATGAGACTTGGACAATAAAGAAGACTTCCAGCCTTTATATAATAATTGAGTTGCAAGGGATATTATGTCCGTCCCTGCCAACCAGAGGTGGGGGCAGGGTTATACAGATTTCATGAATATGGAGGACTACTGTATATGCCAGCCAGTTTACTAGTGATATACCATTTTATCGGTAGATTATCAAAACTACAAATCACGCTACCCTCAGATTAGGAGGCAAAAAACTGCTCAGATTCCCTTTAAAACATCCACATTTTTTTTATATAAATCAAGTAAAGGTAAGACACATTTTGTAATAGATCTCATAAAAGGAAAACTATATTTTCCTCCACTATTAGACTTCTCTTCCCTAAATTCACAGGTCAAATCTGTCTTTTTGATGCAGTCTATAAAGAAATCACATATATAGAATTCCCAACATATACAGCATACGTGGCGAAAACTAGACCAGCAACAATAAATATTATGTACTGAATTATATGATTTGATTTTTGTTCTTGATAGGATTACCTAGATGTCCTCCATGCATGCAGCAGTAAGATTATGGATTCTTGACTGTACGAGCCGTGAGATTATGGATCCTGGATAGTGATGAGCGAGTGTACTCGTTGCTCGGGTGATCTCCGAGTATTTGTTAGTGTTCGGAGATTAAGTGTTCATCGCGGCAGCTGAATGATTTACAGCTACTAGACAGCTTGATTACATGTGAGGATTCCCTAGCAAACAGGCAACCCCCACATGTACTCAGCCTGGCTAATAGCTGTAAATCATTCAGCTGAGGCGATGAAAACTTAATCTCCGAACACTAACAAATACTCGGAGATCACCCGAGCATGCTCGGAAAAACTCGAGCAAGGAGTATATTCACTCATCACTAATCCTGGACTGTATGAGCCGTGAGACTATGGATCGTTGACTGTATGAGCCGTGAGACTATGGATCATTGACTGTACGAGCCGTGAGACTATGGATCATTGACTGTACGAGCCGTGAGACTATGGATCATTGACTGTACGAGCCGTGAGACTATGGATCATTCACTGTACGAGCAGTGAGACTATGGATCGTTGACTGTATGAGCCGTGAGACTATGGATCATTGACTGTACGAACCGTGAGACTATGGATCCTTAACTGTAAAACATATTTGGATTGGTAAATAAAGAATAATAAAAAAATAAAATAAACTTGAACCAGGAGGCGGAAGACCAAGTGGAGGAGGAAGTAGAGGTGTACGTGGCGGTGCAGGTGGGAAAGGCAAGGGAGGAGTAATCCAACACTGCTTTTTCAAGGTTTATTTTTCTTTTTTTTTTCAGTGTAACAAAACTAAAACTAGCAATCTAGAACCAGGAGGCGTAGGTCGAAGTGGAGGAAGAGGTGGATATGACGGTATGAGTGGAAGAGGCAAGGGCGGAGTAATCCAACACTGTTTTTTTTTTCCTTCTTTTTTTTCAGTGTTTAATTTTTATTTAATGAAACGGTCTTAACATAAATTGAACCCCCAAATAAATTAAAGGAGGTGCAACCTAGGGGCAGAGGTCTCCATGCACCCTAACTCCAATGGAAAGGTTTCACCTTTCATGGCCATGTGTCCAACCATCAGTAGTTTCTCTACCAGTGTCTGCTTGTATTCACGCATTTTGCAATCCCGCTCCAGTGACATAATGATGGCATTTTGTCCTTGTAGCAGGGGTCCAGCAGGGTGGCTGCACAGTAATCAGAATTGCTAACAATAAGGGCAACTCGGCGTTCGTTGCGCAGGCACAGCAGCATGTATTTGCTCATATGTGCCAGGCTGCCCAAAGGCAACCCACAAACTGTTCTCAGTGGGATGTGATTCTTCTGGGAACTCTGTATCCCAACCAAGCTCCAGTGATGCCCATGAGCTGTTCTGAGTGCCACTCTGCTGTGAACACTGTTGTTCCTCCTCCCAAACTATCCCAATGATACAGTTGGGTACCTGGCCACTGCTGGGGCAGTAACGCACTCTCCAAGCCATGTGTGGATGACAGGTATGATAACTATGTGAATTGGCCCTGCTCCTCTTCTTCCTGTGCCACCACCTCACCTTGAATTGTTTTTTCCATCAGGCACATAAGTGGTATAGCAACGCTCATGATGGTGTAATCAGCACTGCTCATACTAGTGAAGTATTCAAAGCAGCACAACACGACACATGTCCCGCATGAAGGCCCACTCATTGGTGGTGAAGTGGTGGTGTTCTGCAGAGTGACTGAGTAAGGGAGGAGCAGTAGGTTCTTCTTTAAACAAACCCCAACATCATATCCATTCCCAGTAAATATACCAGTCTTAATTACCTGTCCACAAAAAAGATTAAATTAGTTTTTCACTTCCCAGCCATATGTAATTTCCTCTGTTCTCTATGTTAACATGTAGTTCTACTTCAAGGAGGCTCTCAGATTACAAGCTCTGTCTATGAGAAATTATGTGTGATGTGTAGTGTTGAGCATTCCGATACCGCAAGTATCGGGTATCGGCCGATACTTGCGGTATCGGAATTCCGATACCGAGATCCGATATTTTTGTGATATCGGGTATCGGTATCGGAAGTGTAAAATAAAGAATTAAAATAAAAAATATTGTTATATTCACCTCTCCGGCGGCCCCTGGACATCAGCGGGAGGATCCGGCGTCCGGCACGGCTTCTTTCTTCAAAATGCGCGCCTTCAGGACCTGTGGAATGACGTCCCGGCTTCTGATTGGTCGCGTGCCGCCCATGTGACCGCCACGCGACCAATCAGAAGCCGCGACGTCATTCCTCAGCTAAAGTCCTAGAATGAGCGCCTTCTAGGACCTGAGGAATGACGTCGCGGCTTCTGATTGGTCGCGTGGCGGTCACATGGGCGGCACGCGACCAATCAGAAGCCGGGACGTCATTCCACAGGTCCTGAAGGCGCGCATTTTGAAGAAAGAAGCCGTGCCGGACGCCGGATCCTCCCGCTGATGTCCAGGGGCCGCCGGAGAGGTGAATATAACAATATTTTTTATTTTAATTCTTTATTTTACACTTTAATATGGATCCCAGGGCCTGAAGGAGAGTTTCCTCTCCTTCAGACCCTGGGATCCATGAGGATACCTTCCGATACTTGATGTCCCATTGACTTGTATTGGTATCGGATATCGGTATCGGCGATATCCGATATTTTTCGGGTATCGGCCGATACTATCCGATACCGATACTTTCAAGTATCGGACGGTATCGCTCAACACTAGTGATGTGTTTGTGGGGGTGTGTGATGGATTTGAATGTTTTCTATGAAAAGTTCAGAGTACACAGCGGCTTTTGGGTGCACTACTCCCACAGACGGGGTGGCAGAGTACACACAGCGACTTTTGGGTTCACTACTCCCACAGACGGGGTTGCAGAGTACACACAGCAGCTTTTGGGCACAGTACTCCCACAGTCGGGGTTGCAGAGTACACACAGTTTTTTTAAGCAAAGTTCATCCACTGAGACATATGGAGAGTGCACACGGTGGCTTTTTTGCAGAGTGCGCAACCTATCACTATCCTTCACTTCAGCTGCGTTCTCTCCTTACACTAATCAGAGCAGAATGGTGGCGGCACTCGTGAACCCGCATTTATACAGCCTGGGTCACGTGCTGCGCCGGCCAATCACAGCCATGAGAATACTTGGCATGGCTGTGATGGCTCTCGAAGTGTTCCGAGCCTAAAAGTTTGTTGGTTGGCTGTGTTGCAGCCTTTCAAACAAACTTTATTAGGCATCCGAACCTGAACAGAAAACCAGACATCGTGTTAAAAGTCTATGTTCAATTCCAAACACTAGGTATAAAAACTAATATATTTATAGATACACACACGTTACAGTTCGGGTTTGTGCATCCCGAGCTACAACACAATAGAATTTAACGTATTAACTTCTATGGGTTTAACAAGTAAAAATAACACCCTAAAATATACTTACCTCCAGCCTAGCAGAGGAGGAAACAAAGCATGGGAAATCAGAGTGTTTTATTAATAGTAAAAAAGCACAAAAAACAAAAAAACAAAAAAAGAAAAATCATTGTTTGCTTTGCAGCACCAATGCCTAAACATATTTCCCAAGGCCAAAAGGTTTCCATTCAATCAGTTGATATTTTGTGTTCCAATAGACTGATACTTGACATGAGTAATTATATATTGAATTTTTTTTCAAGATGTGGACATGTATCCTGTTTTTCCAGGAGATAACATATTTATATACATTGCACCATTTTCATTAAGTCCTGGAATTGCTGTATACCTTACGGGAATCGACCGAATCAATACCTCTACATGTCGTGTGTATCAAATCGCAAAATTATCAACCCTATTTATTAAAAAAAATGCAAAGCAAAGAAAACTGATGAAAAATATTGTTTACTGTACTTTTACTGATCTTGGCATAAAAAAAGGTTGAAGATGTACAATAACGAATATAACAAAGCACAAGTTTTTCATAAAAAAAAGAGAAAAGAATATAATTGGCGGACACAAAAATATGCAGCATGCAGAAGACACACATTGTCATATTACAGTGCAGAATATAAAGTTGAAAAACACTGAGAACATGAGCAGAAGAACTGAGAATTGTGAGATTCTAAACCTTCTAGAACACCTAATATTCATCTATTACAATATACAATGACCAAACATTTGTAACCGTTGGAATAAAAACAAAAAAAATCCCTCCAAAAATTTTTTGTACATTTTACGCAGATGCAAAATTGAATTTGCAAAGTCAATTCAGGCAGACAAGCGACGGCACGTGACCAACTCCGATGGACTTACTGTAGCCCACAAAATGCGCCCTGAAATGTTTACGCCAAGTTCCCACAGAGGAGTTGAGGGTCTCAATTAAGTCTGAAAATATAGAAAATAATATTTCCTGTTCACATTTTAGAACAGTTTTTGACTAAATAAAAACAAAAATAATCCCTAAAAAAATAAATAAAACTTGTCCTAAATTACCTAACTTGTATCCTAACTTTTTTTTAAAAAAAAATTAAGAACTGCGCTGACGTTAATTTATAATTTTTTTTTTTTTTTTTAGATTATTGGCTCCTCCTTTTCCCAAATCAAAGAGGTATTACTCATCTCAGCAAAAATGTATCAACTTGTATCTTTTTTTTTTAGAATTGTAGTGATAAGGCCAAAGGCTTCATTCACGTGGCAGAGTGAAGAGCGCAGATTTCACCTGTCCTGCAGAAGGATTTATCATCCCATGGAGTGCACCAGAATATTTTAAACAAATTTTGACAGAAACATTCAGCCTTTTTCCTATTTAAGACACCAAGTTACAGCCTGGCCCCAGAGAAACTGTATTGTTCCTCCGTAGACCTACGGAGCCAAAATAAAAGCCCGAGTAGCTCATGAAAGCTTCCACATTCCAAAATTCAGCAAGAAAAAACACTTTCAGAGACTGATTTTTCTGCAAACTCAGAATGACATTTTTTTCAGTTATTTTTCTTTTTATACAAAATGATTATTTAGAATGCGACATCCATCTTTCTTTCGACACATTTTTCACAAAATTGTCAATATTCTTTTTTTTTTTTCCCCTTCACAACATTTCTTGAGAGTCTGTCTCCAGGTTTTCGCTTTCATCTTCCTACAAAAAAAAATATAATAACGCGTTAAGAAAACGTCAAAATAATTAGATTTCCGAGAATTATTAGAAACATTTAAAGAGCGTGAATATTAAATAGAAATAATTCTACATTCCCGTGACATGATCGTTAGAAAATCAAATCTGCTCTCTTCAAAAAGTTTCTGGAAATATCCAGCACTTACCAATAGAGTTGTCAATGAAGCCCTGAGAAGGCGGCTTCCTGTTTACCCCGACTACTAAGTGGTAAAATCTGCCTAATTCTACATCTTTAGATTATAAACCACCCTATTAAAATAGATCTATGTTATAATGCGTCGCCCCAGTCGGCCTCCATGGACCTCCTTCTCTCCTCCACACTTATTCGCTCCTCATCCAATCGCCTCCAAGACTTCTCCCGAATATCCCCCATCCTCTGGAACTCTCTGCCCCAACACGTCCGACTATCAACCACAGTCGGATCCTTCAGACGGAACATGAAAACTCATCTCTTCAGGAAAGCCTACAGCCTGCACTGACACCGCTGCTGCCTCATCACCAACGAAGCTACCGCCTCACCGACACCGGAGCTACCGCCTCACCAACACCGGAGCTACCGCCTCACCAACACCGGAGCTACCGCCTCACCAACACCGGAGCTCCTGCAACCCTCAACCTACTGTCTCCTTCCCCATAATCCTGTAGAATGTAAGCCCGCGGGGGCAGGGTCCTCGCCCCTCTGTATCAGTCCGTCATTGTTAGTTTGTTTACTGTATGTGATATTTGTAACTTGTATGTAACCCCTTCTCATGTACAGCTCCATGGAATCAATGGTGCTATATAAATAAATAATAATAATAATAATAATAATAATGTAACAAACTGGCATCCCTGCTCTTGTATCTGAGGGGGGCATGTCTCTGTTTCTCTCTGCAGAGGGCCTCCCTGATACACAACATTGCAGACTGTCCAGAGAAAAGACTTCAGGGACCTTCTTTGAATTTGATGCACCAGATGTTTTACATCAAGGGGCTAATCCCCCCCCAAAAAAAGAAAGAAAAAGCAAGATACATGTTTGGGATCCGGTTGATGGTGCGGTTTCTTGGAAGGGCTAGGATCTCCTACGGAGGATAGATCCTGGTGCCACTACTTGGACATTTAGAGACTCGGGATCATCTGCCACATACTATTGCCACCCTCTTTGGTTACCTTGCTGGATATTGAGAACTATTCTATGGACCAGTATTTTATCTGTCCTTTGCGTTGGATTACCCAGTGACATCCTCTGGATTTGTTCATCTTGTTGAGGCTGCACTGCAGACTCTAAAGAGTCATATATATGTTCAGTGAAATATTCTCCCAGCCAAAATTAATTTTTTTTTTAATTTTTATTACACTGTTCACAGGTCTGTTGTCCCTGATTCAGTCACATACCTCGTCACAATACTCACTTGTACAAAGGGGTGGTATTTTAGTAGTTATATTCCAGCATATAAGAGCAGTATTATAGTAGTTATATTCTTGTACATAGGGGCAGTATTATAGTAGTTATATTCTTGTACATAGGAACAGTATTATAGTAGTTATATTCTTGTACATAGGAGCAGTATTATAGTAGTTATATTCTTGTACATAGGAGCAGTATTATAGTAGTTATATTCTTGTACATAGGAGCAGTATTATAGTAGTTATATTCTTGTACATAGGAGCAGTATTATAGTAGTTATATTCTTGTACATAGGAACAGTATTATAGTAGTTATATTCTTGTACATAGGAGCAGTATTATAGTAGTTATATTCTTGTACATAGGAGCAGTTTTATAGTAGTTATATTCTTGTACATAGGAGCAGTATTATAGTAGTTATATTCTTGTACATAGGAGCAGTATTATAGTAGTTATATTCTTGTACATAGGGGCAGTATTATAGTAGTTATATTCTTGCACATAGGGGGCAGTATTATAGTAGTTATATTCTTGTACATAGGGGCAGTATTATAGTAGTTATATTCTTGTACATAGGAGCAGTATTATAGTAGTTATATTCTTGTACATAGGAGCAGTATTATAGTAGTTATATTCTTGTACATAGGGGCAGTATTATAGTAGTTATATTCTTGTACATAGGGGCAGTATTATAGTAGTTATATTCTTGTACATAGGAGCAGTATTATAGTAGTTATATTCTTGTACATAGGAGCAGTATCTGTTATGGCTGGCAATCAGGCAACACAGCGTGCAGTAATCAGCGCACATACAGAGATCTGGCAATAACCAAAAACAATAGGACGAGCTCTGAGACGTGGAATCTCTGTAGACTGCAGTACCTGATCTATCCTCACACAACTATAAGCAGCAGTGGATTGCGCCTAACAACTACCTATGCAACTCGGCACTGCCTGAGGAGCTGACTAGCCTGAAGATAGAAATACAAGCCTGACTTACCTCAGAGAAATACCCCAAAGGAATAGGCAGCCCCCCACATATAATGACTGTTAGCAAGATGAAAAGACAAACGTAGGAATGAAATAGATTCAGCAAAGTGAGGCCCGATATTCTAGACAGAGCGAGGATAGCAAAGAGAACTATGCAGTCTACAAAAAACCCTAAAACGAAAACCACGCAAAGGGGCAAAAAGACCCACCGTGCCGAACTAACAGCACGGCGGTGCACCCCTCTGCTTCTCAGAACTTCCAGCAAAAGACAATAGCAAGCTGGACAGAAAAAAACAGAAAACAAACTAGAAGCACTTATCTAGCAGAGCAGCAGGCCCAAGGAAAGATGCAGTAGCTCAGATCCAACACTGGAACATTGACAAGGAGCAAGGAAGACAGACTCAGGTGGAGCTAAATAGCAAGGCAGCCAACGAGCTCACCAAAACACCTGAGGGAGGAAGCCCAGAGACTGCAATACCACTTGTGACCACAGAAGTGAACTCAGCCACAGAATTCACAACAGTACCCCCCCCTTGAGGAGGGGTCACCGAACCCTCACCAGAACCCCCAGGCCGACCAGGATGAGCCACATGAAAGGCACGAACAAGATCTGGGGCATGGACATCAGAGGCAAAAACGCAGGAATTATCTTCCTGAGCATAACCCTTCCATTTGACCAGATACTGGAGTTTCCGTCTAGAGACACGAGAATCCAAAATCTTCTCCACAATATACTCCAATTCCCCCTCCACCAAAACAGGGGCAGGAGGCTCCACAGATGGAACCATAGGTGCCACGTATCTCCTCAACAACGACCTATGGAATACATTATGTATGGAAAAGGAGTCTGGGAGGATCAGACGAAAAGACACCGGATTGAGAATCTCAGAAATCCTATATGGACCAATAAAACGAGGTTTAAACTTAGGAGAGGAAACCTTCATAGGAATATGACGAGAAGATAACCAAACCAAATCCCCAACACGAAGTCGGGGTCCCACACGGCGTCTGCGATTAGTGAAAAGCTGAGCCTTCTCCTGGGACAAGGTCAAATTGTCCACTACCTGAGTCCAGATCTGCTGCAACCTGTCCACCACAGAATCCACACCAGGACAGTCCGAAGACTCAACCTGTCCTGAAGAGAAACGAGGATGGAACCCAGAATTGCAGAAAAATGGAGAGACCAAGGTAGCCGAGCTGGCCCGATTATTAAGGGCGAACTCAGCCAACGGCAAAAATGACACCCAATCATCCTGGTCAGCGGAAACAAAACATCTCAGATATGTTTCCAAGGTCTGATTGGTTCGTTCGGTCTGGCCATTAGTCTGAGGATGGAAGGCCGAGGAGAAAGATAGGTCAATGCCCATCCTACCACAAAAGGCTCGCCAGAACCTCGAGACAAACTGGGAACCTCTGTCAGAAACAATATTCTCAGGAATGCCATGTAAACGAACCACATGCTGGAAGAACAAAGGCACCAAATCAGAGGAGGAAGGCAATTTAACCAAAGGCACCAGATGGACCATTTTAGAAAAGCGATCACAGACCACCCAAATGACCGACATTTTTTGAGAAACGGGAAGGTCAGAAATGAAATCCATCGAAATATGTGTCCAAGGCCTCTTCGGGACCGGCAAGGGCAAAAGCAACCCACTGGCACGTGAACAGCAGGGCTTAGCCCTAGCACAAATTCCACAGGACTGCACAAAAGCACGCACATCCCGTGACAGAGATGGCCACCAGAAGGATCTAGCAACCAACTCCCTGGTACCAAAGATTCCTGGATGACCGGCCAGCACCGAACAATGAAGTTCAGAGATAACTTTACTAGTCCACCTATCAGGGACGAACAGTTTCTCGGCCGGACAACGATCAGGTTTATTAGCCTGAAATTTCTGCAACACTCTCCGCAAATCAGGGGAGATGGCAGACACAATGACTCCTTCCTTGAGGATACTCGCCGGCTCAGATAACCCCGGAGAGTCGGGCACAAAACTCCTAGACAGAGCATCCGCCTTCACATTTTTAGAGCCCGGAAGGTATGAAATCACAAAATCAAAACGAGCAAAAAATAACGACCAACGGGCCTGTCTAGGATTCAAGCGCTTGGCAGACTCGAGATAAGTCAAGTTCTTATGATCAGTCAATACCACCACGCGATGCTTAGCACCCTCAAGCCAATGACGCCACTCCTCGAATGCCCACTTCATGGCCAGCAACTCTCGGTTGCCCACATCATAATTACGCTCAGCAGCAGAAAATTTCCTGGAAAAGAAAGCACATGGTTTGAACACTGAGCAACCAGAACCTCTCTGTGACAAAACCGCCCCTGCACCAATCTCAGAAGCATCAACCTCGACCTGGAACGGAAGAGAAACATCAGGTTGACACAACACAGGGGCACAGCAAAAACGACGCTTCAACTCCTGAAAAGCTTCCACGGCAGCAGAAGACCAATTAACCAAATCAGCACCCTTCTTGGTCAAATCGGTCAATGGTCTGGCAATGCTAGAAAAATTACAGATGAAGCGACGATAAAAATTAGTAAAGCCCAGGAATTTCTGCAGACTTTTTAGAGATGTCGGCTGAGTCCAATCCTGGATGGCCTGAACCTTAACCGGATCCATCTCGATAGTAGAAGGGGAAAAGATGAACCCCAAAAATGAAACTTTCTGCACACCGAAGAGACACTTTGATCCCTTCACGAACAAGGAATTAGCACGCAGTACCTGGAAAACCATTCTGACTTGCTTCACATGAGACTCCCAATCATCTGAGAAGATCAAAATGTCATCCAAGTAAACAATCAAGAATTTATCCAGATACTCACGGAAAATGTCATGCATAAAAGACTGAAAAACAGATGGAGCATTGGCAAGTCCGAACGGCATCACCAGATACTCAAAATGACCCTCGGGCGTATTAAATGCCGTTTTCCATTCATCTCCCTGCCTGATTCTCACCAGATTATACGCACCACGAAGATCAATCTTAGTAAACCAACTAGCCCCCTTAATCCGAGCAAACAAGTCAGAAATCAATGGCAAGGGATACTGAAACTTAACAGTGATCTTATTAAGAAGGCGGTAATCAATACACGGTCTTAGCGAACCATCCTTCTTGGCTACAAAAAAGAACCCTGCTCCCAATGGTGACGACGATGGGCGAATATGTCCCTTCTCCAGGGACTCCTTCACATAACTGCGCATAGCGGTGTGTTCAGGTACGGACAAATTAAATAAACGACCCTTAGGGAATTTACTACCAGGAATCAAATCGATAGCACAATCACAATTCCTATGCGGAGGTAGGGCATCAGACTTGGACTCTTCAAATACATCCTGAAAGTCCGACAAGAACTCTGGGATGTCAGAAGGAATGGATGACGAAATAGACAAAAATGGAACATCACCATGTACTCCCTGACAACCCCAGCTGGTTACCGACATAGAGTTCCAATCCAATACTGGATTATGGGTTTGTAGCCATGGCAACCCCAACACGACCACATCATGCAAATTATGCAGTACCAGAAAGCGAATAACTTCCTGATGTGCAGGAGCCATGCACATGGTCAGCTGGGCCCAGTACTGAGGCTTATTCTTGGCCAAAGGTGTAGCATCAATTCCTCTCAACGGAATAGGACACCGCAAAGGCTCCAAGAAAAATCCACAACGTTTAGCATAATCCAAATCCATCAGATTCAGGGCAGCGCCTGAATCCACAAACGCCATGACAGAATACGATGACAAAGAGCACATTAAGGTAATGGACAAAAGGAATTTGGACTGTACAGTACCAATAACGGCAGAGCTATCGAACCGCCTAGTGCGTTTAGGACAATTAGAAATAGCATGAGTAGAATCACCACAATAGAAACACAGTCTGTTCAGACGTCTGTGTTCTTGCCGTTCTACTTTAGTCATAGTCCTGTCGCACTGCATAGGCTCAGGTTTACTCTCAGGCAGTACCGCCAGATGGTGCACAGATTTACGCTCGCGCAAGCGACGACCGATCTGAATGGCCAAGGACATAGACTCATTCAAACCAGCAGGCATAGGAAATCCCACCATTACATCCTTAAGAGCTTCAGAGAGACCCTTTCTGAACAAAGCCGCTAGTGCAGATTCATTCCACAGAGTGAGTACTGACCATTTCCTAAATTTCTGACAATATACTTCTACATCATCCTGACCCTGGCATAAAGCCAGCAGATTTTGCTCAGCCTGATCCACTGAATTAGGCTCATCGTAAAGCAATCCCAGCGCCTGGAAAAATGCATCAACATTACTCAATGCAGAATCTCCTGGCGCAAGAGAAAACGCCCAGTCCTGTGGGTCGCCGCGCAAAAAAGAAATAATAATCAAAACCTGTTGAATAGGATTACCAGAAGAATGAGGTTTCAAGGCCAAAAATAGCTTACAATTATTTCTGAAGCTCAGGAACTTAGTTCTGTCACCAAAAAACAAATCAGGAATCGGAATTCTTGGTTCTAGCATCGATTTCTGATCAATAGTATCTTGAATCTTTTGTACATTTACAACGAGATTATCCATTGAGGAGCACAGAGCCTGAATATCCATGTCCACAGCTGTGTCCTGAAGCACTCTAATGTCTAGGGGAAAAAAAAGACTGAAGACAGAGCTAAGAAAAAAAAATGATGTCAGGATTTCTTTTTTCCCTCTATTGGGAATCATTGGTGTGGCTCCTTGTACTGTTATGGCAGGCAATCAGGCAACACAGCGTGCAGTAATCAGCGCACATACAGAGATCTGGCAATAACCAAAAACAATAGGACGAGCTCTGAGACGTGGAATCTCTGTAGACTGCAGTACCTGATCTATCCTCACACAACTATAAGCAGCAGTGGATTGCGCCTATCAACTACCTATGCAACTCGGCACTGCCTGAGGAGCTGACTAGCCTGAAGATAGAAATACAAGCCTGACTTACCTCAGAGAAATACCCCAAAGGAATAGGCAGCCCCCCACATATAATGACTGTTAGCAAGATGAAAAGACAAACGTAGGAATGAAATAGATTCAGCAAAGTGAGGCCCGATATTCTAGACAGAGCGAGGATAGCAAAGAGAACTATGCAGTCTACAAAAAACCCTAAAACGAAAACCACGCAAAGGGGCAAAAAGACCCACCGTGCCGAACTAACAGCACGGCGGTGCACCCCTCTGCTTCTCAGAACTTCCAGCAAAAGACAATAGCAAGCTGGACAGAAAAAAACAGAAAACAAACTAGAAGCACTTATCTAGCAGAGCAGCAGGCCCAAGGAAAGATGCAGTAGCTCAGATCCAACACTGGAACATTGACAAGGAGCAAGGAAGACAGACTCAGGTGGAGCTAAATAGCAAGGCAGCCAACGAGCTCACCAAAACACCTGAGGGAGGAAGCCCAGAGACTGCAATACCACTTGTGACCACAGAAGTGAACTCAGCCACAGAATTCACAACAAGTATCATAGTAGTTATATTCTTGTACATAGGGGCAGTATTATAGTAGTTATATTCTTGTACATAGGGGCAGTATTATAGTAGTTATATTCCAGTACATAGGGGGCAGCATTATAGTAGTTATATTCTTGCATATAGGAGAAGTATTATAGTAGTTATATTCTTGTACATAGGAGCAGTATTATAGTAGTTATATTCCAGTACATAGGGGGCAGCATTATAATAGTTATATTCTTGTACATAGGAGCAGTATTATAGTAGTTATATTCTTGTACATAGGGGCAGTATTATAGTAGTTATATTCTTGTACATAGGAGCAGTATTATAGTAGTTATATTCTTGTACATAGGAGCAGTATCATAGTAGTTATATTCTTGTAGATAGGAGCAGTATTATAATAGTTATATTCTATTACATAGGGGCAGTATTATAGTAGTTATATTCTTGCACATAGGGGCAGTATTATAGTAGTTATATTCTTGTACATAGGGGCAGTATTATAGTAGTTATATTCTTGTACATAGGGGCAGTATTATAGTTATATTCTTGTACGTAGGAGCAGTATTATAGTAGTTATATTCCAGTACATAGGGGGCAGTATTATAGTAGTTATATTCTTGTACATAGGAGTAGTATTATAGTAGTTATATTCCAGTACATAGGGGGCAGCATTATAGTAGTTATATTCTTGCATATAGGAGAAGTATTATAGTAGTTATATTCTTGTACATAGGAGCAGTATTATAGTAGTTATATTCCAGTACATAGGGGGCAGCATTATAATAGTTATATTCTTGTACATAGGAGCAGTATTATAGTAGTTATATTCTTGTACATAGGGGCAGTATTATAGTAGTTATATTCTTGCATATAGGAGCAGTATTATAGTAGTTATATTCTTGTACATAGGGGCAGTATTATAGTAGTTATATTCTTGTACATAGGAGCAGTATTATAGTAGTTATATTCTTGTATATGGAAGCAGTATTATAGTAGTTATATTCTTGAACGTATGGGCAGTATTATAATTGTAAAGATCCTATAAAATCTGTGTTGTATACTGAGAGATGATGAGCGGGACATTCAGATTAGAAAATAAGTGATTAATATTCCAAATAACACGGCACTAGACATGCTCCATACATGTGATATGAATCACATACTAATATGTGATACTCCTCCACACGGATCAGTCATCTGACATCTCCACTCTCCTGATTTGTGTTTGCATCTTCCATTTCCAGGAGCGTAAATCTTCAGACAGAAGTGGAGCCGTCATTTTACTTCTGTAACGAGATCCTCTTTACTTTATAATTTGTTGCGACAGTAAATTTCCATCCGCAGACGCTTCATATACGCCACAATCATAATTTTGTCTCACTGTGCATATTTTCTCAATTTGTCAATTTTCCAATTACTCGTAAAGCCATACGTCATTCCAAAATTGGTAAATAGACCATACAAAGAGGACTCGAATCTCCCGAGGATTAAACAAGAAAGACATCAATAGGTGATGCCGTAGTGTGAGGCTCGATGAGAGAACAACTTCTATCACTCAAACCTTCCACAAATTCACACGTGTATCACAGCCCATTTCATAGTATTACCCAATATTGACTTTGCATAATGGGCAAATCTCTCGGTGATCTGGGATATACAGTCATGAGAAAAACTACGTAAACCCTTTTTGGAATTCCATGGTTTTACACATAAGGCCATAAAGAAAAATCTGGTCCTTAGAAAGTATTACAAGTAGGTTAATCCAACCTCAGATAAAGAACTACACGTAACCAATGACCGTGTCATAATTTACCACAAACTAGGCCAAAATGTAGAAAGTATGTAAACAAGTCCATTCTCACGGCTTCAATAGGAATTAAAAGGTTAAGTAGCCACCAGTTACTGCTTACTAAATGCACTTGATGGTTCATCAGCATGTGTGACCGCCTCTACAAAAGCAGACGTTTGGGTGGTTTACTGATCTGGATCAAGTCAAGGAGGAAAGACGTCATCAATGATCTTAGAGAAGCATTTGTTGATGCTCATCAATCTGGGAAGGGCTTTCCATCATTCCATAGTGAGAAAGATTATTCACCAGTGAAAATCATTCAAGACAGTTGACATTCTTCCCAGTAGTGGACACCCCGGCAAATTTTACCACAAGTTTAGAGCGTGCCATATTCTGAGAAGGTGCAAAAAAAAAAAAAAACCTAAAGAACTACAGCTCAGACTCTAAGGGCCTCAGCATGTTAAAAGTTTAAGTTAATGTCATTGTAATTAGAAAAAGTCTGAACAAGTATGGCTTATGTGAAAGTGCTTCCAAGCTTCTCTTGAACATTTGATCTCTTGAGCATTTGAACCAACAAGTCTTCTGTAACATCATTTTTTGGATAGACAAGACTGAAGTGGAGATGTCTGGCCATAATGACCTTTGTCACGTTTGGTGAAAACCAAACACAGCATACCAACTGTCAAGCATGGTGGTGGAGGGAGAGGATTAGGTTGTGTTTTGCAGCCACAAGACCTGAGCATCTTGCAGTCATTGAGCTGAACCTGATTTTCCTCTGTATACCAAAGTATTCTAGAGTCAAATGTGAGGTCATCTGTCTAAAAGCTAAAGCTTGGCTGAAACTGGGACATGTGACAGGACTAGTTTTTGGTAAAATAAGTGACATGGTGTAATTTATCATGTGATGTTGTCCATATGAGGTTGTATTTACATAATTTTAAGACCTTCCACGGACCAGATTTTTTTTATTTTAGGTCCCAATACGTAAAACCACAGTATTCAGAGGGTGTACTTTGTTTTTCTTATGATTGTATGTGGTTTTCTAGGACAGTCCAAATAAAAACGAAT
Organism: Ranitomeya imitator; assembly: GCF_032444005.1. NCBI lineage: Eukaryota > Metazoa > Chordata > Amphibia > Anura > Dendrobatidae > Ranitomeya > Ranitomeya imitator. The sequence continues at coordinate 24,799,411 of NC_091287.1, forward strand.
GCATTTTTACATCACAATGCTTAAAATAAATAACAACACAAATTAAACTCCGCTTAATTATCATCTTAAACAATAGACACTTGGTCATCAAGTGAACCCACCCAAGAAATTGAAGAACCCAGATCTAAAAGTGATGCCCCTACATGGAACAGGTTTTTTGGGAAAAAGTAAAATTTTCATGGAATTTTGACACTTCAAACAGAATGAAATGCTATATATTTAGTCTAATGAGTAATTGGTTGTCTGCGTTTAGTTTTGACAGATCACAAGTCCAAGAGAAGAGATTGGTAATGTTCAAATATCTGGTTTCACCGACAAATACACATCTTGTCCTAGACTAGAGATGAGCGAAGATTTTGGTCCAGCACAGTCAATAGTACATAGCTTCCGGATAGAAGTCCTAAACTACCTATTTTTCGACATCCCTGGCGATACTTATAGTTAGTAGGATGGGAATGCCGGCATCGCACAGGGCCTATGAATCAAGAGACATGGTCAAGAAGACCTACCACTTCATTCACGCGAGGGACACAAGAAACAAGTTTTTGGAATTGGCAGAGGTCTCAGTGGTCAGATCTCCACTGATAAGTGATAAATGATGTTTGTGGGACTACAAAGACACTTGTTGTTCACTGGATGAGAAAGTTTGGGGCCTTTTAATTTAAAGTTTTGTTTCTACTACTGCCGGAATTGTTATTTCAGAAATGTTTACGTCTTCTAAGTAGTGATGAGCGAATGTGCTTGAATATGGCGCTTTCCAAGCCTGGTCGTGTGCTAACGGAGTGACTTCGGCGAGCTCGAAAAATATGCTGGAGTCCCCGAGCCTGCATGTCTCGCGGCTGTTCAAACAGCCTAACAAACAGGAGATCCCTAAATGTGTTGCGCTTGTCGAACAGCCACAAGACACGCAGCTGCAGAGACTCTAACATATTTTTTGACCATGCCGAAGACACTCGGTTATCACACCTTATTCTAACACATTCGCTCATCACTACTTCTAAATAATAACTGGAAGCAAAATTTAAAAAAATAAAAACGAGCCAAAACACATGAGTAGGAAGCCTTTATGTAAAACAAGGAAGTTTGTTAATGTCAGTGGTCAACTCACGGAGTGCTGCAGACGTTAATATCAGTCTGACTCATCAATAAATCACTTTGCATACAAGGATGCGCCGCTGACATGTCCCTTTTTACTCGCCGATAATTTAAGGAAGATTTATAGGAGCACTTCGTAGACAATTAGGAGGAAAACTTTAATGAATGACGACTCTAAGAAGCCAAAAGATGGAGCTGCCAACTTCAACAAGTCTTTCTTTTTAGGAGTATAAAAGTTCTCGTGTACAGCGCATGGACTGTCAGGGAGGAAACGAGGCCGTGATGCCTACCGCAAACAATAAGAATGACCGTACAAAAAACGGTGGTCAACAACTCAGGACAGTCAGGGGGAAACAAGGCTGAAATCCAAATGGTGGAGTTGGTTTTATCTTGAAATTGGATTTTCAAAAATAAAAAAACTTGGAAAAAACATGTCTACATAAGCAGAAAGGGTAAGAAGTATGAAGTAGGAGGTTGCTATATTTACTGAACCAATAAGTCATCTCTTCCTTTGTGGTTCTTGCTTACCCTTATGCTTTTCATCAAATAAGAACCTGCAGCTGCATCTCCCTCCTCTCCTTCCTATTTGTCCTTTGATTATGGATGTATACTGGATGTTTTTTTTTTAATCTCAGAGTGTCTTCTTAAAGCTGTAATGTGTGAACTTTTCTATGTTTTATGACCAGAAAAGTTAGTACATTACAACTGGAAGACAACACTCAGACATTAAAAAAAATCTATGTATCTAGTGTACAACCATAAACATAAGACAAATAGGAAGGGGAAGTGGGAGATGCAGCTGCAGCTTATTAATCAGTGAAAATCATAAAAAGGAAAAGTTAAGAGATAAGAAGAAAGGAAGTGATAACTTATTGGCTCAGAAAATATAGCAACGTTTCTACATTAAAGCTGGAAGAACACAGACAAAGTATCTAGTATACAAACAAAGGCTGCCGTCACACGTTCAGTATTTGGTCAGTATTTTACATCAGTATTTGTAAGCCAAAACCAGGAGTGGGTGATAAACGCAGAAGTGGTGCATATGTTTCTATTCTACTTTTCCTCTATTTGTTCCACTCCTGGTTTTGGCTTACAAATACTGATATTACCATAGTCCTTATTGAAACACAAGGCTGTGAATCACTTCGAGAGTCAAATAAATCACATATTCAATTGTGGAGTATCACAAAAGAAACAGAAGTGAGGAAAGGAGGAAAATATCTTTGATAAAATGTAATAAATGTATTAAAGCAATATATTAAAATAACACAGAACATTAAAATATAAAAAAGAAAGAAAAAATGGGGGGGAGGGGGTTAAACCACCAGACTAGGAGAAACAAATCTACACTATACCATAATGGGTTACAATATATTGAAAAAAGATAAATACTATAAACCCAATAAAAAGGTGGTAATACTGGAGTAATGAGAGCGATATAGGCACCACGGAGCCAGGTAAAGGTAAACAAAAGACCTAAAATATTCCCCAGCAGAGTAAATGATCAGGCATACACTGAGTACATGTCTTAAACAGGGATACAAAGCAAGAAACAACCTGCTAATGTCCTGTAGAGTACTTCCCAGTAAACAAATGCCAATGTAAGTACAGAGCCTGCTGTGCAACGAGTGTATTGCCAAGGACTTAGTTTACCTGTCAATCAAGTGATGGTGTCTAGCGCTGAATGGTGAGGTGTAGATCAGGTTCCCATGCGCCAGACAAGCGCTGTTTCGCCGTAGCTTCTTCAATGGGGCGAGGACAGGGACAGGGAGGTGTGGAAGGCTTTTTATAGTGAGTGGGAGTAGCGTGGGAACAGCCGGAAAACGCCTACGGCAGCTTGAATTGCGCGCGCTCAAAGGGCCGCCCCACCAGACCAAAGGGGACTTCCGAGCATGCACACCGTGACACGCAGTGGAACGCACTGCGGTCACGTGATGGCGCCTCCCGGAAGACAGGGGCAGGGTACGGACCCCGCGCGTGCGCAGTGCCGCCGAGGAGTATCTGACCAGGGAAGAGGATGGATAAGGCGGTAGTCACGAGTGTCAGAGGGGTAATTGCTGCGCGCGAAAAAGGGCCGTCCCACCATACTAAGGGGACTCCGGAGCATGCGCACCGTGACACGCAGTGGAACGCACTGCGGTCACGTAGCTGGCGCATCTCCGGGGTCAGTGGGGGAAGCGGACCCCGCGTGGGAAGTGGGAGAAGTGGGAGATGCAGCTGCAGTTTATTACTCAGTGAAAAGCATAAAAGGAAAAAGTAAGAGAAGCACAAAGGAAGAGAACTTATTGGATCAGAAAACAGCAACGTTTTTACATTAAAGCTGGAAGAACATGGACATAAAAAAATCTAGTGTATAACGATGAAAAACAGGAAGGGGAAGAGGGAGCTGCAGCTGCAGTTACCCAGTGAAAAGCACAAAGGAGGAGGTAACTAATTGGACCAGAGAATATAAAAGTTCTTACACTACAGCTGTAACAACACTGACAAAAAATGTATCTAGTATACAACCATGAACGACAAAAAGGAAGGGGAGGAGGGAGATGCAGCTGCAGTTACTTAGTGAAAAGAACAAAGGAGGAGGTAACTAATTGGATCAGAGAATATAAAAGGTCTTACACTACAGCTGTAACAACACTGACAAAAAATGTATTTAGTATACAACCATGAACATTAGACAAAAAGAAAGGGGAGGAGGGAGATGCAGCTGAAGTGACCTAGTGAAAAGCACAAAGGAGGAGGTACATGTAACTAATTGGATCAAAGAATATAAAAGTTCTTACACTACAGCTGTAAGAACAGGGACACAACTTTTTTATTTAGTATAAAACCATGACCATTAGACAAACAGGAAGGGGAGGAGGGAGATGCAGCTGCATTTTCTTACTTAGTGAAAAGCATATGGTTACTCAGAGAATTTTAGATTTAAGAATCGGTCTACTTTAATCTACCCGTGATCCCATTAAGAGTGGGGCCAAATGGTGATATTGGCTGTGATAAGTGGTTATAGATCACATTCTACTTGCTATATTTGCAACATTCCAACAAAAGTTAAAATTGACCAACGAGTTTGCGATGAGCAAGTTGCGAGAAATCCAAACCTGAAATGCAAAATGCAGCTCGCAACACGACCACATTTGATTTCATTGAGTTGCCATGTGCCGTTTGCCTTGTAGCCGCAGCCGGACACATATGAAGACCATGGAAGTCACTGCCCTTCTCCTAGGAAAAAGCAAAACAGGACTACCCTGAAGTCGTAGAAAACCCCGCAGCACATAAAAGCGTTAGATTGTGTCATGTGATGCTGATTTTCAGCAGGTCCACAGCTGCGCTCGGCAATACGTAAAAGGCAGAACGCTGCGGTCTCTCCAGTGGCGACTATTAATAGGCAGATATTCATTCCTCATGATAAATGGCATATACTGTCACTGGAGGAACACAGCAATAAGACAGCTGGTTGTTTCCCTAGGAAAATAGACCTAGCGACATGGATCATTTTCATAGCGGCAGCTGCGACAAGTTTGACATTTGCTTCGTGACGAATTCTGAAGCAGTCATCAAGAAAGTGTCCCCACTGGGACCACCCGGTACACATCAGCCTAGATTGCTTTCATTTATCCTCCTTAAACACACATATATAAAAATAAAAACTGCACTTAAAAAATAAAATAAAATCATACACAAATTCAACATATACGTGTAAAATAAATTTAGCGTTTTTACGAAATACTGATTGCAGTGCTCGGTCACCCCTGTAGGTGGCAGTAGAGGACCGGTGTATTTTTTCCCCCATTATTTATATATAGCAACGCTTTAATAAGAAAGCCGTTAGTTACTCCGAGCAGTGCTGTGTGACACTCAGGATTTCTATTAAGGGTGATTTTTGTTATCAGCTGCATTCCATTTCCCAACATTGGGACGGCTGGTATAGGAAGAGAAAAAAAAAGCCTTCAAAAATCATCACTTGCTTCCGCGATAATACTTCTTAATGCATTGCCGTCCATTTCACCTTCCCCATCGGCTGGGGACACATTTTTAGAGAAGTTTGAACAATGGGATTTTAGTGCTTTTATTTTTCCCCATTTACAGCTCCGCTAAAAAAAAAAAAATAAAAATAATAAAAAAAGTATAAAAATAAAACCAAAACTAAAAAAAAAAGGCTATATTTAAAAAATACATATTTTAAAAAAAAATATTAAATGCATACATCTCATTGGCTGGGACATGATAGAAAACAAAGTCATCCGCTAAAGTAGAGCTTCATTAAAAACTACAATGAAAAAAAAAAACAAATAAAAGTAAAACTTCAAATGAAGAACAAATCAGTTTTAAGTAATACACAAATTCATTCAATCCCATAGAATTGAACAACAATTACCGGAAATAATTTCCTTCTACAAAAAAATAAAGAAAGATCTGTCCATATACAGAAATTGAAAGCTGAATTCTTTAAAATTAAAAATGATAAAAATTACGAAAATATAACGAACATTTTTTTTAATTTAGAAAATGTAAAATTGAAAACTACTAAAAGTTTTTATTAAAATTCTAATTCTTATAAATTTAATTTAGAAAAAAAAAAACAGAACAGAAAATGAAATATTTCTGAGAAACAAAAGTAACAATTTGTTGAATGAAGTCACAAATTTTCGTTAAAGTCACGTCATCTTTTTCATAATAGTAGGAATTAGTTACATTATCATTTATAAAGAAAAAAAAAAGTTTAAGGTAAAATGGGCAATTTCATTGGTCCCGATTAAAATTAATTAAAATTGTAATGTTCTATGGTTTCCCCATAATTCTTTAAATGGAGCATTTACTTTATAGTTTTCAGCATTCGGTTCATTAACTAAAGTTCAAAATGTGTGTTACTCGCTACATTAAGCCCCCGCGGCTCCGCACTTTCTTGTTTCTTCCTTCACTTTTCCATTGCAGCGAATAAAGCAATTATCTGTCTGGAATTCGTATATTTGGGATTCTTACTTCTAATACAAAAGACAATTAATATACCGCTGCCCGACATCTCTCCAATCTCATCGTCTCATGACACATCAGAAGACGACCTTACAGGAAACACCTAATTAAACCTTCCGCAAATACGGAGAATAGGACTCCAGGAACGTCAATCGTCATTAATTAGCGTTTGTAATTACAATAGTAACAGGACAAGGAACATAAAAACACAAAGAAAGGAGAAAAGTATACAACACTGTGGAAACAATAAGAAGTGAAGCAGGAGCACTATTATAGTAGTTATGTCCTTGCATTCGCAGTGAATATTCACTTCTCTTATAGCGCGCGCAGTGTCAGCAGCTGCCAGGCTATCAGGGGAGCGCGCCACTTAAGAGTTGTGAATATTCACCTCTCTCCACTCCCATAGGCGTGAAGTGGAGTGAATATTCATTACCTTAATGAGAGGGGACATGTGATCACCTGCCCGCTGCTGGCACCGGAACAAGATGCAGCGAGGGCGCGCAGGGAAGGTAAGTAGGATGTGTTTTTTTAAATGCTTTTCTCATGGAGGCCATGCATACAAGGATAGAGATGAGGAACCATGCATACAAGGACAGGGGATGAGGGGACAGTGCAGACAAGGATGGGGGTGAGGAGCCATACATACCAGGATAGGGATGAGGGGACAATGCATATCTGGCTTATACTCGAGTTAATACATTTCCCAGTTTTTCTTAGGTGCCTCGGCTAAAACGCGGGTTGGCTTATACTCGAGTATATACGGTAGTTATAGTCTTGTACATAGGGGCAGTATTATAGTAGTTATATTCTTGTATATAGGGGCAGTATTATAAGTTACATTCTTGTACATTTATGCAGTATTATATTAGTTATATTCTTGTACATAGGGACAGTATTATAGTAGTTGTAGTCTTGTACATAAGAGCAGTATTATAGTAGTTATATTCTTGTACATAGGGGGCAGTATTATAGTAGTTATATTATTGTACATAGGGGGCAGTATTATAGTAGTTTTATTATTGTACATAGGGGCAGTATTATGGTAGATATATTCTTGTACATAGGGAGCAGTATTATAGTAGTTATATTCTTGTACATAGGAGCAGTATTATAGTATTTATATTCTTGTACATAGGGGGCAGTATTATAGTAGTTATATTCTTGTACATAGGGGCAGTATTATAGTAGTTATATTCTTGTACATAGGCGCTGTATTATAGTAGTTATATTCTTGTACATAGGGGCAGTATTATAGTAGTTATATTATTGTACATAGGAGCAGTATTATAGTAGGTATATTCTTGTACATAGGAGCAGTATTATAGTAGTTATATTCTTGTATATAGGGGCAGTATTATAGTAGTTATATTCTTGTACATAGGAGCAGTATTATAGTAGTTATATTCTTGTACATAGGAGCAGTATTATAGTAGTTATATTTTTGCACATAGAGGCAGCATTATAGTAGTTATATTATTGTACTTAGTGGCAGTATAGTTGTTATATTCTTGTACATAGGGGGCAGTATTATAGTAGTTATATTCTTGTACATAGGCGCTGTATTATAGTAGTTATATTCTTGTACATAGGGGCAGTATTATAGTAGTTATATTCTTGTACATAGGAGCAGTATTATAATAGTTATATTCTTGTACATAGGAGCAGTATTATAGTAGTTATATTATTGTACTTAGTAGCAGTATATTAGTTATATTCTTTTACATAGGGGCAGTATTCTCAGGCTGTGTTCACACGTTCCGTTTTTTTTGCGGTTTTTCCCGATAAAAACGCTATAAAACCGCAAAAAGACCGCATACAATAAGCATCCCATCATTTAGAATGAATTCCGCATGTTTTGTGCACATGATGCGTTTTTTTCCGCAAAAAAAAACGCATCAGGCACAAAATCCGGACATGCTCTATCTTTTTGCGTTTTTTTTTGCGGATTTCCCACTCCAAAATGCATTGGGAAGTGTCCGGAAAAAACCGCGGCAAAAACGCGTCAAAACCGCGGCAAAAACGCACGCGGTTTTCTTGCGGATTTCATGCAGAAAATGTCCGGAATTGTCAGGAATTTTCTGCATGAATTCCTGAACGTGTGCACATAGCCTCATAGTTACATTTTTGTCCCTAAAGATACCTAGTATGATTTTGGCCCAGTTTTTATTATTAAAGCACCTATACTCTCAGAGCTGTAATGGTAGTTCTCTTGGTCTTTGCACACATCTAACCGTATCGAGAACATTTGTGCATTTAAACAATTGATTTAGGTAACTCACTATAAATACACCTTACTCCACAGAAAAACAGGAGACGAAAAAAAAAATCCAAGCACACCGGCATCTGAGGGCAATTTATTTCCCGATTTAACAATGAGCTGTAGTTCTTTCATCTTTCCAAGGATTGAGAAAAGTATGAATATTTAGGGCCCAGAGTGGCAGCTGGAATATGACTTCTATAAAGAGGTACTTGTACAAACATCAATATGAAGAGGATGCTCTACAGGCCGCACTGCAGGAATTCATCCCACAGGGTGAGGAGGATTTATGGGCGCGTCTACGGTTGTCATTTTTAGTGAGCCATCACTTACTGCCGGGACAGAACTGTCAGACATTCTCACTGAACATGCTAAGTGCATTTAAACCGTTTAGAAAGGGTCAATTTAAAGGGTTTACTCATCAGCACCTTCACTTGGTCACACATTAGTCCTTTCCTGAATTAGTCCTTTTCCACGTTCAGGATTGCATCAGGATTTGACGCAGGTAAAATCTGCACCAAATCTGCACCTGAGGTCACCTGCGTTTTTCATGCGGATTTGTGTGTGTTTTTGTAAGCTCAATAAAGATATACAAAAAAAAAAAGAATTGTGATGTCATTTCTTGTCCAACCTCTTCATTTACATACTCCATTGAAGAATATACACACACAGCTGGATAGATAGATACGTTCGATGGATACAATAGATAGACAGATATGATAGATATGTATCGTATCTATCTATCGTATCTATCTATCACATCTATCTATGGATCTATCGTATTTATCTATGGTATCTATCTATCAATATATCTATCTATTATCTACCGATATATCTATCTATAAATATATCTTTATATAGATATATCGATAAATAGATAATAGATTGATACAATAGATAGATAATAGATAAATAGATGATTGATAGATACGATAGATAGATATGATAGATGGATGACACAAGCGAGAAACTCGGATGAGTCTCGCATCTTAATACCCGGCACTGCCGCCAGCACTCGGGTGCGGAGCGTGCAGCTGCATGTATTTCTATGCAGCTGCATGCTCCGCTCCTGAGTGCCGGTGCCAGTGTCGGGTATTAAGATGCGAGACTCGTCCGAGTTTCTCGCATGTGTGATCCCTGCCTTAAATAAAGACACACACACAAAATCTGCATTAGGCTGGGGTCACACTCGCGAGAAACTCACACAAGTCTCTTGCTTCAATACCCGGCACTGCCACCGGCACTCGGAAGCGGAGAGTGCGGCTGCATGTATTTCTATGTTTTCACACTCGTGGTAGCATGAGACGGACTCTACAACCCACACAAGTGGCTCAGGTAGTGCAGCTCATCCAGGATGGCACATCAATGCGAGCTGTGGAAAGAAGGTTTGCCGTGTCTGTCAGCGTAGTGTCCAGAGGCTGGAGGTGCTACCAGGAGACAGGCCAGTACACCAGGGGATGTGGAGGGGGCCGTAGGAGGGCAACAACCCAGCAGCAGGACCGCTACCTCAGCCTGTGCAAGAAGGAACAGGAGGAGCACTGCCAGAGCCCTGCAAAATGACTGCAGCAGGCCACAAATGTGCATGTGTCTGCACAAACGGTTAGAAACTGACTCCATGAGGACGGTCTGAGTGCCCGACTGTTGTGAATTCTGTGGCAGAGCTCCCTCCTGTGGTCACAACTGGTACTTCGGCTGATTCTCTCTGTGAGCTTCCGTTGGTGGAGGAAAGTGGTACTGCGGCTTCTGAGTTTCCTCCCTCAGGTGATGTGGTGAGGTCGTTAGGTGCTTCTCTACTTAACTCCACCTAATGCTTTGATCCTGGCTTCCTGTCAATGTTCCAGTGTTGGACTTGTTTTTCCCTGGATCATTCCTGTGGCCTGCTGCTCTGCATAGCTAAGTTCTTCTTTGCTATTTGTTTGCTATTTTTTCTGTCCAGCTTGTCTAATTGTTTTGCTGGAAGCTCTGGGACGCAAAGGGTGTACCTCCGTGCCGTTAGTTCGGTACGGAGGGTCTTTTTGCCCCCTTTGCGTGGTTTTCTTTAGGGTTTTGTGTAGACCGCAAAGTTACCTTTCCTATCCTCGCTCTGTTAAGAAAGTCGGGCCTCACTTTGCTGAATCTATTTCATCTCTACGTTTGTCTTTTCATCTTAACTCACAGTCATTATATGTGGGGGGCTGCCTTTTCCTTTGGGGTATTTCTCTGAGGCAAGGTAGGCTTATTTTCTATCTTCAGGCTAGTTAGTTTCTCAGGCTGTGCCGAGTTGCATAGGCAGAGTTAGGCGCAATCCACGGCTGCCTCTAGTGTTGTTTGGAGAGGATTAGGGATTGCGGTCTGCAGAGTTCCCACGTCTCAGAGCTCGTTCTATGATTTTGGGTTATTGTCAGATCACTGTATGTGCTCTGACCGCTATGTCCATTGTGGAACTGAATTGCCTTTCATAACACCCGACGTCCACAGATGGGGGTTGTGCTCACAGCCCAACACCGTGCAGGACGCTTGGCATTTGCCACAGAACACCAGGATTGGCAAATTCGCCATCTGCCGCCTCATCAGGAGCATGCCCAGGCATTGTAGGGAGATCATACAGGCACTTGGAGGCCACACACACTACTGAGCATCATTTCCTTGTCATGAGGCATTTCCACTGAAGTTGGATCAGCCTGTAACTTCATTTTACAGTTTGATTTTGAGCATCATTCCAACTCCAGACATCCGTGGGATTTTATTTGTGATTTACGTTGATCATTTTTAGGTTTTATTGTTCTCAACACATTCCATTATGTAATGAATAAAGATTTACAACTGGAATATTTCATTCAGTGATATCTAGGATGTGGGATTTTAGTGTTCCCTTTATTTTTTGAGCAGTGTATAATGGAGGTCAATTAAAACTACAGCCTGCTTATTGATGCCTGCGAGCAAATTGCATCATGTGTAAAGTGATCCGCCATTGCTTGCAATTAGCGACTGTATGCTTCTTCCAGAAAGAGTCCAAAATAGTTTATGAAGCGATAAAGTGAACAACATGAGCAATGGCCTTGGGTATGGAGATAAAATCTGATTAGCACTGGCTGGAACACATGAGGCTTTTCTGCCACCGAGGGACAGGAGCAGCTGTCAGATTACTGGCTGCTACGAGTCAGAAGGAATTAGTTTGACCTGCTGATCCAATGGCTAGTCATTAGTCAAAGTGCGTCTCCGGAGAAATAGATTCCCCTCTCTGCAAACACTGTAATTAACTGTGAGGTTTACACAGGTGATTATTATAGGAGGCTCGTCCCCGCCGGACGCCAACAATTTCTACATCACCAGGTGAACTTAAAATTAACTCTGTATTTTGGGATTGGAATGAGAACGAAAAAAAACCTAAAGCAAAGAGCAATGTACTACGGCATGCGAGATTTCAACGCGGTGGATAAAAGGGCAGCCCTTCGATAGTGGTAACTTTTTACCACCGCTGTTGACCTCGGAAACGCGTTTCATCCAGATTCAAATATTATCTGGTAGAGAAGTTTTTTTTGGCCCTGCACCCCTTGCAGGACGACAAAGTGGCGCACAGATCATGTGCGTACCCATAGTCCAAAGTGGTAGGGACTCCGTCATGCTCATGAGTTCTTTGCGCTATATGCACATGGCAGATGTTGTTTCCTTAAACTGCCGGCAGTGATGCATCTTTACTGGCGGCTTTGATACCTGCACTTTTTATTTTAAATGTCGCATGTGACATTCGGTGGCTTCTGCAGAGGATAAATGACAAAACACAGAAAGTACGCACAGCCAGAATGTTCATTATTTTTGGCATTTTTTTTTGTGCTCTTACAGACGAATTCACATTGGCAGTCCATTTTAAAAAAAAGGGCTTTAAAATTCCCTACCTTGTTGTGTAGTAAGATCCTCTGGAGACCCCTGTGTGAAGTTGCTGCACAGATAGAGGCAGGATTTTATCCCGCTTTGGGCTACGTTTTGTACGCCGTTTTGGATGCATATAAGCTTATATGCCAGAAAACCAGCATGAAACGCGTTGAAATACGTTTCTGACTTTGGCATTTCCAGCCAGTTTGAAACAGCACAGCTGAAATGGGTGGAGCTGGGAAGGATGGGGCAGGACTATGTCTGACCGCCAAATTCATCAAAAAGTGCTAGTAAAGTTACTCCAGTCCAGGCTGCGGACTGGAGCAGCATTTGTGGCGAGGCACGCTGAGATGCACGCCACGAATAACGTGCCGAACTCATGAAGTGACGCCTCCTAGTGAATTTGCTTCATCGCTCATCACATTTCAGCGAGCCCTTCAATAAGACTGGCTTGCACAATGCAAGTCATAATGAATTTAGCCCTATAAAGTATTGCAGATTTTTCTTTTTTTTTGGGGCGGGGGGATAGGGGGGGGTGAGAGAGGATCAATAATTTCACTAGCCATTTACTTATTTTTTTTTTAAATGGTGGCAAAGAAAGGAAAACCCTCTAAGCCTCTCAACGCCCAAGAACAATATTTTAACCTTAAAAGTTTGGTAAAAGCAAAACAGGAAAAATTAATGAAAAAATTTACTTTTTCATCGGGTGACTGCTGGTGTGTATACACGTGCCGATAATCAGGAACGACCGTCCTTCCGAGAGGACGTTCTTGAACACAGCTCTAAATCTGCTGCTTTATCATCTGTGTGCCCAGGGGCGAGTAGGCCATATGTCCACTCCGGGCAGCTGTACACCGGCTCAGTAGGTAAGGGGTCCGCTGTCACTTTTAAAATGACCATCTAATATCTGTCTGATTGCATGGAAGGGACCGAGCTAATGAAATTGATATTTCGCTGTAACCAATGGGTTGTCGGACTTATGGAGGGTTCTCCAACATGAGGTTCTGCAGTGCAAGGAGACCATATACTGTTCTTGCACACAGGACCTCCGCTGCCCAGGTCGATCTCTTCCTATAAATTCTATATCATCTGTAGGATAACCGTTTATTCACGACTCGGCGAGCATTTTTCGATGGGGTCACTGACTGGTAGCTGATATGGATGGTACATCAGACAGACCATGAATGTTACATGATTTGCTTTTGTCACGGTCAATTACTCACATAGAGCGTGCACATTACTCGTCACCTGCCGGTCAATGATCCATATTCTAACCTCGCCGCTCAACAAGGCATCAAGTGATGGCAAAAACTCCAGTATGGCACGTCCAATGACAGCACGGAAATGTCTTGAGAATCATCTTACTTCCAAACGGTTGAATAAGAGGAATCTAAAGCGAAATAAGTCTTCCCAAGTAAATGCAATAGAAAAAAGTGCAACAGCCAAAGATGCCGCTACTAATTGGAAGAAGCGCAGTGCTCAACTTCGCAAAGTGGCCTTTTCAAACAGTTGATAGGCGAGATGGACCCCAAACTGTCCGACATTGATGGCTTAGCCGAATTTCCCTTTAAACGTTCTCTTCTGACACTTACTCCATCACCTTCAACCACCAGAACAGAGGCGCTCCTCCAAGGCCACAAACTGATTCAGCACTACACAAAAATGTCATTTACTGGATATTTCACACAAAAAAATTCAATGCAAAGATTGACCAGACTCTCCACTGGTGGCAAATGTAAAAAAAATAAAAATAAGGATCAGACATGTTCTATTTCAACATGCTCAATCATATGCCATGGCCTTAAAAAGTGGCTTATTTAGTTGTGCTCATTTAAAAGAACATGATGGCGGTAAGAGGAATATCTGCTTGACCGATAGCTATTCTTTGGGAATGGCCAGCTTTACACAAAGTTTATTTTATTCAAAGGGAACCTGTCACCCCGAAATTCGCGGGTGAGGTAAGCCCACCGGCATCAGGCGCTTATCTACAGCATTCTGTAATGCTGTAGATAAGCCCCCGATGTTACCTGAAAGAGGAGAAAAAGACGTTATATTATACTCACCCAGGGGCGGTCCCGCTGCTGGTCAGGTCAAACGGGCGTTTCCGGTCCGCTGCGGCGCCTCCCATCTTCATTACAAGACGTCCTCTTCTGACCTTCAGCCACGGCTCCGGCGCAGGCGTACTTTGCTCTGCCCTGTTGAGGGCAGAGGATAGTACTGCAGTGCGCAGGCGCCGGAAAGGTCAGAGGCCCGGCGCCTGCGCACTGCAGTACTTTGTCTGCCCTCAACAGGGCAGAGCAAAGTACGCCTGCGCCGGGGCTGAAGATCAGAAGAGGACGTCTTGTAATGAAGATGGGAGGCGCCGCAGTGGACCGGAGACGCCCGTTTGACCTGACCAGCAGCGGGACCGCCCCTGGGTGAGTATAATATAACGTCTTTTTCTCCTCTTTCAGGTAACATTGGGGGCTTATCTACAGCATTGCAGAATGCTGTAGATAAGCCCCTGATGCCGGTGGGCTTACCTCACCCGCGAATTTCGGGGTGACAGGTTCCCTTCAATGTTGATCACTTTATAAAAGATTTTTATTCATTAAAGATCAATGAAAAATGGACTGGATAACTGATACACAAGGCACCAGTTTTAAAGGGTTTACCCAGGTCTAAAATATTAATGCCCTTCTCATTAGGAGGAAAGGAAGCGGGGGTCACTGTGTTCAGAGCTGTTCACTACTGAACGCTACATGCACATGAACTGCAGGATTACTTTCTTACACTTGACAGTGCCAGTGTGATAACGTAGGCGGAATTAGTGCGCAATGCGCTCCCGTCCCACAGAATAAGAGAGCAGTTGCAGCCCCAGTGATGTCTATGCCCATCCTACCCAGTGATGTCTATGCTCCCAAGTGAGGTCTGTGCCCCCTAGCCCAACCCAGTGATGTCTATGCCCCCAGCCCTCCCCAGTCATGTGTGATGACACAGCATTTATTCTTCATTATGTCAGATGTATAGATTTAGAAAGCCCAGAGACATGAGCTATCGTTCATATCAGTCTGAACGTTGACTCTTTTTGTAGATAGATTTTGTGTTTGTGAATAGGTGAATGGCTGCTGTTTACCTATTATATCAGCTCCTACAGTTTATTGTGTTGCTATCTTTGGAGGACAGGGACGCATGGTAATTGAACATTCGATGTTTGCTAATATGTTGATTACCCATTGCATAGGTCCATGCAGCTCGCTGACCTGCAAACAGTGAAGGACAAACTATGCAGATTCATTTAATACTTGAACAATGAGAGTTGACTTCATCCCACCTTCCCTGTGGATGATGGCCTGAAGGACAGTTGTAAACTATAAAAGGGGGATCTGCCTATGTTCATAGAGAGACTCTACAGAAAAACAGCTAAAGCACAATGGCTCCATCAAGAGAAATATAGATCTGACACTCTACAGGATAACAAAAAGTCCAGCTTACCGTAATGGACATCCTTAGGTGTTCAGAGCATACGAAACGCTGTGCCAAGGCATGAAGCAATCAAAAATAAGAGAAATCCAGCTCAATGAACAAGTTGAACTGGATTTCTCTTTTTTTTGATTACTCTACAAGATGCTAGCTTAAAGGACCATGGCCTCAGCTGGAGGGATACAGATCTGCTCCATTGACCATCATTGAACCCATGGAGCCGTTCGGAGAAGCCAGGTTGGGTCCATCCAGCCACCTGGCCCCATGGACACGTTCGGAGAAGCCAGGTTGGGACAATTAGGACACCTGGCCACATACCTCAATGGCCTTCCTAAGCTTGTTGCCTCCTCTCTGTGGGTGTCCACCAAAAGCAGGGTGTCACTAGTGGGGGTAGTTGGCCCTGGAAGCTCCGAAGTGACAGCTGCTCTAAACCCAGCGAGGCAGCGCAAGGGTGAAACTCTTATTTGCTGGAACTGTTCTATATGCTATTGTCTGTTGGTGGTTCAATAAAGTATTGCCACACGGTTTTATCGTCACTGTGTTGTCGGAGTATTATTATGCCCACGGGGAAGTAGTGCGAGCATTCAGTGGGATGAACCCTGATCCATGAGGTCCCTCTAAAGACAGCAAGGCCAGTGGATGAGACCACCCACAGACCTCCCTGCCTCCACATCATATCTGTGCCCCCAGCCCTCCATAGCATCCCATATGTGATGTATATGCTGCAGTCCCAGCGTCTCCTGTGATGTATATGCAGTTGTGAGAAGCAACACATGCTCAATATCACCTAATATTGTAGCTGCACCAAAGAGAAGCAGCTCCAGCCATCACATTAGGGGTGAGTTAATTGTTTGACCAAATACAGTAGGGTAATTTTCAAGTTGATAATTTTGTACGGCCTCCAAATGATGGTAGAAATTTCAAAATGGCCCTTGGCAGAAATAAAGTTCCCCACCCCTACTCAATCATACGAGAAATTTCAGTATCTATAGCCTATGCTTATGCAATAGCTTAGCCTTCACCTTCCTTCTCTGTAAGTAATCTTCCATCTACTTCTTCTCGGGAGTGTATTATTGCACATCCACAACTCTATAATCAATCCTTAAAGAAAAACTCGATGTCAAGCGCATTCCGTTGCATTAAACTAATGTAATTTATAAACACAGTTCACTAAAAGCATCTGGAACCTTCATTTCAGTTTTGCTGATACAACTCCGCGTCTTCTAATCAGATGCTCCTTCGAAAAGAAGATTCATATTTCTAAATGCAATCTCCGCACAGGTATGCAAAGTGAGCCAATTTACTAAACCCACTCACCGATAAATTAGTCTTACCAGCAAAACACAAAATCTTCAGCAAACTAAGATACAGAGGAATTAAAGTGGAAAATTAATAGAGGAATCAACCAACACAGGAAAGAGGAATGGAAAAAAAATGAAAACAAATCTAAATATATTTAAGAAATCAAAACAGTGTTGTTAACAGCATTTATCAGAGAGAGTTACGCTCCGAGCATAACAAAAAACTAAAATCGCCTATGAAACTGTATGGGATCTGGCTTCATTAAAAAGTTAAAAGAAAAATCTCGAAATAAAAATATCACCTTAAAGTTCTCCTACAAATTCTATTCGGTTCTGACTGTCACATGTGGGAAAGTCCGATGGCAACCAACCTATCCACAATACCAGAGAAATATATGGAAAATCCTTTGTAAACGCCATAAATATTTGAAATCCTTTGTAAACGCCATAAATGTTTGGAAGGCAGGATTCATCATGGGTTTAGAGTCAGGCAACAGGGAGAAAGTCCCTTCTAAATCCCCTTTGAAGTCTATGAAAATGGAAAGCAGAAAGAGCAGCTGTAGAAAGAAGATGCTGTGAAGGCTTTAGTAGGTGTTTTAGCTTACTCCAGAGCTGGATTCACAGCTACTTTGCATATATCTAGAATATGAGGTCCTCAATAATGCGGCTTTTGAGGGTACGCTAAATAGAGGAAAAAGATTTTTTTTCTCATGAGAAATGGCTAAAAATGCAGTAAAAGTTATACAATAGTCAGAAATAGTCTTATTTGGCACGAAGACACACGATGGCTTATTCTCAAAAGTCAAGGGAAATTAAAACTATGTTTCCAAATTATGGTCATCGGGAGGGTGTAATGTAATAATACTGTGCTGACTCACAATAAAGAAAATAATGGAAAAAATAAATTAAAGTAGGAAAAAAAACAAGTGGATAAAGGAGAAAAGAGAAGAGGAAAATGAAGAGCAAGAAGAGTAGAAGAACTAGAGGCAAGGGTGGACGAAAAAAAATTGTGGAAGAGTAGAAGGAAGAAAGGAAAAATAAAGAAGGCATTCAAAACGGAAAAGGGGAACAAGTGGTTAAGAAAATTAAAGAGAAGTATAGAAATGGACAATAAAAAAAGGAACTCAAAAGGAGAAGAAAGAACAAGAAAGGTGGAGAACAAAGAACAGGAAGAGGAAGAGACGAGAGTAAAAGTAGAATGTGGGGGAAGAACATGAAGTAAAAGAATGCGGAAAAGGAGGAGGACAAAAAATTGCAGTGAAAAGTGGAAAACAAAGAAAGTGAAAATTAAAAAGTGGATGATGAAGAGGAGTACAGTAAAAGAAAATAATTGATATAAGAAGGATGGGCTTAACTACTTTCACTTTTTTAAGATATATTACCATATTAAAGAGTGATTAGACATAAGTAGGACACGTCCATGATCGAGGGCTGTCTGATCTCTGGGATCCCAGGAAAGAGCCTGTTGTGCCAAATCAGCGCTCCGGCCAAATGAATGCCATAAGATGGGAATATCATACTACGGTAATTTAAATAACAAGAAAAAATCCAAGAGAATAAAGTCATGGAATAAAACCAAGGAAAAAATATATATTCAATGTTCAGGCCAATGAGAAAAGGAACAGCAAATATTCAGTGAATATTTCTTAAAAAAAAAAAAAGAGGTACTTATTTTCTAGTGGCATAATGCGATCTTAACTTTTACATCATGTACCAAAACAACATGAAAGAGATTAACAAGAGAAAAACGAATGTAAAGTTCACAGTAGGCATTTTGGCTGGCTCTCCGCAGCTTTGAAATGCGGTTGTGCGGGGCCTCGGCGCTTTTCATGTTCGGCTCAGCTGTAATTAAACAAAGTGCAGGAGCCTGTTGTGTATCCAAACACAAGTTCTCAGGTTCCAGGCGTCTACTGATTAGATACTGATCTTCGGAAAAATCCTTGCAGTTTTATAGCTTTTTATAACATTGAATGTAAAAAAAAAAAAGTCAAAACGAAAAGAACTTAGAAACATTGAAAGTTGTTTCGTTCCGACACTATCGACCAATCTAAAGGTGCTCATATACAGCAGAGGTGTCCACTGTTGATCTCTTATACACATGTATGCTAGGCTCGAAGAGTAAGGCAGTGCTAGACACTTGGTGGCAAATTATCTCCCATGAGAACCAAAGAATCGGGCATTTATATACCGTAATTACTTTAAAAATGGCCAATCCTTCTCTTTATGGACATCACCGGTTCAGCTCATTAGGGGGCTCCCGCACACAATAAATGGTTTGCACCCCTAAGGCAAGTGTGGGCATTATTACTCTATATAGGGGTTGACTTCATAGTCTGTATTAATCATGAGAAGAGCTTTTCTACTGTGCGATTGACCTTTTAATGCCTACTATGGGAGAAAGGGACTGTTGTTCTGAATACACTTCCGGGGCTTCTCAGGGGTCATTTGGATATTTATAACATCTGAGAAACTGAGACTGCTGTATACAGTTGCTTGTGAAAGTATTCCACGAGTGGTGCCCTCCCCACAAAATTTTTCATCTTTTGCTACATCACAATCTGGAATTTCATGGTTTTATTTGAGGGTTTGTATCAGCTCATGTGGGGATGATGTTCTTGAGGTGATGAGCTGTGTTAGTTTGGCATCAGACATAGCGGTTACCTTGGTGGCTAAAAAGTTCAATTTTGGTCTCCTCTGCCCACAGCACCTTCCTCCATACATTTGGGGAGACTCCCACATGTCCTTTGGCAAACACAAAACGAGCCTTACAGTTTGTGTGTGTAAGCAAAGGCTTTTTTTCTGCCCACTATTCCAAAAATGTCACCTCTATGAAGTGTATGGCTTATTCTGGTCATATGGAAAGATACTCCAGTCTCTGCTTGGGAACTCTGTAGCTCCTTCAAGGTTACCTTTGGTCTCCGTACTGACCCCGTGACTAGTGCCCTCCTTGCCTGGTGGTTGGCGGCCCTTTCTTGGCAGGTTTGCTGTGGTACCATGATCTTTCCATTTGATCGTGCTCCAGAAGATCATTAGAGATTGGGATTGTTTTTTTTATTTAATAACCCAACCTTGACTTGTATTTCTGAACAACTTTGTCCATGACTTGTTTGTATATTTCCTTGGTCTTCATGGTGCTGTTTGAAGATGTCCTTGGTCTTCATGGTGCTGTTTGGAGATCCCCTTTGTCTTCATGGTGCTGTTTGGAGCACTCTGTTTTCATAGAGTTGTTTGGAGATCTCCTTGGTTTTCATGGTGTTTGGAGATTTCCTTGATCTTTATGGTGTTATTTGAAGCACTCTTGGTACTCATGGTATTATTTGGAGATCTCCTTGGTCTTCATGGTGCTGTTTGGAGAACCCCTTTGTCTTTATTGTTTTGTTTGGAGCACTCTTGTTCTTCATGGTGTTGTTTGGCGATCTCCTTAGTTTTTATGGTGTTGTTTGGAGATCTCTTTGGTCTTCATGGTGTTTGGTTAGTGGTGCCTTTTGTTTAAGGTGTTGCAGGCTCTGTGGCCTTTCAGAAAAGGTGAAGTGTATATACTGACAGACATGTGACACTTAAATTACACCAGGCGGACATCCTGTCCACTAAGCATGTGACTTAAGGTAATTACTTGCTCCAGAAATTTTTAGGGGGTACATTACAAAGGGGGTGAATACATATGGACATTAATTTATGACTATATTTTCTCCCTTCACCTACTTAGTGCTGATGTATCACACACAAATCAAATTACAAAAAATATTTAAACACAGGTTGTAATGTAACAAACTAGGTAAAAACCCCAAAGGGTTGAATAGTTTTGCAAGCCACTAAAAACATCACATAGAAAAAAAATGAGACTGCTGCATATACATCACAAAGAAGAATGAAAGAGCCTGTGGCTGAAAAACTGTAACCAGTGGCCCAAGAACTTAGATCCACCAAATGTCCAACTGTCACTCCATTCTTTCACTATGTAGTTGCTGGGAAAAAGTCGATCAGAAAAAGGGGATAAATAAAATGCTGGTCAAGTTTTAGAGGTCTTGCAGAGCCATAAGCATAACCTCCTTAGTTGCCACTAGAGACCTGAGCTATCAAGCAGCTTCTTTTCCGTCCGGGTGACAAGAACTGCAAAGCTGTTCTTTGCAAAACTGCAAACTGCAAAGCTCCGCTAATGACCTGAGGTTAGCATCCTCAATAATCAGAACCTCCCACTCCCGTCTCCAAGACTTTACACGTGCTGCGCCGATTCTTTGGAATGCACTACCTAGTGTTAGGGCTAGTGGAACGCACCGAGTAAATAGAGATGTTTTTATTGATATTGGTGCGTTCGCAGCCTGGGGTCCACCGTGCAGGAGTACCTGCTGCTAGCAAACGGCGGTACTATATGGCGGTATGGACTAACTCAGTTAATTCACCGAGTAGCCGTGAAAGAAAAGCACTGTGCCCTGTTAGCAGGGGTGTCAAACTGCATTCCTCGAGGGCTGCAAACAGGTCATGTTTTCAGGATTTCCTTGCATTGCACAGGTGATAATTTAATCACCTGCAGAGAATGATTCCAGCACTTTGTGCAATGCTAAGGAAGTCTTGAAAACACGCATGGTTTGAGGCCCTCGAGGAATGCAGTTTGACACCCCTGCTGTTAGACTCCACAGAGGCACAGGCTAACTGCCCAATCAGAGAGCAGTCAGTGGTCACGCATGCACACAAAACTCCTCGCCGGAGGTGCCAGCATTCTAGGGGCTTATTTCAGCCAGGTCCCTGAATACATTCAAACACAAACTCCTCGCCGGAGGTGCCAGCATTCTAGTGGCTTATTTCAGCCGGGTCCCTGAACACACTCTCACGTGACCGCACTGGTGCAAAGCACATAACAAAAGACAATACTAGCGCATGGCCGTGCGGCCGTGCGAACCTTAAATAGTTGCAGCATGTATAGGACCTTCCTAGAAGGACCAATGAGAGGCTGCCACAGAGCGTGAGCACCTACAGGGCCTTCCTGAAGGACCAATGACCTTAGCTGCAGTATCTGATCATGTGACCCTTGATCTTCACTGAGAGATCTTACTCTGGGCATGCTCAGAACGTGAAAAGCAGGACTTAGTCCCAGAAGCGTCTGCTCGCCGCTGCCCAGCACTGACTTCAATGGCAGAAGCAGGAAATGCAGCAGTAACTCTTTGCACAAAGTCAGACTGAGCAAGACGCTGGGACTGACGTCTCTGCTGAGCAGGCTCCACTGCGGTAGAATGGGAGACCGCAGCAGAGATGGCCCGATATTCCCCCTGTGCAGAGGCGGGAACTCAACCCCTAACACCTAGGTTAATACGATTAATCCCCAATCCCCACAGTGTTAAGCGTGCCCTAAAAACTCATTTGTTCAGATTGGCCTACCGCCTCAACGCATTAACCTAACTATCCCTGTGTGGCCCATTCAAAAAACAAAAACATAATTGGGTTCCTCGTATCATGTTCTCATACACTTTGTGCAGTTTCTAGCCCTCTATGTCTGTACTGCTACATACTTAGGCAGTTAACCGGTTCATGCAGCTTTACATGAACACCCGAGCCTTACACTATGGCTGGTCCGACTAACTAAAGCAATTGTTACCATCCACCTCTCGTGTCTCCCATTTTCCTCATAGTTTGTAAGCTTGCGAGCAGGGCCCTCATTCCTCTTGGTATCTATTTTGAACTGTGATTTCTGTTATGCTGTAATGTCTATTGTCTGTACAAGTCCCCTCTATAATTTGTAAATCGCTGCGGAATATGTCTTCCTGGAGCAGAACAATATTGTATCATACATTGTATCATACAATTATTAGGTTCTGTAGCAGGACGTAGATCTGGGGATTTATTATGATGGAATATAGGCTGAACTGGATGGACAAATGTCATTTTTCGGCCTAACTACGTTAATATGTTGGCGCTATATAAATAAAATTATTATTATTATTATTAGCTGATGCCTTGTCCAGATCTTTTTTCGTAACCGACGTTGCGGAGGAACCTTCACACATCATAGACCCCAGCAAGATCATCCTTGTTGCTCCTATCAGCATGATATCCTTGCCTCCAGGTAAGACCTTTGTTCAGGTGAACAAGAGGAGTCGAGTTTTACATTGGGGTCACGCCTCTAAGCTGGCAGGCCATGTGGGATACAGGAAAACCCTCTCTCTTATCTTGCGCTATTATTGGTGTCCGTCTCTTCCACGAGATGTCCGAAGTTTTGTTGTATCCTAGGTTCCTAGGCATCTGCCCTCTGGTCTTCTGCATCCGCTGCCAGTTCCTTCGGTTCCTTGGCAATACATTGCTATGGATTTTATTACTTATCCGCCTCGGTCTTCTGGTCATACGGTCACTTTTGTAGTTGTGGATCGATTCTCCAAGATGGCTCATTTTGTCTCTTTGCCCGGATTACCTTCCGCTCCTGAACTGGCAAGAATCTTCATTGCTCATGTTTTTCGGATTCATGGCTTTCCTCTACACATAGTTTCTGACAGGGGAGTTCAATTCCCCTCTTGGTTCAGGCGGGCTCTTTGCAAACTGATGAATGTTACATTGGACTTCTCCTCAGCCGACCATCCTCAGACCAACGGATAAGTGGAGCGCACGAACCAGATTCTAATGACTTATGTCCGTCATTTTTCCAACGTCCATAACGATTGGTCTGATTTGCTTCCGTGGGCCGAGTTCGCGTACAATAACCACATTAATGACTCTTCTTCCAAATCACCCTTCTTCATCGTTTACGGGCAACATCCTGGTATCCCTCTGCCGGTACTTCCAGCCTCGGGTGTGCCGGCGGCCAATCTTCTGTCCGAGGAGTTCTCTAGGGTCTGGCAGGAGACCAAAACGGTGCTAGAGCAGGTGCAGGACAGAATTAAAAGAAATGTCGATAAAAGACGCTTGGACCCTCCGTTATACCAGCCTGGTAATAAGGTGTGGTTGTCTTCCAGGTTTATCAGTCTTAAGATTCCCTCGCATAAATTAGGTCCACTATACATTGGTCCATTTGGGGTTCTGGCTCGTATCAACAATGTTGCCTACAAACTGAAACTTCCTGCTTCTCTTCGCATTCCCAATTCTTTTCACGTCTCTGTTCTGAAACCTGTCATTTTCAATCAATTCCATGCTTCTCCTGCTCAATCACCTCTGCAAGTCTGCGCTCAAGATGTCTTTGAGGTTAAAGATCTTCTTGCCATGAAAATGTCCAGAGGTAAAACTTTCTTTTTGGTCGATGGGAAGGGTTTTGGTTCCAAGGAGAGGTCTTGGGAGCCCCGTGAAAACATACAGGCTCCTCAGATTTTAGCCAGATTTCTTTCTGGTCTTAGGAGGGGGAGTAAGGGGAGGAGTACTGTCACGGCGCCTATCCGCGCCTGCCACTCACCTTTCTGTTCGCCGACATACTTACCCGACCCGGCGTGCTCCTGCGGTGTGTGCGCGCCTTCTGGTCTCTTCCCCTCCAGTCTCGCCGCCGGTCCCTGGCTCTCGTCGGGTGCGCGTGCGCACTTCTCTTTCCAACTCCTTCTGCGCCCGCGCACTTCCTTCCTCTGCTCCATGCCTGATTGTCATTTGTCCTCATTTGACCCAGGTCCCCCTGTGCTTTGCTCTGTCCTGTGTGTTATCCTGTCTGTCCTGTGTCTCCGCCATAACCAGTCTGTCCTGGGCATCCGCCATAACCTGCCCGTCCTGTGTCTCCGCCATAACCAGTCTGTCCTGGGCGTCCGCCATATCCTGCCCTTCCTGTGTTTCCGCCATATCCAGTCTGTCCTGGGCATCCGCCATATCCTGCCTGTTCCGCCATATCCAGTCTGTCCTGGGCATCCGTCATATCCTGCCCGTCCAGTGTCTCCGCCATATCCAGTCTGTCCTAGGCGTCCGCCATATCCTGTCCATTCTGTGTCTCAGTCATTGCCAGTCTGTCTTGTGTCTCCGCCATAGCCAGTTCTGCGTCTTTTCTGCTCCTACTTTCTGTTCCCGGGTATCAGCTTCTGCGGCAATAGTCTCCCTCGGGCCTGCCTGTATTGGGGATGGTCCACCAGGCCAGCTCACCCTTGGACGGTTCGTTGTCGTGGTTCTGCGGGTTCACTTTAGGAGTTCCAAAAGATCTGACACAAACCGCTCTCCCGCCAACAGGAAGCCAGGAGGCAGAGGAGCGGTGTGCTCCTGATCAAAATGAGAAAAATGTGTTAGCAATCCTGAGCAGTAAAGAGATCACAGATGAATCACAGACACGGCATATAAAATGCCATATATACGGTAAGGAACCTAATGGAGCAGTAGAGAAAATCTCCACCAACGTAAGAGGTTTACAGCTTGCTAGAGACAACGACACAGTACATGTGTAAGTTTAATACCAGTCTCATTTTACTTGATGACCGCTGAAGTGATAGAAGAGAACAACTTCACAAAGTCAGTAACAAGCCAAAAATTCGAGGTGACAGCCACGAAGCGATGGCCGCAGACAGCCTATTATTTACAGTACGAGACGAAACAGTATATGGAAATTGTTACTTGTCACCGCACGTTACTGTCAGCTTCCCTCTGTCATTACACTAACGCCCACCTAGCAAACGACAGCGACTGAAAAAGATGAAGGTCTACGGCAAGTGACAGCCTGGTTTGGCATGATTTTTTTTACACTATTTAGTTGCACTTCTTTTGAGTACATTATAAAGGAATATGAATGGTGTCTCATAACTGTAATTCGTCCTGCAAACAACAAAATCTCATACGGCTACTTGGATGGAAACTAATAAATTGGTTATGGCTCTTGGTAAATGGAAGAAAGAGGAGGGTAATGGAACAAAAATGCAAAAACAAAGAATCACCAGGTTGGAAAGTGGTGAAAAAAAAAGTTGAAAAGTTGCAATTCTGCCTTTTTTACATTTCAAATGTACAGAATAAAAAGAACAAACTTTAAAAATATTTGTGCTATGTTCCGCAAGCTGTAGTTTTTATTGGTAAAGCTTTATATTTTTTATTTTTCCGGTAGATGGGATAACGCAACCCAGTTTCAAGCCCATTGATACCAAACAATTTTACGGCTGCCAGAATAAGCCGGCTTCCCGCTGACCTGCATTACTCGCCCTCTTCAGTCCGTCGCCCCATGTAATTGTGGCCTGAGTACAGTTACCCGCCTGTTCTATTTCAGCCGCCCCACAACATGTCATTATCCATGTGGTGCTGACTTCATTCCAACGCAAAAATAGAACAGCTTTACTAAAAATATTCAGGGTGCGCATTGTGTGGCCTCACTGTACAGGAACAGATGATGGAACACGAAATCTGGAAATTAATGCGTAAATTACCATAAATAAGATATATAGTCACCATCAGAATTTGTTTGACTGCAGTGTTTTCTCCATGACCCAGAAAAACTCAGTCTTCTAGATATCCCACAGAGAACACGGGTAAATTCTAAATCAATGCCCAATCAGTCATCCAAAGAAGACTCCATGGACCCTACTGACTTACAATGGAGACTGTTGACATATCCATTGCAAAGTTGAAAAATTATTGACAAAGTTAATAAATCGAAACCCAGAAAGGAGGTTTAAAGGTTCCCTATCACAAAGTGGTCTCCTCTTTCCTCTCGTTGTTCTACCAGGTGATTACCAGTGTTTGCTAATCGTGATGAGCGAACAAGCTCGAATTTTATTCTCCGAGCATGCTCATCTGCTAACCGAGTGACTTAGGTGTGCTCGAAAAATATGCTCGAGTCCCATCGCCTGCATGTTTGTTAGATGCAGTTTGCAGGGGACCCGAAAATATCTTTCGAGCATGCCAAAGACACTCATTTAGCACCCGAGCATGCTCGGAGAACAGCTTATCTGAGCACGTTAGTTCCTCACTATTTGCTAACTATACTAAAATAACCTAGACGGTGAAGTGAGATAGAGCCGATCACATTTCTTGTTACTATACATAGTGCCTTGAAAAAAGTCTTCATACCCTGTGGACTTCACTTTTCTTTTTTCACACTACACCCACAAATTTAAATGTACTGTATAGTGGTCTTAAGGGATTTGTGAAGTGTAAATGAAATGATGCATCGTTTTCTAAATATTGTAAAAATATAATTCAGAAAATTGTGAGATGCATTTGTATAACTCCCCTCTGTAGTCTGATACCCCTAAATAAAATCTTGAGTGATAAATTGCCTCTAGAAGTCACATAATTAGTAACTTGAGTGCACCTGTGTGTAATGTCTTCTCAGTATAACTACAGCGGTTCTGTGAAGACCTCAGAGGTTTGTGTGCTAACATTAGGGATCAACCAGCATCATGAAAACCATGGAGCACATCAGACATGTCAGGGATAAAGTTGTGGAGTAAAGCAGGGTTAGGTTGTAAAAAATTTCCAAGCTCTGAACATCTTCAAAAATGTAAGGGGTATGGCACAGCTGCAAACCTACCAGCACATGGCCGTCCACCTCATTAGAGAAGCAGCCAAGATGCCAATGGTCAATCTGCAGAGATCCACAGATCAGGTGGGAGAATCTGTCAAACTATTAGTTGTTCACTGCACAAATCTGGGCACTATGGGAGAGTGGCAAGAAGAAAGACATTTTTGAAAGCAAGTCATAAGTCCTATTTGCAGTTTGCAAAAAGACACATAGGGGGTACAGCTATTATACGGGGGCTCCAGATTATACAGACTGCTGTTATAGGGAGAGGTTCCAGACTACACATCCAGACTGCAGTTATAGAGGGCTCCAGACTGCTGTCATAGGGGGCTCCAGACTACACATCCAGACTGCTGTTATAGGGGGGCTCCAGACTACACATCCAGACTGCTGTTATAGGGGGCTCCAGACTACACACCCAGACTGCTGTTATAGGGGGCTCCAGACTACACATCCAGACTGCTGTTATAGGGGGCTCCAGACTACACACCCAGACTGCTGTTATAGGGGGCTCCAGACTACACACCCAGACTGCTGTTATAGGGGGCTCCAGACTACACATCCAGACTGCTGTTATAGGGGGCTCCAGACTACACACCCAGACTGCTGTTATAGGGGGCTCCAGACTACACACCCAGACTGCTGTTATAGGGGGCTCCAGACTACACATCCAGACTGCTGTTATAGGGGGGATGCAGACTACACACCCAGACTGCTGTTATAGGGGGCTCCAGACTACACACCCAGACTGCTGTTATAGGGGGCTCCAGACTACACACCCAGACTGCTGTTATAGGGGGCTCCAGACTACACATCCAGACTGCTGTCATAGGGGGCTCCAGACTACACATCCAGACTGCTGTTATAGGGGGGGCTCCAGACTACACATCCAGACTGCTGTTATAGGGGGGCTCCAGACTACACATCCAGACTGCTGTTATAGGGGGGCTAGACTACACACCCAGACTGCTGTTATAGGGGGCTCCAGACTACACATCCAGGCTACTGTTATAGGGGGGCTCCAGACTACACATCCAGACTGCTGTTATAGGGGGGGCTCCAGACTACACATCCACACTGCTGTTATAGGGGGGGCTCCAGGCTACACATCCAGACTGCTGTTATAGGGGGGTGCCAGACTACACATCCAGGCTACTGTTATAGGGGGGTCCAGACTACACATCCAGACTGCTGTTATAGGGGGGCTCCAGACTACACATCCAGGCTACTGTTATTGGGGGGTCTTCAGACTACACATCCAGGCTACTGTTATAGGGGGGCGATAGACTACACACCCAGACTGCTGTTATAGGGGGGCGATAGACTACACATCCAGACTGCTGTTATAGGGGGGCTCCAGACTACACATCCAGGCTACTGTTATAGGGGGCTCCAGACTACACATCCAGACTGCTGATATAGGGGGGTGCCAGACTACACATCCAGACTGCTGTTATAGGGGGTCTTCAGACTACACACCCAGGCTACTGTTATAGGGGGGGCTATAGACTACACACCCAGCCTGTTTTCTAACTTTACTGTAGGAAACACATTTACAAATGTTTGAGGCAAAAAAAGTGAGAAAATGTCTTGAAGTTTGGCTGCTGTCTCACTGTTCATTTCAGCCTCCTTCACAACGTATGAATTACTTTAAAGAAGTTTCTATTAAGCCACAAGCTCTATAAATGCCGTAATGGATGAGAGTGCAGCGTCCGATGTGACACGCCGGCACAGTTAACAGCCTGGCACTTGCATTTTCATAAAATACAACTTCTTTTAATTTACCGCAGATATATTTTCTAGGAGGAAACTGCTGATGTTATCTTGCTTATAAGCTTGCCACCTAAATGATTTAGATTTTCTCTCTGCCCAACAGAACCGCGCGGCCCCTCGATGCAGGCAATGCATTATGTTTGACACTTGGAGCCCATTTTATCTGTATCTTCTAGGTCAGAAAAATGAAGAAAACAAAATATTTATTTTACACAAACTGGAAGGGGGGGGGGGGGGGTTGGGGGAAATACCTGATAAAAAATGATTCACGGCGGAAAGATAAATTCTTGTTACTTGTGTTACGGGTACGGCTGGGATGAAATAAGCAGAAATGACTTTCGGCTTTGATTAACTCGCGGTAACGGAGACTTTACCAGTTATTCTACAAAGTTGTGCAGGTACAAGACCAGCATTATTATTTTTTTCTAGAGCCGGACCATTAACTTTCTTACCAATGAAGGACATGGCATTTTGAAAACAGAATGAATCGAGTGAAGAATAATGCTGCTGTACTGACTTGGAGAAGTTTAAAAAAAAACATTAGGGGGAATGGTGTCTTTTTTCACTTTGCTTTAGCATTATTCAAGTAGATCGGCATAAGCTGCAATACCAAGAGAAACCCATTGGCAACAGTCGCGCGGTTTGTGGAGCAAAACAAAAATAGAGGTCCATTCTTGTAAACCCGCTTAAAGTTGGCTAGCGACATGAGATATTAAGTGGCAGACCTAGCTAAGGGTGCCCGTATGCAAGCTGGACATGTCAAGTGTCTAGAGGCCTCCGACATCTTCTGGGATTGGGTAGCTTGAATTAGACTGCACGGTCGCTTTGTTCTCTCGCTGTAAAGGCCACTGCCAAAGGCTGTCCGGCAGCGGCTTACTCCGCCATCCTCATGAAGAACGCATACACTCCATCGGGAGAGACTGCCATCGGCACAAAGAGCTTGCCGTATGCAAGCTGGACATGTCAAGTGTCTAGAGGCCTCCGACATCTTCTGGGATTGGGTAGCTTGAATTAGACTGCACGGTCGCTTTGTTCTCCCGCTGTAAAGGCCACTGCCAAAGGCTGTCCGGCAGCGGCCTACTCCGCCATCCTCATGAAGAACGCATACACTCCATCGGGAGAGACTGCCATCGGCACAAAGAGCTTGTTTGGTAGATGGCTATCTAAGGCGCAATAGCACTTTAAGTTTGGTGAGATCTCATGAAAATCTCTCTCATCTTCTTAGTAACAGAAAACTACAGTAAAGATGGGCCAACAGTCTGTCGATAAATATCGATACAGGCCGCCCCAGGGTTACGAGCTAGATGGGCTCTATAGGTTTCTTTGTATGCAAGCTGGAACAGGGTAGGCACAAAACCCCAAAACTAATACTTCATCACTCACCTCTCCAGACACTCCACTATTCACTGTCTGGTCTGGTCCTCCTCATTCTGCCATAGAGCGCCGCATCTGTGGCTTTCAAGCCGCGTCCAGACCTCAGCGGTGACCATGTGCTGTATGGCTGCAACGTTAAAGCGTGAAGTGACCTCCCAAGTCTGGACACGACGGGAAGTCTTGGCCTACAGTGAAGAGGTCGGAAATGTTTTGCGCTATGGCAAAAAGATGACGACGGGGAGTAGCGGAGTGCCGTGCGCTACGGCAGAAAGTAGAGAACGGGGAGCAGGGGAGTGGCCGGAGAGGTATTGGTTTGTTTTTTTTACCAATACTCATTTCATCGCTTACCTCTTTGGCTGCATTGACCTTCGATTCCTGGACACCCCTGGAAGACCTGGCCTATAATGAAGAGGCGTACGACAGCAGAATGAAGAGGAGTGATGGCAGGGCTGCCGGAGAGGTAGTTTTTGTTTTTTTAACATCTGATGTTCATAACAAGGGATCGTACGATAGTATGATGTTCGTAAGTCACGGACTGCCAGTAATCACCCTTCCCCTATTAATTGCCTAAATGAACATGCGGCAAAATGAATTATTGCCAACATCATGACCTCAATAAATACAGTAAAGCGGATATATATCGCGTTTCCCATGGATGCCACGGACGATTATTGTCAGTCTATGGAAGGCTGAGAGAAGCTCGTCTGCTTGTTTCTATCCCTATACAGTCCATAATGTAAGGAAATTGCTTTCCTCACTTTCAGAAGGCTTCTTATGAACTGGAAAAAGAAAAATCATTCTTAAAGTAAGAAGAAACCTCAGTGTGGTGGAAGCAGGATACGTGATCTGCAGGTTCTGTAACAGGCACTTCACTCTCGGGAGATCATTCAGACGTCCGTTTTTCTTGTGTTTTTCAAGGACAGAACTAGGACCGATTCATCTCGGGGTTTTTCACATGTCCGTGTACTTTTGCTGACTTGAACGACTGATAAGAGTCTCGAATCAATCTCGTCAATGCAAGTTTATAGGCCCATGAAAATTTAAAAAATAATAAAATCACCGATCGTTTGATACGAGAATGTTGAGAAAACGCCATCAGGTTTGTTTTCATCCCAAAAAAATGCTGAAAAAAACCCAAAACCCCTGTTGGAGCCAAGACCAATTTTCTTGTACGAGCAAACCTCTAATGTCAGCAGGAAAGAACATTCACTGGAATCAAATGGTAATTCACGGCTTTCAACAAGCGTCCTTTAGTTTTACAGCACAGGATAAATATATTTATTATGCTTCTGATGGTATGTATTTTCCCATAACTTGCCATATGGTACGAAGAAAAAAATAATAATACAATGCCCTGGTATAACGTAACATACAGGAATTCAGGGTTTATCAAAATAACCTGGGCTAAAGAAAATAATTCAAAATTGCTTCTATGAAATAATTGAGAATTTTGTGCAAGTACTAGGATTATACTACACACTATAACCCTTCCACCGCAGTAGTGCCCGCTATTGTGCCTCCGCTTCAGAGCAAGTATCGCACAACTTCTGAAGGTATTCCTGATGCAATAAATCTTCAGCTACATTTTTTTTTGCCTGATGTGACAAGATTTGCTTCCATGAATTTATACATGATTTTGGAAAAAAAAAATGCTGCTTCTAACCTTGAAAGTCTCAAGAAGGCACATTAATCTAGCGGAACGTTGCTTTTATGTAGTGGGTTTCGTTGTCAAGGTCAAGCATTCTCTATGTAGAAAGCAGAATGCCACAAACTAATGGAAAGTTTGCCAAGGTTCACCGCAGGTTACAGAACATAAAGCAAGGTTTTACTACACTAAATGACTCAAAGGTATTTTAGAGAATAACTCCAAAAAGGAGCAGGACACCAAAAAGGCATGTTCAGCCTTCAACAAATTATGGCCGGACTGCATCTATTTTACTCACTCATTACGGATAACTTTGGAACATTTATTGTGGTCGGCGCCCACCACTAGTGGTCTGGTTTGGACATTTATTGTGGTCGGCGCCCACCACTAGTGGTCTGGTTTGGACATTTATTGTGGTCGGAGCCCACCACTAGTGGTCTGGTTTGGACATTTATTGTGGTCGGCGCCCACCACTAGTGGTCTGGTTTGGACATTTATTGTGGTCGGAGCCCACCACCAGTGGTCTGGTTTGGACATTTATTGTGGTCGGCGCCCACCACTAGTGGTCTGGTTTGGACATTTATTGTGGTCGGCGCCCACCACTAGTGGTCTGGTTTGGACATTTATTGTGGTCGACGCCCACCACTAGTGGTCTGGTTTGGACAATTACTTCTCAGTAGCAGAGTTCCCTCTCAATAAGTTGATCGCAATGAGGTCCCAATGGTTAGACCCTACTTATCAGCCGTACTTTGGGAATGAGAAAAACAATTTCCTTGCAGCACCTCCACAAAACAAATTAAGCATTACACAATACCCATTCCAGGGGGTAATGTTTCTCCTTCCTTGCGGAGAGTGACATGTCAAGCCTGATCTGCTAAGGTGAGGAGAATTTTAAGCCTTCCTCACTTTTGTATGTCACACTTGACATGTCACTCTCCGTAAGGAGAAATAGTACCTCTTTGATCCTGGTCAGATGCCTCTCACCATGCCAAATCAGATCTCACACCCTACACTGTCGAGGGGCAGTATCCCGAAACACAGTATAAAAAACAACATCTCAGTTTGCAGACAAAGTTGACCCTTTAACGAGCCTTGCCACATGACTTAGTATAAAAGCCAATCCAGACACTGTTTGCAAACTGGTGTTTTGGGGTATTTGCCTCTCATCAGTGCAAAGCAGGAGGTCTCATTAGGCTGGACGAGACACCTCAAGTGGGTCTAAGGCATAACGTGACTTCTTGTGGAGAATGTCATGCTGGTGTAAGACGACTTATAGGTCATGCTTTGCTCCTCTGGGAAACTAAATATGCTAACTGTCTTTTCAGACAGGAAAATGATCTAGTGACACCTATGTTGCAAGGGTGAATATTGACTTTTATAATTGCTACTTCCAAAAAGGTGGCATTAGAGTTCAAGTTCTCTTCAATAAAGAGACATGTCTCATATTTAATTTCCCAGAACATGGCCTATAAGTCTATTTACGCTGGCTTGGCACACTCCACAAGAAGAGACATTACCCCTTACATCACGTTACCCATATGAAGATATGAAGAGACTGTCCAGGTGGCGTATAGCCATATTGGGTCATCAAGATGATAAATATAGCTGCGCTCGCTCCACTCTCTAAATAGATAAGAATCCTAATGAAGGGCTTCCCCTATATAGACCAGGTTTTCTAGACCAAGCAAATTCTATTCTATAAATGTGCTCAATTTCTACTAACATTTCATAAAAAAATGGTGGAAGGATCTAGATACTGGGACCCTGAAACTTGAAAAGACGTGGCTTAGGTCACTTTCCAAAGCATTGTGCCACCAGGCTGAAGTTAGATTTAGTCAAACGCAGTGGGTCAATTTGAGCCGATTTTTGACCCTTTTAAATAAGCTCAGGCAAGATTAATAATCTAAAGTTACTACTTTCATTGCTACCAAACCAACAAACTCAGCAGTGGCAATTTACATGCAAATACCTTTAAATAACTGATGTTCCAGAGTCCAGATGATTATAGGGATCTCACACAGGTCTAGAAATAACTGCACAGTTATCAATTAAAATTGATGTTTTTAAGAGTCCACAAAATAGTCCTCCAAGACAAGAGCCTCAATTTGCATTAACATTTTGCTCTTCTTTATTGAAGAGTTCCCAATCTGGTAAGAACTTTAATTCTCTGCCCTACTAGAGGGAAGGCAAACATGTATTTGGATTCACGTGTCGTTCATCTGGATGTTTGGTCAAAACAAAGAAGAACCTTCGTCTGTGTCTCATTTTAGATCCAGGTTCAGCTACAGAAGACCAACCCCAACAACTGTATCAAATACAATGGACTGGCCAAGATGCGTCAATTTTTGGCTGATCATTCGGATCTAGATTTGGAACTAGATTGTTGGTTGACGAAAACCAAACTTTGATGAACATAAGAACCTTTTTCATGACTGCCGATTTCTGGAGTAAGCTTCAACGAGTGCGATACGCCAAGTATCCTCCTGGATGAACAGCATATCGTCTGTGAATCTGAAGACTAACTAATTTAAAGATTGGTTCTTCCAATACTGAAGACTAGAAACAAGTCCTTTGAGGAGGCAATTTGACTTTTTAGCTTGAACTCTCGAACACATCAATACAGGACAATCTTAAAATGTTTGACAACTGGCTGTACTGGCTACAATGCTCTTGGGATTGGTCCGTCCTCCAAATATATCACTGATAAGATCGAATTAACATGTACAGGTAGTTTTGGGACTAGATATTTGACTATAAACATCGAAATAGCCAACATGGTTGAGAGTGCATCGTAAGAACCAGTTCAGATCCTTCTCCCCATTGCTTTGCATCACAAGACGTCTTTTACCAAGCAAAGCTCAACATTTTAAAATAGCGACAATTACGTTTGCATTCACTTATTATCTAATCTATTGTGTTAACTTATGGGAGAGTGTACTAATGAGAGTCTGCGACTGTGACATTCGGTCTGTTGCAATGTTGAGATAACCCAGAAACAAGGAAAGGAAAATCTATACAGCTGCATTATTAATGACTGCCGGGTGACCTCTCCGTTATCTCCACCAACTTAAAGGTGACATTGAATTTTTCAATAAAGTTTCTACTTTGGCACGTGCGCTGTAATCATTCCACATCAAGCCTATTGAAGACTTTTGTAACCAAAAACTTTTTTTTCAGCTTTAATGAAAGAAACTTTGTAGAAGAAAGTCCACAGTAAATCTATTATACTGGTGTCCTGTGACTTCATTTTAAGTCAATTTTCAAAAAGTTGTCCAAACATGAAAAATGACAATATTGAAGTCCACGATACCCGGCCTAAGGGGTCACTAAGAGATCACCTAACAAGATGACAATGCCCCTTCAAAACAAGCTGTGACTTAGTTGTCTGGAGGAGAAGGAATGGGTAAAGCCAACCCAACCTGCTCATAAAGCCAAATAACGTGCTTGTATCTGTGGTTTATGGCTCGGTTTGTGTTTGTTGGAGTTAGCAGATATTCTATATAACTCTTCAGACCATACACTGGGGTGGAATGCGTCTTTGAAACACAGATACTCTTTAACCCCTTCAAGACCTTGCCTTTTTCCGTTTTTGCATTCTCGTTTTTCGCTCCCCTCCTTCCCAGAGCCATAACTTTTTTATTTTTCCGTCAATTTGGCCATGTGAGGGCTTGTTTTTTTGCGGGACAAGTTGCACTTTTGAACGACATAATTGGTTTTAGCATGTTGTGTACTAGAAAACGGGAAAAAAATTCCAAGTGCGGTGAAATTGAAAAAAGTGCAATCCCACACTTGTTTTTTGTTCGTCTTTTTTTTGCTAGGTTTACTAAATGCTAAAACTGACCTGCCATTATGATTCTCCAGGTGATTACGAGTTCATAGACACCAAACATGTCTACGTTACGTTTTATCTAAGCGGTAAAAAAAATTCCAAACTTTGCTGAAAATTTTTTTTTTCGTCATCTCAGGTTGAGTGAGGGCTTATTTTTTGCATGCCAAGCTGTTGTTTTTAATGATAGCATTTTGGTGCAGATACGTTCTTTCGATCGCCCGTTATTGCATTTTAGTGCAATGTTGCGGCAACCAAAAAAACGTAATTCTGGCATTTCGAATTATTTTCTCGCTACGCTGTTTAGCGATCAGGTTCAGGTTTGAATGGGGCGAAAGTGGGGTGATTTAAACTTTTTTATATATTTTTTTTCCATATTTTTTTAAACCTTTTTTTTTTTTTTTATTTATTTTTTTTTACTTTTGCCATGCTTCAATAGCCTCCATGGGAGGCTAGAAGCTGGCATAGCCTGATCGGCTCTGCTACATAGCAGCGATCATCAGATCGCTCCTATGTAGCTGAATTGCAAGCTTGCAATGAGCGCCGACCACAGGGTGGCGCTCACCGCAAGCCGGCATCAGTAACCATAGAGGTCTCAAGGAGACTTCTGGTTACTATGCCGACGCATCGCTGACCCCCGATCGTGTGACGGGGGTCGGCGATGCGAGCATTTCCGGCCGAGCGGCCGGAAGCGCCAGTTAAATGCCGATGTCAGCGTTTGACAGCGGCATTTAACTAGTTAATAGCGCCGGGTGAATCGCGATTTCACCCGCCGCTATTGCGGGCACATGTCAGCTGTTCAAAACAGCTGACATGTCCTGGCTTTGATGCGGGCTCACCGCCGGAGCCCACATCAAAGCAGGGGATCCGACCGCCGCAGTAATAGTACGGCGGAGGTTGGAAAGGGGTTAATTTCAGACTTTCCAAAACCAGAAAACTTGTTAAAAGATATCCTCATACCAAACAGGCCATCCCCGCATGTGTTGCGGCTGTCTACCGCCGCAGATCATGCAGCCGCAAGGACTCGAATATATTATCCGAGCACGCCCAAGATAGACGGATAACACGCTATCCAAGCACGTTCGTTCATCACTAATCGTATCATCTTCTTCATAGATCCTATTCTACTAATATGCAATCGAAAGAATGAGAATTGATCTCTTAAAAGGGAATCATAGTAACATAGTTAGCAAGGCCGAAAAAAAAAAGCCATTTGTCCATCCAGTTCAGCCTATATTCCGTTAGAATAAATCCCCAGATCTACGCCCTTGTAAAGATCCTGATCTGTCAGCAAGTTATTGAGATAGAATCTGACAAAAGAATTATACAGCAGTAATGAGCAGTGTAGCTGTGAACCAGCCGTGGGGTGAAAAAAAAAAACACTTAAAAGAAAGGAGCGCAACCCTCTTTCCTCTTTCTCCCTCCACTTCCCGGTTATTCTACGTAGACTTTAACAGGCAGCAGCGATATGATCACTCCACGTCTTTAGCAAGACAGATTTGAATTGTTTTTCAGAATCAATCATGGGTACAGATGAGCATGTCGTAGATTCATAGTCCGCCAACCACGTCAGTTGACCATGGCCTTGCAAAATCACTCACTGACGGCATCATTGGATACTTTTTTGATTAGCCTGTCTGATGTGATTTCATGTAAGTGTCCCGCTGAAATGAGGGGCCCACAAATCAGAAGGTGGGCAGGGGATTCCGGCAGGTAGAAAGGACTGTCGAAGGACTGTTGTCCGGTGGAGATGGACAACCAAGGTGGCTGCTGAACCAGGGTCCGGTGACTCGATCCGTTATGCTCTAATGATGAGTTCAGAAGACAGAAGAGAGGAGGAGTAGTGGAGAAATAACCATATTTCTCTAATAAGACATATTCGTCAGCACTGCAGATTACTGCGAACAGGATTGAACATTTACAGAAGGTGTATTACTGAATATTGCAAGACTTCTCCTCGCAGCTGAAATCTACTTAAGTCAGTGGGGAAAAGAAGTTCTTCATACATACATTTACACCATACTGCTGTGCAATTTTGTCCACCTAGGAAAATATTTTCTATCATTTATATTTTACATGCCTATTAGTCCATAAATGTCCCTGGGGCTGATAGATTCTGCTTACACAAGGACTTCGGCCGCAGGCTGCCCCGGGAGGAGGAAAAGAAGAGGGTACCATACACCGGAGGACAAATCAAAGAGGCGCGCTGCTGATTTCTGAGCATGTTGTAGAGTTGAGCTGATCAACGAATGTTAAATCTTAATGATGTATGGCAAATAACATCGGACCGAATAATAACGAGTGCGGGATGGAACGTGGCATCGAAAGGAAATTGCAGAAAAACTTCACTGCAGAAAATGAAAATATATACAGACAGATAAAGCTAGACTTATATGGGCTGCTATAAAAGAGATAAAAGCTGCGCATCTCATCAAGAGGTTCTTTGAAGACGGAGTTTGACCATCAATGATTGTAGGTGTGAAATTGAATGGTTTAAGTATCTCAAAAACGGCTGATCTCCTGGGAAATTCATGCCAAGTAGACCATTTTCTGAGTATCGTGCAACCTAGAAAAACATTTTGATAACGCCAAAAAGCCTGGTGATCTAAAAGCTTCGGCAGACAATGGCCAGACTGGTGATGGGAGGACGGGTGGTCTGCAGACGAATATTGCTGACCTAACACCATATGCACCCTTCATATGGATGGTCTACAACAGTGCTTCTCAAACTGTGAGGAACCGGTTAGGTGTTGGGGACGCGGTTTTCAGAAAAGCGATCATATGTTGCCCAGTCCAATAAATGGCTTTTAGAACCTAAAAAAAAAAAAAAAGGATATTTTACATTTTAGTATGTTTTTTCAATGCGGATAGGGAAGCCCAGGCACCCCCAATGTGTCAGGAGAGGCTTGGCCAATATCTCAATCTATCTGATGAAGTCCAAGTAGAAAATGTTTGACAAGCCCTGCTCTACAAAAGCAAAAAAACATGGAAGGTTGGCTGATGGAAACTGAAGCTACAATGGCAACAATGTGGCAAAACTGGACAGATTAAGAATGGGTTAAAAAAAAATTGTGAAGCTATTCATTTTGGAAAAGTCAATACCCTGTATACATCATATTAGGGAATATTTAGCTAATGGTAAAAAGGGGACTGGGGTCTCCTTTTTAAGATCCTCACCTTGGACAGGAGAGTCACAATGTTCAATGACATCTGCAGAAACTCTAATGAACATGATCAGCTTGTTCTGCCACAAAGAATTACAGCTGTTGAGGACAAGGAAGGCTCTTGAAAGGTAGACCTCACAAAGGAGACTCTATATAATAATCTTATGCTAATGTGAGAAGGTCCC
The DNA here is from genome assembly GCF_032444005.1 of Ranitomeya imitator. Lineage (NCBI taxonomy): Eukaryota > Metazoa > Chordata > Amphibia > Anura > Dendrobatidae > Ranitomeya > Ranitomeya imitator. The sequence goes on from NC_091287.1 coordinate 24,838,706, forward strand.
CGTTCTACAGAACCATGGTTGAGTTGATACAGATCTTCCTTGAATTTTCTTCAACCCTATTAGAAGTTTCTGTTCTCATTCTATATACTACATCTTCCTTCCTATATTAATCTGTTCTCCTCCCTTGCAGTGGTCCTCTTTCATCTTCGCAACTTCATCGGACTCTTTGGCCAGTTCTAGTATTCGAGTCTCCAAATTGGCTCTATATTCTCATAACCCTCCTTGCCCACTTCCAGGAACCTGGTGAGCATTTGCAGCTTCCTCTACCTATGTCGGCCAAGTTTGATCAGGCGAATGGCACTCAACAATGATGTCAGGCATATTGTGGTGGTGTATTTAAATCAGAATAATTCTGCAATGACTTGCACACCAATTGAGCTTTATAACCTTGTCCAAGCTCTTGCTCCTTGTGTTGGTTTTGACCTCGTCCTTGCTCCTGAAAATCACTTTTGCCTCGCTCTTGGGATTATTCATCTAGTGGGTATTGTTCAACTTCTGGAGCTTACTTGACGGACTTCATCCTCTGGGTTGTCATATCCTTACCACTCTTTGTAATGGTACTTGACTGTTCCTGACTATATTACTACTAGATCGTGGTCCAATTTTAACGCATCGGGTATTCTAGAATATGTATGACAGAACTTGTTCAGTAAACGTAGCATGTAACAGCCGGCGTAGCATATAGCACAGCCCATGTAGCATATAGCACAGCCACGTAGCATAACACAGCCCCGTAGCATATAACACAGCCCACGTCGCATATAGCACAGCCACGCAGCATAACAGCCCACGTAGTATATAGTACAGCCACATAGCATATAACACAGCCTACATAGCATATAGCACAGCTACGTAGCATATAACACAACCACATAGCATATAGCAGAGCCACGTAGCATATAAGTCCAGGTAGTATATAGCACAGCCACGTAGTATATAGCACAGCCACGTAGTATATAACATAGCCCACGTAGCATATAACATCCCACGTAGAATATAGCATAGCCACGCAGCATATAGCACAGCCACGTAGCATATAACAGACCACGTAGTATATAGCACAGCCACGTAGCATATAGCACAGCCACGTAGCATAACAGACCTTATAGTATATAGCACAGCCAAGTAGCATATAACACAACCCACGTAGCATATAGCAGCCACGTAGCATATAGCACAGCCATGTAGTATCTAACACAGCCCACGTAGCATATAACACAGCCCACGTAGTATATAGTACAGTCGACATAGTATATAACAGAGCCACATAGTATATAACAGAGCCACGTAGTATATAGCACAGCCACTTAGTACATAGCACAGCCACGTAGTATATAGAACAGGCACAGCCCACGTAGTGTATAGCAACCACGTATTATATAACACAGCCCACGTAGTATATAGCACAGTCCACGTAGTATATAGCACAATCCACGTAGTATATAACACAGCCCAAGTAGTATATAGCACAGTCCACGTAGTATATAGCACAGCCATGTAGTAAATAGCACAGGCCACGTAGTGTATAGCACAGCCAAGGAGTATATAGCCAGGCCACAGAGTATATAACACAGCCCACGTAGTATATATAAGAGTGTGGGCACCATATCCCTGTTAAAAAATAATTAAAATAAAAAATAGTTATATACTCACCTTCCGCTGGATCCAGCCCAGGAGTTAGCAATGCTCTCGCCAGGTCCGTACCCAGTGATGCTTTGCAGCAATAACCCGTGATGACGTAGCAGTCTCGCGTGATCCTATGTCATCTGGGGTCATTTTGCAAAGCATTACTGGGAACGGAGCTGCCATGAGCATCGCGAGGAAGGGTGAAGGCTTCGGGGGCCGCCGGAAGGTGAAAATAGCACGATTTTTTATTTTTTATTATTTTTAACATATCTTTTTATTATTGATGCTGCATAGGCAGCATCAATAGTAAAGCTTATCGCTGACAGGTCGCGGCCGGCCAGGCGCGACCAATCAGCGACGCGGGATTTCCGATACAGACAAACAGATGGAAATGGACCTTAGACGATTATATATATATATATATATATATATATAGATGGCACCACAGCTAATGCTTATATAACCGGTGACTATTCTGAGAATCCTCTTACAGCAAAGTCCAGAGAGCCACTATTATGAGGACCCTCTAACAGCAGTCAATAGCTCCCTGCAAGATTTAAAGTTAAGACCGGTGGATTCTTCAGACTTTGCACCCTAGTCTAGTCTGTGACAAATGTATTACAAGTTAGAGAATCTATATCTCCATTACAGGATCATAGTTTGCCCTGCTGTTGATAAAAGACAAGACCCCATGTCTTCATAAGAACAAGGGCAAACCTTAAGGTAGGGTTTATAAGTTTGGTAAATCTGATCTTCTCAATCAATTTCAGAAAAGCCAAATAGTAGTCGGTAACTTCCTTCTCAGTCCCATAATGTAACCCTCTGATCAAGGTCACAAAAGGAATTGTTTGTAATCATCAGAGATCATAAGAACAGGTTCTTTGCCTAATCGTAACTCAAAGCCAAACTCATTTATTGGTATTACAAGCTGAAATTTTTGATGGACTTGACGCTGAAATTTCAAGTAAAAAGGTCTCCTTAACTGATAACATAAGAGCATGCAAGATACAAGCTAAACGAGGTTAATTCAATTGAAATCCAAGATATTGAGGAAATTAAGTGTGTAACTGGATGTTCTCAAATTGACCTTGCAGTAAAGGTGCAGCAAAAGGCAGGCACGGGAGAACGGAATATTCTGCACCGATTATTAAATCTCTATCTGTACAAAGCAATTAGGATTTACAACATATGGCACGTATCCTCTGAGCACATCGATAAGTACAAGCATCTTTAACGTATACATGGGGCTTTAAAGACTGGAAATTATTCATTATCTAAAAGGCTCAGAAGGCCTGCTCTGCCCAGATGAACTGCTCCTTATCAACATTCGATTAGGATGGGGGTTCAAAGAGAAGGTAAAGAGTCAGGCCTCCCCAAAAAAGAAAGACAATGAAGCGTTAACTGGCTTTACAGACCATTAATACAGAGTGGAAGCAAAAATGCAAAGTTGTTACTATATATATATATATATATATATATATATATATACACAGTTAGGTCTATATATATTTGGACAAAGACAACATTTTTCTAATTTCGGTTACAGACATTACCACAATGAATTTTAAACAAAACAATTCAGATGCAGTTGAAGTTCAGACTCTCGGCTTTCATTTGAGGGTATCCACATTAAAATTGGATGAAGGGTTTGGGAGTTTCAGCTCCTTAGCATGTGCCACCCTGTTTTTAAAGGGACCAAAAGTAATTGGAAAATTGACTCCAAGGCAATTTCATGGACAGGTGTGGGCAATCCCTTCGTTAGGTCATTCTCAATTAAGCAGATAAAAGGCCTGGAGTTGATTTCAGGTGTGGTTCTTGCATTTGGAAGGTTTTGCTGTGAAGTAAACATGCGGTCAAAGGAGCTCTCCATGCAGGTGAAACAAGCCATCCTTAAGCTGCAAAAACAGAAAAAAAAACATCCGAGAAATTGCTACAATATTAGGAGTGGCAAAATCTACAGTTTGGTACATCCTGAGAAAGAAAGAAAGCACTGGTGAACTCATCAATGCAAAAAGACCTGGGCGCCCACGGAAGACAACAGTGGCGGATGATCGCAGAATAATCTCCATAGTGAAGAGAAACCCCTTCACAACAGCCGACCAAGTGACCAACACTCTCCAGGAGGTCGGCGTATCAATATCCAAATCTACCATAAAGAGAAGACTGCATGAAAGTAAATACAGAGGGTTCACTGCACGGTGCAGCCACTCATAAGCATCAAGAATAAAAAGGCTAGACTGGACTTTGCTAAAAAGCATCTAAAAAAAGCCGCACAGTTCTGGAAGAACATTCTTTGGACAGATGAAACCAAGATCAACCTCTATCAGAATGATGGAAAGAGAAAAGTATGGCGAAGGCGTGGTACAGCTCTTGATCCAAAGCATACCACATCATATGTAAAACATGGCGGAGGCAGTGTGATGGCGCGGGCATGCATGGCTGCCAGTGGCACTGGGTCACTAGTGTTTATTGATGATGGGACACAGGACAGAAGCAGCCGGATGAATTCTGAGGTATTCAGAGCCGCCATACTGTGTGCTCAGATCCAGCCAAATGCAGCAAAACGGATTGGTCGTCATTTCATACTACAGATGGACAATGACCCAAAACATAAAGCCAAAGCAACCCAGGAGTTTATTAAAGCAAAGAGGTGGAATATTCTGGAATGGCCAAGTCAGTCACCTGATCTCAACCCAATTGAGCAGCATTTCACTTGTTAAAGACTAAACTTCAGACAGAAAGGCCACAAACAACCAGCAACTGAAAACCACCACAGTGAAGGCCTGGCAGAGCATCAAAAAGGAGGAAACACAGCGTCTGGTGATGTCTATGAGTTCAAGACTTCAGGCAGTAATTGACAACAAAGGGTTTTCAACCAAGTACTAGAAATGAACATTTTATTTAAAATTATTGAATCTGTCCAATTACTTTTGGTCCCTTTAAAAACAGGGTGGCACATGTTAAGGAGCTGAAACTAATAAACCCTTCATCCAATTTTAATGTGGATACCCTCAAATGAAAGCTGAAAGACTGAACTTCAACTGTATCTGAATTGTTTTGTCTAAAATTTATTGTGGTAATATCTATAACCAAAATTAGAAAAATGTTGTCTCTGTCCAAATATATATGGACCTAACTGTATATGTATATATATATATATATATATATATATATATATATATATATATATATATATATATATAGTACAGACCGAAAGTTTGGACACACCTCATTTAAAGATTTTTCTGTATTTTCATGACTATGAAATTTGTACATTCACACTGAAGACATCAAAACTATGAATTAACACATGTGGAGTTATAAACTTAACAAAAAAGTGTGAAACAACTGAAATTATGTCTTATATTCTAGGTTCTTCAAAGTAGCCACCTTTTGCTTTGATGACTGCTTTGCACACTCTTGGCATTCTCTTGATGAGCTTCAAGAGGTAGTCACCAGGAATGGTTTTCAATTCACAGGTGTGACCTGTGAGGTTTAATAAGTGGGATTTCTTGCCTTATAAATGGTGTTGGGACCATCAGTTGTGTTGTGCAGAAGTCTGGTGGATACACAGCTGATAGTCCTACTGAATAGACTGTTAGAATTTGTTTTATGGCAATAAAAAAGCAGCTAAGTAAAGAAAAACGAGTAGCCATCATTACTTTAAGAAATGAAGGTCAGTCAGTCTGAAAAAATTGGGAAAACTTTGAAAGTGTCACCAAGTGCAATGGCAAAAACCATCAAGCGCTACAAAGAAACTGGCTCACATGAGGACCGACCCAGGAAAGGAAGACCAAGAGTCACCTCTGCTTATGAGGATAAGTTTATCCGAGTCACCAGCCTCAGAAATCGCAGGTTAACAGCAGCTCAGATTAGAGACCAGGTCAATGCAACACAGAGTTCTAGCAGCAGACACATCTCTACAACAACTGTTAAGAGGAGACTTTGTGCAGCAGGCCTTCATGGTAAAATAGCTGCTAGGAAACCACTGCTAAGGACAGGCAACAAGCAGAAGAGACTTGTTTGGGCTAAAGAACACAAGGAATGGACATTAGAGCAGTGGAAATCTGTGCTTTGGTCTGACGAGTCCAAATTTGAGATCTTTGTTTCCAACCACCGTGTCTTTGTGCGACGCAGAAGGGGTGAACAGATGGACTCTACATGCCTGGTTCCCACCGTGAAGCATGGAGGAGGAGGTGTGATGGTGTGGAGGTGCTTTGCTGGTGACACTGTTGGGGATTTATTCAAAATTGAAGGCATACTGAACCAGCATGGCTACCACAGCATCTTGCAGCGTCATGCTATTCCATCCGGTTTGCGTTTAGTTGGACCATCATTTATTTTTCAACAGGACCATGACCCCAAACACACCTCCAGGCTGTGTAAGGGGTATTTGACCAAGAAGGAGAGTAATGGGGTGCTACACTAGATGACCTGGCAAGATGATGGTTTGGGGCAAGCTGGACCGCACAGAGTGAAGGCAAAAATGCCAACAAGTGCTAAGCATCTCTGGGAACTCCTTCAAGATTGTTGGAAGAACATTCCCGGTGACTACCTCTTGAAGCTCATCAAGAGAATGCCAAGAGTGTGCAAAGCAGTCATCAAAGCAAAAGGTGGCTACTTTGAAGAACCTAAAATATAAGACATATTTTCAGTTGTTTCACACTTTTTTGTTAAGTATATAATTCCACATTTGTTAATTCATAGTTTTGATGCCTTCAGTGTGAATGTACAATTTTCATAGTCATGAAAATACAGAAAAATCTTTAAATGAGAAAGTGTGTCCAAACTTTTGGTCTGTACTGTATGTATATATATATATATATATATATATATATATATATATATATATATATGTGAGGGTGATCTCTTAAAGTGAGATCAATAGGATTCCTTGTACCTGACCAAATATAAACGGAGTGCTAGCTTAGAGGCCAAGAATGCATCAGGTTCACAGAGATGATAAACACAGCCTCTCTCAGCGAAAGTTGTTCCCCAACTGCTTTATTCTGAACAAAGGAGGATACTAAAAACAGGTAATGGGGGAGGTTGCACAACTTCTGAATAGTTAGTGTCACTCTGATTGGTTCATTCCAACTTCATTTTCAAATATGGTGTATTCCAGTATCTTCAATCCTGCATTCCAAAGATTCCTTCCAAGACAGTTTCAAGGATCTCCAAGACATCTTCAAAGACGCAATCGCCATCTTGCTACACCATATCTGAACTGATTTATATAAGGTTTAATAATTGATTTAATTAGCCATTTTCTCCTTCACAAAAATATGTTCAGAATTGTAAAAGTCATAAACGTCAAGCCTTGCAACCAAAGCAACAACTTGGAAGCTATGAAGATCTGCATACAACCAAGCATCGGGCTCTGGCCTCCCTTTTCTTACAGTCATGCGCTCTGTCTATAGAGTAGAACACAAGGGGAAGACAAAAACACTAAAATAGACAGATCGTCTTTCCATTCACACATCGAAGAAATCAGAAAGAGAACTTTCTCAGCCACAAGGGATTTGGTTACACGCGGCTGATGCAGGCAGGCTGCTTAGTGTCTGGGATGCTGCTGTGACTTCCTGCTGGGAGAGGGGAAGAGATAGCTGCTTCACCGACAGCCTGAAAAGATGCTATAAAAAAAGCTTCTGAGATAAAAAAAAATGTAAGACTGATGAATTAAATAATTATGGTAAGCATTTTGCATCCCCCTCAAAGCATTTACCATGCATTGTAATTTCTACCTTTTAGGAGCAGCCTCACTGTTTACTGGCTGCTCATATTATTCTCCGATAATAACTTAACAGATTTTAATTTTTGAGCTTTCGGTTCTACTTTATCTTCTTTCAGGAGCCATCACAGTTATAATTTTCAGTTGACATAGCTAGATAAGATCTATTTTTTTTTGCAGGCCAAGTTTTAGCTTCACTTTATTATACTGAAAATCAAGAATTTTTTTTAAACAGATGAAAAACAGGGAAAAAAAAACTTCTGCAATTGTTTATTTCTTGAGGGCTTTCTTTTTCTGGGGTTCATTTTGTGGTAAATAATGATCTGGCACCATGATTCTCCAGATCGATAAAAATATATAGTTTATTGTTAAAGTAATTTGCAAAGGGAAAAAAAAAAAAAGGAATTCTGCAAAAAACAAAAATAACTTAAGAAACTTCTCTTGTGTCGCCATTTTCTGAAACCTATACCGCTTATTATTCAATGACATAGCTCTACAAGAGTTTATTTTTGGTGCGGCGAACTGTTGCTTTTATTGGTATCGTTTTGGGTGCACATAATTTGAATGCTTTTGTATTGCATGTTTTTGAGGGAGGTGCACAAAACTAAAAAAAATGGCAATTCTGGAGTTTAAATTTTTATTTACTGAAGGGAATATCGGGGAGTATCTGAAAAATGAAAAATGTGCCTAAGCACCAACACACAGGCGGTCACAGACTGCTCTTGCCGGCAATTCACCTGTCTCTGCTGAAGTCACGTCAGCAGAGCAGAGGCTTCTTTTCCACCTAGCTCGGTCGATGGGGCAGGACTTCCGACATCATTTTGATTGACAGACAAGGCCTTCAGTTAGGCAGCGGGAATCTGGCAGACAATTAGAGTGACGTCGTAAGTCCCACCCAATCAACAGAGCGGAGCAGAAAAGAATCCGCCGCTCTGTTGACGTCACGTCAGCAGAGACAGCAGAATCGGTGGCAAGAGCGGTCTGTGACTGCTCTGGGGCGGGGAAGAACAGCGGAGGGCACAACATGCCGGTAAGTAGAAACTACCTGCCTGTTAGTACTTAGGCACTATTTTTGTTTTTCAGAAATTCCCAGACATGCCCTTTCAATAATTTAATATTTTAACAGATCGTACTTTCATACATGCGACAATAATATTAAATGTTTAATTTTACAGTAATGAATATGCAGCTCCACCTCCCATAGAGGTGGAGCCGCATATTTATTACTGTAATGAGCTGTAACGGTGACCGCTCACTACAGGAAGAAAATGCCGCGCCGGGGAAAAGACGTGCAGTGATGGCGCCAGGAGCAGGTAAGTATGATGGGGGCAGTACGTGATACTCACCTGCTCCTCGTTCCAACATCGGCGCCGCTGTGTCTTCCACAGTGACGCTCCGGTCAGAGGGCGCGGTGACGTGATTAGTGCGCGCCGCCCTCTTCCTGAACGTGGGTGCAGAGGATGGGAAGACACAGCGGCAGTCAGCGGTGGAACGGGAAAGGTGAGTATAACAAGTGCCGGGGGCCTGAGAGGCGAGTATGTAATTTTTCTATTTTTTTAATCGCAGCAACAGCATATGGGGCAAATATCTGTATGGAGCATCTTATGTGGCCATGTGCAGCGTTATATGGGGGCAAATATCTGTATGGGGCATCTTATGTGGCCATGTGTAGCATTATATGGGGGCAAATATCTGTATGGGGCATCTTATGTGGCCATGTGTAGCATTATATGGGGGCAAATATCTGTATGGGGCATCTTATGTGGCCATGTGCAGCATGATATGGGGGCAAATATCTGTATGGAGCATCTTATGGGGTCATAATCAACATTTGTGGAGCATTATATGGGGCAAATATCTGTTTGGAGCATCTTATGGGGTCATAATACCCCGAAACAGCTGTCTGTGGATGGATACCATGTTTTGGCATAAGTGGTTTTCCTTTTTGGATGCTGCCCTTCCCGTGGTTGTTCCTTCCCGGTGAAAGACCTGGCTATTTATTGCTTGCGTTGAGAAACACGTGATGGTGTCTCCGCGGCTTTTCTACATGCATTTGCATATTTCCCATAAGGGATGGGGGCAGTGTTCTGGATCAATGCATTAGGAAACATGTGATGGTGTCTCCGCGGTGTTGGATGTTTTGATCTCCCCGAGGTCATTCATCCTTATGTTTATAGTCCTTCTTACTAGGCACTGCTCCTAATAGCCAGTTTCCTACTCCACACTGATGAGGGGTAAATACCCCGAAACAGCTGTCTGTGGATGGATACCATGTTTTGGCATAGGTGGTTTTCCTTTTTGGATGCTGCCCTTCCCGTGGTTGTTCCTTCCCGGTGAAAGACCTGGCTATTTATTGCTTGCGTTGAGAAACACGTGATGGTGTCTCCGCAGCTTTTCTACATGCATATTCCACCCTAGGCTTATACTTGGGTCGGCTTATACTCGAGTATATACGGTACATATTTTATATTACTTTTTTCCTTAATTTTTTAGGCACACTACGGCACTATTACTTGCAATCTAAAATGCAGTGATCTGAGATGTCTCTGGTTGCTGCTGTAAGAGGTAGGCGCTGGCTGTACAGCACAGCAGACATCTGCCCTAAGAAAGGCAGGGTAAGTAGGATGCACTATTAGGACTTGGGGAGAAAAAAAATTAAAAGTTAACTTGCTTAAGTAATTGCTAATATAGAACAGCAGGTTTCTCTGGACGTCGAGGATACATCCCATGGCCTTTTCTCGCCGGTGTCGAAAGCAACACGGCAAAGCTACTAGCAAAACGCAAAAAAATGTGATCAAAATTAAATCATCTGGGCAAACAAAGGTGAACACTTTGGGAATTTATCGCTGAAAACAATGTAATGACTTCCTCTTTGAACGTGCACGCTCCTCCTCGACCCTAATTCGCTCTATCTTAAGAAAATCCTCTACAATATGAATGGAAAGCAAACAGATGTTGATTTTCTATTTGCTTTTAATTTTCTCGTAAGACTCCAGCCATCAGTGTGTGACAATTAATTAACTTAATTAAGCTAACTAAATTATGCTCTATCGTGGGTCAATATATAAAGTCACTGCGATTAATGGCAGAGCTTGTAAAGTTAATCTGCTTATATGAAGTAAATTATGTCACGACGAAGAGAATCCGTGTCAGAATTACAGGGGGGAAATGTTATACAGGAGGGTCTACAACCTCGCCACCAAGATACAGTCTATCACAAAGCCGAAGAAAAGAGACGTGACTACAAAACGTGAACCTGATGATTATTGAAAAGTTCCTTTCTAACAAATAAGAAAACAATCTAAAAAAAGAATATTAAAGAAATCTTAATAGAAATATAACAGATTGTGGATTTATAACATAGGGGGCAGTATTATAGTAGTTATATTCTTGTACATAGGGGCAGTATTACAGTAGTTATATTCTTGTACATAGGGGCAGTATTATAGTAGTTATATTCTTATACATAGGAGCAGTATTATAGTAGTTATATTCTTGTACATAGGAGCAGTATTATAGTAGTTATATTCTTGTACATAGGAGCAGTATTATAGTAGTTATATTATTGTATATAGGGGCAGTATTATAGTAGTTATATTCTTGTACATAGGGGCAGTATTATAGTAGTTATATTCTTGTACATAGGAGCAGTATTATAGTAGTTATATTCTTGAACATAGGGGCAGTATTATAGTAGTTATATTCTTGTACATAGGGAGCAGTATTATAGTAGTTATATTCTTGCACATAGGAGCAGTATTATAGTAGTTATATTCTTGTACATAGGAGCAGTATTATAGTAGTTATATTCTTGTACATAGGAGCAGTATTATAGTAGTTATATTCTTGTACATAGGAGCAGTATTATAGTAGTTATATTCTTGTACATAGGGGCAGTATTATAGTAGTTATATTCTTGTACATAGGAGCAGTATTATAGTAGTTATATTCTTGTACATAGGAGCAGTATTATAGTAGTTATATTATTGTACATAGGAGCAGTATTATAGTAGTTATATTGTTGTACATAGGAGCAGTATTATAGTAGTTATATTCTTGTACATAGGAGCAGTATTATAGTAGTTATATTCTTGTACATAGGAGCAGTATTATAGTAGTTATATTCTTGTACATAGGGGCAGTATTATAGCAGTTATATTCTTGTACATAGGGGCAGTATTATAGTAGTTATATTCTTGTACATAGGAGCAGTATTACAGTAGTTATATTCTTGTACATAGGGGCAGTATTATAGTAGTTATATTCTTGTACATAGGAGCAGTATTATAGTAGTTATATTCTTATACATAGGAGCAGTATTATAGTAGTTATATTCTTGTACATAGGAGCAGTATTATAGTAGTTATATTATTGTACATAGGAGCAGTATTATAGTAGTTATATTGTTGTACATAGGAGCAGTATTATAGTAGTTACCGTATATACTCGAGTATAAGCCGAGATTTTCAGCCCAAATTTTTGGGCTGAAAGTGCCCCCCTCGGCTTATACTCGAGTCACGGTAGCGGTGGGGTCGGCGGGTGAGGGGGTGAGGGCGCTGAGGTATACTTACCTACTCCCAGCGATCCTCGCGCTGTCCCTGCCGTCCCACGGGCTTCGGCGCTGCAGTTTCTTCCTCTCTTCAGCGGTCACGTGGGACCGCTCATTACAGAAATGAATAAGCGGCTCCACCTCCCATAGGGGCGGAGCCGCTTATTCATTTCTCTAATCAGCGGTGCCGGTGACCGCTGATAGAGAAAGAAGCTGCGGCACCGAAGACCAGGCAGAGGGACAGCGCGAGGATCGCCAGGACTAGGTGAGTATAGCATATTCACCTGTCCTCGTTCCAGCCGCCGGGCGCCGATCCATCTTCCCGGCGTCTCTGCTCTCTGACTGTTCAGGCAGAGGGCGCGATGACGCATACAGTGTGCGCGGCGCCCTCTGCCTGATCAGTCAGAGCAGAGACGCCGGGAAGATGGAGGCGCCGGAACGAGACGCCGGGAGCTGCAATCAAGGGAGGTGAGTATGTGTTTTTTTTTCTTTATTGCGGCAGCGGCGGCACAAATTTATGTGGAACATCTATGGGGCACAGTGAACGGTGCAGAGCACCGTATATGGCACAGCACAGCTATGGGGCACAGTGAACGGTGCAGAGCACCGTATATGGCACAGCACAGCTATGGGGCACAGTGAACGGTGCAGAGCACCGTATATGGCACAGCACAGCTATGGGGCACAGTGAACGGTGCAGAGCACCGTATATGGCACAGCACAGCTATGGGGCACAGTGAACGGTGCAGAGCACCGTATATGGCACAGCACAGCTATGGGGCACAGTGAACGGTGCAGAGCACCGTATATGGCACAGCACAGCTATGGGGCACAGTGAACGGTGCAGAGCACCGTATATGGCACAGCTATGGGGCACAGTGAACGGTGCAGAGCACCGTATATGGCACAGCTATGGGGCACAGTGAACGGTGCAGAGCACCGTATATGGCACAGCACAGCTATGGGGCACAGTGAACGGTGCAGAGCACCGTATATGGCACAGCTATGGGGCACAGTGAACGGTGCAGAGCACCGTATATGGCACAGCACAGCTATGGGGCACAGTGAACGGTGCAGAGCACCGTATATGGCACAGCTATGGGGCACAGTGAACGGTGCAGAGCACCGTATATGGCACATCTATGGGGCACAATGAACGGTGCAGAGCACCGTATATGGCACAGCTAGGGGGCACAATGAACGGTGCAGAGCACTATATGGTTCACACCTATGGGGAAATATGAACGGTGCAGAGCACTATATGGCACAGCTATGGGGAAATAATGATCTATTTTTATTTTTGAAATTCACCGGTAAATGCTGCATTTCCACCCTAGGCTTATACTCGAGTCAATAAGTTTTCCCAGTTTTTTGTGGCAAAATTAGGGGGGTCGGCTTATACTCGGGTCGGCTTATACTCGAGTATATACGGTATATTCTTGTACATAGGAGCAGTATTATAGTAGTTATATTCTTGTACATAGGGGCAGTATTATAGCAGTTATATTCTTGTACATAGGGGCAGTATTATAGTAGTTATATTCTTGTACATAGGAGCAGTATTATAGTAGTTATATTCTTGTACATAGGGGCAGTATTATAGTAGTTATATTCTTGTACATAGGGGCAGTATTATAGTAGTTATATTCTTGTACATAGGGGCAGTATTATAGTAGTTATAGTCTTGTACATAGGAGCAGTATTATAGTAGTTATATTCTTGTACATAGGAGCAGTATTATAGTAGTTATATTCTTGTACATAGGGGCAGTATTATAGTAGTTATATTCTTGCACATAAGGGGCAGTATAATAGTAGTTATATTCTTGTACATAGGAGCAATATTATAGTAGTTATATTCTTGTACATAGGAGCAGTAGTATAGTAGTTATATTCTTGTACATAGGGGCAGTATTATAGTAGTTATATTCTTGTATATAGGGGGCAGTATTATAGTAGTTATATTCTTGTACACAGGGGTAGTATTATAGTAGTTATATTCTTGTACATAAGGGGCAGTATTATAGTAGTTATATTCTTGTACATAGGAGCAATATTATAGTAGTTATATTCTTGTACATAGGAGCAGTATTATAGTAGTTATATTCTTGTACATAGGGGTAGTATTATAGTAGTTATATTCTTGTACATAAGGGTAGTATTATAGTAGTTATATTCTTGTACATAGGGGTAGTATTACAGTAGTTATATTCTTGTACATAGGAGCAGTATTACAGTAGTTATATTCTTGTACGTAGGAGCTGTATTATAGCAGGTATATTCTTGTACATAGGGGCAGTATTATAGTAGTTATATTCTTGTACATAGGAGCAGTATTATAGTAGTTATATTCTTGTACATAGGAGAAGTATTATAGTAGTTATATTCTTGTACATAAGGGGCAGTATTATAGTAGTTATATTCTTGTACATAGGAGCAGTATTATAGTAGTTATATTCTTGTACATAGGAGCAGTATTATAGTAGTTATATTCTTGTACATAAGGGGCAGTATTATAGTAGTTATATTCTTGTACATAGGAGCAGTATTATAGTAGTTATATTCTTGTACATAAGGGGCAGTATTATAGTAGTTATATTCTTGTATATAGGGGCAGTATTATAGTAGTTATATTCTTGTACACAGGGGTAGTATTATAGTAGTTATATTCTTGTACATAAGGGGCAGTATTATAGTAGTTATATTCTTGTACATAGGAGCAATATTATAGTAGTTATATTCTTGTACATAGGAGTAGTATTATAGTAGTTATATTCTTGTACATAAGGGTAGTATTATAGTAGTTATATTCTTGTACATAGGGGTAGTATTATAGTAGTTATATTCTTGTACATAGGAGCAGTATTACAGTAGTTATATTCTTGTGCATAGGGGCAGTATTATAGTAGTTATGTTCTTGTACGTAGGAGCTGTATTATAGCAGGTATATTCTTGTACATAGGAGCAGTATTATAGTAGTTATATTCTTGTACATAGGAGAAGTATTATAGTAGTTATATTCTTGTACATAAGGGGCAGTATTATAGTAGTTATATTCTTGTACATAGGAGCAATATTATAGTAGTTATATTCTTGTACATAGGAGCACTATTAAAGTAGTTATATTCTTGTACATAGGAGCAGTATTAAAGTAGTTATATTCTTGTACATAGGAGCAGTATTATAGTAGTTATATTCTTGTACATAAGGGGCAGTATTATAGTAGTTATATTCTTGTACATAGGAGCAGTATTATAGTAGTTATATTCTTGTACATAAGGGGCAGTATTATAGTAGTTATATTCTTGTATATAGGGGGCAGTATTATAGTAGTTATATTCTTGTACATAGGAGCAGTATTATAGTAGTTATATTCTTGTACATAGGGGTAGTATTATAATAGTTATATTCTTGTACATAAGGGTAGTATTATAGTAGTTATATTCTTGTACATAGGAGCAGTATTATAGTAGTTATATTCTTGTACATAGGGGTAGTATTATAGTAGTTATATTCTTGTACATAGGAGCAGTATTACAGTAGTTATATTCTTGTGCATAGGGGCAGTATTATAGTAGTTATGTTCTTGTACGTAGGAGCTGTATTATAGCAGGTATATTCTTGTACATAGGGGCAGTATTATAGTAGTTATATTTTTGTACATAGGAGTAGTATTATAGTAGTTATATTCTTGTACATAGGAGCAGTATTATAGTAGTTATATTCTTGTACATAGGAGCAGTATTATAGTAGTTATATTCTTGTACATAAGGGGCAGTATTATAGTAGTTATATTCTTGTACATAGGAGCAGTATTACAGTAGTTATATTCTTGTGCATAGGGGCAGTATTATCGTAGTTATATTCTTGTACATAGGGGCAGTATTATCGTAGTTATATTCTTGTACATAGGAGCAGTATTATAGTAGTTACAGTAAATTCTTGTGCATAGGAGCAGTATTATAGTAGCTATATTCTTGTACATAGGGGGCAGTATTATAGTAGTTATATTATTGTACATAGGGGCAGTATTATAGTAGTTATAGTCGTGTACATAAGAGCAGTATTATAGTAGTTCTATTCTTGTACATAGGAGCAGTGTTATAGTAGTTATATTTTTGTACATAGTAGCAGTATTATAGTAGTTATATTCTTGTACATGGGAGCAGTATTATAGCAGCTATATTCTTGTACATAGGAGCAGTATTATAGTAGTTATATTCTTGTACAGAGGAGCAGTATTATGGTAGTTATATTCTTGTCCACAAGGGCAGTATTATAGTAGTTATATTGCTGTACATAGGAGCAGTATTATAGTAGTTATATTCTTATACATAGGAGGCAGTATTACAGTAGTTATATTATTGACCTTTTTATGAGCCAGAAATATTCTTGATAAAAAGTACATTGCTCATTTAAGTAGCATACTATTGTACATACATTTATGTATACAGTATTTTGTTTCCTTATTCTTTGCCACGGTTTATCTTTCATTGTACCAAGTGACCATATAGACATGAAGTTGATCTGTGGTCACACTACACGTACAGACGGAGTTAGAATTGTGCGTCTCCTCTCGCCTTTTCACCATTAATGGAATGAATTTAATGCCTCACAAGGCACTTGCCAATGTCCCTAATCCTTTTAAGCTGCTTGTAGAGTACTTATGACTAATGGCAGTCGACTTAAGAACATGGCACATTTTTACCCATAAAACAGAGCGTTGCGCTGCAGCTGTGAATTACTGATGGGAGAAGCCTGCACCTTACACGCCCGTGATGCGAGCTGAATGCTGAATAGCTCTGAAACAGATTAATGAGCAACTACTTTAATCTTTCTCGAGATCTCTATTTTGAGTAATTCTTGCACACTTTGGACGACTCTTTATAAACACAAAAGGAGTTGAAAATGTAACAATAGATTAAATTGTGAGAGAACAGTTCTCCAGAAAAAAGCAAGTAAGTGTCAAAATACAATCCATCTTATGCCATCAAGAACGGCCTCTATGGTGACAGCAAGAAAATGATCTATTGGACGTTTGTGATCTGTAAAATATATTGCAGCAAGTAAAGAATGAAGTAAAACACAATATGAAATAATTTTATGGCACTAACGAACAAACTAATAAAAAAATGAAATTTCAATGAAAAACATTAACAGGATCATTAATGTGCTTTAAGAGTATCTATTGCGTCTCCTGTGTGGTGCAGTATATAGAGGATGTGTGGTGTAATACAGTTAGGGCCAGAAATATTTGGACAGTGACACAAGTTTTGTTATTTTAGCTGTTTACAAAAACATGTTCAGAAATACAATTATATATATAATATGGGCTGAAAGTGCACACTCCCAGCTGCAATATGATAGTTTCCACATCCAAATCGGAGAAAGGGTTTAGGAATCATAGCTCTGTAATGCATAGCGTCCTCTTTTTCAAGGGACCAAAAGTAATTGGACAATGGACTCTAAGGGCTGCAATTAACTCTGAAGGCGTCTCCCTCGTTAACCTGTAATCAATGAAGTAGTTAAAAGGTCAGGGGTGGATTCCAGGTGTGTGGTTTTGCATTTGGAAGCTGTTGCTGTGAGCAGACAACATGCGGTCAAAGGAACTCTCAATTGAGGTGAAGCAGAACATCCTGAGGCTGAAAAAAAAGAAAAAATCCATCAGAGAGATAGCAGACATGCTTGGAGTAGCAAAATCAACAGTTGGGTACATTCTGAGAAAAAAGGAATTGACTGGTGAGCTTGGGAACTCAAAAAGGCCTGGGCGTCCACGGATGACAACAGTGGTGGATGATCGCCGCATACTTAATTTGGTGAAGAAGAACCCGTTCACAACATCAACTGAAGTCCAGAACACTCTCAGTGAAGTAGGTGTATCTGTCTCTAAGTCAACAGTAAAGAGAAGACTCCATGACAGTAAATACAAAGGGTTCACATCTAGATGCAAACCATTCATCAATACCAAAAATAGACAGGCCAGAGTTACATTTGCAGAAAAACACCTCAAGAAGCCAGCTCAGTTCTGGAAAAGTATTCTATGGACAGATGAGACAAAGATCAACCTGTACCAGAATGATGGGAAGAAAAAAGTTTGGAGAAGAAAGGGAACGGCACATGATCCAAGGCACACCACATCCTCTGTAAAACATGGTGGAGGCAACGTGATGGCATGGGCATGCATGGCTTTCAATGGCACTGGGTCACTTGTGTTTATTGATGACATAAGAGCAGACAAGAGTAGCCGGATGAATTCTGAAGTGTACCGGGATATACTTTCAGCCCAGATTCAGCCAAATGCTGCAAAGTTGATTGGATGGCGCTTCATAGTACAGATGGACAATGACCCCAAGCATACAGCCAAAGCTACCCAGGAGTTCATGAGTGCCAAAAAGTGGAATATTCTGCAATGGCCAAGTCAATCTCCAGATCTAAACCCAATTGAGCATGCATTTCACTTGCTCAAATCCAGACTTAAGACGGAAAGACCCACAAACAAGCAAGACCTGAAGGCTGCGGCTGTAAAGGCCTGGCAAAGCATTAAGAAGGAGGAAACCCAGCGTTTGGTGATGTCCATGGGTTCCAGACTTAAGGCAGTGATTGCCTCCAAAGGATTTGCAACAAAATATTGAAAATAAAAATATTTTGTTTGGGTTATGTTTATTTGTCCAATTACTTTTGACCTCCTAAAATGAGGAGTGTTTGTAAAGAAATGTGTACAATTCCTACATTTTCTATCAGATATTTTTGTTCAACCCTTCAAATTAAACGTTACAATCTGCACTTGAATTCTGTTGTAGAGGTTTCATTTCAAATCCAATGTGGTGGCATGCAGAGCCCAACTCGCAAAAATTGTGTCACTGTCCAAATATTTCTGGCCCTAACTGTATATAGAGGATGTGTCCTGTGTGGTGTAGTATATAGAGGATGTGTGGTGTAGTATATAGAGGATGTGTCCTGTGTGCTGCTGTATATAGAGGATGTGTCCCGTGTGGTGTAGTATATAGAGGATGTGTCCCGTGTGGTGTAGTATATAGAGGATGTGTCCCGTGTGGTGTAGTATATAGAGGATGTGTCCCGTGTGGTGTAGTATATAGAGGATGTGTCCTGTGTGGTGTAGTATATAGAGGATGTGTCCCGTGTGGTGTAGTATATAGAGGATGTGTCCCGTGTGGTGTAGTATATAGATGATGTGTCCTGTGTGGTGTAGTATATAGAGGATGTGCCCCGTGTGGTGTAGTATATAGAGGATGTGTCCCGTGTGGTGCTGTATATAGAGGATGTGTCCCGTGTGGTGTAGTATATAGAGGATGTGTCCCGTGTGGTGTAGTATATAGAGGATGTGTCCCGTGTGGTGTAGTATATAGAGGATGTGTCCCGTGTGGTGCTGTATATAGAGGATGTGTCCCGTGTGGTGTAGTATATAGAGGATGTGTCCCGTGTGGTCCCGTGTGGTGTAGTATATAGAGGATGTGTCCCGTGTGGTGCAGTATATAGAGGATGTGTCCCGTGTGGTGCAGTATATAGAGGATGTGTCCCGTGTGGTGCAGTATATAGAGGATGTGTCCCGTGTGGTGCAGTATATAGAGGATGTGTTCCGTGTGGTGCAGTATATAGAGGATGTGTTCCGTGTGGTGCAGTATATAGAGGATGTGTCCCGTGTGGTGCAGTATATAGAGGATGTGTCCCGTGTGGTGCAGTATATAGAGGATGTGTCCCGTGTGGTGCAGTATATAGAGGATGTGTCCCGTGTGGTGCAGTATATAGAGGATGTGTCCCGTGTGGTGTAGTATATAGAGGATGTGTCCCGTGTGGTGTAGTATATAGAGGATGTGTCCCGTGTGGTGTAGTATATAGAGGATGTGTCCCGTGTGGTGTAGTATATAGAGGATGTGTCCCGTGTGGTGTAGTATATAGAGGATGTGTCCCGTGTGGTGTAGTATATAGAGGATGTGTCCCGTGTGGTGTAGTATATAGAGGATGTGTCCCGTGTGGTGTAGTATATAGAGGATGTGTCCCGTGTGGTGTAGTATATAGAGGATGTGTCCCGTGTGGTGTAGTATATAGAGGATGTGTCCCGTGTGGTGTAGTATATAGAGGATGTGTCCCGTGTGGTGTAGTATATAGAGGATGTGTCCCGTGTGGTGTAGTATATAGAGGATGTGTCCCGTGTGGTGTAGTATATAGAGGATGTGTCCCGTGTGGTGTAGTATATAGAGGATGTGTCCCGTGTGGTGTAGTATATAGAGGATGTGTCCCGTGTGGTGTAGTATATAGAGGATGTGTCCCGTGTGGTGTAGTGTATAGAGGATGTGTCCCGTGTGGTGTAGTATATAGAGGATGTGTCCCGTGTGGTGTAGTATATAGAGGATGTGTCCCGTGTGGTGTAGTATATAGAGGATGTGTCCCGTGTGGTGTAGTATATAGAGGATGTGTCCCGTGTGGTGTAGTATATAGAGGATGTGTCCCGTGTGGTGTAGTATATAGAGGATGTGTCCCGTGTGGTGTAGTATATAGAGGATGTGTCCCGTGTGGTGTAGTATATAGAGGATGTGTCCCGTGTGGTGTAGTATATAGAGGATGTGTCCCGTGTGGTGTAGTATATAGAGGATGTGTCCCGTGTGGTGTAGTATATAGAGGATGTGTCCCGTGTGGTGTAGTATATAGAGGATGTGTCCTGTGTGGTGTAGTATATAGAGGATGTGTCCCGTGTGGTGCAGTATATAGAGGATGTGTCCCGTGTGGTGCAGTATATAGAGGATGTGTCCCGTGTGGTGCAGTATATAGAGGATGTGTCCCGTGTGGTGTAGTATATAGAGGATGTGTCCCGTGTGGTGCAGTATATAGAGGATGTGTCCCGTGTGGTGTAGTATATAGAGGATGTGTCCCGTGTGGTGCAGTATATAGAGGAGGTGTTCCGTGTGGTGTAGTATATAGGGGATGTGTGGTGCAGTATATAGAGGATGTGTCCCGTGTGGTGTAGTATATAGAGGATGTGTCCCGTGTGGTGTAGTATATAGAGGATGTGTGGTGCAGTATATAGATGATGTGTCCTGTGTGGTGTAGTATATAGAGGATGTGTCCCGTGTGGTGTAGTATATAGAGGATGTGTCCCGTGTGGTGTAGTATACAGAGGATGTGTCCCGTGTGGTGTAGTATATAGAGGATGTGTCCCGTGTGGTGTAGTATATAGAACATGTTTTTTTTAAAAAAAAACTCCCTTAATTTTTTTTAAATCTGTAAATTCTTTGTATACTTCTCTTCAGTTAGGTCATGTGATCTCATGGTGACCCCATATAGCTTTAGGCGCTTTAAAGAAAGTCATCTTCTAAGTCCCCAGAGCCTCCTCTTAGATGAACCTGCATGGACTGTACTACCAATGTCCACTACTAAGCCTATCATTAACGCTTATCATAGATACCGATGATGACTACACAGCTCCTGCCACACAGTTTCTATTCTAGAAGGGGAAAGCTGAATTTTTGTGCACCTATGATATATGTGGACGCATCATGAGATTTACAGCAGAGCATTTAAAGGATAGAGTCTGACAATCAGGTTATTAGTGCACTTATGGGAAAAATAAAAGGAAAGGCTTTCTTAAAGGCCACTTTTATTTCTCACTATTTTTTTGCCTTTGCCTCAGACAACCATGTTCATTTCTAGACGACAAGGATGAGCCATCTTCAGTTCAGAAGCTTTATTTATTGCTGCGACAGGTGAAAAATGAAAAGGAGAACTAAGGAGGCTCTTACTACTGGAATATAGCCAAGCAGCAAACAAAAACATCTAACAGTTAAGGGGGGGGGGGGGGAGGGTGGGGAGGGAAATACATTAATTGTTGCCATGACAACAGAATTCTAAAAATGTGAGTTTAATTTTAATTGTATTTAATAGCTTTTAAATGAAGCTTGGCGGCACGCAGCAGCACTCTTACACAAGGTGCACGGGGAGCTGTGCTGATAAAGCTTCAAAAATAAACGCCGTAAAATAATGTTCTAGCGAAAAAAACAAAAACACAAAAAGCCTAGCTGCATACATTGGGAAAAAAGGCGTATCCACACCGTGGTGTATGTTGGTCACGATCATTATCCTTTTCTCACCTGCCTCCAGTCTTTCCATCAATTCTCCAACGTCACTTGTGCAGTGGACTCGCCCTAAAAAGTCAGATCTCCGCAAATGCACAATGTATCCAAAAAGATCCATCTGTTACCAGCACCCGCCATTAAGTTATGGTATTTCATTGTCCGACTTTTTGTTGTCCTGATCCGCTGGCCAAACGTGGGGAGTCGGAAAGAAGAAGGTCCATAGACCATAATATGTCCCAGGGCTGTGGAGTCAGGTAACTACATCTCCGACTCAGACGCCACAGCACTGGTCACTACTGAGCATGTGCATAAAGTGCAGCACAGGTTCATCTCAGGAACAGAACGGACATTTATAGGAGATTTTAAAACTTTCCAAAACTCTTATTAAAAAATTACAGAAAACCATGCATTGTACTGCTGTACCCAATTTATGTATGTTAGGAGTCAGTTCATTTTATACCGACTCCATCTTAGACCCCACATCCCTGATTAGCGCAGTTCTGCCATAGATTAGATCAGAGTACAAGTATAAAACAAAAAAAGTACATGAAATATGGAGAAATATTCATAAGAAACACAAAAACGCACTAACTGCCCTACATATAGCAACATTGCTCACAGAGACAAAAATATAACTGCTAGAATACTAATTTAAAAAAAACTGACCGTCACATCCAAACAGACTAAGTGTGAACAGGTGTTGAACCTAGAGTCACCAACTCGTATACAGTCAAGTAAATAAGGCAGCACACTGCAGCGCTAAAACATGCAAACATGAAAATTGAAATGGATTACTCCACTAGAAATATGAAAAACGCTCTCATTTTTTCATATTTCTAGTGCAGTAATGCAGTTCAATTTTCATTGTTCATGTTTGCATGTTTTAGCGCCACAGTGTCCTGCCTTATTTATTTGACTGCTACAATACAGTCCGCTAAGTACAAGAACATAATTACTATAATACTGCTCCTATACACAAGAATACAACTACTATAAGACTGCCCCTATGTACAAGAATATAACTCCTATAATACTGCCCCTATGTACAAGAATATAACTACTATAATACTGCCCCTATGTACAAGAATATAACTACTATAATACTGCTCCTATGTACAAGAATATAACTACTATAATACTGCCCCTATGTACAAGAATATAACTACTATAATACTGCTCCTATGTACAAGAATATAACTGCTATAATACTGCCCCTATGTACAAGAATATAACTACTATAATACTGCCCCTATGTACAAGAATATAACTGCTATAATACCGATCCTATGTACAAGAATATAACTACTATAATACTTCCCCTATGTACAAGAATATAACTACTATAATACTGCTCCTATGTACAAGAATATAACTACTATAATACTGCCCCTATGTACAAGAATATAACTACTATAATACCGATCCTATGTACAAGAATATAACTACTATAATACTGCCCCTATGTACAAGAATATAACTACTATAATACCGATCCTATGTACAAGAATATAACTACTATAATACTGCCCCTATGTACAAGAATATAACTACTATAATACCGATCCTATGTACAAGAATATAACTACTATAATACTGCCCCTATGTACAAGAATATAACTACTATAATACTGCCCCTATGTACAAGAATATAACTACTATAATACTGCCCCTATGTACAAAAACATAACTACTTATTTCTCCACTTAGGAGCTTAACACAGCTTAACTTTGTCTTACTAAATAACAG
This sequence comes from Ranitomeya imitator, assembly GCF_032444005.1. Lineage (NCBI taxonomy): Eukaryota > Metazoa > Chordata > Amphibia > Anura > Dendrobatidae > Ranitomeya > Ranitomeya imitator. The sequence goes on from NC_091287.1 coordinate 24,862,445, forward strand.
ACAAACTGCCAGCACAGTGAGATGTTAAGTTACACGTTTGATTATATTTTATGGCGAGAGGAAGCAGAAGGAGACACAGGGAGACAATGCTGAGCTTTCCAACAAGTCTTTTACATCAATCGAGAGCTGGATTCACATCTATACTGCTCAGTCCTGCTGTAATTGCTTTCACGCTGCTGCTTGTCCCTGAAAGCTAAATAATGAATAAAACAACTGTGTCGTGTATCGGAGACATTTGTAGCAGACAGTCTTTTCCCATTAGATAATAGTCAACTGAAAATTAGAGACAAACGCTAGAGGAAAAAAGTGGTAAAAATGCAAGATAAAAGTTACATAATGGCCACAAAGTGTTATTCCTTATGTACACACAGGACAAATTGTTCTGAAAAAAAAAAAACCTTGAAAATACAAGTAGTCTGAGGATTAAATCACATTGTCAGCCTGCCGTTTTGTTTCACCCCTGTGCCTCCAGAACTTGCCCTGTGTATAAGCAGAATTATATGACCTAGGAGAGAATTATTACTGAACATAGAGGGGGATCAGTCAGATAGTCGGAAGGACTCGCGTTAATGTCTTTTTAACATTTTTTTCTCAGCTAAAATAAATGCAAAAAAAAATAGTGAAGTTTAATAACAAATCAAACAAACAGTTTTATTAAAAGGAGAAATGATGTTTTCATTACGGAGGAAGCCTTGCGAAGATGGTAATTATTTTTTCTTAATAAGGAAACCTTTATATATAGAGCATATAGAAGATAAAGAGGCGCCTGCCGCAAATTGCATTCTGATAAAAAAAAAAAGAAAAAAAAAAAAGGATATTTTACTTGATGACAACCTTGGTTTCCAATTATACGGGCAAAACTTAATAATACTTCCTAATAAATGAGAGATCATATTTTATAATCATGTGAAAAGGAGTCTGTGAACTGTGCAGAGGCGTTCTACAACGGCCAACGTCTCATTCTCTTGGCAAAATCTGTGGACGGTGATGTGGCTGCTTCCAACAGAAATGAGCTATGATTTCTTAGTACCGAAGATCAGCGCTGCTTCCGATCCAATTTAAAGGGGCAATGAAGACCCAAGAACGGGGGAATTAGGGCAGTAGGATCCACAGCGATCATCAAGTCATCAGCTATCCTTATGGTCAGGTCACTTCTTTGGTAACCGCACACTCCCTAAGAGGAGCATGCATGAAGTAGCCCTGCCAGAGGTACGAAAAGGGTTAATATTTAGAATGCCAATCGGCAAGAGGAACTGTAAACATTCCGGCTTCTCTTTACCGCAGAGCGGCTGACGAGGCACAAACCGGGGCAGTCTTCGGGCTGTCTTTGCAGGCGAAGATTAAATGTGAACATACCCAGCCTAAATAAGGCCTTTCTCCGATCTCGCCCTCGAGGCAACTCAAAAGTTTAGGGAAAAAAAACAAAACACACACACACACACTAAACTCGACTCAGCAAAATAAATAAAGATACTAAAAATGCCTTATAAATAAGGAAAAACATATCTGACGTTGTGTCAAGTGTTCCTCCATCAATGTTCAATTTGCAGGTGAAGAGTTCTTCTTGATAGTATAGTTTGGACGCTTTTTTTTAACAATTTTTTATAGTAATAGGCATATAATTTTTGGGCCTGTCTGTTTTCTATGTTCATGCACTTTGTTAGCCCTTTTTTTTTTTTATAGTAATAGGCATATACCGTATATACTCGAGTATAAGCCGAGATTTTCAGCCCAAATTTTTGGGCTGAAAGTGCCCCTCTCGGCTTATACTCAAGTCATGATGGGCGGTGGGGTCGGCAGGTGAGGGGGAGAGAGGACTGTCATATACTCACCTAGTCCCGGCGCTCCTGTCGCTGTCCCTGCCTGTCCCATGGTCTTCGGGTGCCGCAGCTCTTACTCTGTTCAGCGGTCACATGGTACCGCTCATTAAAGTTATGAATATGGACTCGCGCTCCCATAGGGGTGGAGCCGCATATTCATTTCTGTAATGAGCGGTGCCAGTGACCGCTGACAGAGGAAGAGGCTGCGGCATACGGAGACCATCTGTCCGGGATAAGGAGCCAGGGACGCCGGAGCAAGTGAGTATCTCATATTCACCTGTCCACGTTCCACCCGCCGGGCGCCGCTCCGTCTTCCCATCCTCTTGCAGTGACTGTGCAGGTCAGAGGGCGCGATGACGTACTAATCTGCGCGCCGCCCTCTGCCTGAACAGTCACTGCGGAGAGACACCGAGACGGGACGCTGAGGAGCTGCGGGCAGCAAGAGAGGTGAGTATGGCATTTTTTTTTATTGCAGCAGCAGCATTATATATGGCACAGCTTTATATGGAGCATCTATGGGGCAATAATCAACGGTGCAGAGCATTATATGGAGCATCTATGGGGCCATAATGAACGGTGCAGAGCATTATATATGGCACAGCTTTATATGGAGCATCTATGGGGCCATAATGAAAGGTGCAGAGCATTATATATTGCACATCTTTATATGGAGCATCTATGGGGCCATAATGAACGGTGCAGAGCATTATATGTGGCACAGTTTTATATGGAGCATCTATGGGGCAATAATGAAATGTATGGAGCATTGTATGTGATAGTTTTATATGGAGCATCTATGGGGCAATAATGAAATGTATGGAGCATTGTATGTGGCACAGTTTTATATGGAGCATCTATGGGGCAATAATGAAATGTATGGAGCATTATATGTGGCACAGTTTTATATGGAGCATCTATGGGGCCATAATGAACGGTGCAGAGTATCTATTTTTATTTTTGATATTCACCGGTAGCTGCTGCATTTTCCACCCTAGGCTTATACTCGAGTCAATAAGTTTTCCCAGTTTTTTTGTGGCAAAATTAGGGGGGTCGGCTTACACTCGGGTCGGCTTATACTTGAGTATATACGGTAATTTTTGGGCCTGTCTGTTTTCTATGTTCATGCACTTTGTTAACCCTTATTTTTTTATAGTAATAGGCATATAATTTTTCATACTTTTTTTTCTATCTTTATGCACTTTTTTTAATTACAATTCTTTATAGTGAAGTCACGTTGAAGATTATTCTCATTTGCATGCAATATATCAGCCTGCATTTCTTTCTATAATGTAAGCAACTGCGGAGAGGATAAACTGCGGCACTCACCAGATTAAAAATATCAAAAGACTTAAATTCCATATTTTTAGAATTACAATGTGGCAACCAGTGGAATATTAAGAAGTATGGACAATAGCAGTTTCGCTCCCGACACGCGCTTCTTCCTGGTCCCAAGTACCACCCCAAACACATCTCTCTAAACTGTTGTGCTGTTTGTCCGCCATCGCTCAGGGAATGAGCAGCTGCTGACTGACCACAATTCCAAACGCCTTTTCTAGGATTGTCGCTGTAATTGCACAACCCCAGAAGGTGAGTGCATCCCCCCAAATCTACCTAGATCTCCAACTTGTACTGGCTTCATCGTGCTAGAAGGCGCCGAGGTTTTATGCGATATTCAAGAACCGCTTCCTGAGCGAACGCTCACTGGTCGGTGTTCGATGAATGGGGCGTTTACAAGGATTGATGCAGAATGCATGAGAACCAACGATCACTACTACATTTTGCTCCGTCCGATTACAATTTGAAAATTATCATCAGCATGTCCGGATTACACGGGGAAATGTGCTGCGGTCAACACGGATTGTTTGGGCCAGTTTAAAGGATGTGAACAGTTGAGCAATGATCATCTAGTCGCGGATTGATTTGCGCCAAGAATACAATCTGGCATAATATTTCCAAGCGAAAAGAGCCCTAGATGATTATTCTTATTACATTTATATGGGAAAAATTTAAAAATGCTTACAAAAAAAGCAATTTTACAATTTATTGCTTGTTAAAAATACTTTGAACCTCGGAGGGATTTTTCATGCTACAGTTACAGCTGGATATCCAAGTCACCGGATTCCTTGACAAGTCTATCGGTGGTGGTTGGTCTACTAGTCAAAGAGAACATGGCTTACAAGCTTTCTTCTCTCCAGCTCGTAAGTGCTGCTCTGAAGCTGGTTGGGTTTTGGGATCCAGCCAGCTCCCTTCTCCGATGCTAGGGGAAGCTACCTTTGTTTTTGCACATAACATGGCTTACAAGCTTTCTTCTCTCCAGCTCGTAAGTGCTGCTCTGAAGCTGGTTGGGTTTTGGGATCCAGCCAGCTCCCTTCTCCGATGCTAGGGGAAGCTACCTTTGTTTTTGCACAATCGGAAAGCGACTAGTTTGGGCCAATGGTGCAGTCTAAACTGTCAATCAATCAGGACTGCATTGACCCTGATAAACAGGAAGCCAAGGGGCTGGGGAGCAGTACGTTCCTGAAGAAAGATCATGGGGCAATCCCTTTAAAAGCAATAGGTAAGATGTCCTTCCCAGAAGACCAAATGCAAACATCTGTGGCTCAGATCACAACCCCTGGCCTGGCCGATGGGCCGTCTCGCTTGAGCCATCTTTCTCCAGTAATTCTGGTCAGGAGACCTGCCGGTTGGGTTTCGTGATCCACGGGAGAAGTTTATTTGGCCTAAAGAAGGGGGGGGGGGGGGGGGGGATCACAATTACCACAAAATGCAATACAATTGCAGAAAAAAAATGATTCTTTAAAGCTTGAGGAAATTTGTGTTTTGGAGTTTTAACGAGAGGAAATATTTTACTATAGCAAAAAAATACAAATTTTCACCAAAGAAATGAATTAGTAATGTATCTGTAACGCTGGATTCTAATTTTCTTTTTGTGTTAAAAAAAATATTTAAAAATAGAATTCGGGAAGAAATATACTAAAAAAAAAAAAAAAAAAAGTAGTTGTAGAAAAATCCCCAAACCATCCTTCTAGAACAGTGAGAATTAACAACACTGACAAAAAGGTGAAGAGACAGTGACTGTAATATGTTATCAGAATGCAGAAGGGCAACTGTCACCAGGAAAAAAAAATACCCAGCCGGAGGCAGAGAACATTTCAATAAAACTGATTTACAGCGGTAGAATAATTTAACATGGTGCAGGCAGTAGTAAATTACCGAGGTGCTTCTTATCTTCCTATTTTAAGCAAAACAAAAATTGATGTTTCACATTTTTCCCCCTTACATTTAACATATATGCATTGCACAAAAAAATAAAAATCTATATACTGTATACTATTGTTTTTTTATTTTTTTTTTAAATTTCAGCATTCAACATATGATTTAAATAATTTTAGATTTTGATCAATGGGACTTTTGCAAATGAATGCAATTTTCTTTTTATTACATTAGGGGATTTAAAACTTTTTTAAATACGGTAGATATTTTTTACGTTTAATTTTTAGTTATTTTTTGTGTTGCACTTTATAGTTAACTTGACGTTTTTCCTATGACATCGCTCAGACATGGCAGCAATTGAGATCTTCACTAAGCCGCTGGAATTGAAAGGATAATAACGGTTTTCAATAGTTACAGTGTAATGCTTCAATTCACCTGCGGAGGTGCTGCAGGGAAATGAAACACTTGGAATCGGACTATTTTTATACTAATGTATAAAATACTGCATTTTGCACACAAGTATTACATTACACACACACTATAAAAGAGTAATATAAAAATATATGTAAAAAAAATTCTATGTACAATTCCTCAATATTCAATTACAACATCACGATGGAAAAGTCGTGGAATTATGGAAATCACAGGATTTTTAATGAATGCACTTGGACAGATCATCAAGATCCACTGCTGGCAACTTCTGTTTAATCAACGATCAATGACGTACCCGACGTGTTCGATAGGAGACAAACCCCGGAGATGCAGACTGCTGTGATTTCCATCAATGCAATGTTTCCTAGTTGGTGTTGCGATTTTAATATTGAGAAGTGATAGATCTGTATTTATAAATTTGTGATAAAAATGTAATTGAAGAATACAGGGTGGGCCATTTATATGGATACACCTAAATAAAATGGGAATGGTTGGTGATATCAACTTCTTGTTTGTGGCACATTAGTATATGGAACGGGGGAAACTTCTCAAGATGGTTAGTGATCATGGCGGCCATTTTGAAGTCGGCCATTTTGGATCCAACTTTTTTTTCAATGGGAATAGGGTCATGTGACAGTAAAATTATTGAGAATTTAACAAGAAAAACAATGGTGTGCTTGATCTTAACATAACTTCATTCTTTCATGACTTATTTACAAGTTTATGACCACTTATAAAATTATATAGAAAAAAAAATAAAATTTTTTTATATATATATATATATATATATATATATATATATATATATATATATATATATATATTGTAAGGATTTCACTCACTCAGCTGCGACGGCTGACACTCAGGAGACGTGTTCCTTTTAAGTTCACTGGGTTTATTGCTTCATAAACCATGTTGCAAACAACAGAAAACAAATAGCCTTTGGTTCAGGTAAAGAAAAACAAGTGTCCAGTTCATCCGGCTCAGTCCTGAAGCCGTAACACACTCAGGAGGGTTTCACCTCCACACATCTCTGCTGTGTAAAGGATTAGCCAGTCTTATAAAGAGCTAACCCCACCCAGTAACCCATCACATGATCAGCCATGTGGTCTGACATCACCACAGGTCCTGAAACACATATACAAGATTATGTGCAAGAAAGGAATACTCCGGGCTACATTACAGCAACCAGGCACTTATGTGGCACATACCTCCCATCGACTACAAACCCTTTAGCCATGCTACATACCTCCCCCCTCTGCCTAAAGCCGTGGGGCTTGGCACTTTCCCCCACTAAACAAGGGATTCTCGATAGGGCATCCGCATTACCGTGCAGCTTTCCGGCCCTATGTTCCACATGGAAACTGAAGTCCTGCAGGGCTAAGAACCAACGGGTGACTCTAGCATTTCTTCCTTTCGTTTCTCTCATCCACCTAAGCGGGGCATGGTCAGATACCAGTCTAAATTTACGTCCCAGCAGATAGTACCGCAATGTGTCCACTGCCCATTTTATGGCCAAGCACTCCTTCTCAACGACTGAGTAGTTCTTTTCAGATGAGGACAGCTTCCTACTCAGATAGGGAACAGGATGCTCCTCCCCATGTAGTTCTTGGGAAAGGACTGCTCCCACCCCAACATCTGAGGCATCTGTCTGAAGAATAAACTCTTTCTTGAAGTTTGGGGCCATCAGAACGGGTTGCTTACATAAAGCCTCTTTCATTTCTTGGAAGGCTGAATCTGTTTCTTCGGACCACTTAACCATTACTGATTTTGTCCCTTTTAGCAGGTCAGTCAGAGGCGCCGCCATTGTGGCGAAGTTTGGGATGAACCTCCTGTAATATCCCACGATTCCCAGGAAGGCTTTAACTTGCTTCTTGGAAACTGGTTTTGGCCATGTTTGAATTGCCTCCACTTTACTGATTTGGGGTTTTATTCCTCCATGACCCACTATGTATCCAAGGTACTTAGCTTCTTCTTTACCCAATGCACACTTCTTCGGGTTTATTGTAAATCCGGCCTCTCTTATAGCATCAAACACCGCTTGGACTTTCTCCAGATGACTCTCCCAGTCCGGGCTAAAGATGACGATATCATCTAGGTACGCAGCAGCGTATGCCTTGTGGGGTGCAAGGACTCTATCCATAGCCCTTTGGAAGGTGGCCGGAGCTCCCTGTAGGCCAAATGGCATCCGGACATACTGGAAGCATCCATCTGGTGTAGAAAACGCCGTCTTCTCCTTGGCTTCCTGTGCCATGGGGATCTGCCAATACCCCTTCGTCAAATCCAAGGTGGTTATGTACCTGGCGGGCCCAAGCCTTTCGATGAGCTCATCAACTCGGGGCATGGGATATGCGTCGAACTTGGAGACCTCATTCAACTTTCTATAGTCGTTGCAAAATCTCCACTCCCCATCAGGTTTTGGGACCAGGACAATTGGGCTCGACCAACCGCTCTTGGATTCCTCAATGACTCCAAGCTTCAACATACGCTCCACTTCCTTGGAGACTATTTCTCGACGGGCCTCAGGAATTCTATAGGGCTTCACGTTCACGCGCACATGGGGCTCTGTCAGGACCTCATGCTCTATGACCTTCGTGTACCCAGGCAACTCGGAAAACAGGTCCCTGTTTTTCTGGAGTAACTCCCGGCATTGCTGTTTCTGGGACTCCGATAGCGTCTCCGCTATAGTAACCGCTCCAACCTCATCTTCTGGGTTGCTTAACAACGATGGAGTTACTGTCGGCTCTCTATCTTGCCACGGCTTGATAAGGTTGACATGGTATACTTGGAATGGTTTCCGTCTTCCTGGTTGGTGAATTTTATAGTTTACTTCACCAAGTTTCTCGACAACCTCATATGGCCCTTGCCATTTGGCCAAGAACTTGCTTTCCACTGTCGGAACTAACACAAGAACTCGGTCTCCCGGATTGAATTGCCTCACTCTTGCAGACCGGTTGTAGACCCTGGCCTGAGCTTCTTGTGCTTGGAGAAGGTGTTCTTTCACGATAGGCATCACCTTTGCAATCCTCTGCTGCATCAGGGCCACATGCTCAATGACGCTTCTGTGGGGCGTGACTTCGGCTTCCCAGGTTTCCTTGGCTATATCCAGGAGTCCTCGTGGATGTCGGCCATACAGAAGCTCAAACGGTGAGAAACCTGTGGAGGCCTGTGGAACTTCACGAATGGAAAACATCAAATAGGGTAAGAGACAATCCCAGTCTCTACCGTCTTTCTCTATAGCTTTTCTCAGCATGCTCTTCAGTGTCTTGTTAAATCTCTCAACAAGGCCATCTGACTGGGGATGGTACACCGAGGTCCTCAACTGGGAGATTTTCAGGGCTTTGCATAGTTCCCTCATCACCTTGCTCATGAAAGGTGTCCCCTGGTCAGTCTGGATCTCCTTCGGCAGACCTGTCCGGGAAAAGACATGGACCAACTCGCGAGCTATACTCTTTGAAGAAGAATTTCTCAAGGGAATTGCCTCAGGATAGCGTGTGGCGTAGTCCAGGATGACTAATATATACTGATGGCCCCGGGCTGATTTAACTAAGGGACCGACCAAGTCCATGGCAATTCTCTCGAATGGCACCTCAATAATGGGCAGTGGCACAAGGGGGTTCCGGAAATGAGGAGTGGGAGCAGTTAGCTGACATGTAGGGCAGGACCTGCAATAGTTCACTATTTCCCGGTGGCACCCAGGCCAATAGAACCTCTGCACAACCCGTTCCTGCGTTTTTTCCACCCCTAGGTGTCCACCCAAGATGTGTGAATGGGCCATGTCCAACACCTTCCGTCTATATGGACCCGGCACTACCAACTGCTCTACCAACTCCTCCCTTATTTTCGTGACCCGGTACAACAACTCCCTGCTCATTAGAAAATGGGGAAATCTTGTGTCTGCCCCCGACTCCTGTACCACCCCGTCAATAACTGTGACATTATTAAAGGCTTCCCTCAGAGTGGGGTCCCTATGTTGGGCAGTCCCAAAATTTTCACCGGATACCTCTAACTCCAGAATGTCAGATGCAGGGGACACTTCCTCCTCATCTCCAGCCAGGACACAAAAAGGAAATCTGTCTGACTCGGGGTGTGGCACCACCCTTCCCGGGTTCACTGGTTCCCTACTCTTGCTACGGAGCTCAGAACCTTTCCCCCACAAATCCCAAAACAAACAGAAATCCCGGCCAATAATTATAGGGTGCAACAAGTCCTGAACGACTCCGTGCCACATGTCGTTTCAATGTTCACACTGGCCACAGGGTAGTCCTTTGCATCACCATGTATGCACCGCACTCCGACCTTCTCTCCCGGGAGCAGGTGGAGAGGAAAAGTGGCCCTCACCAGGGTCACTAGGCTCCCCGAGTCTAACAGTGCCGTTACTGCTTGACCGTTCACCTTCACGGGACATGCTTGAGGTCCCTCGTTGGGCGGAGAGTTCACACTGCAAGCTGGATACGCATAGTATGAACAACGGCGTCCCATGCTGCAGTCCATCTGCTCAGTGGTTTGGGAACAACGGGCAGCTATATGTCCTGGCTTGTGGCACCTCCAACAAATAATATCACCCGTGGGGACCTTGGGCACCACCTCCCCCACCCTTTGTGACCTTGGACGCACCACCCCTTTTTGGGACTCAGCTGCCTTCTGGGATCCCCAGTACGGTATGGGCTGCCTCCCGAAGGAGCCTTCCAACCCTTGGTACCTCTCAACCAGTCCGATCAGCTCGTCGGCATTCTGGGGATCACCCTGGGCAACCCAAGACTGTATAGGCCTCGGGAGGGAATGGACAAACCGATCCATCATCACCCGTTCTACCATCTGTGCAGGCGCAGAGGATTCTGGCTGCAGCCATTTCTGGACCAGGTGCAACAGATCAAACATTTGGGAACGAGGTGGTTTGTCCCGGTGATAGCCCCAGGAGTGAACTCGCTGTGCCCTGACAGTCAGTGTTACCCCCAAACGTGCGAGAATCTCGGCTTTCAATTTGTGATACTCTTTGGCATCCTGCAAGGTCAAATCATAGTACGCCTTCTGGGGTTCTCCCGTCAGGTATGGCGCAAGTACCTCTGCCCACTGCTCTGGCGGAAGTTTTTCCCTCTCAGCGACCCTCTCAAACACCGTCAGGAAGGCCTCAACATCATCCCCGGGAGTCATTTTCTGCAACGCGCGTCTTACCGTTTTCCGGACGTGGGTGTCATCAGCCAAACCTGGGGTTGGGGCGCTCGCCTTGCCCTGGATGGCGGTTGCCAGAAGCTGCATCGGCTGCTGATGCTCCTGCTGGCTCTGCTGCATCTGCTTCCGTTGCTCCTGCTGGCTCTGCTGCATCTGCTGCTGGCTCTGTTGTAACTGCTGCCGTTGCTCCTGCTGGCTTTGTTGCATCTGCTGCCGTTGCTCCTGCTGGCTCTGTTGTATCTGCTGCATCAACAGCCTGTTGGTCTCTTGCTGCCTTTTCTCCTGCTGTGACTGCATCTGGACCAATTGTTTCAGCAGGTCCTCCATTTTCTCCGGCAATGCTTGCTGGCTTGCAACAGCCTTGACCCAGGACATTCAAAATAAACTCACGTCTCCGCTGGGAACGCTGCCCGCATTCTCCACCAATTGTAAGGATTTCACTCAGCTGCGACGGCTGACACTCAGGAGACGTGTTCCTTTAAAGTTCACTGGGTTTATTGCTTCATAAACCATGTTGCAAACAACAGAAAACAAATAGCCTTTGGTTCAGGTAAAGAAAAACAAGTGTCCAGTTCATCCGGCTCAGTCCTGAAGCCGTAACACACTCAGGAGGGTTTCACCTCCACACATCTCTGCTGTGTAAAGGATTAGCCAGTCTTATAAAGAGCTAACCCCACCCAGTAACCCATCACATGATTAGCCATGTGGTCTGACATTACCACAGGTCCTGAAACACATATACAAGATTATGTGCAAGAAAGGAATACTCCGGGCTACATTACAGCAACCAGGCACTTATGTGGCACATACCTCCCATCGACTACAAACCCTTTAGCCATGCTACAATATATATATATATATATATATATATATATATATATATATATATATATATATATATATATATATATATATATATATATATATATATATATATATATATATATATATATATGGTAGGGCAGCACGGTGGGTAGGGCAGCACGGTGGCGCAGTGGTTAGCACAGCAGCCTTGCAGCGCTGGGGTCCTGGGTTCTAATCCCACCCAGGACAACATCTGCAAAGAGTTTGTATGTTCTCTCCGTGTTTGCGTGGGTTTCCTCCGGGCACTCCGGTTTCCTCCCACATTCCAAAGACATACTGATAGGGATTCTAGATTGTGAGCCCCATCGGGGACAGTGGTGATAATGTGTGCAAAACTGTAAAGCGCTGCGGAATATGTTAGCGCTATATAAAAATAAAGATTATTATTATTTATTATTATATATATATATTTATATTTGATTTTATTTTTTTGCTGCAATACCCTTTCTAGGCATGGTGATAACCAAAATTAATTTTGCAACACGAATGTATATATTGGGGAAAAATAAAGTCTAAATTAACCTTTATATTCCAGAAGTTATCCATTTTTATTTTTTCCTTTAAATCTGAGTTCTGATTTTTTTTTTTTCTCCAGAATGCAACAAATGCAGCGTTGTCATAAGAGAAACCTGGTCACGGCTGTGATCAACACCTCCGGCTTCGGGGTGACAGGCAATATTACCAATTGTGAAGAAAGCCGATTTCATGCCCTGCAGTCACTGTCTATCTAGAGCTTGACACGTAGGGTAAAAAAGAAGTATATTACGCTGCTTAAAACCAACATGACTCCTATTAAATCCCTATGCACGCTGTCAAAAAAGATAAAAGGTGCGGACATGAACCCGAAAACTGCTTGTTTTAAAAATGTAACAGTTTCCAGGATCGACTTTGTCAGGGAATATGTAATGTCGCTCACATCGAGGACAGCGGATTTCTGGTCACCAGGAGGGAAGAATTAAAGGTCATCCGACTGCCATAGGCCGATGGCCGCTCCGGATGATGCTCCATGGAATCGCGACAGAATTTGGAGAAAGTACATGGTCACAATCATCAGCTGGAAATCAGATTTTCTGGATTATTGGAAGGTGGGTCAAATATAGCTCAATATACATTTTTTTCTCCCATGAGTCCTTACTCAAAATTGGTCAAGCACTATAGGCCTTGGGACTTTCTTCCACCGAACATACATTGCTCATACCTTTCCCATTCGCTTACCTGCCCCGAATTTAATGCCTATCTCTGTTTTGCCAACATGCAGATAGCAAGACAGGAGAACAGGAGTATATATACATAAGGGGTATATAAAATTTCGAAAATTCTCAATTTTTTTTTATTTTATTTTGAGCAACGCGAGGTTGTGCAAAAAAAAAAAAAGTGAGTTCTGTTATTTTCACCCCAGCTCAAACAAAGTGGGCAGAGCTTGAGAAGGACGTAGGTGTGACGACCCTCACTCTTCAAATTCATGATGAGGGGAAGTGTTCACTACGTTACTAAGTTTCATCCAGTGTGTGCCTCTTAATGAATCAGGAATGTCTGTCCCAAAATGCCCCCTAATCAAGACTGGAGAGAGAATTTCCGGTCATGATGAATTGCCCCCATCTTCCTGGAGACAGTCCAAGACCCAACACCAATTCCTGTACAGAGACAAAGACCCAACCCCAATTCCGGTAAAGACAGATACTCAACCACACGCCCTGTAGAGACAGCGACCAGCTTCCACTTTCTGTGGACAGAGACCAGCCCCCACTTACTGAAAAGAACCAGACCTTCCCCCACTTACTGTTGAGTGAAATAGACCCACCCCCAATTCCGGTAGAGAGACAACAACCCAACCCCATCTCCTGTGAAGACAGAGACCCAACCACACATCCAGAGACTCAACCATACATCCTGTAGAGATAACGACCAGCTCCCACTTTCTGTTGAAAGAAACCCGCCGCCCGCTTCCTGAAAAGAACCAGACCCTCCCCCCACTTACTGTAGCATGGAAAAGACCTACCTCCAATTCCTGTAGAGACAAAAACCTAACCACATTACCTGTGAAGATAGAGACCCAACCACACATCCAGAGACTCAACCATACATCCTGTAGAGATAACGACCAGCTCCCACTTTCTGTTGAAAGAAACCCGCCCCCGCTTCCTGAAAAGAACCAGACCTTCCCCCACTTACTGTAGAGTGAAATAGACCCACCCCCATTCCTGTAGAGAGAAAAATCTAACCCCATCTCCTGTGAAGACAGAGACCCAACCACACATCCAGAGACTCAACCATACATCCTGTAGAGATAACGACCAGCTCCCACTTTCTGTTGAAAGAAACCCGCCGCCCGCTTCCTGAAAAGAACCAGACCCTCCCCCCACTTACTGTAGCATGGAAAAGACCTACCTCCAATTCCTGTAGAGACAAAAACCTAACCACATTACCTGTGAAGATAGAGACCCAACCACACATCCAGAGACTCAACCATACATCCTGTAGAGATAACGACCAGCTCCCACTTTCTGTTGAAAGAAACCCGCCCCCGCTTCCTGAAAAGAACCAGACCTTCCCCCACTTACTGTAGAGTGAAATAGACCCACCCCCATTCCTGTAGAGAGAAAAATCTAACCCCATTACCTGTGAAGACAGAGACCCAACCACACATCGTAGATAATGACCAGCTCCCACTTTCTGTTGAAAGAGACCCGCCCCCAATTAATGAAAAGAACCAGACCCTCCCCCACTTACTGTAGAGTGTAAAAGACCCACCTCCAGTTCTTATAAAAAGACAAAGACCCAACCCCATTTCCCGTGAAGACAGAGAGCCAACCACACATCCTGTAGCAACCAAGTCCAGCTCCCACTTTGCTGAAAGAGACCCGCCCCCGCTTACTGAAGAGAGTCACACCCCTGCTTACTGTAGAGTACAAAAGACACGCCCCTGCTCCATGTAATCTGTCTCTGTATCTCTGCTGCTTGAGATGGATTACACTTGGCACCAGGCAGTGGACCGAAAGTTACAAAGAAGAGAGACTAGTGGTCGGCACTTTGGCGTCAACTTTTAGGGTTAAGACAATGATTTATAAATAAAATGATTTGCAGATTGTCCATTTATTACATTATCAAGCGTGACGATGATGTAAAAAAAAATACAGGAACTATTTACAACAAAATCTGTTCTAGTTTTCCAGAATTAAAAAAAATTAAGAAAAGGAATAAAGGACACAACATATGTGAATCAGGATATATAGGAAGCAAACACATTGATTTCAACAAGCCTTCTGAATGGGGCAATAAAGTTACAACATTTCTGAAACAAATCTTGTTGGAATAAACCGTGAATCTCCCTCACCTGGAGTCCTACTTTTCACAGTCTCGTTTTAGATTTAAAGATGCCCGACTCACAAGAAAGAAGTATGACGTGATAAGCGTAAATGAGACTGGAGAGGAGGGGGATGCAACTGCAGCTCCTCTCTTTTTGTAAATGCTGTGAGGGGAAGGGGAGCAAATGTATGGAATGTGCTGTGGCTGAGATTGCGGTGCACAGAACAATAGGATAAGTAGTCAGCAGAAAACACCACAAGTAAGGGCAAACATCACATCAGGAAAAGCCTGCCCATTATGACAGCATGCAAGAAGCAGTAATACAGTCATAGATGCCATGCAAATAGATGCAAAAATACATTTCCAGCTGCTCTCAAACATGCGCACGTATAAGGATAGGCGGTAAAGAAGACCTAACAACAGGTCAAAAATGAGCAGCTTTTGCTCTTTTATTCTCGATACTACCCTGAGTGTTCTATTTTTTAGTTTTGTTAAAATCGGCCACATAATTCCAAAGATATTGGCCTTTTTATTTAGTGCTGCTTTCAGTGTGTTTACCAAGGAGGCGTGTCTCACAGGAAAATTATGCAGAGCAGCCTAAAGACACGCCCCAGAGGATCCTGTCCCATGTAAGGCTACGTTCACATTTGCGTTGTTGGGCGCAGCGTCGTCGACGCAACCAACAATGCAAAACAACGCTGCATTTTTTGACGCATGCGTTGCCATAATCTAGGAATGTTCTTGAATTTTGGCGCAGGGAAAACGCTACAAGTAGCGTCTTCCGTGCCCTGTCTGGTGCGTCAAATTGACGAATGCGTCGTAAAACGCAATACAACGCATACTGGCGCATGTCCATGCGCCCCCCATGTTAAAGATAGGGGCGCATGTGTCGATGACGCTGCGCCCATCAACGCAAATGTGAACGTAGCCTAACACTAAATATAAAGGCCCATATCTCTGGAACAGTATGGTGGATTTAAAAAAAGAAAAATACAACAGAATACTCAAAGTAGCACAGAGAATAAAATAAGAGCAAAACTTGCCCACTTTGAACCTCCTGACAGGTTCGTTAACTTAGATCCTGAAAGTTATACCACTTTTCAATACCATAAGAAAGAAAGCATAATACACAGAGGATAATGTAACCCTGCCCTACCTTGTGGCTGCAGACTGACGTTGGACTGCAGCAGTTTGACAGGTTTTCTTCACAGAACATTCAATGTGGACCCTCCTGCAGAAATGCGGTTTAGATGGAAAAGGAGGGAAAAAGATAGTTGGAAATTAAAGCTTAGGAAGATTCGAGGAGGAGGAGGAGAAGGAGAGAGTGAATTAGTCAGGGATAGAAGACAGTAAGCAGACAGTAAAGGAGCAACGCAGGGAAAGACAAGCCATTGGGGTGCACAGGGCAACCTTCACCACAGGTGTAGTATTGAAAAGTGGAGTATATGGACTCGTGAAGCATCGTTAGGAGTTTAGAACCACATCATTGTGAAAAACACTTTGCCACAAACCTTTTGTCTGAGGAATGTAATTTGTAAGTCAAGAGAATAGAACCGAAAACTCCGGTCACTATTATTGCCTACGGGCTTACGGGCTTGTCCTTGGGTCTCACATGTGAGGTCAACTGCGTCCAAAAGAGGTCCCAATTTAACCCAAACCCATAAACATGTTACAAAGTTAGCAAATTACTCAATGTCTGAAGATCGTTATTTACAGTCGGACTCTTATGTCCAAGCTCTGTACTCATTACTGGTTTACATGTAAAAATGAAATGAGCAACTGTGTCCAGTTTTGGGCACCGGTGCTCAGGAAGGATATAATGGAACTAGAGAGAGTACAAAGGAGGGCAACAAAATTAATAAAGGGGATGGGAGAACTACAATACCCAGATAGATTAGCGAAATTAGGATTATTTAGTCTAGAAAAAAGACGACTGAGGGGCGATCTAATAACCATGCATAAGTATATAAGGGGACAATACAAATATCTCGCTGAGGATCTGTTTATACCAAGGAAGGTGACGGGCACAAGGGGGCATTCTTTGCGTCTGGAGGAGAGAAGGTTTTTCCACCAACATAGAAGAGGATTCTTTACTGTTAGGGCAGTGAGAATCTGGAATTGCTTGCCTGAGGAGGTGGTGATGGCGAACTCAGTCGAGGGGTTCAAGAGAGGCCTGGATGTCTTCCTGGAGCAGAACAATATTGTATCATACAATTATTAGGTTCTGTAGAAGGACGTAGATCTGGGTATTTATTATGATGGAATATAGGCTGAACTGGATGGACAAATGTCTTTTTTCGGCCTTACTAACTATGTTACTATGTAAGATGTTTGATCATGCGTACCGAGATATGAGACGAGGAACAAAGGAAATCCTCTTACAACCTCATGTCTGCTTACTACAAAAAGTGCTACGGTGTTCCTACAGGCACAATGTAATTCTATGGGATAGGAATATTACTACATCATACAGATTCCTCCATCAGTACAAAAAAACCCAACAGGGAACATATAGGGTGGGACAGTCCCATGTAATAATAGGTCTATAAAAAGGTACAAAGAGTAACAAAAGAGCAAAGTAAATAAAATATAAAATGCTTTATTAAGACATTTGAATAACAATTGATCAGGTAATTCAAAAGAGGAAACAAGCTGGGGACGGACAAGGATAGTCAGCCAATACAGGATTATCGGATGAGGTACATAAGGGTATATTGCACATGCCACTGTCGCGGATATATAGCATCTAAATCAACATAAAGGTCCAAACCAGAGCCCAAGTGATCAGATAATAGGAGTTATTATTTACTGCAGTGCTTACCCATTGGAGGGATAATTCCTGAGCCCTCCACAAAGACTCAATACAAGTTTCGCGTGATGCTTTCTCAAGGGGTCACCGACGCGCGTTTCACAAGATGCTTTCTCATGGGGTAACCCCTGGAGAAAACATCATGTCGGGGCTCTGTGGAGAGCTTAGCCATTGTCTCTCTAATGGGTAAGCGCTGCGCTTCATAACGCCTCCTATTATCTGATTACTTGGCCTCACGTTTGGACCTGTAGGCTGATTTAGATGCTGCACTATGATCATATATACTTGGCAGTGGCATGTGCAATAAACATTAATGTACCCGACGTGATAATCATGTATTTGATGACCATTCTTCTCTCTCTGCCGCCTGTTTCCTCTTTGAATTACATGATTATTGTTCTTAACATTTCTTAATAATGCTTTGCATATTTTAGTCACTTTGTTTGGTGGTCTTTGATTACTTTTTTTTTTACTCTTTAAAGACATTACTACAACATTTCTATAGAAAAAAAAAGGACCACATTATTGTTACAGCACCCCCCCCACCATCCTTGTACACTATACTTTTTAACCCTCACCTACAGGGGCATAAGGATGATCTTTGCACCTTCTTACACTAGTGCCTATTTCACCTGGATGTGCGTCCTTGGATGCACATTCGGATGAAATGTATTACAGCACAGAGACCCGCAGGCTTCCTGCACTGCAATAAATGCTGCAGGTCAGAGACTGCAGCAGAGGTCGGCATGCCGTGATGGACATCATGCGCTGGCCATGCCGGCAGTCCAAAGCCAGCCACAAAGAAGGACACCATGGGAGTGGGGGAAGGTAAGAATAATTGTCTTTTTTAAAATGTGCCAGAGAAGAACAGACGGGGCCAAAGAGGGGGGGGGGGGGGGGGGGAGTTAATAGTGGAGACATTTTACCACCAGGAGGGGGCTAAGGATGAGGGGGCATTATACCACGAAGGGGTCCGGGATAGGAGAAATTATACCAGGATGGAAGACATTATAACTGAAAGGACTGAGGATGACAGACATGATCACTGGAAGGGCCAGAATGGAGGCCACTATCAAAGGACTCTACATTATACAAAGAAAAAGCCCATTGTTACAGTATGGGGCCCAAAATAGGGGGCATTATTACAGGAAGGGGCCAGGATGGGTGACATTATTACAGGAAGAGGCCAGGATGGGGAGGTCATAGGAAGGGGCTAGATTGGGGGAGATCATAGGAAGCAGCTAGGATGTGGGACACTATCATAGGAAGAGGCTAGGAAGGGGGAGATTATAGGAAGGGGCTAGGTTGGGGGAGATCATAGGAAGGGGCTAAGATGTGGGACACTATTACAGGAAGAGGCCAGGATGGGGAGATTATCATAGGAAGGGGCTAGGTTGGGGGAGATCATAGGAAGGGGATAAGATGTGAAACACTATTACAGGAAGAGGCCAGGATGGGGAGATTATCATAGGAAGTGGCTAGGTTGGGGGAATCATAGGAAGGGGCTAGGTTGGGGGAGATCATAGGAAGGGGCTAGGATGAGGGACACTTACAGGAAGAGGCCAGGATGGGGATATTATCATAGGAAGGGGCTAAGATAGGTGGCATTGTTACAGGAAGTGGCTGGGATGGGGGACATTATTACATGGGAGCGAACATGAATGTCTTTAAAGGATCTTGAATGCTACAAGAGACCATACATCTGACCCAACATGCAGGTGGGGGGCCAGGTCTAAGTTTTGCACAGGGGCCATTGTACTCCAGTTTCACCACTGCTAGCCTGCATATTTTACTTAGTATTCTTCTTGTTGGACAGAAAACAAGCCTGTGCAATGTGGAGGAGAAGTCTATTGTATAGCAAAGAGAACTGTTAACCAAGTAAGTAATTAATTCTTAAATCACAATCATCTTAACTGTGAGTGAAGTAGTAGAAGATGATACTAGAAAGATGAGACAGATGCTCATGAAAGATTTATTTGGAAATGTGACAACACAGCACCCAGAAGACTTCCTTACAAGGGGGGGGGGGTGTTTTGTTTCGTTGCGGTTTCTATCAGTTTGATAGTGAGAATGACAGAACGCCGAGCCTCCTGCACGCATTCTAATACTGTATGTATGGTGTTTTTACAATACTAACGAACATGTAAGGGAATCTCCCATACAACAGAATGAAATATGTACGGCTTCATAGAAATCAATAATTAATAAAATTACAGCAATGTAGCAGAGTATCTTTGCTTCTTTGAGTGTCTAAACTTTTTTTTTTTTTTTTACAAATGTTAAAAGGGAGTGTAAGGAAAAAAATGACTGTTCAAACCAAGCTCAGGTTCATATCGGCGTGTGAAGCTTCTTGTCCGTGTATTCAGGTGAAACACTTCGGTCCTGCGGTGGGTTTATAGATCGCCCCTTTCTCTCCCGTTACACTTTAGGATGTTCTGATCCGCACTCCGCCAATAAATGATTTCGGATAGATTCCGGACGACAATGAAAGCCTTTTTAACGAATGGTAAATCCCTTCTATTCTAAGCAGCTGACAGGAATTCAATACCAATTCTTATTCACTCAAGGAGTGCCCGACATCCTTAAGTGGTGGAGGAGAGAAATCGGACAGCTGCAAACCAGGGCCGACAGCTCATTTCCCGCATCCACCTGCCCAGGTTCACTGTGGCGGCCACTTCCGCTGCCTCTGTCCATTAAAGAGAGCAATGAACTTTATATATTTTGCTTAGATTTGACTAGTAGGATCCTTCCAAGTTCTGTTTTAATAGGAAAAGTCCAATTATTCCTTTAAACAGACAACCTGTTACTTATATAAAGTTATGGTATTTTTTCACCTGGTGTAAATGCCGCTGTTCTCCTGAATCCGGCGATGTTTTTCTTTTGTTCCTGCGCCTCTCCGTTCCTGAGTTATCCCCACTTCTTTCTTGTACGTTAAATCTAGTCTTCTTAGGCAAGTGGGCGTGGTCCTCGATTCTTTATGGCATCTTTTTTTTTTTTTAGAACCAAGCCCTCTTAGGTAAAAAGACTAGATTTACCGTATATACTCGAGTATAAGCAGAGATTTTCAGCCCATTTTTCTTTAGGCTGAAAGTGCCCCTCTTGGCTTATATTAGAGTCATTGTCCCAGGGGGGTCGGCAGGGGAGGGGCGGCGGTCACATACTCACCACCTCCCGGCGTGGTCCCTGCATCCCCGATGGTCTCAGGGCTCTGACAGCTTCTTCCAGCGTTGAGCGGTCACGTGGTACCGCTCATTACAGTAATGAATATGGACGCGACTCCACTCCCTTAGGGATGGAACCGCATATTCATTACTGTAATGAGCGGTACCAGTGACCGCTCAAAGCTGGAAGAAGCTGTCAGCACCCGGAGAGTCCATCAGGGACCGCGCCGGGAGCAGGTGACTATAATGGGGAGGGGGAGCAGCTTTGTGCGATATTCACCTGTCCTCGTTCCACCGCTGGGCTCCGTCTTCAGCGTCCTCTGCTGTGACGCTAAGGTCATGACGTGGTTAGTGCACGCCTGAAGGTCAATGCAGAAGACGCTGAAAACGGAGCGGTGCCCGGAGGTGGAACGAGGACAGGTGAATATTGCAAGTGCCGGGGGCCTGAGCGACGAGAGGGGAGAAAGTGATTTTTTTTTTTAATCACAGCAACAGCTTATGGGGCAAATATCACTATGGAGCATCTTATGGGGCCATAATCACCATTTGTGCAGCATTATATGGTGCAAATATCTCTATGGAGCATCATATGGGGCCATAATCACCATTTGTGCAGCATTATATGGTGCAAATATCTCTATGGAGCATCATATGGGGCCTTTATTAACCTTTGCACAGCATTATATGGGGCATATTTTAATATGGAGCATCTTATGGAGCCATCATGAACTATATGGAGCATTATATGGGGCTCCTGATTCAATATGGATATTAAAAAACACTTAACCTACTGATGTCTCAATTAATTTTACTTTTATTGGTACCTATTTTTATTTTCTAAATTTACCGGTAGTTTTCCCAGTTTTTTTGTGGCAAAATTAGGGGTCTCGGCTTATACTCGAGTATATACAGTATATGCAGAACATAAAAGGTCATATCTCAGGAACTGAGACGCACAGGAACATAAACACAACACTGGATTCTGGAGAACAGCGGCATTTACACCAGGAAAAAAATAAATATTTTAAGGAAGTGACAGGTTTTATTTAAAATCTTTGAAAACCAGAGAGTAATATAATGTATGTACACAGTGACTGCTCCAGCAGAATAGTGAGTGCAGCTCTGGGGTATAATACAGGATGTAACTCAGGATCAGTAATGTAATGTATGTACACAGAGACTGAACCAGCAGAATAGTGAGTGCAGCTCTGGAGTATAATACAGGATGTAACTCAGGATCAGTAATGTAATGTATGTACACAGTGACTGCTCCAGCAGAATAGTGAGTGCAGCTCTGGGGTATAATACAGGATGTAACTCAGGATCAGTAATGTATGTACACAGTGACTGCACCAGCAGAATAGTGAGTGCAGCTCTGGAGTATAATACAGGATGTAACTCAGGATCAGTAATGTAATGTATGTACACAGTGACTGCACCAGCAGAATAGTGAGTGCAGCTCTGGAGTATAATACAGGAGGTAACTCAGGATCAGTAATGTAATGTATGTACACAGTGACTGCTCCAGCAGAATAGTGAGTGCAGCTCTGGGGTATAATACAGGATGTAACTCAGGATCAGTAATGTAATGTATGTACACAGTGACTGCACCAGCAGAATAGTGAGTGCAGCTCTGGAGTATAATACAGGAGGTAACTCAGGATCAGTAATGTAATGTATGTACACAGTGACTGCACCAGCAGAATAGTGAGCGCAGCACTGGAGTATAATACAGGAGGTAACTCAGGATCAGTAATGTAATGTATGTACACAGTGACTGCACCAGCAGAATAGTGAGTGCAGCTCTGGAGTATAATACAGGAGGTAACTCAGGATCAGTAATGTAATGTATGTACACAGTGACTGCTCCAGCAGAAAAGGGAGTGCAGCTCTGGAGTATAATACAGGATGTAGCTCGGGATCAGTAATGTAATGTATGTACACAGTGACTGCACCAGCAGAATAGTGAGTGCAGCTCTGGGGTATAATACAGGATGTAACTCAGGATCAGTAATGTAATGTATGTACACAGTGACTGCTCCAGCAGAATAGGGAGTGCAGCTCTGGAGTATAATACAGGATGGAACTCAGGATCAGTAATGTAATGTATGTACACAGTGACTGCACCAGCAGAATAGTGAGTGCAGCTCTGGGGTATAATACAGGATGTAACTCAGGATCAGTAATGTAATGTATGTACACAGTGACTGCACCAGCAGAATAGTGAGTGCAGCTCTGGAGTATAATACAGGATGTAACTCAGGATCAGTAAGGTAATGTATGTACACAGTGACTGCACCAGCAGAATAGTGAGTGCAGCTCTGAAGTATAATACAGGATGTAACTCAGGATCAGTAATGTAATGTATGTACACAGTGACTGCACCAGCAGAATAGGGAGTGCAGCTCTGGAGTATAATACAGGATGTAACTCAGGATCAGTAATGTAATGTATGTACACAGTGACTGCACCAGCAGAATAGGGAGTGCAGCTCTGGAGTATAATACAGGATGTAGCTCGGGATCAGTAATGTAATGTATGTACACAGTGACTGCACCAGCAGAATAGTGAGTGCAGCTCTGGGGTATAATACAGGATGAAACTCAGCATCAGTAATGTAATGTATGTACACAGTGACTGCACCAGCAGAATAGTGAGTGCAGCTCTGGGGTATAATACAGGATGTAACTCAGGATCAGTAATGTAATGTATGTACACAGTGACTGCACCAGCAGAACAGTGAGCGCAGCTCTGGAGTATAATACAGGATGTAACTCAGGATCAGTAATGTAATGTATGTACACAGTGACTGCACCAGCAGAATAAGGAATGCAGCTCTGGAGTATAATACAGGATGTAGCTCGGGATCAGTAATGTAATGTATGTACACAGTGACTGCACCAGCAGAATAGTGAGTGCAGCTCTGGGGTATAATACAGGATGTAACTCAGGATCAGTAATGTAATGTATGTACACAGTGACTGCTCCAGCAGAATAGTGAGTGCAGCTCTGGAGTATAATACAGGATGTAACTCAGGATCAGTAATGTAATGTATGCACACAGTGACTGCACCAGCAGAATAGTGAGTGCAGCTCTGGGGTATAATAAAGGATGTAACTCAGGATCAGTAATGTAATGTATGCACACAGTGACTGCACCAGCAGAATAGTGAGTGCAGCTCTGGAGTATAATACAGGATGTAACTCAGGATCAGTAATGTAATGTATGTACACAGTGACTGCACCAGCAGAATAGTGAGTGCAGCTCTGGGGTATAATACAGGATGTAACTCAGGATCAGTATTGTATGTACATAGTGACTCAACTTTTTATATATAATTTATCATGGTGTTCATACATGTACTGCATAATTTTTCCTCGAATATTCACAGTTGCGGACAGCACAGTGATGGATTTGCAGATGATATGCTTAGTGGAGATGACTTAATGAAAGCTTAGAATCTGACATGAATAAAGGTCAGTGACCACTATTAATATCACACATTACTGCTGTTGTATAGAAGTACATATACGAGATTTCCTTCTGTGATTGGCATTGGCTCTCTAATAAGATAAGAGATAAAATCCAACATTTCCGGAATATTTATTATTTTTTTTGCCAATTTATAAAATGAATAACAGTTCAGCTAGAAACCATGAACAAGCTGCTGCTGATGGATCCTCCGTTCTCCGAAATTACGCTCCTGATGGCCAAAGATGAGGACCCTTCCCCGGGAATAAGCGGATTTAGTCTGAGAGCGGACAGTGTATATCGTCTATGGATGGTTCCCGAGCCCCAAACTAAAGGTTCCAGAAACGTAGGTAACAGTTCACACAGGAAATAACATCATCCGCACTTACAGAGGATCCCAATGCTTGAATAAAGGAGGTAAAATGTAAGGCAGTAAAATGGCGCAAGAGATGATCTGAAATGAAGAATGAAACAACCTGTGATGGAGCTGTGGAAGAAGCCCCTTATGCCTATATTCACATGTTCAGAACACGCAGTTTTTTTGTCCAGATTTCTAACCAATCTGCGGAATATATACAGGAAAATGGAGATTTGATCAATTTTGCTCGCCTTGGAGTTACCACTGCTGCCTCTTACAGCAGATCCGCGAAATTACCCTGCAAGGGGTATAGCAAAAATCTCCCGGAATGTCACGAGCGGCGGCTGTGAGCTCGGACCACCGCCGATCTCCAGATACATTCTCTAGATCTGGGCACTTACTTTGGAAGAAGAAGAGTCACATTCCTGGCAGATCCATCCGTATCCTGTCTGCTTTGGGGACTTTTTGAGCGGCGGGTCCAGGCAGCCAAAGTGGTAGCAGAGTTTACATTCATCGCACCTGCAAGACAAGCAGAGAGACACGGATGTAGCTACGCTTCTGAAAGTCACGAGGGAGCAGCTCACGTGGCGGGATAGGACCTGGGGCATTTATTGGGGATGTGGTCTCCTGTTTAAGTTTACCCAACCCAGTACCAAAAAATGCTCGCCTTAGGCACACGTACAAGAATACTATGTTGGCAGACTCCTCATTGTGTGAGCTCTGCCCTTACTGAATGGGGGTGTTTGGTAAAAACAAGTTATCACCTATCCATTGGTGGAGGTCCACCCACTGCAGCCTAAACTAACGTCCCCCTGCTCCACTCATTGCTCGCGGCTTTTTCCAGCAGCCACATAGAGGATACATGTTGTGGTGGTTGGCCATCTGACCTTCTACTCCATTTTAAAAAGGGAATAAAAAAGTGTCCAATCTGCCGATCGGTGTTGGTCCAAGGAGTCGAACCCGCACTTTTCAGCAAGTTATCACCTATCCATTGGTGGAGGTCTAACCACTGGAGCCTAAACTAACCTCCCCCTGTTCCACTCATTGCTCGCGGCTTTTTCCAGCAGCCACATAGAGGATACATGTCATGGTGGTTGGCCATCTGACCTTCTGCTCCATTTTAAAAAGGGAATAAAAAAGTGTCCAATCTGCCGATCGGTGTTGGTCCAAGGAGTCGAACCCGCACTTTTCAGCAAGTTATCACCTATCCATTGGTGGAGGTCTAACCACTGGGCCTAAACTAACCTCCCCCTGCTCCACTCATTGCTCGTGGCTTTTTCCAGCAGCTACACAGAGGATACATGTCATGGTGGTTGGCCATCTGACCTTCTGCTCTATTTTGAACCGGGAATAAAAGTGTCCAATCTGCCGATCGGTGTTGGTCCCAGGAGTTGAACCCGCACTTATCAGCAAGTTATCACCTATTCTATGGATAAGTGATAATGGGGTTGGAAACAAGTTAAGTTTTGATTCCTGCTGCTCAAACCAATCACAAATCCAAAGAAAAGTCTTACCGCTCTCACATGGCATCACTCTGATCCTGAGAAAGAGAAGTTGCAGGATTGCCCCATACATCCCAAAGTGCCAAACTTGATGAGCGCTCACTCTGTCAGTCTCCTAGACACAGACAAAAATAGCTGCAGCTTCATACCCCTCCTCTCTTTCTATTAGTGCTGTCATGTAAGGGTACACTACTGTATATAGATCTGTCTAGTACAATATCTGACCTCGCGTGTCCTTTCCAGCTCTCCGTACCGACCATAAAATCAAAAGATGCATTTCCACGCTCACATACAAGGAGGAATAAAATCTGCAGCTGCATCCCCCTCCTCCTCTACTAGTGCAGAGAAGCAGACGCCCAGTGCGATGCACCAGATACTACACCAGCAACTAAAATCTGCGTCTGCTGACTGCATTCAGATTGCAGCTCCGCAGGTGATTGGAGGACATTGGATATTGGAGATATTTGCTGCTGGTTTTAAGACACGAGACATGTCAGCAAACAAGCCATAATTATAAAGAGGCGGTGGAAACATAGAAGAAAAGACTGAAGCAATATCCTGCCACCGGGAAAGGACAAGTGAGCTGTTCTATATTTCAATATTCCACAATGAGCTTTAGAAAGGTCATTCTGCTGGAGATATATGTGGCCATTCTTCCTCTCATTACACGGCAGGATTGTTATGCCGTACACATCACCTCTCCGCGCCTATTAATGAAGCTGGAATGATGTGCTCGCCCTACTGTAATCCACGAAGCTGGAGAGAAGGCTTCTCTGCTCACATCCTCATGGACAGCACCATTACTGACAGTAATTAAACCAGTGCGGGACTTTAATAATGAGATTTCCCATGAGATGCAATCACATGCGGTGAGGAAAATAAGTATTTGATCCACTGCAGATTTTGCAAGTTTTCCCACCTATAAAGAATGGGGAGGTCTGTAATTTTTATCGCAGGTACACTTCACCTCTGAGAGACAGAATCTAAAAATAAAATCCAGAAAATCACACTGTAGGATTTTTACATAATTTGCATTTTATTGCATGAAATAAGTATTTGATACAACAGAAAAACAGAACTTAATATTTGGTGCAGAAACCTTTGTTTGCAATTACAGAGGTCAGACGTTTCCTGTAGTTCTTGACCAGGTTTGCACGCACTGCAGCAGGGATTTTGGCCCCCTCCTCCATACAGATCTTCTCCAGATCTTTCACTTTTCGGGGCTGTCGCTGGGCAATATTGAGTTTCAGCTCCATCCAAAGATTTTCTATTGGGTTCAGGCCTGGACACTGGCTAGGCCACTCCAGTACCCTGAAATGCTTTTTATGGAGCCACTCCTTAAGTTGCCCTGTCTATGTATTTCGGGTCACTATCATACTGGAAGATCCAGCTACAACCCATCTTCAATGCTCTTACTGAGGGAAGGAGCTTGTAGGCCAAAATCTCGCAATACATGACCCCATCCATCCTCTTTTCAATACAGCGCAGTCCTGTTCACTTTGCAGAAAAGCACCCCCAAAATATAATGTTTCCTCCACCATACTTTGCGGTTGGGATGGTGTTCTTGGGGTTGTACTCATCCTCCTTCCTCCTCCAAACATGGAAAGTGGAGTTGATACCAAAAACTTATGTTTTGGTCTTACCTGTCCACATGACCTTCTCTGGATCATCCAGGTGGTCATTGGTGAACTTCAAACAGGCCTGGACATGTGCTGTGAGCAGGGGGACCTTTCTTGCCCTGCAGGATTTTAATCAATGACGGCATAGTCTGTTTCTAACGGTAATGTTTAAGATTGTGGTCCCAGCTCACTTCAGTGTAGTTCTGGACTGATTCCTGAACTCTCAGAATCATCCTTACCCCACAAGGCGAGATCTTGCATGGAGCCCAGGACCGAAGAAGATTGACTGTCATCTTATGTTTCTTCCATTTTTTAATAATTGTGCCAATAATTGAGACTTCTCACCAAGCTGCTTGCCTATTGTCCGGTAGTCCATCACAGTCTTGTGCAGGTCTACAATTTTATCCCTGGTGTCCTTAGACAGCTCTTTGGTCTTGGCCATGGTGGAGAGGTTGGAGTATGATTGAGTGTGTGGACAGGTGTCTTTCATACAGGCAATGAGGTCAAACAGGAGGCTTCTTAAAGAAACACTAACAGGTCTGTGAGAGCCAGACTTCTTGCTGGTTGGTCAGTGATCAAATAATTATTTAATGCAATAACATTTTATTTAATTAGGTAAAAATAACACTGATTTTTTTTTTTTAAGATTCTGGTCTCTCACAGTTGTAGTGTAACAATAATAGTGTGCAATAAAAATTACAGACTTCTCCATTTTTTCTAGGTGGGAAAACTTATAGAATTGTCAGTGTATCAAATACTTATTTTACCAACTGTGGGTGCGAGGGTCTATCGTTTCCGTTTCCATAGTCCTACTTTTGCATTCCTGATAGAATTGCGGATAATGAAGGATGGCAGTGGTTGTAGAAAAGCCATCTCTTGTTCTGCTCCTCCTCCGCACATAACAAGGGCATGCTCAAAATACACCCTCTGGAGCACACGCTCCATCTACAGCACGCTCCCACTAGTGCATGTTCCTCACATCCTCCATTTCATCTTTAGAGCACCTGACCCTTCCCTTCTTCTTGTCCCACCCTCTCTCCTTCTAGAGCACGCACGCCCAACACTCTCCCCTTCCAGAGGACGCTTGTCCCACACTCTCCCCTTCTAGAGCACGCTCGCCCCACGCTCTCCCCTTCCAGAGGACGCTTGTCCCACACTCTCCCCTTCTAGAGCACGCTCGCCCAACACTCTCCCCTTCCAGAGGACGCTTGTCCCACACTCTACCCTTCTAGAGCACGCTCGCCCCACGCTCTCCCCTTCCAGAGGACGCTTGTTTCACACTCTCCCCTTCTAGAGCACGCTCGCCCAACACTCTCCCCTTCCAGAGGATGCTTGTACCACATTCTCCCCTTCCAGAGGACGCTTGTCCCACACTCTCCCCTTCTAGAGCATGCACGCCCGCCCAACACTCTCCCCTTCCAGACGAAGCTTGTCCCACACTCTCCCCTTCTAGAGCACGCCCGCCCAACACTCTCCCCTTCCAGAGGACGCTTGTACCACACTCTCCCCTTCTTGAGCACGCTCGCCCCACATTCTCCCCTTCCAGACGATGCTTGTCCCACACTCGCCTCTTCTAGAGCATGCTCGCCCAACACTCTCCCCTTCCAGAGGACGCTTTTCCCACACTCTCCCCTTCTAGAACACGCACACCCAACACTCTCCCCTTCCAGATGACACTTGTCCCACTCTCCCCCTAGAGCACGCTCTACCCACACTCTCCCCTTCTAAAGCACGCCCGCACCAGTCTCAGCTTCTAGAGCACGCCCGCACCAGTCTCAGCTTCTAGAGCATGCTCGCCCAACACTCTCCCCTCCTATTGCATGCTCATCTCACAATCTTCCCTTATAGAGCATGTTCGCCCCCCACACTCTCCCTTTCTAGAGCACGAACGCTCCAGGCTCTCCACTTCTAGAGCACATTAGCCCCCACACTCTCTCCTACAAGAGCACACACGCCCCAGGATCAACCCTTCTAGAGAATGTTCGCCACCACACTCTTCCCTTCTAGAGCACACTCCATGCACACTCTACAGGGCATGCTCACTAAACTCTCCAAGACAAAACAATACGACCTTGAGCTCTTTTATCGATGTGCCTGCTATAAGGCACATTTATGAAGGAGATGAGTTGGGGACGGCTCATCTCCTCCTCCACCTACCTGAGGCAACGACCTCTGCACATGATACAGAGAATGCTCATTACACTCTCTCATAAAAGAAAATTTGTGCCATTTTTTTTTTACATAGATTTGTTATATTCATGTGCCTGCTGAAAAGTAAGAAATGAAGTAGATGACTTGAAGGAAGTTTACCTCCTTTTTCATCTCCAGTGACCTCCCCTCATGTCATAGCGCATGCTCACTATAAATTCCAATAAAAGACAGTGTGACATTATTTTGACTTGTTTCCTCGTGTCCATGTCCTTGCTAGTAAAGCAAAATTGTTAAAGGAAAAAGAGATGGAGGCAATTCAGCTCCTCCTACAACTCCCAGCAAACTGCTGCACATTGCACAGAGCATGCCCACTACATTCTCCTATCTTAGAATGTAAAATTTTCTGAGACGAGCTTCAGCAGCCAGAAATGGCTACTACAAAGGGAATGGAGGGCTGCTTTTCCTGCTCTGTTTACTGTGCTCATCCGTCCGTCATTGCAGCTGATTTGTGGAGGTGCTGGACCGCCATCATTCTGATATTGATTACCGTACCTACATGAATATTTTAAGCCTTAAAAACCCATTTTACAGATTTTTGCCGGAAAATCAAAAAATAAAAAAAAATTATGGCTTTTTTTTCCAATATGTAAAATATTTATACTGATAAATGGTTAAAAACGAAACATTGGTGCTGAAGAAACAAACGGCAACTGAGCTCTCCAACAAGAAAACCCATCACCCTGAGACCGAATGTCATGTAATTTTCCGCTCAAAATTAGTTAGTTCTTGATCGATACAGTTGATCCTAATTGTACAATGTAAATGAGATAAACAAGATAATGACTGAGAGGAGGAAGGGGGAAACTCATTTTATTTACCGCGCTTCCCAAGTCCATCCAATTTCATTACAGTGGAGGATATCTTATCAGCGAGCCTGCAGAAGGCTAAATGTGCACACCAGGGGCCTCACTACACTACGTGCACGGACAAAGCTGCCGCAGAGCCAAGAACCCGACATGACGGATGAGGATCAGACGGGCGCTGCTCGCGCTAGGAGAGCAGATGAAGAATTCACAGAGTGGTCGAGATGTTTCTGTATTTGTAATTCGAGTAATAATAACAGTCTGTGAAATTTGACAATCCAGTAGGAAGAAATATTAGGTTTATGTAGGTTAACAGACATAGGAAACAGAAGCTCAGACACTTAAAAAGCATGATAACATGAAGAAAAGGGTCACAGGGTGAAGAACACAGTGACAGGTTGTGACAGGTATGAAGGGGGCTAATATGAGGAAAAGCTCCTCTATCCATGTCTGATATCCCTGGAGATTGTACAGGGGAAAAGAGGATGGTGACAGGCTGTAAGTAGGGGGATAACATGAGGAAAAGTTCCTGTATCCCCTTCTGATATTCCTGAAGACGGTACAGGGGAAGAGATGACGGTGACAGGATATAATTAGTAAGAAGGGGGATAACATGAGGAAAAGTTCCTGTATCCAATTTTGATATCCCTGGAGACTATACAGGGGAAGAGATGATGGTGACAGGACGAAATTAGTAAGAAGGGGGATAAGATGAGGAAAAGTTCCTGCATCCCCTTCTGATATTCCTGGAGACTGTACAGGGGAAGAGATAACGGTGACAGGATGTAATTAGTAAGGAGGAGGATAACATTAGGAAACGTTCCTCTATACCCTTCTGATATCCCTGGAGACGGTACAGGGGAAGAGATGATGGTGACAGGATGAAATTAGTAAGAAGGGGGATAAGATGAGGAAAAGTTCCTGTATCCCCTTCTGATATCCCTGGAGATTGTACAGGGCAAGAGATGACGGTGACAGGATGTATATAGTAAGAAGGAGGATGAAATTTGTAAAAAGTGGGATAACATGAGGAAAACTTCCTGTTTCCCTTTCTCATATTCCTGAACTCTATACAGGTGAAGAGATGAGAGGGACAGGATGTAATCAGTAAGAAGGAGGATAACATGAAGAAAAGTTCCTGTATCCCCTTCTGATATCCCTGGACACTGTTACAAGAGAAGAACTGAAAATGACAAGCTGTGATTGCTAAGAAGAGGGATAAAATGAGGAAAAGTTCCTGCATCTCCCCCTTCTGACAACTCTGGACACTGTACAAGAGAATATATGATGGCGACAAGCTGTGATTGCAAAAAGATAACATGAAGAAAAGTTCCTGTATCCATTTCTGATATCGCTGGAGACTGTACAGGGAAGAGATGACAATAATATGCTGTGATTAGGAAAAGGATAACAAGAAGACAAGTTCCTGCATGTCCTGCTGATGTTACTTGAGGCCATGCACTGGGATAGATTTACTTATCCATCATACACCATCATCAGGGAGGCGTCTGATTGGCTGCAAATGTATTCTGCAGCAGCACAACAAGCCCAGACATACAGCGAATGTCACTAAAGGGAATATGTCAGCAGGTTTTTGATATGTAATTTGAGAGCAGTATGATGTAGGGGAAAATCTTCAGATTCCAATGATGTATCACCTGCTAGTCCGCTTGCTGTCATTTTGATAAAATCACAGTTTTATCTGCAGTAGATCTAGGAGAGCTCTGAATGCTGAGCTCTGTATGACCCTGCCTACACCTCTGACTGGCAGTTTTCTGTGTACATTGTACATTGACAGAAAGCTGCTTATCAGTGAGGTGGTTATACACAAAGCAGGAGGACTACAGGTGATATCTAGCCCTGTAGGAGGAAGGCATGAGACACCTGTAGTGATAATCTCCTGCTGATAAACTGATTTTATTGAAACAGCCACACCAGCAAATGAAACATCATTGATATCTGGGTCTCTGCCCCTATATCATATTGCTCTCAAATTACAGAGAGATTCAGAACTATTTGTGTTAACAACGATCTTCAGTGTAATAAAAAAGAAGGAGCGTTGATCCGGCCCCCCACAGAGCCCTGATCTCAATATCATCCAGTCTGTCTGGAAACACAAAGACACAGAAGGATTTGCAGAAGCAAAAATCCACAGGAGATGTGTGGTCAGGTCTCCAAGATGTTTGGAACAACCTCCTGCTGATATCCTACTAAAACGATGCGCAAGTGACGAAAAGAAGTGATGAAGGCGAAGGGCGGTCACCAAATAGTGATCGGATTTAACGTTCGTTTTTTGTCCATTCACTCTGCGCTTTGTTAACTGATAAAAATGAATTAATTACAGTGAATGGAAATATTCTGATCGACATTCAGAATCTGAAAAAATATACAGACCTAAAAAAAAATCTCACAAAGCAGGGATTGCTAGAAGTATATCGAGCCTACGGAATCCATCATGAGCAAAGTACAACAGCGGAACACTCTCTGATTTGATACAATGTATCAGTGTCGGGAATGTGTGAGTCTACAATGTGTACATTTCACTTATGAGACACCTGATGAAGACTACATTAGCCGAAACGCGTTGTGTGTGCCAAGTTTTATGTTTGGTAGCTCCAACAATTTTTTTTACACATATATACTATATATATATATATATATATATATATATATATATATATATATATATATAATTTTTTTTATCCCTGATGACACTGTTGATTTCTTGATTTCTCTTGGAATTTCCTTCATCTAGATGGAAGCGCCTTCCAGGATCCTCCATCCACAACTTCTTACGACAGACTTTACTGATCCCAAGGGAAATTGTAGTATTACTACAATAAGTGTTATATTGTATTAATGTAGTAATAACCAAGGATTGTCAATCATCAAAATAATATGACTGCAAGTGGGGTCTTGGAAAAAGTGCAAGATCTAGACCCAGGCAATTGTGAGGATCTAATCACAGAAGATTGCAGTTTCATCCCCCCCATTGTAGGAAGTCTGGACATTTACAGAACATAAGTGAATGTATCCTTAATGAGTAGGCGGAGGAGGAAGGAAAAGATAAAGATGCAAGAGATCAATGAAGCAAAAGAAGAGAAACCAAAGGAGCCCAACACAACATCACCTCAGCTGCTGCCCCAGCCTCTAATTAGCCTAATGATTCATACCCTGAGCACAGACACATGGCCGAGGCTCACACTGATGACATCATTAACATCTGGTGAGCAAGTAAATGCAAAAAAGAAAGCAAATCTGTATATATTATACATTAAATCTAACTAGGAATTCAAGAGACACTTCATGCTTTAGCAAAGTATATAGACGGCATAAAATGCTAAAATACATGAAAAATTAGCGTTATATTCTAGTACATAGGAGCAGTATTATAGTAGTTATATTATTGTACATAGGGGGCAATATTATAGGAGTTATATTCTTGTACATAGGAGCAGTATTATAGTAGTTATATTCTTGTACATAGGAGCAGTATTATAGTAGTTATATTCTTGTACATAGGGGCAGTATTATAGTAGTGATATTCTTGTACATAGGGGCAGTATTATAGTAGTTATATTCTTGTACATAGGAGCAGTATTATAGTAGTTATATTATTGTACATAGGGGGCAATATTATAGGAGTTATATTCTTGTACATAGGAGCAGTATTATAGTAGTTATATTCTTGTACATAGGAGCAGTATTATAGTAGTTATATTATTGTACATAGGGGGCAATATTATAGGAGTTATATTCTTGTACATAGGAGCAGTATTATAGTAGTTATATTCTTGTACATAGGAGCAGTATTATAGTAGTTATATTCTTGTACATAGGGGCAGTATTATAGTAGTGATATTCTTGTACATAGGGGCAGTATTATAGTAGTTATATTCTTGTACATAGGAGCAGTATTATAGTAGTTATATAATTGTACATAGGAGCAGTATTATAGTAGTTATATTCTTGTACATAGGAGCAGTATTATAGTAGTTATATTCTTGTACATAGGAGCAGCATTATAGTAGTTATATTCTTGTACATAGAGAGCAGTATTATAGTAGTTATATTATTGTACATAGGTGCAGTATTATAGTAGTTATATTATTGTACATAGGGGCAGTATTATAGTAGTTATATTCTTGTACATAGGAGCAGTATTATAGTAGTTATATTCTTGTACATAGGAGCAGTATTATAGTAGTTGTATTCTTGTACATAGGAGCAGTATTATAGTAGTTGTATTCTTGTACATAGGAGCAGTATTATAGTAGTTATATTCTTGTACATAGGAGCAGTATTATAGTAGTTATATTCTTGTACATAGGGGGAAGTATTATAGTAGTTATATTCTTGTACATAGGAGCAGTATTATAGTAGTTATATTCTTGTACAAAGGAGCAGTATTATAGTAGTTATATTATTGTACATAGGGGGCAATATTATAGGAGTTATATTCTTGTACATAGGAGCAGTATTATAGTAGTTATATTATTGTACATAGGGGCAGTATTATAGTAGTTATATTCTTGTACATAGGGGCAGTATTATAGTAGTGATATTCTTGTACATAGGGGCAGTATTATAGTAGTTATATTCTTGTACATAGGAGCAGTATTATAGTAGTTATATAATTGTACATAGGAGCAGTATTATAGTAGTTATATTCTTGTACATAGGAGCAGTATTATAGTAGTTATATTCTTGTACATAGGAGCAGCATTATAGTAGTTATATTCTTGTACATAGAGAGCAGTATTATAGTAGTTATATTATTGTACATAGGTGCAGTATTATAGTAGTTATATTATTGTACATAGGGGCAGTATTATAGTAGTTATATTCTTGTACATAGGAGCAGTATTATAGTAGTTGTATTCTTGTACATAGGAGCAGTATTATAGTAGTTATATTCTTGTACATAGGAGCAGTATTATAGTAGTTATATTCTTGTACATAGGGGGAAGTATTATAGTAGTTATATTCTTGTACATAGGAGCAGTATTATAGTAGTTATATTCTTATACATAGGGGCAGTATTATAGTAGTTATAATCTTGTACATAGGAGCAGTATTATAGTAGTTATATTCTTGTACATAGGAGCAGTATTATAGTAGTTATATTCTTGTACATAGGAGCAGTATTATAGTAGTTATATTCTTGAGCATAGGATCAGTATTATAGTAGTTATATTCTTGTACATAGGAGCAGTATTCTAGTAGTTATATTCTTGTACATAGGGGCAGTATTATAGGAGTTATATTCTTGTACATAGGAGCAGTATTATAGTAGTTATATTCTTGTACATAGGAGCAGTATTATAGTAGTTATATTCTTGTACATAGAGGCAGTATTATATTAGTTATATTCTTGTACATAGGGGCAGTATTATAGTAGTTATATTCTTGTACATAGGAGCAGTATTATAGTAGTTATATTCTTGTACATAGAGGCAGTATTATAATAGTTATATTCTTGTACATAGAGGCAGTATTAAAGTAGTTATATTCTTGTACATAGGGGCAGTATTATAGTAGTTATATTCTTGTACATAGGAGCAGTATTATAGTAGTTATATTCTTGTACATAGAGGCAGTATTATAGTAGTTATATTCTTGTACATAGGGGCAGTATTATAGTAGTTATATTCTTGTACATAGGAGCAGTATTATAATAGTTATATTCTTGTACATAGAGGCAGTATTATAGTAGTTATATTCTTGTACATAGGGGCAGTATTATAGTAGTTATATTCTTGTACATAGGAGCAGTATTATAGTAGTTATATTCTTGTACATAGAGGCAGTATTATAGTAGTTATATTCTTGTACATAGGGGCAGTATTATAGTAGTTATATTCTTGTACATAGGAGCAGTATTATAGTAGTTATATTCTTGTACATAGGGAGAAGTATTATAGTAGTTATATTCTTGTACATAGGAGCAGTATTATAGTAGTTATATTCTTGTACATAGGGGCAGTATTATAGGAGTTATATTCTTGTACATAGGAGCAGTATTATAGGAGTTATATTCTTGTACATAGGAGCAGTATTATAGTAGTTATATTCTTGTACATAGGAGCAGTATTATAGTAGTTATATTCTTGTACATAGGAGCAGTATTATAGTAGTTATATTCTTGTACATAGGGAGAAGTATTATAGAAGTTATATTCTTGTGCATAGGAGCAGTATTATAGTAGTTATATTTTTGTACATAGGGGCAGTATTATAGTAGTTATATTCTTGTACATAGGGGCAGTATTATAGGAGTTATATTCTTGTACATAGGAGCAGTATTGTAGTAGTTATATTCTTGTACATAGGAGCAGTATTATAGTAGTTATATTCTTGTATATAGGAGCAGTATTATAGTAGTTATATTCTTGCATATAGGGGCAGTATTATAGTAGTTATATTATTGTACATAGGAGCAGTATTATAGTAGTTATATTCTTGTACATAGGGAGAAGTATTATAGTAGTTATATTCTTGTACATAGGAGCAGTATTATAGTAGTTATATTCTTGTACATAGGGGGAAGTATTATAGTAGTTATATTCTTGTACATAGGAGCAGTATTATAGTAGTTATATTCCTGTACATAGGAGCAGTATTATAGTAGTTATATTCTTGCATATAGGGGCAGTATTATAGTAGTTATATTCTAGTACATAGGGGCAGTATTATAGTAGTTATATTCTTGTACATAGGGAGCAGTATTATAGTAGTTATATTCTTGTACATTGGAGCAGTATTACAGTAGGTATATTCTTGTACATAGGAGCAGTATTATAGTAGTTATATTCTTGTACATTGGAGCAGTATTACAGTAGTTATATTCTTGTACATAGGGGCAGTATTATAGTAGTTATATTCTTGTACATAAGGGCAGTATTATAGTAGTTATATTCTTGTACATAGGAGCAGTATTATAGTAGTAATATTCTTGTACATAGGGGCAGTATTATAGTAGTTATATTCTTGTACATAGGAGCAGTATTATAGTAGTTATATTCTTGTACATAGGAGCAGTATTATAGTAGTTATATTCTTGTACATAGGGGCAGTACTATAGTAGTTATATTCTTGTACATAGGGGCAGTATTATAGTAGTAATATTCTGGTACATAGGGGCAGTATTATAGTAGAGATATTCTTGTACATAGGGGCAGTATTATAGTAGTTATATTCTTGTACATAGGAGCAGTATTATAGTAGTTATATAATTGTACATAGGAGCAGTATTATAGTAGTTATATTCTTGTACATAGGAGCAGTATTATAGTAGTTATATTCTTGTACATAGGAGCAGCATTATAGTAGTTATATTCTTGTACATAGAGAGCAGTATTATAGTAGTTATATTATTGTACATAGGTGCAGTATTATAGTAGTTATATTATTGTACATAGGGGCAGTATTATAGTAGTTATATTCTTGTACATAGGAGCAGTATTATAGTAGTTGTATTCTTGTACATAGGAGCAGTATTATAGTAGTTATATTCTTGTACATAGGAGCAGTATTATAGTAGTTATATTCTTGTACATAGGAGCAGTATTATAGTAGTTATATTCTTGTACATAGGGGGAAGTATTATAGTAGTTATATTCTTGTACATAGGAGCAGTATTATAGTAGTTATATTCTTATAAATAGGGGCAGTATTATAGTAGTTATAATCTTGTACATAGGAGCAGTATTATAGTAGTTATATTCTTGTACATAGGAGCAGTATTATAGTAGTTATATTCTTGTACATAGGAGCAGTATTATAGTAGTTATATTCTTGAGCATAGGATCAGTATTATAGTAGTTATATTCTTGTACATAGGAGCAGTATTCTAGTAGTTATATTCTTGTACATAGGGGCAGTATTATAGGAGTTATATTCTTGTACATAGGAGCAGTATTATAGTAGTTATATTCTTGTACATAGGAGCAGTATTATAGTAGTTATATTCTTGTACATAGAGGCAGTATTATATTAGTTATATTCTTGTACATAGGGGCAGTATTATAGTAGTTATATTCTTGTACATAGGAGCAGTATTATAGTAGTTATATTCTTGTACATAGAGGCAGTATTATAATAGTTATATTCTTGTACATAGAGGCAGTATTAAAGTAGTTATATTCTTGTACATAGGGGCAGTATTATAGTAGTTATATTCTTGTACATAGGAGCAGTATTATAGTAGTTATATTCTTGTACATAGAGGCAGTATTATAGTAGTTATATTCTTGTACATAGGGGCAGTATTATAGTAGTTATATTCTTGTACATAGGAGCAGTATTATAGTAGTTATATTCTTGTACATAGGGAGAAGTATTATAGTAGTTATATTCTTGTACATAGGAGCAGTATTATAGTAGTTATATTCTTGTACATAGGGGCAGTATTATAGGAGTTATATTCTTGTACATAGGCGCAGTATTATAGGAGTTATATTCTTGTACATAGGAGCAGTATTATAGTAGTTATATTCTTGTACATAGGAGCAGTATTATAGTAGTTATATTCTTGTACATAGGAGCAGTATTATAGTAGTTATATTCTTGTACATAGGGAGAAGTATTATAGAAGTTATATTCTTGTGCATAGGAGCAGTATTATAGTAGTTATATTCTTGTACATAGGGAGAAGTATTATAGTAGTTATATTCTTGTACATAGGGGCAGTATTATAGGAGTTATATTCTTGTACATAGGAGCAGTATTGTAGTAGTTATATTCTTGTACATAGGAGCAGTATTATAGTAGTTATATTCTTGTATATAGGAGCAGTATTATAGTAGTTATATTCTTGCATATAGGGGCAGTATTATAGTAGTTATATTATTGTACATAGGAGCAGTATTATAGTAGTTATATTCTTGTACATAGGGAGAAGTATTATAGTAGTTATATTCTTGTACATAGGAGCAGTATTATAGTAGTTATATTCTTGTACATAGGGGGAAGTATTATAGTAGT
This sequence comes from Ranitomeya imitator, assembly GCF_032444005.1. Taxonomy (NCBI): domain Eukaryota; kingdom Metazoa; phylum Chordata; class Amphibia; order Anura; family Dendrobatidae; genus Ranitomeya; species Ranitomeya imitator. Next base: position 24,902,171 of record NC_091287.1, read on the forward strand.
TATATTCTTGTACATAGGAGCAGTATTATAGTAGTTATATTCCTGTACATAGGAGCAGTATTATAGTAGTTATATTCTTGCATATAGGGGCAGTATTATAGTAGTTATATTCTAGTACATAGGGGCAGTATTATAGTAGTTATATTCTTGTACATTGGAGCAGTATTACAGTAGGTATATTCTTGTACATAGGAGCAGTATTATAGTAGTTATATTCTTGTACATTGGAGCAGTATTACAGTAGTTATATTCTTGTACATAGGGGCAGTATTATAGTAGTTATATTCTTGTACATAGGGGCAGTATTATAGTAGTTATATTCTTGTACATAGGAGCAGTATTATAGTAGTTATATTCTAGTACATAGGAGCAGTATTATAGTAGTAATATTCTTGTACATAGGGGCAGTATTATAGTAGTTATATTCTTGTACATAGGAGCAGTATTATAGTAGTAATATTCTTGTACATAGGGGCAGTATTATAGTAGTTATATTCTTGTACATAGGAGCAGTATTATAGTAGTTATATTCTTGTACATAGGAGCAGTATTATAGTAGTTATATTCTTGTACATAGGGGCAGTATTATAGTAGTTATATTCTAGTACATAGGAGCAGTATTATAGTAGTTATATTCTTGTACATTGGAGCAGTATTACAGTAGTTATATTCTTGTACATAGGGGCAGTACTATAGTAGTTATATTCTTGTACATAGGGGCAGTATTATAGTAGTAATATTCTGGTACATAGGGGCAGTATTATAGTAGTTATATTCTTGTACATAGGAGCAGTATTATAGTAGTTATATTCTTGTACATAGGAGCAGTATTATAGTATATTCTTGTACATAGGAGCAGTATTATAGTAGTTATATTCTTGTGCAGAAGAGCAAATATTATAGTAGTTATATTTTTGTACGTAGGAGCAGTATTGTAGTTGTATTCGTGTACATAATTTATATACATTATTCTGACATTATTCAAACATTTTGGAAGAAAAATTATCAATCTAAAGCAATGGCCCTTATATTCTTTAATGCAATTTAGGAACAATATACATATGTAGATGTCATAAATAATGTGCGTTTCCACGAAAGTGTCTTGATAAGTCGTCCTGTGCAGATTCAGTGGAGATGAGGCACACTTAGCTTGCGATTAATATTACGACTCGCATTTATTGCTCTTGATTAAATGCGATTTTGAATAACATCTTTAATATAACGCAGCCATGAAAACCACAGCGGGAAATCGCGGCGTACGGCTGATAAAGAGAGGTTGCTATTTCCATCCAAGGATAACAAAGGAACACATTGCTTTTGACTCTCGCAGGCTCCTGTCACTTTCCAGTGGATTCAAGTACAGCGAGTCATCAATTGCCAGACAAACCGGGGAAAGAGACATTATTTATTAGGACAAGTCTGACAAGGCATTTATCCGCTATTTTCTAACAATGCACATATCAAACATTCTTGATGAGTGCGGGGAAACTGAACAAGAAAATGGAGAGCTTTGTCATTCTAAGTAGCAAACTAATCAATTACATTCTTGCTAACTGGAAGGAGGTGGGGAAGAGGGAGATGCGGGAAGGGAAGATTCATGATCGGCTTTATTCTGATTTACCTGGATAAAACAGGCCTCCAGGACAACTTTACTACCTTAGATTGCATTGTCGCTTTTGGGAAGTTGTTACTTTGTAAGTTAAGTCTTGTCCGCTGTCCTTCAAAGCAGAGTATAAAATTCTGCTGTCAATCTCCTGGCATCTGTCAACGCTGCGCGGGCAGACACACCCACAGGTCCTTGGCCCGACAGACACACCCACAGGTCCTTGGCCCGACAGACACACCCACAGGTCCTTGGCCCGACAGACACACCCACAGGTCCTTGGCCCGACAGACACACCCACAGGTCCTTGGCCCGACAGACACACCCACAGGTCCTTGGCCCGACAGACACACCCACAGGTCCTTGGCCCGACAGACACACCCACAGGTCCTTGGCCCGACAGACACACCCACAGGTCCTTGGCCCACAATCTACAGCCAGATACGTCGTAGACGTAGCTTCTACTGTAGACACTTGGTTGTGTGTTACGTTGCATGTCCACCTTAGAAAGCTGGCTGAATAGTCTTTTCACCGCTCCTTCCATACACAAATACTCAACATGTCACCAATTTTCGAAGCAAATAAATTTGTAAAGATGATATTGGCGTGAAATTCTCACCAGGTAACAACCCATCCAATCCACACAGGCAAAGAAATCAAACCATAGATGTCCATAATATGGGTAATAATGACCCAGGGAAAAAGTATTGAACACGTTTACTGAAATTTATTTAATACTTCGAACGAAAGTCTTTGTTGGTGACGAAGCTTCAAGACGCCTCCTATATGGAGAAACCAGTCGCAGGCATTGCTCTGGTGTGATTTTGGCCCATTCTTCCATACAAACGCTCTTCACATCCTGAAGGTCCGGTGGTCTCCTTCTATGAACTCTGAGCTTTAGTTCCTTCCATACTTCTTGCTGGGAGCACTTGGTTGTCCCCAGTATATGGCGAAATAATGTTGCGTCAACCTCCGGATTGTGGCCTCATCAGTGCTCACCGCCTTCAGTAGTTTAGAAATTCTTCTGTAACCAATGCCATCAGTATGGTTTTAGAACAATAAGGTTGCAAAGGTCTTGAGACAGTTCACTGTCTTTACCTATCATGAGATGCTTCTTGAGTGACACCTTGGCAATACGACAAGCACGATTGCTTTTTAATTACTGATAGATTTCATCTGGTGTCATGACTTTTCATGCCATTTTGCATCTCTCCTGCTTAATGAGTTCAATACTTTTTTTGTGTGTCATCTCTCATTATTACATATAGCTTATGTACATCTATGGTGATTTCTTTGCCTGTGCGGACTGGATGGGTTGTTACTGATATCTGTTGAGAATTTCATGTCAATAGCCCCTTTAGAAATATACTGACTTAGTGACGTTACTTATTTCACCCACTGTATATAGCAGGAGAACATCTATTCAGGCTGGGGGCGGGGGAAATAATAAATTACACATTAGATGGCCCACCCTTACCAACAATATGGTTGGGGTCAGCCAACTTTAATGTAATTTATATGAGGGCGAATAAACCATAACTTAGCGCATACGTGGGAGATCCTGTATCCTGAGCAGAGTTTTGAATGCAGCTCTGGGTATGAACAGGATATCACTCAAAATGACCAAGATACAGATCTGTAATTGGTCACAACTAGAAAGGTGCTTTTTATTTTCACTGCAGATTAAAACTACACAGAATGTAACGGGATCGTCTTCAAATTTGTAGAATGCTTCATAAGGCTAAATAATTAAGACTGTGGAGGAGGAGTGGGAGATATAGTGCGGGTTCTACAGGCTTTATCCTGGAGGACAGTCCATTGACTACGGCTAGATCACATTACAACTTTTTGCTGCTTATTTATGCAAATTTAAAGCTGCCTTTGACAAGCCACACAGGGACCCACTCGGAGGTGCAACACAGGGACCCACTCGGAGGCGCCACACAGGGACCCACTCGGAGGTGCAACACAGGGACCCACTCGGAGGCGACACACAGGGACCCACTCGGAGGCGCCACACAGGAACCCACTCGGAGGCGCCACACAGGGACCCACTCGGAGGCGCCACACAGGGACCCACTCGGAGGCGCCACACAGGGACCCACTCGGAGGCGCCACACAGGGACCCACTCGGAGGTGCAACACAGGGACCCACTTGGAGGCGACACACAGGGACCCACTCGGAGGCGCCACACAGGGACCCACTCGGAGGCGCAACACAGGGACCCACTCGGAGGTGACACACAGGGACCCACTCGGAGGCGCCACACAGGGACCCACTCGGAGGCGACACACAGGAACCCACTCGGAGGCGCCACACAGGGACCCACTCGGAGGCGCCACACAGGGACCCACTCGGAGGCGCCACACAGGGACCCACTCGGAGGCGCCACACAGGGACCCACTCGGAGGCGCCACACAGGGACCCACTCAGAGGCGCCACACAGGGACCCACTCGGAGGCGCCACACAGGGACCACTAGGAGGCGCCACACAGGGACCACTAGGAGGTGCTACACATGGACCACTAGGAGGTGCTACACATGGAGCACTCGGAGGTGTCACACAGGGACCACTAGGAGGTGCTACACATGGAGCACTCGGAGGTGTCACACAGGGACCACTAGGAGGTGCTACACATGGAGCACTCGGAGGTGTCACACAGGGACCACTAGGAGGTGCTACACATGGAGCACCTGGAGGTGTCACACAGGGACCACTAGGAGGTGCTACACATGGAGCACCTGGAGGTGTCACACAGGGACCACTAGGAGGTGCTACACATGGAGCACCTGGAGGTGTCACACAGGGACCACTAGCAGGTGCTACACATGGAGCACCTGGAGGTGTCACACAGGGACCCACTCGGAGGCGCCACACAAGGACCCACTCGGAGGCGCCACACAGGGACCCACTCGGAGGCGCCACACAGGGACCACTAGGAGGCGCTACACATGGAGCACTCGGAGGTGTCACACAGGGACCACTAGGAGGGCGCCACACAGGGACCCACTCGGAGGCGCCACACAGGGACCCACTCGGAGGCGCCACACAGGGACCCACTCGGAGGCGCCACACAGGGACCACTAGGAGGCGCCACACAGGGACCACTAGGAGGTGCTACACATGGAGCACTCGGAGGTGTCACACAGGGACCACTAGGAGGTGCTACACATGGAGCACCTGGAGGTGTCACACAGGGACCACTAGGAGGTGCTACACATGGAGCACCTGGAGGTGTCACACAGGGACCACTAGGAGGTGCTACACATGGAGCACCTGGAGGTGTCACACAGGGACCACTAGGAGGTGCTACACATGGAGCACCTGGAGGTGTCACACAGGGACCACTAGGAGGTGCTACACATGGAGCACCTGGAGGTGTCACACAGGGACCATTAGGAGGTGCTACACATGGAGCACCTGCAGGTGTCACACAGGGACCACTAGGAGGTGCTACACATGGAGCACCTGGAGGTGTCACACAGGGACCCACTCGGAGGCGCCACACAGGGACCCACTCGGAGGCGCCACACAGGGACCCACTCGGAGGCGCCACACAGGGACCACTAGGAGGCGCTACACATGGAGCACCTGGAGGTGTCACACAGGGACCACTAGGAGGTGCTACACATGGAGCACTCAGTGCTCCAAAGTGACTAAACAATCCTGAAACAGCGTCCACGTATATCTTCTATATAACATTGCCGTACTTAATTACAATATTGCTGCATAGTACCCCACACCGAGCAGAAATGGCCAAAAAAATACACAGCAGCCAGTGCAATGACTTAATAAAGCAACAAGTTGCCTGAAGGAAGCTCAGAACGGGCTCAGACATTTGCTTAGTGCAATATTTATCCGTAGCACTTAAAGTCCTAAACTTTGCAGTGAGCAGGGGACGTTGATAAAGTTCAGCATTGTTATGCACAGTGTGTCCCTGAACTGAGGAGGGAGAAAAAAAACATTATCAAATTAATTAGCCAGGAAAAAAAAAATCAAAAACTTCCTCTCCATAGGTCAATCCAATCTTCCCTTTTAATCATCAATAATAATGGTCTTTTAAGTTGGGGAGATAAGAGGAGCGGCTTTATCACTAGAGCAGGGACATAATTAAGCCAAGAGTAGCTGTGTGATAAAATCAATAAGATAAAACGCACTCATAAATTGATTTGTAGCACTGGCATGTAAGAAAAGCCGCGGCACAACAAACAAGGGCTTGTGTCGGCCTTTATGTGCCAGTTCTGAGCGGACCTCCATGTGCCCGCTGTAATATTTCAACCCACATACAGATATACAATCATTCAGAGCTGGTTTAGGCACAAACAGAATCAACAAATATTATTATTATTATTACTAGTAGGGTCCCGTTAAAGTGACTCATTAACTTCTTACACAGCCCCCCAATACTTCGAGGACTACAGATTACACATAACGAGGTCAGAAGGGACAATTAATCATTCATCTTTTCATCTTGTTCCACTTTTTGGCCCAATTTGTACATATTTTCTGGCTTTCTTTTCCAGCATATTTATGTTAATGTCAGAATTTAGTTATTCTGTATTTGGTTACTTTTTACCCCTCGGTCAAAAGAGGCATTTCCCTGGCACAAGTACATAGGTGGTAGAGAGGTCTTAAAGGGACACGGACAAGACAGAACTTGAAGGGGAGGAGTGGTGGGGAAGGACAGGAATGACCAAGAAAGGGCCCTGGGAAAGGAGGGTAAGAAAGAGGCGAGAGAGGAACCTAGGGAGGACAGAATGCCTCGAAGGGGCGGGGGCCGGAGGACAGAGTGCCTCGAAGGGGCGGGGGCCGGAGGACAGAGTGCCTCGAAGGGGGGCGGGGGCCGGAGGACAGAGTGCCTCGAAGGGAGGCGGGGGCCGGAGGACAGAGTGTCACAAAGGGGCGGGGGCCGGAGGACATTGTGTCTCGAAGGGAGGCGGGGGCCGGAGAACAGTGTGTCTTGAAGGGGCGGGGGCCAGAGGACAGAGTGTATTAAAGGGGGCCGGAGGACAGAGTGTCTCGAAGGGGCGGGGGCCGGAGGACAGAGTGTCTCGAAGGGGCGGGGGCCGGAGGACAGAGTGGCTCGAAGGGGCCGGAGGACAGAGTGGCTCGAAGGGGCCGGGGCCGGAGGACAGAGTGGCTCGAAGGGGCGGGGGCCGGAGGAGAGTGGCTCGAAGGGGCGGGGGACGGAGGACAGAGTGGATCGTAGGGGCGGGGGACAGAGTGGTTCAAAGGGGTGGGGGGGTCGGAGGACAAAGTGGCTTGAAGGGGCGGGGGATGGAGGAAAGAGTGGCTTCAGGGTAAGGGATGGACGAGAGAGGGGCTCAGGTGTGGGGGACAGCCTAGAGAGGGGCTCAGGGGTGGGGCGGATGAGAGAGGGGCTCAGGGGTATGAGACGAAGAAATGTGGGACTTGGGTGGGGAACAAGAGTTGAGGCTCAGGGGGTGGGGGACAGAGGAGAGGGGGCTTAGGGGTGGGGGGACAGAGGAGAGGGGGGCTCAGGTGTGAGGGACAGAAGAGAGTAGCTCAGGAGTAGAGGACAGAAGAGAAGCTCAGGGGTGGGGGACGGACAAGAGAGGGGCTCAGGGGTGGGGGACGGACAAGAGAGGGGCTCAGGGGTGGGGGACGGAGGAGAGAGGAGCTCAGGGGTGATGGACGGATGGACAAGAGGGGCTCAGGGGTGGGGGATGGACAAGCGAAGGGCTCAGGTGTGGGGTACGGAGGAGAGAGGTTGCTCAAGACGGATGGATGACAGAAAGGCTTGGGGAGGTTATCTTTAGAGTCAGAGAGGCGTAAAGACAATGTCTGGAGAGGAACAAACAATAGAGGGATCAGGACAATCCAGAGTGAATAAGAATTTTGAATGAATACAGGGAAATTAAGAGAAAGAACCATAGAGGATAGGGGGAACCGGTAAGATCGGGAAGGTACAACACTACACGATTGGGAGACAGAGGAAAACCAGAAACAAAAGTAAAATTAGGGGGTAAGGGTTGGGACAGGGGAAAAGCTGATTGAATTATAAGGATATAAAAAGGAAAAATGACAGGAAAATGATATCCGAAAATATAAGGGGTGCTTACTGGTATGATAGGTGCTCTGGAGAAAAATACCAGGTAGATATTATTAGGAAACTTAATAAAAACAAAATATATTCTCATCTCACTTGTTTATTTTCACCAGGTAAACCAATATCACTGCACAAAATTTAGAAATAAACATTTCTGACATGCAAAAACAAAACCCCCCAAAATGAGTGCCCAATATAGCCCCCTTTCTTTATGATGACACTCGGCAGCCTCCATCCATAGATTCTGTCAGTTGCTTGATCTGTTTACGATGAACATTGCGTGCAGCGGCCACCACAGCCTCCAGACACTGTTCAGAGAGGTGGACTGTTCTCCCTCCCTGTAGATCTCACATTTTATGAGGGACCACAGGTTCTCTATGGGGTTTAGATCAGGTGAACAAGGGGCCATGTCATTATTTTTTCTTCTTTGAGACCTTTACTGGCCGGCCACACTGTGGAGTAGTTGGAGGCATGTGATGGAGCATTGTCCTACATGAAAATCATGTTTTTCTTGAACGATACCGACTTCTTCCTGGACCACTGCTTGAAGACATTGTCTTCCAGAAACTGGCAGTAGATCTGCGAGTTGAGCTTCACTCCATCCTCAACCCGAAAAGGTCCCACAAGTTCATCTTTGATGATCCCAGCCCATACCAGTCCCCACCTCCACCTTGCTGGCGTCTGAGTCGGAGTGGAGCTCTCTGCCCTTTACTGATCCTGCCTCTGGCCCATCCATCTGGCCCATCAAAAGTCACTCATTTCATCAGTCCATAAAACCTTTGAAGAGTCAGATATTTCTTGGCCCAGTCTTGGCATTTTATCTTATGTTTCTTGTACAAAGATGGTCATTTTTCAGCCTTCCTTACCTTCGCCATGGCCCTGAGTATCACACACCTTGTGCTTTTTGTTACTCCAGTAACGTTGCAGCTCTGAAATATGGCAAAACTGGTGGCAAATGGCATCTTGGCAGCTTCACGCTTGATTTTCCTCAATTCATGGGCAGTTATTTTGCGCCTTTTTTGCCCAACACGCTTCTTGCGACCCTGTTGGCTATTTGCCATGAAACGCTTGATTGTTCGGTGATCGCGCTTCAAAAGTTTGGCGATTTCAAGACTGCTGCATCCCTCTGCAAGACATCTCACAATTTTGGACTTTTCAGAGCCCGTCAAATCTCTCTTCTGACCCATTTTGCCAAAGGAAAGGAAGTGGCCTAATAATTATGCACATCTTATATAGGGTTCTGATGTCATTATACAACACCCCTCCTCATTGCAGAGATGCACATCACCTGATTTACTTAATTGGTAGTTGGCTCTCAAGCCTGACCAGCTTGACATGTATAAAAAGGATCATGTGATGAAAACACAACTTGCCTAATAATTCTGCACACAGTGTAGAAAAAATATTCCGGCATACTTAAGATTCAAAAAAACCAATGAAACAGTTTCCTGCAATTTCCAAAACTACAATTTATTATGTGTCCAACACATAGTACAAATAGTACAAGTGAATCAGGTACATGAATCAACGTTTCGGCTTTCTCAAGTAAGTAAAAAAAATGGTGGCGAACTAGATAAAATAAAGAAGGAACATAAGAAATAAAAGTGGAAATAATAAATATAGATAAATAGGGAAAGGAAAAACGGGAAACACTAAATAAGCTAATGGAAAAGATAGGAAAAAAGTGGACAGGGAATAGAGAAAAATCATGAAAGGGGAAAAGACGGGAATGGATAATGATAGTGTAAGTTAAAATGAAAATATATGGAAAAGAGAAGAGACAAGGATAAGAAGGAAATGACTCCAAGCGATACCGAAACGATTCGGAATGTAAGACTGTAGAGCGCAGACTTCCAACAGATTACTGGAAAACATGGACGTGCATCTTGTAAACCAATATTACCCTTCCCCCATCAGCAGCGGCAATCAGAACTGAGGGAGAGTAACCCTTCCCGCGTGTACCCAAAGTAGCACCTGACAAACCTTTGATTCCACGATGTTGGGGGTGAAGATAACGCTCACGGTCGAGCAGGAATCACGAGTTTACCTTACAATACTTCTCTGGTGTGAAGGACAAATTACCAAAATCAACGCAGCAGTTCTTGGCTCACAATTAGAAGTCATTTCTTTAATTATCCTTTATGTGAAAGCGTTTAAAAGCCCCATGAAAAAACAGATTTCCTTGACTAATCATAACATTTGTTTTCCATGGAAGCAATGACATGTGAAGAAGGTTATATTACCCCGAGGAAAGTATGTCAACCCTGCAGCAAGGCGACAAAACCGTGCCCACAGTGTCCCTGTATACAAGTTACACCACATGTATCAAATATGGAATGTTTTCAACTTCTCTCCGGCTACTATAAAGAACTGGTGCTGTGTAACAATACTCAAGGCGGCTTGTGTCACTTTAAGTGATTTCCCACAGCATGAAAACCTCAACAAACATGAAGGTCGGCCAAACCAGCTGATATAGGAGGGATTAGACAAATGAGCTCTTTACTGTGAGGGCAGTGAGACTATGGATTCTTTACTGTAAGGTCAGTGAGACTATGGATTATTTACTATAAGGGCAGTGAGACTATGGATTCTTTACTGTAAGAGCAGTGAGACTATGGATTATTTACTGTAAAGGCAGTGAGACTATGGATTATTTACTGTAAGGACAGTGAGACTATGGATTCTTTACTGTAAGAGCAGTGAGACTATGGATTCTTTATTGTAAAGGCAGTGAGACTATGGATTATTTACTGTAAGGACAGTGAGACTATGGATTCTTTACTGTAAGGACAGTGAGACTATGGATTCTATTGTAAAGGCAGTGAGACTATGGATTCTTTACTGTAAGGACAGTGAGACTATGGATTATTTACTATAAGGGCAGTGAGACTGGATTTTTTACTGTAAGAGCAGTGAGACTATGGATTCTTTACTGGAAGGACAGTGAGACTATGGATTCTTTACTGTAAGGGCAGTGAGACTATGGATTATTTACTATAAGGGCAGTGAGACTATGGATTATTTACTGTAAGAATAGTGAGACTATGGATTCTTTACTGTAAGGACAGTGAGACTGATTTATTTATTGTAAGAATAGTGAGACTATGGATTCTACTGTAAAGGCAGTGAGACTATGGATTCTTTACTGTAAGAGCAGTGAGACTATGGATTATTTACTGTAAGAATAGTGAGACTATGGGTTCATTACTGTAAAGGCAGTGAGACTATGGATTCTTTACTGTAAAAGCAGTGAGACTATGGATTCTTTACTGTAAAAGCAGTGAGACTATGGATTCTTTACTGTAAAAGCAGTGAGACTATGGATTCTTTACTGTAAAGGCAGTGAGACTATGGATTCTTTACTGTAAAAGCAGTGAGACTATGGATTCTTTACTGTAAGGACAGTGAGACTATGGATTACTTACTGTAAGGACAGTGAGACTATGGATTCTATTGTAAAGGCAGTGAGACTATGGATTCTTTACTATAAGGGCAGTGAGACTGGATTTTTTACTGTAAGAGCAGTGAGACTATGGATTCTTTACTGGAAGGACAGTGAGACTATGGATTCTTTACTGTAAGGGCAGTGAGACTATGGATTATTTACTATAAGGGCAGTGAGACTATGGATTATTTACTGTAAGAATAGTGAGACTATGGATTCTTTACTGTAAGGACAGTGAGACTGATTTATTTATTGTAAGAATAGTGAGACTATGGATTCTACTGTAAAGGCAGTGAGACTATGGATTCTTCACTGTAAGAGCAGTGAGACTATGGATTATTTACTGTAAGAATAGTGAGACTATGGGTTCATTACTGTAAAGGCAGTGAGACTATGGATTCTTTACTGTAAAAGCAGTGAGACTATGGATTCTTTACTGTAAAAGCAGTGAGACTATGGATTCTTTACTGTAAAGGCAGTGAGACTATGGATTCTTTACTGTAAAGGCAGTGAGACTATGGATTCTTTACTGTAAAAGCAGTGAGACTATGGATTCTTTACTGTAAGGACAGTGAGACTATGGATTACTTACTGTATGGACAGTGAGACTATGGATTCTACTGTAAAGGTAGTGAGACTTTGGATTCTTTACTGTAAGGACAGTGAGACTATGGGTTCTTTACTGTAAGAGCAGTGAGACTATAGATTCTTTACTGTAAGAGCAGTGAGACTATGGATTCTTTACTGTAGAAGCAGTGAGACTATGGATTCTTAACTGAAAGGACAGTGAGACTATTCTTACTGTATGAGCAGTGAGACTATGGATTATTTGCTGTAAGGGCAGTGAGCCTATGGATTCTTTACTGTACGAGCAGTGAGACTATGGATTCTTTACTGTAAGAGCAGTAAGACTATGGATTCTTTATTGTACGGACAGTGAGACTATGGATTCTTTACTGTAAGAGCAGTGAGACTATGGATTTTTTACTGTAAGAGCAGTGAGACTATGGATTCTTTAATGTAAGAGCAGTGAGACTATGGATTCTTAACTGAAAGGACAGTGAGGCTATTCTTACTGTATGAGCAGTGAGACTATGGATTATTTACTGTAAGGGCAGTGAGCCTATGGATTCTTTACTGTACGAGCAGTGAGACTATGGATTATTTACTGTAAAGGCAGTGAGACTATGGATTCTTTACTGTACGGACAGTGAGACTATGGATTCTTTACTGTAAGAGCAGTAAGACTATGGATTCTTTACTGTAAGAGCATTGAGACTATGGATTCTTTACTGTAAGAGCATTGAGACTATGGATTCTTTATTGTACGGACAGTGAGACTATGGATTCTTTACTGTAAGAGCAGTGAGACTATGGATTCTTTAATGTAAGAGCAGTGAGACTATGGATTCTTTACTGTAAGAGCAGTGAGACTATGGAACTCTTCCAGATGATTTTGGAATGGTTGATTCACTACAAGAACAAAGGGCCCGCAAGTTTTTACTCAAAAAAAAAAAAAAAAAATTACAGGATGGGTACTAGATTCTGTGATGAGACATTGATCCATGGAACTAGTCTGACTGCCATATGTAGTGTCGGGAGACATTTTTCCATCAATATGGGACAATTAACATCTGCTTTATAGGGTTTTCTTATTCCGGATCAACTTGGTGCTATGCTACAAGTTAAATTCAATAGACTTTTGACTACCTTGAACCTTAGGAACTATAAACTATTATCAAAGTACCATTGGCCATTCCTACAGTATCAGCAAATGTTATCTGTTCCAATTTTGTCATTCAAAATTGACCCTCCATCATGTAAGATTCCTGCTGTCCTGTCCCCAAGAGAAGGGAACGATCATAACTTGCAACATTCACAACAAAGGTCCCAGCAGCGAATATCCATCTGCCCCATCGCACACTGAAGAGGAGACACAGGCGGCTCACGTGTCGGCCAATAACGCTATCCAAGAGCGCCAGTTACAGGTTCTTTCCCGCATACCACCTATGGCTGGTTTAACGTCACCAACTGGTGGTTCTTCTCACTGACGAGACAGGTGGTCTTCCCACACATTGCATTTTGTTGCAAAGATCCATCTATTAGCTCAGGCATGATGGTGGCATACATTTTCTTAAGCATTTTTGACGTATCACTTCCAACTGTACTTTCCCAAACACCATGGTTTGCCTTGGCTCTCGCACACACACCTGCATACTGTATCTCTCGTATGATGCCGACAGTAATCTGGGGCACAGCGTATTCTGCCAGTCGCAAAAGGGGAAAACACCTGCTATAATTACGTCCTCGGCAGGATAATTATCGCCAACTCCTTAAAATAACATCTAAGAACAAAAGGCCTTCAGAGCTGAAACGCTCGCGTGATTCTTAGTTCTTTGCAGATGTGCAGAGAGGAAACAAAACGGTAAGTGAATGCAGAAACGTAACAGTCAATGGAAAACCGGTCTACAATATTCTACATAAATAAAAAAAAAAAAAAAGAAAGAAAAGGCGCTTTGATAAGTGCACAAGTACGGCATCAAGAAATGCAAATCGTCCGCCTTTGGCTGGCGCATTGTCTCCTTCATGCACAGAGCTGGCGTTGCCACTGGTGTTTTTAGATTCTTGTTGGCTCAGTTATCTCTATTTCACAGCGAGAAATATTACAAGCGGTTTCCGTGTGTTCCGAGCGCGCGGCGTCTCTATGCAAATGGGAACCAAAGCTAAACAAGATTTCTCCTTCATCTAAAACATAATATTATGTTTTATACGCCGACCAGTATCTGAAAGGGACAGCCATGGCGGCGGCGGCTGCTATTAGACTTCTGGCTTGTGTCTGGAAGAGAAAGCCACTTAAAAGGTTCATAGACCAGAAGTCTGCGCCTTGCTGGTCAAAGATGAAGGAACGGATGCGGTTTTCTTTTTTTTTTTTTATTCATTATATATATGGTCTGTTACAGAACCCCCCCCAGCACCAAGAATGTAATGCAGTATATGTATGTATAATAGTTTCCATGTGAAATGCATCAGTCCACAGGCTGCGCCCCTGGACAAGATATTCTCTTTCTAACCTCCCCCCACCTTTGTAATTCCCACAGTAAATAGCGGCAGGCTCCGGCCCCCTGCGGCTATTGTAATGTATGTCTAGCCAGCTGTTTTCCTATTGGCCTGTCCTGTGTATCTGTGTTATATATACTGTGTGCTGAAAATAAAGTGAGTTCTTTTAGACTGGAAATACGTGGGGTAGCAGTCAGCTTTTATATGCTCTCTCGTAACCAAGGAATTCCAGCCAGCATCCTTCATTCAGAATCCAGGGGTGGTACTGAAAGAGGTACCCCAGCTTGTTAGACCCCGTTACACTGGTGGCAGACAGCGGGATCTGATACCACTTCTACAGGAGGAAAGAAATGAATGGAAGACAACTACCAGAAGTTAAAGAGGACTACATTAAAAGATCTGGTGGAAGCCCGAGGGTTAATCGCCAGCAACAAAACAAAAGCGGATTTGATAGCAGCCATCATGGAACACGATAGTGCAGCGCCCTCCAATGTGAACGTGGAGGAGACTGAATTCCAGAGGGAGGTAAAGAACAGACTGGCGTTCTATGGCCCAAATCCTGCAGTAGAGATCATACGAGAGGTGATGGCTGATGTGCGTACTGATCTGAAGGAGAAGATGGCCGAGCGGACCATGATAGAGCTGGCCAAGATGGAGATGGCAGAGCGGAGAGAGGAGAGTCAGCGAGCAGGGGGAGCTCTGGCTTCCGCCCAGGTACCTTCAACAGTAAGCCACAAAAAGATCCAGTATAATGCCTTCCGACAGTTGGGGGAGGCAGAGGAAGACATTGATGGCTTTCTGCAGGACTTTGAGCAGCAGTGTGCCCTTCATCAAGTGAAGCCGGAGGAACGGGTTCAGATTCTGGCCAGCAAGCTGACAGGCCGGGCAGCGGACGCCTATCGCACGGTACCTGATGAGGACTGTATGGACTATGAGCAGATCAAAGAAGTGATCTTGGCCCGGTATGCGCTGACACCAGAGGCATACCGCCAAAAGTTCAGCGGACTTATAAAACGAGTAACCGATACCCACGCTGAATGGGCATGTAAATTAAGGCGGTCACTGCTACAGTGGGTACAAGGGAGCCAAGCAACCACTAAGGAGGACGTCCTCCAGCTCTTCTTGCTAGAACGATTCTTTAATCGACTAAACCCCGACACATAGGAATGGCTTTGGGACAGGCGGCCAATGACTCTTGAGGAAGCCGCTCGTCTGGCCGATGAACATCATGACGCCAGGAGGCCTCAGTTGTCAGGATCAAAGATGGTCACTAGGGGTCCGCCCATGGACCTGGAGGGCCCCAAACCACCGAAGATTGTAGGGGGACCAGCTAGAAACCCGGCCTACCACAGTTCCCCTGGGGCGCGATGCCACACCTGCCGTCAGCTGGGCCACCTGCAAAGACAATGTCCCTACCGGACTCAGCATACCCAGTGGCCAAAGGCGGGAACAGCTACCTTCTGCCGGGCCGCTGTACACTGCTACCAAGGTGAAGCTGACCCGGCATTGGGGGCTACAAATAACCAAGGGGTGGAAGACATGGAGGAAGTGCTGCATGAAGTAGACCCCGTGCAGGCAGCCCGGGCAGATAATCGACAACAGCATCGACAGGTCGTGTGGGTTAATGGGAAACGCATGCAGGGACTAAGAGATTCCAGAGCAACTTTGACCCTTGTGAAGCCTCATCTCGTCCGGGACCAAGGGAAGACGGACCGGACAGTGGCAGTCCGTGTAGCAGGGGGAGCCATACATCGACTGCCCACTGCCAGGATTCACCTGAACTGGGGAGCTGGGGATGTTGAGGTTGGCTTGATGGAGGATTTGCCTGCAGACGTTTTGCTGGGAAATGACTTGGGGCCCATGTTGTCTGCCTTCTCGGTTGCCCCTCTGGCTGAGACATATCCTGTGACCACCCGGAGACAAGCTCGAGCTGCAGAGGCGGAATCACACTCAGAGGAGGCCCAGGTAAGACATCCCAGCCCTACACGTATTCCCATAGCCAGGCACATTTCTTGGGCCACCCCAGGTGAATTTAAGAGGGAGTTACTTGAGGATCCTTCATTGGAGGGATATCGTGGGTAGGCACAGGAGGGGAGAAGGGTACTGGAAGGGGAACAGTTTATATGGAAGCAGGGACTCCTCTACCGGATCACAGAGCAGCACCACACAGGGACGAGCCTCACTATAAAAAGACAGCTGGTAGTTCCCAAGAAGTATAGGCAGGAGTTACTGCGAATCTCTTATGACATACCCTTGGCCGGGCACTTCGGCGTCAGTCGCACCAGGCATCGTCTGAGACAAAACTTCTTTTGGCCGGGGGTAACCTATGATGTTCGTCAATACTGCCAGACCTGTGACAGTTGCCAGCGCATTGGCAAGAGGGGAGATCGATGCAAGGCCAAATTACGCCCACTCCCCATTGTGGAGGAACCATTTAGCCGAGTAGCGGTCGATCTGATAGGGCCGTTAGCCAAACCCGGTCCGTCAGGGAAAAGGTATATATTGACAGTGGTAGATTATGCCACACAGTATCCAGAGGCGGTTGCGTTACCTAACATACTGGCAGAGACGGTGGCGGCTGCCTTGCTCCAGGTTCTCACGGGTTGGATTTCCCCGGGAGATTATCTCAGACCAGGGTACCCAGTTTACAGCAGAGGTGACCAACCAACTGTGGAAGCTGTGCGGCGTAAAGTCCATTAGAAGCACCCCGTACCACCCGCAAACCAATGGGTTGTGTGAACGCTTTAACGGGACGTTAAAACAACTAATTGGGACTTTTACCAGGACCTACAGGGACTGGGAGAAATTCTTGCCTCACCTCCTGTTTGCCTATCGAGAGGTGCCCCAAGAATCCACGGGGTTCTCCCCATTCGAACTGGTATAAGGGAGACGGGTAAGGGGACCCCTAGACTTAGTGCTAGAACACTGGGAAGGGGAGGGCACCATAGAAGGGGTACCTATTGTACCCCATGTGCTGGAATTCTGGGACCGCCTACAGGAGCTGAGCCAGGCTGTACGTGGGAACATGCAGGTGGCCCAGCGGCGCCAGCACGTATGGTACGATTGGAGGGCCAGAGAGCGCACCTTGGAAATAGGGCAGAAGGTCCTGGTGTTAGAGCCCACTAGGCAGAACAAGTTCCAAGCTGCATGGCAGGGGCCCTACCAGGTGGTGGGGAAAATAGCCGACACCACCTATAATGTCGCCGATTGTGACGACCCCAAGGTTATCCGTATGTTCCACGTGAATATGCTGAAGCCCTATCGGGAGCACCCTGAAGAGGTAGTGGCCATCTGTGCACCTGAAGCAGAGGATTTAGTCGGACTTCCCTTGCCTGATGTCTTAGGGGAGAGGACTCAGTCTAAAACATGGGACCAGGTACACTGGGATGAAGACTTAGGTCCCCGGGAGAGACAGCAGGCGGAGGAGTTGTTGAGGCAGCGAAAGAGGATGTTTTCGGGGAAACCCGGGTACACTCACCTGGCACAACACAAGGTTGAGACCCAGGATCAGACCCCCCTGCGACAACCCCCCTTCCGCGTCCCTGAGTCTGTACGAGAGGGGATGCAACAAGAGATACAAGAGATGTTGCGTTTAGGGGTCATTGAAGAGTCAGATAGTCCCTGGGCATCCCCCGTAGTCTTAGTGCCCAAGAAGGATGGGACTACACGGTTTTGTGTAGACTATCGTAAGCTCAATGAGAAAACAGTGACGGATACGCATCTCATGCCGCGTGTGGATGAATTGTTAGACCGGCTGGCAGGGGCAAAGTATTTGACCACCATCGATCTATGCAAAGGCTACTGGCAGATTCCCCTTAGTCCTGATGCTATTCCCAAGTCGGCATTTGTCACCCCGTTTGGCCTATTCCAGTTTCGAGTTATGCCATTCGGGATGAAGACTGCCCCGGCGACCTTTCAGAAGCTGGCTGACCGGCTTCTGGATGGTCTCCAGGACCATGCGTGTGCCTACCTGGATGACATCGCCATCTACAGCGCGACATGGGAAGAGCATCTAAATCACCTAGAGACTGTATTGGACAGGATCCACAAGGCCGGAATCACCCGGAACCCAAACAAGTGTCACGTGGGCAAAGCAGAGGTTCAGTATTTAGGGCATTGGGTGGGAAGTGGGAAACAGAGACCAGAACCAGCCAAGATTGAGGCCATAGCCAAATGGCCCACCCCACGCACTAAAACCCAGGTCATGGCGTCTCTAGGGACAGCGGGGTATTACAGGAAATTCGTTCCCAATTACAGCAGCGTAGCCAAGCCCCTCACTGATCTGACCCGTAAGAACCAACCCCGCCAGGTAACCTGGACCCCAGAGTGTGAGGAAGCCTTCCGCCAGCTAAAGGACGCCCTCACCAATACCCCTGTATTGGCCGCACCCGATCCAACTAAACGTTTCCTGGTCCACACAGACGCTTCTATGTTTGGATTGCGGGCAGTACTGAGCCAAGTCGGGCCGGACGGCCAAGAACACCCGGTAGCTTACCTGAGTCGGAAACTACTACCCTGTGAAGTGAGCTATGCGGCCATCACGAAGGAGTGCCTGGCAATAGTATGGGCACTCAAAAAGTTACAACCATATTTGTATGGACGACAGTTTTCCCTCCTAACGGACCATAATCCCATAGTCTGGCTTAATCGGGTCTCCGGAGACAACGCCAGATTACTGAGGTGGAGTTTAGCCCTACAACCTCTGGACTTCACCATCCACTACAGACCCGGCAAACAAAACGGTAATGCCGATGGACTAAGTCGACAAAAGGAACTCGTACCAACCCCATAAACTTCGGTCATCCCCAAACCGATCCGTTAAGGATCAGACTGTGTATGCCGATCGCGTCGCTAAAAAGGGGAGCCGTGTTACAGAACCCCCCAGCACCAAGAATATTATATGTTTTACTAGATGGCAGCCCGATTCTAAAGAATCGGGAGTCTAGAATCCATATATACTTTATTCAAATGTAAGAATAATACAATTAATAAATAATAGTAAGAAAGAACAAAAATAATAGGCAGTATATGGAGAAAACACCAAACAAAAGTTCAAAATTGGTGTGAAAATGTCACTGAACCACTTCACAACTAAATATATATAGTTTTGGTAAATGGTATTATCATTTTTTTGACGAAATTCGGCAGGAGCTTGAAGAGCAACGTCACTGGGCCCGCCTCCACGCAGTAGAAACTTGCTGTGAGGTAAAAATTCAAAAATCACACCAAAATGGCGGGCGGAGTGTGTCACAGTACGGCACGTTTCTGATTGGTCGCTCGCAGCAGGCGGCAACCAATCAGACACTGGACACTGTTGACGTCACTTATCTCCGGACATTAGCTCCGGACATTAGCTCCGGACAAAGCCACGGAAGTTGGCACAAATTGCAGGAAGTAGTATTCTAGGCAATTATATATTAGATACGCCGACCAGTATCTGAAAGGGACAGTCATGGCGGCGGCTGCTATTAGACTTCTGGCTTGTGTCTGGAAGAGAAAGCCACTTAAAAGGTTCATAGACCAGAAGTCTGCGCCTTGCTGGTCAAAGATGAAGGAACGGATGCGGTTTTCTTTTTTTTTTTTTATTCATTATACTGTATATATGGTTTGTTACAGAACCCCCCAGCACCAAGAATGTTATGCAGTATATGTATGTATAATAGTTTCCATGTGAAATGCATCAGTCCACAGGCTGCGCCCCTGGACAAGATATTCTCTTTCTGACCTCCCCCCACCTTTGTAATTCCCACAGTAAATAGCGTCAGGCTCCGGCCCCCTGCGGCTTCTGTAATGTATGTCTGGCCAGCTGTTTTCCTATTGGCCTGTCCTGTGTATCTGTGTTATATATTCTGTGTGCTGAAAATAAAGTGAGTTCTTTTAGACTGGAAATACGTGGGGTAGCAGTCAGCTTTTATATGCTCTCACGTAACCAAGGAATTCCAGCCAGCATCCTTCATTCAGAATCCAGCAAAAGCAGCGTGGAACTCCTGAAACACGGGATGGTACTGAAGGAGGTACCCAGACCCCGTTACATGGTCTAAAAGCAAATATTTCAATTTTACATAAAATATAGCAAGTCACCATTTACCGCATATGTGATCTATTACCGTACTAATTATAGTCTACATATGTAGCAGTATTATAATAGTCATATTCTCGTACATAGGAGCAGTATTATAGTAGTTATATTCTTATATATAGGGGAAGTATTATAGTAGTTATATTCTTGTACATAGGGGCAGTATTATAGTAGTTCTATCCTTGTATATAGGAGCAGTAATATAGTAGTTTTATTCTTGTACATAGGAGCAGTATTATAGTAGTTATATTCTTGTACATAGGAGCAGTGTTATAGTAGTTATATTCTTGTACATAGGGGCAGTATTATAGAAGTTATATTCTTGTACATGGGGTAGTATTATAGTAGTTATATTCTTGTACATGGGGCAGTATTATAGTAGTTATATTTTTGTACATAGGGGCAGTATTATAGTAGTTATATTCTTGTACATAGGGGCAGTATTATAGTAGTTATATTCTTGTACATAGGAGCAGTATTATAGTAGTTATATTCTTGTACATAGGAGCAGTGTTTTAGTAGTTATATTCTTGTACATAGGGGCAGTGTTATAGTAGTTATATTCTTGTACATAGGAGCAGTATTATAGTAGTTATATTCTGGTACATAAGGGCAGTATTATAGTAGTTATATTCTTGTACATAGGGGCAGTGTTATAGTAGTTATATTCTTGTACATAGGAGCAGTGTTATAGTAGTTATATTCTTGTACATAGGGGCAGTATTATAGTAGTTATATTCTTGTACATAGGGGCAGTATTATAGTAGTTATATTCGTGCATATAGGAGTATTATAGCAGTTATATTGTTGTACATAGGGACAGTATTATAGTAGTTATAATCTTATATGTAGGAGCAGTATTATAGTAGTTATATTCTTGTACATAGGAGCAGTATTATAGTAGTTATATTCTTGTACATAGGAGCAGTATTATAGTAGTTATATTCTTGTACATGGGAGCAGTATTATAGTAGTTATATTCTTGTACATAGGTGGCAGTATTATAGTAGTTATATTCTTGTACACAGGAGCAGTATTATAGTAGTTATATAATTGTACATAGGGGCAGTATTATAGTAGTTATATTCTTGTACATGGGGCAGTATTATAGTAGTTATATTCTTGTACATAGGAGCAGTATTATAGTATTTATATTCTTGTACATAGGGGCAGTATTATAGTAGTTATATTCTTGTACATGGGGCAGTATTATAGTAGTTATATTCTTGTACATGGGGCAGTATTATAGTAGTTATATTCTTGTACATGGGACAGTATTATAGTAGTTATATACTTGTACATAGGAGCAGTATTATAGTATTTATATTCTTGTACATAGGGGGCAGTATTATAGTAGTTATATTCTTGTACATAGGAGCAGTATTATAGTAGTTATATTCTTGTACATAGGGGCAGTATTATAGTAGTTATATTCTTGCATATAGGAGAAGTATTATAGTAGTTATATTCTTGTACATAGGAGCAGTATTATAGTAGTAATATTCTTGTACATAGGGGGCAGTATTATAGTAGTTATATTCTTGTACATAGGGGCAGTATTATAGTACTTATATTCTTGTACACAGGAGCAGTATTATAGTAGTTATATTCTTGTACATAGGGGCAGTATTAGGCTGCCGTCACACTAGCAGTATATGGTCAGTATTTTACATCAGTATTTGTAAGCCAAAACCAGGAGTGGAACAATTAGAGGAAAAGTATAATCTACGTACAATATAAGGGTCACTTCCGTTTGTCTGTCTTTCTGTCTGTCACGGATATTCATTGGTCGCGGCCTCTGTCTGTCATGGAATCCAAGTCGCTGATTGGTCTCGCCAGCTGCCTGTCATGGCTGCCGCGACCAATCAGCGACGGCCCCAGTCCGATTAGTCCCTCCCCTGCAGTCAGCGCCTGCTCCATGCTCCCCGCAGTCACCGCTCACACAGGGTAATGCCAGCGGCATAACGGACCGCGTTATGCCGCGGGTAACTCACTCCGTTACCGCCGCTATTAAACCTGTGTGACCAAGTTTTTAGTATTGATGCTGTCTATGCGGCGTCAATAGTAAAAACATCTAATGTTAAAAATGATTAAAAAAATAAAAAATCATTATATACTCACCTTTCACGACGCTCCAGTGACCGCTCCATGCAAGCGGCAGGTTCCGGTGCCAAGGATGGTATGGGAGAAGGACCTGCCATGATGTCACGGTCATGTGATCGAACTACAAGGGGCCCTCGGAAGGTGAGTATATGTTTATTTTTTAACCTGTGATATACGTAACTGTCCAATATACTACGTGGCTGGGCAATATACTACGTGGCTCTGTGCTGTATACTACGTCACTGGGCAATATACTACGTGGCTGGGCAATATACTATGTGGCTGGGCAATATACTACGCGGCTGGGCAATATACTACGTGGCTGGGCAATATACTACATGGCTGGGCAATATAATACGTGGCTGGGCAATATAATACGTGGCTGGGCAATATACTACGTGACTGGGCAATATACTACGTGTCTGTGCTATATACTACGTGACTGCGCAATATACTACGTGTCTGTGCTATATACTACGTGGCCGAGCAATATACTATGTCACTGGGCAATATACTACGTGGCTGGGCAATATACTACGTGGCTGGGCAATATACTACGTGGCTGGGCAATATACTACGTGGCTGGGCAATATACTACGTGGCTGGGCAATATACTACGTGGCTGGGCAATATACTACGTAGCTGGGAAATATAATACGTGACTGGGCAATATACTACGTGACTGGGCAATATACTACGTGGCTGGTCAATATACTACGTGGCTGGGCAATATACTACGTGGGCTGGGCAATATATTACGTGGACATGCATATTCTAGAATACCCGATGAGTTAGAATCGGGCCACCATCTAGTAGAAACATATGCACCACTTCTGTATTTATCACCCACTCCTGGTTTTGGCTTACAAATACTGATGTAAAATACTGACCAAATACTGCTAGTGTGACGGCAGCCTCATAGTAGTAGTTATATTCTTGTACATAGGGGCAGTATTATAGTAGCTATATTGTTGTGCATAATAATAATCTTTTTATTTATATAGCACCAACATATTATGCAGCGTTTGACAGTGTGCACGCATAGGGCTCAGTATTATAGTAGTTATATTCTTGCACATGGGGTCAGTATTCTAGTAGGTATATTATTGTACAAAGAAAGGGGTAATATTATAGCAGTTCTAGTCTAACATGTATTTTTTTTTCTTTCGTTGTCCACCAGCATCTGCATGAACAGATAGGAAAGCTAGCAGAACAGTTAACCAGAAAAGAAAAAAAAAAATCAAAACCCACTGCTCAAAAAAATAAAGGGAACACAAACAACAGAATATAACTCCAAGTAAATCAAACTTCTGTGCCATCAAACTGTCCACCTAGGAAGCAACACTGATTGACAATCAATGTCACATGCTGTTGTGCAGATGGAAAAGACAACAGATGGAAATTATTGGCAATTATCAAGACACCCTCAATAAAGGAGTGGTTCTGCAGGTGGGGACCACAGACCACATCTCAGTACCAATGCTTTCTGGCTGATGTTTTGGTCACTTTTGAATGTTGGTTGTGCTTTCACACTCGTGGTAGCATGAGACGGACTCTACAACCCACACAAGTGGCTCAGGTAGTGCAGCTCATCCAGGATGGCACATCAATGCGAGCGGTGGCAAGAAGGTTTGCTGTGTCTGTCAGCGTAGTGTCCAGAGGCTGGAGGCGCTACCAGGAGACAGGCCAGTACACCAGATGTGGAGGGGGCCGTAGGAGGGCAACAACCCAGCAGCAGGACCGCTACCTCAGCCTTTGTGCAAGGAGGAGCACTGCCAGAGCCCTGCAAAATGACCAAATAGTTAGAAACCGACTCCTTGATGGTCTGAGTGCCCAATGTCCAGAGATGGGGGTTGTGCTCACAACCCAAAACCATGCAGGACGCTTGGCATTTGCCACAGAACACCAGGATTGGCAAATTCGCCACTGGCGCCATGTGGTCTTCACAGATGAAAGCAGGTTCACACTGAGCACATGTGACAGACGTGACAGAGTCTGGAGATGCCGTGGAGAGCGAACTGCTGCCTGCAACATCCTTCAGCATGACCGTTTTGGCAGTGGGTCAGTAATGGTATGGGGTGGCATTTCTTTTCAGGGCCGCACAGCCCTCCATGTGCTCGTCAGAGGTAGCCTGACTGCCATTAGGTACTAAGATGAGATCCCCAGACCACTTGTGAGACCATGTGCTGGTGCGGTTGGCCCTGGGTTCCTCCTAATGCAGGACAATGCCAGACCTCATGTGGCTGGAGTGTCTCAGCAGTTCCTGCAAGATGAAGGCATTGAAGCTATGGACTGGCCCGCCTGTTCCCCAGACCTGAATCTGATTGCGTACATCTGGGACATCATGTCGCGCTCCATCCTCCAACGTCACGTTGCACCACAGACTGTTCAGGGTGGATGCTTTAGTCCAGGTCTGGGAAGAGATCCCTCAGGAGAGCAACCGATGCCTCATCAGAAGCATGCGCAGGCATTGTAGGGAGGTCATACAGGCACGTGGAGGCCACACACACTACTGAGCATCATTTTCTTTTCTTGAGGAATTTCTACTGATGTTGGATCAACCTGTAATTTGATTTTTCACTTTGATTTTGAGCATCATTCCAACTCCAGATCTCCGTGCGATATTAATTCTGATTTAGACTGATCATTTTTTATTCTTCTCGACACATTCCACTATGTAATGAATAAAGATTTGCAACTGGAATATTTAATTCAGTGATATCTAGGATGTGGGATTTTAGTGTTCCCTTTATTTTTTTGAGCAGTGTATTATGTGAGTATGTTACTTCTAGGCTAAGATGTGATTGCGGGAAGTCCCAGGCCTTGGGCTACTGACTGAACTATGGAGACATACAGACGAAAGGAGGTTCCCTTCAGAGTACCTAGTGTAGATCCCAAATATCAGCTACTTTAATATACAGATCCTACATAACTGGGTTTGTTCTGTGTCTACATATAGGCCCATATCTACAAGACAGGTAGGACACATCAACTGCATGTCAGAGTCCATAAAAAAAGATCCAATCAACATAGTTGTGGCTACAAAATATTTCCAGCTCCAACGGTGCCGATTCACGGGTGTCAATAAGACACTTCTCTCCTTGTGGCCTTGCGTGGACCATAACAAGACCTCCCATGTGAGCAGCCAATCAGCAGCCACTTCCTGTGCCTTTCAGTCCCTGCAATCAGTGGTCCGCCCTGGTGCAGGAGCGGGCACAGATGTATAAGTTTGGTCGCCATGTAAAATAGTCATAAAAAGTGTATCTCAGCACAAAGCCAGAACCTAGGACACGTGGTGCTCTGCTACATTCATTAATAAACCCGCCTTCTGCAGTCCTCGGAAGGCACTTTCCCGCATTTCTGCTATTGCTCTGCACATTAATACCGCATATAGTACTTGCTAAATATACGGCTTTAATTAACCATTATATCGTTAAGCAAATAAAACCCAGATCTTAAAACCTACTCGACAGACACAGAGGATTTCCAATTCCACCCCCAAAAAACAGTGATAGATTGTGTTTCTGCAGCTTAACCATTTCCAAAAAAATTTCCTGTGTTGCTTTTCGGTGCGGTCTCCATGATGGATATTAATGTAGGCCGGGTTTTATGTATTCCTTCTCCTTAACAATTTATCCTTTAGTCAGTGACCTTTCGGGGGGCCGAGCTCTACCAGTACATCGCTCTCTTTCCCAATAATACGCCTCGACAAATGACAAGCGGCACGCCGTATATATCTCAAGCCTGCGCTCTCTGTAAATTTTAATTAGAAAGGATGCTTCACTGATTTAGATTTCTCCCTAGTATGCAATTACTACTGAGGAACAACATAAATTAAAACCTAAAAAGAAATATTCCAGTGTACGCTGGGTGCAGGCATATTCTGATCCTTTCCCCAGTCACACTTTACATTCAGCTGCGCAATGCAACTATATGACCATTTATTGCTACCGCCTAACATGGCACTGCCTGCGCCGCTGCACCGCCGGGGAACCAACCTGTCTGAGACAGCGGAGGAGGGGCGTCCGAGACAAGACAGCGGAGGAGGGGCGCCCGAGACAGACAGCGGAGGAGGGGCGCCCGAGAGAGACAGCGGAGGAGGGGCGCCCGAGAGAGACAGCGGAGGAGGGGCGCCCGAGAGAGACAGCGGAGGAGGGGCGCCCGAGAGAGACAGCGGAGGAGGGGCGTCCGAGACAAGACAGCGGAGGAGGGGCGCCCGAGACAGACAGCGGAGGAGGGGCGCCCGAGAGAGACAGCGGAGGAGGGGCGCCCGAGAGAGACAGCGGAGGAGGGGCGCCCGAGAGAGACAGCGGAGGAGGGGCGCCCGAGAGAGACAGCGGAGGAGGGGCGCCCGAGAGAGACAGCGGAGGAGGGGCGCCCGAGAGAGACAGCGGAGGAGGGGCGTCCGAGAGAGACAGAGGAGGAGGGGCGCCCGAGAGAGACAGCGGAGGAGGGGCGTCCGAGAGAGACAGCGGAGGAGGGGCGTCCGAGAGAGACAGCGGAGGAGGGGCGCCCGAGAGAGACAGCGGAGGAGGGGCGTCCGAGAGAGACAGCGGAGGAGGGGCGTCCGAGAGAGACAGCGGAGGAGGGGCGTCCGAGAGAGACAGCGGAGGAGGGGCGTCCGAGAGAGACAGCGGAGGAGGGGCGTCCGAGAGAGACAGCGAAGGAGGGGCGTCCCAGAGAGACAGCGAAGGAGGGGCGTCCGAGAGAGACAGCGGAAGAGGGTCGTCCGAGAGAGACAGCGGAGGAGGGGCGCCCGAGAGAGACAGCGGAGGAGGGTCGTCCGAGAGAGACAGCGGAAGAGGGGCGTCCGAGAGAGACAGCGGAGGAGGGGCGTCCGAGAGAGACAGCGTAGGAGGGGCGTCCGAGAGACAGCGGAGGAGGGGCGTCCGAGAGACAGCGGAGGAGGGGCGTCCGAGAGAGACAGCGGAGGAGGGTCGTCCGAGAGAGACAGCGGAAGAGGGGCGTCCGAGAGAGACAGCGGAGGAGGGGCGCCCGAGAGAGACAGCGGAGGAGGGGCGACCGAGAGAGACATGGGAGGAGGGGCGACCGAGAGAGACATGGGAGGAGGGGCGACCGAGAGAGACAGGGGAGGAGAGGCGACCGAGAGAGACAGGGGAGGAGGGGCGTCCGAGAGAGACAGCGGAGGAGGGTCGTCCGAGAGAGACAGCGGAAGAAGGTCGTCCGAGAGAGACAGCGGAGGAGGGGCGCCCGAGAGAGACAGCGGAGGAGGGGCGTCCGAGAGAGACAGCGGAAGAGGGGCGTCCGAGAGAGACAGCGGAGGAGGGGCGCCCGAGAGAGACAGCGGAGGAGGGGCGTCCGAGAGAGACAGCGGAGGAGGGGCGTCCGAGAGAGACAGCGGAGGAGGGGCGTCCGAGAGAGACAGCGGAGGAGGGGCGTCCGAGAGAGACAGCGGAGGAGGGGCGTCCGAGAGAGACAGCGTAGGAGGGGCGTCCGAGAGACAGCGGAGGAGGGGCGTCCGAGAGACAGCGGAGGAGGGTCGTCCGAGAGAGACAGCGGAAGAGGGGCGTCCGAGAGAGACAGCGGAGGAGGGGCGCCCGAGAGAGACAGCGGAGGAGGGGCGTCCGAGAGAGACATGGGAGGAGGGGCGACCGAGAGAGACATGGGAGGAGGGGCGACCGAGAGAGACATGGGAGGAGGGGCGACCGAGAGAGACAGGGGAGGAGAGGCGACCGAGAGAGACAGGGGAGGAGGGGCGTCCGAGAGAGACAGCGGAGGAGGGGCGTCCGAGAGAGACAGCGGAGGAGGGGCGTCCGAGAGAGACAGCGGAGGAGGGGCGTCCGAGAGAGACAGCGGAGGAGGGGCGTCCGAGAGAGACAGCGGAGGAGGGGCGTCCGAGAGAGACAGCGGAGGAGGGGCGTCCGAGAGAGACAGCGGAGGAGGGGCGTCCGAGAGAGACAGCGTAGGAGGGGCGTCCGAGAGACAGCGGAGGAGGGGCGTCCGAGAGACAGCGGAGGAGGGGCGTCCGAGAGAGACAGCGGAGGAGGGGCGTCCGAGAGAGACAGCGGAAGAGGGGCGTCCGAGAGAGACAGCGGAGGAGGGGCGCCCGAGAGACAGCGGAGGAGGGGCGTCCGAGAGAGACATGGGAGGAGGGGCGACCGAGAGAGACATGGGAGGAGGGGCGACCGAGAGAGACAGGGGAGGAGGGGCGTCCGAGAGAGACAGCGGAGGAGGGTCGTCCGAGAGAGACAGCGGAGGAGGGTCGTCCGAGAGAGACAGCGGAAGAGGGTCGTCCGAGAGAGACAGCGGAGGAGGGGCGCCCGAGAGAGACAGCGGAGGAGGGGCGTCCGAGAGAGACAGCGGAGGAGGGGCGTCCGAGAGAGACATGGGAGGAGGGGCGACCGAGAGAGACATGGGAGGAGGGGCGACCGAGAGAGACAGGGGAGGAGGGGCGACCGAGAGAGACAGGGGAGGAGGGGCGTCCGAGAGAGACAGCGGAGGAGGGTCGTCCGAGAGAGACAGCGGAAGAGGGTCGTCCGAGAGAGACAGCGGAGGAGGGGCATCCGAGAGAGACAGCGGAGGAGGGGCGTCCGAGAGAGACAGCGGAGGAGGGGCGTCCGAGAGAGACAGCGGAGGAGGGGCGTCCGAGAGAGACAGCGGAGGAGGGGCGTCCGAGAGAGACAGCGTAGGAGGGGCGTCCGAGAGACAGCGGAGGAGGGGCGTCCGAGAGAGACAGCGGAGGAGGGTCGTCCGAGAGAGACAGCGGAAGAGGGGCGTCCGAGAGAGAGACAGCGGAGGAGGGGCGCCCGAGAGAGACAGCGGAGGAGGGGCGTCCGAGAGAGACATGGGAGGAGGGGCGACCGAGAGAGACATGGGAGGAGGGGCGACCGAGAGAGACATGGGAGGAGGGGCGACCGAGAGAGACAGGGGAGGAGAGGCGACCGAGAGAGACAGAGGAGGAGGGCGTCTGAGAGAGACAGCGGAGGAGGGCTATCCGAGAGACAGCGGAGGAGGGGCATCCGAGAGAGACAAAGGAAGGGGCACGAGAGAGAATGGAGAAAGAGGGGGCCGAGAGAGATAGCGTAGGAGGGGCGACCAAGAGAGACAGCGGAGGAGTTGCGACCAAGAGAGACAGTGGAGGAGGGGCGACCAAGAGAGACAGCGGAGGAGGGGCGACCAAGAGAGACAGCGGAGGAGGGGCGACCAAGAGAGGCAGCGGAGGAGGGGCGACCAAGAGAGGCAGCGGAGGAGGGGCGACCAAGAGAGTCAGCGGAGGAGGGGCGACCAAGAGAGACAGCGGAGGAGGGGCGACCAAGAGAGACAGCGGAGGAGGGGCGACCAAGAGAGACAGCGGAGGAGCGTCAGAGAGAAGACAGAGGAGGAGGAGCGCCAGAGACACAGCGGAGGAGGAGGAGCATGTGAGAGAGAAAGAAGGAGCGTCCGAGAGAGACAGAGGAGGAGTGCCCGAGAGAGTCAGAGGAGGGGGGCCGAGAGAGATAGAGGAGGAGGAGGAGTGTCCGAGAGAGACAGCGGAAGAGGAGCGTCAGAGAGAGAAGACAGAGGAAGTGAAGCTCCTCCAGTGACTGAATGGAGCTGGCAAAAAGCATGAGAGACAAAAAGCGCTGTTCCAGGTCTGCTAGACTCAAGGAAAGAATGGAGGACATAACTCTTTTGTTGTAGCCATCTATGGAGGTCTCAGTGGTGAAACTGGAAAGATATATATCTTGGTACCCTGTTAGCCAGTTGATGGAAAAATATTTAGAATTGCGAGTCCTCAGTGGTTCATACCTTTTAATGGCTAACTGGAAAGCTGGTAACAAATTGCAAGCTTTGGAGACTACACAGGTCTCTTCATCAGGCAAAGACATAGTGGTGAAACCAACGCTGATCTTACAAGTAATAACTTTCCTATAGAAGAGAGACAAATGAGTAAATCAAGCCTGTAGAAATGGTCGCATATCCAACAAATACATCACAACTGTTAAATCAGTCGTTGTTTCACAGCTGGGATCCTAACCGTTCACAACGACAGGGAACTCATGTCCTTTGTTCGCCCGTTTTTTGTCCAGACCTAAATATTTCATCCAGGAGCACCAAAGGACAATGATGAAGATAGGAAAGTGCTGATCTTGACTATTATTCTCTCATAAAGAACAATCAGCATGTGTGACCAGTCAATCTAATCTTCTCCTGTTGGGTGGGAAAAACTGTAAAACTAGAAAAAAGTCCCCCCCCGTCCCCATTCCGCTGATCTGTGGAGGGACCAAGAATGGAACAAAGAAAAAAAATATCTAGCACTTCTCAATCTTCCCTTGGAAAGGTGATAAAGGTGTAGTCAAGCCTACGGAAATGTTCACCTACCCTCTGGAAGCGTCAGTGATTGCTCTTGGGTGGGATACTTACTGCTCACTGTTTTTCTGGCATGAAGACAGCGGCTCTGATGGAGACAGCCAAGCTCTAAAGTTGACCATCATCATTACTTTCATGGGGCTTCAAGGTCTATGCGCAACCTGGAAGTCCAAGTAACTTCTTTTGGCTTAGAAGAACAATGCTGGGAAAAAGACCCCCTTTTTTCCAATGAGTGGAGGTCCCCAGAGAAGGAACTTGCACCGATCTAACGAATGACGCCATACAATTACGTGATCGCTTTAGCAAGTGGCTGCCTCTAGTTGCCACAAAGATCACTGGCTAAAAAAAAAAAAAAACAAACCCAAAGATCAGAGACACCATGATCGTCAGTGATGAAGCAGCAAGGAACGGTTGGATTGGCATTGTAGAACATTTCTTTAATTTCTGGTATCAGATACTTTAAAATGTAAAATAAAATGCGTAAAATTTTGAATACGAAAGAAATTAATACGGACAAAAATAAACAAAAGTACATAGACCGAAGGAAGGGAACGCAACCAACGACTCAATACTTTGACGGATGTTTCCATTATTTTTAAAACAAAGGAGGGAAAAAAAGACAGAAAAATAAAATGCCAGCATTAAATCACGGCACAGCTCTCCATGTCTAGACTGAACAAGGAAAGGTTAGGGCTTCTTCCCGCACATCCCATCCGGTGGTTGAAGGCATATCTCTACACAACGGTTCAAGGAGCCCCACTGACTGCCGCTCTCCCCGGCCTTAATGTGGCAGCTGACGGATGACGGCATTTTGAGGAAACCACAGAGCGGTAATTTTGCCGACTATCTGAGCGAAAGCAATTCTATGATTCAGGATAAGTACTGTGTTTATGAGGACGGGGGAACAGTCAGACGGTGGCGGAGCGCTCGCTTTGTTTAGTGCGGTCGGTTCAGGAAATGTGTTTGATACGAACAAATCAGAGACGTAAAAGACGGATGAGAAGTGTATGAGCGGTTAAAGTAAATACGGGCCCATAACTAAAGCTGGGCTCTACTAAAGATAGCCATCCTCCGAGATGCAACATTACACACAGGGATATACGTTTTACTTAAAAATTGCTTCCAAGGTAATATTTTACATGGCTTCCCCATTTTCTATATCCTATATGCCGCATCTATTATCTGGTATCAGACAAGTACGGTAGTAAAACTATCAGGATCATTAGGAGTTAAATCAAATACTCCATATGGGGTTATCGGAGAATAGGACTTGATTTTTATAGTGTTCAATTAAGATGGTATTGGTCCATTTTCTAAATGTGGTATATTTATTACTAATAAACTTGCTTCTTTATACTTTTTTTTCCCTTTCTCATATCTTGTACTGCTGTTTCTTATCGGTTATACGTACAAGAATATACCGTAACTACAATAATACTGCTCCTATGTACAAGAATACAACTACTATAATACTGCCTCTATGTACAAGAATATAACTACTATAATACTGCCCCATGTACAAGAATATAACTACTATAATACTGCCCCTATGTACAAGAATATAACTACTATAATACTGCCCCTATGTACAAGAATATAACTACTATAATACTGCTCCTATGTACAAGAATATAACTACTATAATACTGCCCCGTGCACAAGAATATCTCATCTACAGTAGAGACAGACAGGAACATAACTATTCTCATGATGAACTTCTTTTAGTAACGCTTTGGCGTGCAAAGGTTTTCTTGAACCAGGAGGCTCGAGGTGCTAAATCACACAAGCTATTCATTAATTACATGTGATGGGGAGCATATGTGAGACACTAATTATTGAAACCCGACACATCAATTACAGAATTGCAGAAATCTCATCATTACAAGTGAAATATGTGAGTGCTGACAATTATTTCGCCAACGGATCCGCCATGTATTCCCTAAGGTTTCCTCACTAAATGAATGAATGACCCCAGTCAATAAGGCCCAGGGGGTTTAGAAGACAAGTAAGAAAGCCTTTGTTAAGTAAAAGGGAAGAGTAAATGAAAGGAAATAAGAGAACCATGTGCCACCCCAAACATGATCAGGCTTTGATTCATCAAGCAAATTTTGCTCATTTTCAGGCATAAAACTGCTGGAAATGTCGGAAAATATTTGCACAACTCATAACTGGAAAAATGTTTGCAACTCTTGGTGCTTTTTTACGCCTGTACTTGTCAGCACCTTTAACTTTATGAAAAGTGGGTAGTTCAGCAAAAAGAGATGAGCTCCTGCCTCCATCCCTACAGATTGTCGGTCTTGATATTTCTAAGTTGTATGTGCAGGAAAACTTGGAATAATTCTTGTGGAGGTTGATTGGCAATTTCCTATTTTCTCTTCTTGTTGCTACTAAAAAGTGAGTTTCTAGTAACATTTATAAAATGTTAAAAAGTGGGGGTAGGAGGGGATGATGCTGCAGTCTAAGCCTTTCTGTGAGATCCACGCTGCGAGAGGGGAGCCAGAGCTGCTCCAGCTCCAAAGAGTCAATGATTCAGTGCAGTTATAGATTGTTAACCTTTACAAATAAAAAAAACATGGACAATGAAGGAAAAAAACTGAACTATCCTTTCTGCATGAACATTGAAAGACCTTACAAACACAGCGACTGTGCAAACTGTGTCCTTAGTTTTACCCCATGGTACCGAATGGAAAAAGTCAAGTGCAGGAAGTGGGAGATAAGGAAGCTGTCCAGTAAGTAGGCAAAGTTATTTTTTCTATCCACACATGCATGGGATCTCTGCTTTAGTGGGGTCTCAGCCCACCACTAATCTCTTATGAAGCCCAGCAGCAGGCGGGATAGGAGATCTCACATGGTAGGTATGGCGGCCTTCAGAAAGCCCAAGGCAATGGCAACCAACTGGAAACTGCCAATTGTGTTAGGGCAGAACAAAAGCCTGAAGACTGCCAGCATCCATAGTGATAGCGGACAACCTATGTTCTGGTAAGGTGGCAGTCGATAAGGTCTTAAATCTAAGAAACCACTCACGCTCAATGCCAAGCTGCGGCGGTGTAAAGCAAGTGGTCACCGAACCCTAGAAGCATGGGTTTTTTTTTTTTTTGCATCGATCAATCACCATTTGGCAGACTGGTAGGGGGGGGTGGCATCTTCTGTCCATGAGGCATTCTACACATTTGTTTCTTCTAACTTTGTGGGGACAGTCTGGGGTAGGCTCTTTCCTGTTGGAGCACGATTGCACCCCTGTGCACACAGAGAGCCAAGTAGAGACATAACTTAATAAGTTTGGTGTGGAGGAACTCCCACGAAATGCCAATATGAAGCTAGACCTTGACCTGAGAAATGGGCATAAACTCCCAATAATCCAAAACCTTGACGAAAGCCTTCGTAGAGGATTGAAGGCCACCCACCACCATTTTACCACGATGGCTTTGGAATGGAACACCCAACAAGCTCACTGGAGACATAATGGTCAGGTGTCCACATAGTAAACGTAATGTGACTTATTCGCGGAAGAAGAAAATCCAAATATGGTACCTGACGAGGTTCTCATTGTCCCCGATGCCTTTACATGACGCACATTCGGTTCTTAGGTCCTCCGATTTTAGCCTTTTAGTTAAAAGCATTGGTTGTCGTCTCCTCTCCCTCGACATTCGCTCCTGATACAACCAGAGACGCGTGTGAGAAATACAACATCGCTGTATCAAGAGATTTCCACCAGTCCCCTACATAAGACCTACACAAACCCTGACCTCCGGTAAGTCATCATCAAGCAGGTAGCTTCTCTTTCTCTTCTGACCTCGGGTTCTCTGAAACAAAAAATAAATAAAAAAATGATTTTAACTTACGGTACTCAGAAACAAAATACAACAATGGATGATGAAAATTCCCGTACATCTCTGCTGTACTTTGTCATTTAATTTCTTACTATTTTCAAAATCTTTGCTTGTCATCAGTGAGAAAGACTACCTTCAAAAAAGTTTTCCCACATTTGCAAACTACATCGCTTCATTCATTGTCAATGGGACTGGGTGTTGATCTTTTATCTATGGCCCCAAAAAGAACCATTTGTGATATTCACATAGTTCCTGTAGTGATTTTTTTTGCCCCATAAGCTTGTTCAATGAGTAAAAGCTACTTTTTTGTTGTCGGTCCGAAAGGGTCTCTGAAGGAGAAGGAGGAGGGAGGAGAAGGAGGAGGGACGAGAAGGAGGAAGGAGGAGAAGGAGGAAGGAGAAAAAGGAGGAAGGAGAAAAAGGAGGAAGGAGAAAAAGGAGGAAGGAGAAAAAGGAGGAAGGAGAAAAAGTAGGAAGGAGAAAAAGGAGGAAGGAGAAAAAGGAGGAAGGAGAAAAAGGAGGAAGGAGAAAAAGGAGGAAGGAGAAAAAGGAGGAAGGAGAAAAAGGAGGAAGGAGAAAAAGGAGGAAGGAGAAAAAGGAGGAAGGAGAAAAAGGAGGAAGGAGAGAGAGAAGGAAGAAGAAAGAGGAGGAAGAAGTAGGAAGAGGAGGAAGTGGGAGGAGGAAGAAGTAGGAAGAAAAGGAAGAAGTAGGAAGAGGAGGAAGTGGGAGGAGGAAGAAGGAGGAGGAGGAAGGAGGAGGAAGAAGGAGGAGGAGGAAGGAGGAGGAGGAGGAGGAGGAAGAAGGAGGAGGAAGAAGGAGGCGGAAGAAGACGAAGAAGAAAATTTATGTAGTAGCCATTCGTGGGTACAGCAGCTCAGATCACATCCACTTCAATATGAGCAGCAGCACCTGAGAACGGCCACCAAACGGTGTATAAAGCTGTGTTGTGCTAACTTTAAACACTGAGTACATTGGGCTGGCAGCGTAACTAATCAATGGGGGTGCCAGATGTCAGACCTCCACCGATCTATATATTGATCACCTATACCAAAGATAGGTCATCGTTATATATATCCCGGACTACCCCTTTAATGGCAGTAGCTGAAGAAGCTCCTATCCTGAATGAAGCCAGCCTCATTACAGGGCCAGAAGATAATTATTTCATTTATTTTATTTTTGAGACACGGCTTTAAATACGGCATTTTACATTCGGTAATTAGAGTCCATAAAAAAAAAAAAAACTAAAGAAGATTAAAAGTTATTACGTTTAAGTCAGAGTTAAAAAATACTGATGGCGGCATATAAAAAAATGCAGCGGATATATGAAGAGAAAGCAGAAAGAGGCTTCAGACTTAATTTAATTAGGGCTCAGATTTTTGTGGTCTCGCCATAAATCAGATTCACGACTAGAGTGGAAATGAGATCTGTGTTCACAGCGGAGGCTGCTTTGTGAGAGATGGGGAGGAAGGACGTTTTTCTATTGAGGAACTTAATTACTTATCAGAACTTCATGTTTCAGCTACAAAAATACAGAATAGTACGAGGTGGGTGCTCCATCCAAAAGCAAAAACTACTCAGGATCTATAATATGACTTATATGTTGTACTGCAGTTATATAGTTGAGTAAAAACCTGCTGATTTTATGGACTCCCACCAGTGACGATAACAGGGCCCTTTAAAGGGTTATTTCCAACTTCATAGATGGATATTGTCAGAAAAAGGAAGGAAGAGGGGGAAACAAGGAGGAAGAGGGAAAAACAAGGAGGAAGACTAAGAAGGAGGAAGACTAGGAAAAAGGAGGAAGACAGAGGAAGATTGAGAAGGAGGAAGACTAAGAAGAAGTAGGAGGAAGACTAAGAAGAAGAAGGAGGAAGAAGACCAAGAAGGAGGAAGACTAAAAAGAAGAAGGAGGAGGAAGACTAAGAAGAAGAAGG
The DNA here is from genome assembly GCF_032444005.1 of Ranitomeya imitator. Taxonomy (NCBI): domain Eukaryota; kingdom Metazoa; phylum Chordata; class Amphibia; order Anura; family Dendrobatidae; genus Ranitomeya; species Ranitomeya imitator. Next base: position 24,938,603 of record NC_091287.1, read on the forward strand.
AGGAAGACTAAGAAGGAGGAAGACTAAGAAGGAGGAAGACTAAGAAGGAGGAAGACTAAGAAGGAGGAAGACTAAGAAGAAGGAAGAAGACTAAGAAGAAGGAAGACTAAGAGGAAGTGTGAGAAGTAGGAAGACTAAGAAGAAGGAGGAAGACTAAGAAGAAGGAGGAGGAAGACTAAGACGAAGAAGGAGGAAGACTAAGACGAAGAAGGAGGAAGATTAAGAAGAAGAAGGAGGAAGACTAAGAAGAAGAAGGAGGAAAACTAAGAAGAAGAAGGAGGAAGACTAAGAAGAAGGAGGAGGAAGACTAAGAAGAAGGAGGAAGACTAAGAAGGAGGAAGACTAAGACGAAGAAGGAGGAAGACCAAGACGAAGAAGGAGGAAGACTAAGAAGAAGGAGGAAGACTAAGAAGAAGGAGGACTAAGAAGGAGGAAGACAAAGAAGGAGGAAGACTAAGAAGAAGAAGGAGGAAGACTAAGACGAAGAAGGAGGAAGACTAAGACGAAGAAGGAGGAAGACTAAGATGAAGAAGGAGGAAGACTAAGAAGAAGGAGGAAGACTAAGAAGAAGGAGGAAGACTAAGAAGGAGAAAGACTAAGAAAGAGGAAGACTAAGAAGAAGGAGGAAGACTAAGAAGAAGGAGGAAGACTAAGAAGAAGGAGGAAGACTAAGAAGAAGGAGGAAGACTAAGAAGAAGGAGGAAGACTAAGAAGGACGAGGAAGACGAAGAAGAAGGAAGACGAATAAGAAGGAGGAAGACGAAGAAGAAGGAGGAAGACGAAGAAGAAGGAGGAAGACGAAGAAGAAGGAGGAAGACGAAGAAGAAGGAGGAAGACGAAGAAGGAGGAGGAAGACGAAGAAGGAAGACGAAGAGTGGTAATATTTCAACAACAGATGGAAAAGTTTAAGGAATAGATCTGCAGCAATATCATCCTATGAAGATGGAAATCACCATTTGAGTGCACAGTTAGAACGGATAGATGGTGGCACATGTACATCGCTGCTCAGTTCATCGTCTATAAGAGTGCTGGGAATAATGAGGTACAGCACCAAGATACTGTCGTGACACAGACGCACTGGTGCACATGAGCGGCTATCGTTCCATTCCACTGGGACACTTTAGAAGCCCATTCTCATCTTTGTGAATGAATCAGCAAGTTATCACCTCTCATTGTGGGCAAAACCAAAACCCTGGGGATTTACATTTCCAATTCCAAATAGTAGGACCACTGTGTAAAATGTAAAACAAGACTGCAATGATCTTGAATGGTCTTGTTTTCTTTACAAATTACACTGTGGACAAACTTATTTGGAACTAAAGTTGCAGATGACCCATCACAGGACCGGCTCAGCCATTGCTACATGTGTGCTTCTATCATTTGGTATCACGTGCACTAGAAATGTGTTTTTATTGTGCATGCGCCAACTGGTCAATGTGAAGCGTGCACACAGGTTACTCAATGAAGATAGGACATCAGGTCCCACAGGTGATTGAGGTCTCATCAAGTGACTCTCCCATCCATGACTGAAAGCATGCTCCAATCATCTGTTTTTAGTACATATACGCCGATGTTACCTTTTTTAGCGTATAGTGCGCATGCTCCAAATTCAGTGTCTGACGCGAGCACACGATACTGCATTACAACACATTTGGTATTTTGTGCACATGCGCCAGATGGCCAATTACATGCGCACATGAAGCTAAGACATCTGATCCCTCAGTTCTTGATGCCACATCACGTGACCCACACGACCATGACTTGCTAGATGATGTAGCGCATATCATCATATGTGCACATCAAATTGGCCATCCAGTGCATGCGAATTAAAAATCAGATGCGCTGTAACAGTTTCTAGTGTGCATGCGCCATCAAGAGAACTTGCTCTAAACTGTCCGTCTGCGCATGCACACTAGAATCGGTTTATTATTGCATGCGCCGAACTGACTGTCCGACGTATGCTCATAAAGAACAAAGTGTGCTGTAATAGCACATGCATGCGCCAGATGGTGAATTTGCGAGGTGTACACTTAAAGGGGCTGTCCAGTCTACAAGTCTGCAGTTACTCTGACTGTAGACTTGTGAATCCTCGCTGACTATATATATATATATATATATATATATATATATATATATATATATATATATATATATATATATATATACATATACATATACATATATGTAACAATATATGAATATAATATAATAATTAATATAATAATAATAATATTATAATGGAGAAAAATCTAACAAAGAATTTTAATAATGAAAAGAAAGAAAAGAGAAAATGTAAAAATGTTAAATAAAATCCAGCAGGCAGAAACATTGAGAAATATACAAATTAACAAGGCAATCGCTTTCTTTAAGTAGCGACCGTATCTATTTATTAGAGCGCGCTGCGGAGGAGCGGAAACATAATAGCTGCTGATTGGGAACTCGAGATTTTTATTTTAGGAAGAATTTCTAAGAGCACATTGGAGCCGACAACACAATCCCGGGCTCAGCACAAATGTGTCTCTCAATGAAGAAGCCAGAAGAGCAAGAACGGGAGGTTCAGTATTTGATAGGACCTTGCAATGTACAGGATAAGGGTCGGCTGGTATCGTTCGCCATATAACTAGTTATAGTGGAGAAAAGAGAAGTCACCGTTTCTATAGGACTGGTCGCAAACATTACTATTGCCGCTCCTTTCCATTCCTACAGACTGCCTGAATCAGTGCAGAGGCTGCTGTAATCACAGGACTTTATTAGCTAATAAGTTCCATCTACAGACACGCACAGAAAACTTGAAATCCCCATATGTGTTATTGGCAAACCATTCAGGGCATTTAACCCCTTCATGACCCAGCCTATTTTGACCTTAAAGACCTTGCCATTTTTTGCAATTCTGACCAGTGTCCCTTTATGAGGTAATAACTCAGGAACGCTTCAACGGATCCTAGCGGTTCTGAGACTGTTTTTTCGTGACATATTGGGCTTCATGTTAGTGGTAAATTTAGGTCAATAAATTCTGCGTTTATTTGTGATAAAAACGGAAATTTGGCGAAAATTTTGAAAATTTTGCAATTTTCACATTTTGAATTTTTATTCTGTTAAACCAGACAGTTATGTGACACAAAATAGTTAATAAATAACATTTCCCACATGTATACTTTACATCAGCACAATTTTGGAAACAAAATTTTTTTTTGCTAGGAAGTTATAAGGGTTAAAATTTGACCAGCGATTTCTTATTTTTACAACAAAATTTACAAAACCATTTTTTTTAGGGACCACCTCACATTTGAAGTCAGTTTGAGGGGTCTATATGGATGAAAATACCCAAAAGTGACACCATTCTAAAAACTGCACCCCTCAAGGTACTCAAAACCACATTCAAGAAGTTTATTAACCCTTCAGGTGCTTCACAGCAGCAGAAGCAACATGGAAGGAAAAAATGAACATTTAACTTTTTAGTCACAAAAATTATCTTTTAGCAACAATTTTTTTATTTTCCCAATGGTAAAAGGAGAAACTGAACCACGAAAGTTGTTGTCCAATTTGTCCTGAGTACGCTGATACCTCATATGTGGGGATAAACCACTGTTTGGGCACACGGCAGGGCTTGGAAGGGAAGGAGCGCCATTTGACTTTTTGAATGAAAAATTGGCTCCACTCTTTAGCGGACACCATGTCAAGTTTGGAGAGCCCCCGTGTGCCTAAAAATTGGAGCTCCCCCACAAGTGACCCCATTTTGGAAACTAGACGCCCCAAGGAACTTTTCTAGATGCATAGTGAGCACTTTGAACCCCCAGGTGCTTCACAAATTGATCCGTAAAAATGAAAAAGTACTTTTTTTCACAAAAAAATTCTTTTAGCCTCAATTTTTTCATTTTCACATGGGCAACAGGATAAAATGGATCCTAAAATTTGTTGGGCAATTTCTCCTGAGTACACCAATACCTCACATGTGGGGGTAAACCACTGTTTGGGCACATGGTAAGGCTCGGAAGGGAAGGAGCGCCATTTGACTTTTTGAATGAAAAATTATCTCCATCGTTAGCGGACACCATGTCGCGTTTGGAGAGCCCCTGTGTGCCTAAACATTGGCGCTCCCCCACAAGTGACCCCATTTTGGAAACTAGACCCCCCCAAGGAACTTATCTAGATGCCCAGTGAGCACTTTAAACCCTCAGGTGCTTCACAAATTGATCTGTAAAAATGAAAAAGTACTTTTTTTTTACCAAAAAAATTCTTTTTGCCTCAATTTTTTCATTTTCACATGGGCAATAGGATAAAATGGATCATAAAATTTGTTGGGCAATTTCTCCCGAGTACGCCGATACCTCATATGTGGGGGTAAACCACTGTTTGGGCACACGGCAGGGCTCGGAAGGGAAGGCGCGCCATTTGACTTTTTGAATGGAAAATTGGCTCCAATTGTTAGCGGACACCATGTCGCGTTTGGAGAGCCCCTGTGTGCCTAAACATTGAAGCTCCCCCACAAGTGACCCCATTTTGGAAACTAGACCCCCCAAGGAACTTATCTAGATGCATATTGAGCACTTTAAACCCCCAGGTGCTTCACAGAAGTTTATAACGCAGAGCCATGAAAATAAAAAATAATTTTTCTTTCCTCAAAAATGATTTTTTAGCCTGGAATTTCCTATTTTGCCAAGGGTAATAGGAGAAATTGGACCCCAAATGTTGTTGTTCAGTTTGTCCTGAATACGCTGATACCCCATATGTGGGGGTAAACCACTGTTTGGGCGCACGGCAGGGCTCGGAAGGGAAGGCACGCCATTTGGCTTTTTAAATGGAAAATTAGCTCCAATCATTAGCGAACACCATGTCACATTTGGAGAGCCCCTGTGTGCCTAAACATTGGAGATCCCCCAGAAATGACCCCATTTTGGAAACTAGACCCCCAAAGGAACTAATCTAGATGTGTGGTGAGGACTTTGAACCCCCAAGGGCTTCACAGAAGTTTATAACGCAGAGCCATGAAAATAAAATAAAAAATTATTTTCTCAAAAATGATCTTTTAGCCTGCAATTTTTTATTTTCCCAAGGGTAACAGGAGAAATTTGACCCCAAAAGTTGTTGTCCAGTTTCTCAAAGTTTGCAGACTTTGATGGAATGCTCTGCGGGCGTCACGTTGCGTTTGCAGAGCCCCTGATGTGGCTTAACAGTAGAAACCCCCCACAAGTGACCCCATTTTGGAAACTAGACCCCGAAAGGAACTTATCTAGATATGTGGTGAGCACTTTGAACCCCCAAGTGCTTCACAGAAGTTTATAATGCAGAGCCGTGAAAATAAAAAATACGTTTTCTTTCCTCAAAAATAATTATTTAGCCCAGAATTTTTTATTTTCCCAAGGGTTACAGGAGAAATTGGACCCCAAAAGTTGTTGTCCAGTTTCTCCTGAGTACGCTGATACCCCATGTGTGGAGGTAAACCACTGTTTGGGCACACGTCGGGGCTCAGAAGGGAAGTAGTGACTTTTGAAATGCAGACTTTGATGGAATGGTCTGCGGGCGTCACGTTGCGTTTGCAGAGCCCCTGGTGTGCCTAAACAGTAGAAACCCCCCACAAGTGACCCCATTTTAGAAACTAGACCCCCCAAGGAACTTATCTAGATATGTGGTGAGCACTTTGAACCCCCAAGTGCTTCACAGACGTTTACAACGCAGAGCCGTGAAAATAAAAAATCATTTTTCTTTCCTCAAAAATGATGTTTTAGCAAGCAATTTTTTATTTTCACAAGGGTAACAGGAGAAATTGGACCCCAGTAATTGTTGCGCAGTTTATCCTGAGTATGCTGGTACCCCATATGTGGGGGTAAACCACTGTTTGGGCGCACGTCGGGGCTCGGAATTGAGGGAGCACCATTTGACTTTTTGAATACGAGATTGGCTGGAATCAATGGTGGCGCCATGTTGCGTTTGGAGACCCCTGATGTGCCTAAACAGTGGAAACCCCTCAATTCTACCTCCAACACTAACCCCAACACACCCCTAACCCTAATCCCAACTGTAGTCATAACCCTAATCACAACCCTAACCGCAACACACTCCTAACCACAACCCTAACCCCAACACACCCCTAACCCTAACCACAACCCTAATTCCAACCCTAACCCTAAGGCTATGTGCCCACGTTGCGGATTCGTGTGAGATTTTTCAGCATCATTTTTGAAAAATCCGCGGGTAAAAGGCACTGCGTTTTACCTGCGGATTTTCTGCGGATTTCCAGTGTTTTTTGTGCGGATTTCACCTGCGGATTCCTATTGAGGAACAGGTGTAAAACGCTGCGGAATCCACACAAAGAATTGACATGCTACGGAAAATACAACGCAGCGTTTCCGCGCGGTATTTTCCGCACCATGGGCACAGCGGATTTGGTTTTCCATATGTTTACATGGTACTGTAAACCTGATGGAACACTGCTGCGAATCCGCAGCGGCCAATCCGCTGCGGATCCGCAGCCAAATCCGCACCGTGTGCACATAGCCTAATTCTAAAGGTATGTGCACACGCTGCGGAAAACGCTGCGGATCCGCAGCAGTTTCCCATGAGTTTACAGTTCAATGTAAACCTATGGAAAACAAAAATCGCTGTACACATGCTGCGGAAAAACTGCACGGAAACGCAGCGGTTTACATTCCGCAGCATGTCACTTCTTTGTGCGGATTCCGCAGCGGTTTTACAACTGCTCAAATAGAAAATCGCAGTTGTAAAACTGCAGTGAAATGAGCAGAAAAAACGCGGTAAATCCGCCATAAATCCGCAGCGGTTTAGCACTGCGGATTTTTCAAATCCGCAGAGGAACAGAATACGTGTGCACATACCGAAACCCTAACCCTAGCCCTAACCCTAGCCCCACCCCTAACCCTACCCCTAGCCCTAACCCTAGCCCTACCCCTAACCCTAGCCCTAACCCTAGCCCTACCCCTAACCCTAGCCCTAACCCTAGCCCTAACCCTAGCCCTAACCCTAACCCTAGCCTAACATTAGTGGAAAAAAAAAATTCTTTATTTTTTTATTGTCCCTACCTATATGGGGGTGACAAAGTAGGGGGGGTCATTTATTATTTTTTTTATTTTGATCACTGAGATATAATCTATCTCGGTGATCAAAATGCACTTTGGAACGAATCTGCAAGCCGGCAGATTCGGCGGCCGCACTGCGCATGCGCCCGCCATTTTGGAAGATGGCGGCGCCCAGGGAGAAGACGGACGGACCCCGGCAGGATCGGTAAGTATGATGGGGTGGGGGGAGCATGGGGGGGGGGGGGGGATCGGAGCATGGGGGGGTGGATCGGAGCGCGGCAGCTGTGGAACGGAGCACGGGGGGTGGAACGGAGCACAGGGGGCTGGAACGGAGCACGGAGGGGTGGAACGGAGCACGGGGGGTGGATCGGAGTGCAGGGGGGGTGATTGGAGCACGGGCGGGTGATTGGAGCACGGGCGGGTGATTGGAGCACGGGGGGAGCGGACAAGAGCACGGGGGGGAGCGGAGCACAGGACGGAGGGGAGCCGGAGCAGTGTACCGGACAGATCGGGGGGCTGGGGGGGCGATCGGTGGGGTGGGGTGGGGGCACATTAGTGTTTCCAGCCATGGCCGATGATATTGCAGCATCGGCCATGGCTGGATTGTAATATTTCACCAGTTATAATAGGTGAAATATTACAAATCGCTCTGATTGGCAGTTTCACTTTCAACAGCCAATCAGAGCGATCGTAGCCACAGGGGGGTGAAGCCACCCCCCCTGGGCTAAACTACCACTCCCCCTGTCCCTGCAGATCGGGTGAAATGGGAGTTAACCCTTTCACCCGATCTGCAGGGACGCGATCTTTCCATGACGCCACATAGGCGTCATGGGTCGGATTGGCACCGACTTTCATGACGCCTACGTGGCGTCATGGGTCGGGAAGGGGTTAAAAGGGGGATATTCCAGTAAGCAGTCGTTATCTGTCTTATGGATAGGTGATAACTTCAAGGAGTCAAAACTGAAGACACCCCATGTTGATCAACAGCAATGTCTGGAAATAGCGGATCAATGCACTCGGTCATCTCAGACAGTCTTATAGACAATGAATGGAGCACGCACAAGCCCACTTCATTCAAAACAGGGGACTCACACTGGTCAGACTACTTCTCATTTTCCTGTTCTTTCTCTTAATTGCTTTTTAATCGTTTATCTGCTCCTGCAGCAGAAATCGGCAGGGAGGAAGTACCTGCTCCATAAATAAGAGAGTGTGCAACCTACAAGTAAAAAGATTAGATGCACGCCTTGGATCCTTCCATGACTCAACTTTCATCGAATCCATCTCCGGAGATCTAGACAGGGTGGTTCTATAGAAGGAAAAGTCACATTGCAAGGGGGCAGGGGGAGGTAAGGAGCCCGACAGGCAAATGTAGATTATTGGGTGGGGGGGTGAGCAAGGAAGAACATCTTTGACTAAAGTAGTGTTACAGCGGGCTTCTTTTAAACCCCTAAAGTATTCTACAGTCATTAAGTGCCCATACACCGTATAGCGGTCAGCTCAACGCTCGGTTAGGTGACGGCTCCCATTGACTGTCACGGATTCCTTCTCTAACACAATCAACAGAGCGAGGGAAGTGTGAACAATTTCAAGACCTTTATTACAGGCAAAACTAAAAGATCCATAAACAATCCACCACACTGAGGATACAATAGTCCAGAACACTAATGCAGTTCAGTAACAGGATAAAATGTCCAAGGAGATGAGAGTCCAATAATCCAGCAGAGGATAAAAAATCCATACGCTTCCCTTTCTCTCCGACGTGCTCTGTTTACACCATCCTCACCACACAGGAACTGACTTCCCAGCTCCTGTCCTCCACGATGGTTTTCAGGCCTCCCAGACCTGACAAAGGTGCTTCGGGGATTAAGGCACTACAGGGGGTCATCAAGAGGCATAGATACAGTCAGGCTGCAGACAGTAAGTGAGCCAATTCAATTATCAGCCTTTTGGAAGGTAATGGAAACTCTAGACAATATGGGGAATACACGGAATGATACAGGGCAACAAGAGAACACTATGAAAATCAGTAAAATATAAATATACACAAAATGATACCCAAATAACATCACACCATCACAACCTCTCCCCCCTCATAAGTGAGCACGCCATGAGGTCTACACAGACCTCTGGCCTGCTCACTTTAGTCCACATTGCTCAATCGTTTAGAGTTCCTTGTACAGTGGCAGGGGTAGGTCGGCCTGGGGAGCCTATGGTTCTTCTTGTCGAGACAGTCCATCAGCGTTCTGGTTTTGGCTTCCCCGTTTGTATTGGATGGAGAAGCTGTAGGGTTGTAAGGACAAGCTCCACCGCAGCAATCTTTCATTGTCCCCTGATACGCGGTTCAGCCATGTGAGGGGGTTGTGGTCTGTAACAATTGTAAAGTATCTACCATACAAGAATGGCTGCAATCTTATTAGCGCCCATACGATGGCAAGGCACTCCTTTTCAATAGTGGCATAGGCAACTTCCCGATCCAGTAGTTTCCGACTGGCAAAAGCAACAGGATGTTCTTCTCCGGCGGCGTTCACTTGGCTAAGTACTGGCCCAATCCCAAAGGTGGATGCATCTTTCTGCACGAGGAACCTGCGCTTGTAATCAGGTGCAGCCAAGACAGGACGGTCTTTAACTCTGAAAAGGCATCCTCGCATGCAGTCGTCCACATCACATTCCTAGGCATGTTCTTGCGGGTCAGGTCAGTTAGGGGCTTGGCCAAGGTGCTGAAGTTAGAAACAAATTTTCGATAGTAACCAGCAGTTCCTAAAAATGTAAGTACCTGCTTTTTAGTCTGGGGTCTATACCAGTTGCTAATGGCTTCCACCTTGGCAGGCTCAGGCCTTAGGGTCCCACCCCCTACTCTATGCCCAAGGTACTGCACCTCAGCCATCCCTATTTGGCATTTATCAGGGCGAATGGTCAGTCCTCCAGTAAGGATACAGTCTAGCACTATGCCCAAGTGTTTAAGATGTTCCTTCCAGGTGGTGCTAAAAATGGCAATGTCATCCAAGTAAGCACAGGCAAAGTCCTGACATTGTCGTAACAGTCAATCTACCAGTCTCTGGAAAGTAGCGGGGGCATTTTTCATCCCAAAAGACATTCCCAGGAACTCAAAAAGCCCAAATGGAGTAATGAAGGCCGAGCGCTCCCGAGCGTCCTACGTTAGGGGTATCTGCCAGTACTCCTTGCTCAAGTCTAACATGGTCACAAGTTGGGCACTGGCCAGACGATCCAATAGATCATCAATCCTGGGCATGGGGTGAGCATCACTCTTGGTGGCATCATTTAATCGTCTGTAATCAATGCAGAATCGTATTGTACCATCCTTCTTGGGGACCAGGACGACAGGAGAGGGCCAAGAACTGTGAGATGGCTGAACAACTCCCAGTCGTTTCATCTCCTCCAGTTCGTTCTTTATCATACCTTGAATAGCCTCTGGAACCCGGTAGGCAGCCTGCTGGATGGGGCGCTGTCCGGGGGTTTCCACATGGTGGCTGGTGAGAGTAGTCTTCCCCGGCTCTGAGGAGAAAGAAGCAGCCCTCGGCCTTAGTACCGCGCAAATATCGTCCTTTTGTATATCCGATAAATGGGAGCCCAGGGGCACTTGTTTCAGTGATCCTCCCATTTTGGCGACCTGGAGAAGATCGGGGAGATACTCGTCGGTGGCGGTATCATTAGGGGGGTGGCAGACGGCTAGAAAAGGCAGAGATTGGTCGGGGTAGTCTTTCAGCATGTTAATGTGGATGGTTTTCTGTCGTCGACCACTAGAGTCCAGGGCAATAAAGTAGTTAGTGTCATTAATTTTCTTGACAACCTGATAAGGGTCTTCCCACACTGCTTGAAGCTTGTTGGCAAGAGAAGCAGTAATCATGAGCACTTGTCCTTCCATAAATTCCCAGGTCCTGGCATTACGGTCATACCAGGTTTTTTGTCTGGACTGGGCCATTCGCTGATGTTCTTTAGCCAAGGTAGCTAGCTGGGCGAGACGGTCTCTGAACTCTAGAAGATAGGGAATGATGGGTATTCTGGTGTCTGACATATCTCCTTCCAAATGTTCTTTCAGAAAGGTAAGAGGCCCACGGACCTTCCGGCTAAACAGTAGTTCGAAGGGAGAGAACCCTGTGGACTCTTGGGGAACCTCCCGATAGTCGAAGAGGAGATGTGGCTGGTATTTTTCTCTGTCTTTTTCAATGTCAAAAGCCCTCAGCATATTTTTTAGGGTTCCAGTAAAGCGTTCACATAGTCCGTTGGTCTGCGGGTGGTATGGGGTTGTGCAAATGGCTCGAACACCACAGGTATGCCATATTGACTTGTCCAAACCTGACATGAACTGAGTGCTTTGATCCGATAATATTTCACTAGGAAACCCTACCTGGGTTAAGATGGTAACAAGGGCCTCGGCTACCTTTACTTCTGTAATACTGGACAGGGCCACAGCTTCAGGATACCGAGTGGCATAGTACACCACTGTCAAGATTATTTTTTCCCCGACCGGCTGGGGTAGGCCAGAGGACCTATGATGTTGACAGCTACACGTTGAAATGGTTCTTCAATTATGGGCAGGGATTGCAGGGGTACCTTATGTCGAGCTCCTGGATGCCGCATTCGCTGGCACACATCGCAGGTGCGGCAATAATGGGCTACCGACTGCGAGATGCCAGGCCAGTAAAAACTTTGGGTGAGTCTCTTTTCAGTCCTTTTCCTCCCTTGATGCCCAGCAAAGGGGATGTCATGGGTCAGTTGGAGTAGCTGTGCCCAGTACTTCTGAGGGACAATGAGTTGCCTGGTCGTTGCGTCAGGGTTGCCCTTGTCATTGACCTTTGTTACACGATAATACAGTCCGTTTTCTCGAGTGAAGCCATCCCCATTATCTCCCATGTGCCCAGTTTCTGACCTTAGCTTAAGGGGAGCTAAGGGAGTGTCACCCTCTATTTCTCACCTAAACGCCTCTCTATCCCAAGACTCTCCCAATGTAGTAGCAGCGAACGTATAGCTTACCAACTCTGATGCGGTTCGTGGTGGTTGCTCCCCGATGAGGTCTGGATGATGTAGTGCTTGAAGGGCCTGTAGTCGGGTGACTGCTCCCACAAATTGGCACTGTAACTCCCCAATGTTGTTCCCAAGGAGGATATCTGCAGGAAGTCCTCCCATAACTCCAATTCAAAACAGTTTTTCTCCACAACCATAATCAAGACGCACAGAAGCTCGCTGTATATATTTGCGGGCACCCCCCGCCAGGACAATGGGAATTCCCGGACTCGTATAGCGGTCAGTTCAACGCTCAGTTAGGTGACGGCTCCCATTGCCTGTCACGGATTCCTTCTCTGACACAATCAACAGAGCGAGGGAAGTGTGAACAATCCCAAGACCTTTATTATAGGCAAAACTAAAAGGTCCATAAACAATCCACCACACTGAGGATACAATAGTCCAGAACACGAATGCAGTTCAGTAACAGGATAAAATGTCCAAGGAGATGAGAGTGCAATAATCCAGCAGACAGAGGATAAAAAAATCCATACGCTTCCCTTTCTCTCTGACGTGCTGTGTTTACACCATCCTCATCACACAGGAACTGACTTCCCAGCTCCTGTCCTCCCCAGCCCCCTCCTTATGACTAGGGGTAGTCAGACAGGTTGGGGTCCTTTTCAGGCCTCCCAGACCTGACAAAGGTGCCTCGAGGATTAAGACACTACAGGGGGTCATCAAGAGGCATAGATACAGTCAGGCTGCAGACAGTAAGTGAGCTAATTCAATTATCAGCCTTTTGGAAGGTAATGGAAACTCTAGACAATATGGGGAATACACGGATTGATACAGGGCAACAAGAGAACACTATGAAAATCAGTAAAATATAAATATACACAAAATGATACCCACATAACATATCACACCATCACACTGCCGATACCCATTTACAAAAGAAGATGCAAGTAGTCTCTTTTTTTTTTGTTTAAAAAAAAACTAGACAACTCTTTTAAAAGATGTGTACACATTTTATAAAGTAATGACACATGCTATTAAAGAGTGCCCATTTTCTTATATCCTGTTCATATTCCTGTGGGTAGAAAAAGCAATCAGACAATAGTAAAAGTCTAAGATAGTGAAAAGTAAAAGAAAAAAAAAAGAAAAAGCCTTTTGCCCCATTAAAAATAAAAAGATTAAAAAAAAAAAAAAAAAAACACCCATATTTGTGGTATCGTTCCATCTGTAAAAATCCCATCTATCAAAATATAAAAGTAAATAACCTGATCGGTGAACAGCGTAAAGAGAAAAAAAAAACTAAATATTTGCAACAGTGCAATAAGAGGCGATCAAAACATTGTATCTACCCTAAAATGGTATCAGTAATAAAGTTAAAAAATAAGCCCTCACATAAACGCATTGACCAAAAATTGAGAACGTTACAGATATTGGAAACTGGTGACACAAGAAAAACTTTTTTTTTTCCTTCATTTTTAAAAAAGTTTCACTACTTGAAAAAAAAAAATGCTATGTATGTTTGATACCTGCATAATCGTACTGACCTGAGGAATCAGATTGACAGGTCAATTTTACCATATAGTGAACATGGTAAATAAAAAAAAAAAACAATTGTGGCACATTTTTCACAATTTCTCCGCACTTGGAATTTCCAGTACCAAGTCCTCATTTGACCAGGTCGATGAAAAAATGAAAAAAAAAGAAAATAAAAAAAAAGGTATCTCTCCACATATGGCTGCCGCTATTGGGAGATAGTAACAAGATAGAGGAGTAACATGTAAAAGTAAAAAATAAAAAAAAAGTATTCACATTACCGACAACAGTTCACTCCGCGGACCGTGCTCAGGGAGGACCTCCGCTCGCTTGGCCAGATCCAGCAGCTTCTCCTTCTTTACTTCCTCCGACAATTCGTAATTTAACTGGGAGCTTTTCCGCCTTCCTCTAACGCAAAGCTTCTGAAAGAAACGGGAGAAATGTCAGACATTATGCAGAACCTTCATCGGCTTTACAGTGTTTAACTTCACCGTACAGAAGGAAAAAAAATCAAAAAACCATGAAGGAACCAGTCCGACACCAAATCCTTCAGGACAGAGCCGAATCTTATGGTGGAGGGTCCTCCTGCAGCGCCGCTAAGCACAGACTAATAGGTGTTGTCTGCTGGATCACGTGCCCGATTATTTGTAGGCTTGAGGATTGATTGTTTTTTTAAGTCATTTCAGTTTTTTCATTTTATCTTGTTGCATTTGTTGTTCTGTCTTACTATTTTATAACAAAAACGTTGCTCGTTATTCAAAAACTTTAAAAAAAATTGCTTAAAAATTCTTCACATAAAATCACTCTGCGAGAAGTTGCTGTACGTTTTGCGACAATCGACTGAAAACATCTTGAAAACCTTAAAAATCCTGTTTAATTTAGTAATAATAGCTCTGGTCCTTTAATAAAGGGAGACTGAAGTCAGCTGATGTCTGGCTCTCTGCTGTCTCACTATTTTGACACAGACTTCCTGCTTATTAGCTATGAGATATAACTCCATGAGGGGAGACAGTGTGCAGAGTGCATTTGTAGAGAAGATATGTACTATGGTTTAATGTCGTCTCCCACTAGATGTTGAACACTCTTATAAACAGGTAAGATGAATTCCAGCACCCTTTAGAAGCAGTTTTATCCTCTTCTTGGAAACTAACCCTTTAGAAACAGTTTTGCCCTCCTCTTGTAAACTAACCCTTTAGAAGCAGTTTTGTCCTCTTCTTGCAAATTAACCCTTTACAAGCAGTTGTCCCCTACTGCAAATTAACCCTTTAGAATCAGTTTTGTCCTCCTCTTGCAAACTAAACCTTTAGAAGCAGTTTAGTCCTCCTCTTGCAAATTAGTCCTTTAGGCCGGCGTCACACAAAACGTATAAAAAAATAGGTCCATTTTACATGTTTCATGAACAGTGATCCGTGTGCAATGCAAGGATGCGATTTCCTCGCATTAAAGTATCTGTGTGACATCCGTATGGTGAGATTATCTCGCCGGCTTGCAAAATGGACATATAATGGATCCAAGGGCTCTAATATTCGTGAAAACATATATACAGTCTATCTATCTATCTATCTATCTATCTATATATATATATATATATACACACACATATATACACTGTATGCAGAATTATTAGGCAAGTTGTATTTTGATCACATGATCCTTTTTATACACGTTGTCCTACTCCAAGCTGTTCAGGCTTGAGAGCCAACTACCAATTCAGTAAATCAGGTGATGCGCATCTCTGTAATGAGGAGGGGTGTTGTATAATGACATCAGAACCCTATATAAGGTGTGCTTAATTGTTAGGCAACTTCCTTTCCTTTTGCAAAATGGGTCAGAAGAGAGATTTGACGGCTCTGAAAAGTCCAAAATTGTGAGATGTCTTGCAGAGGGATGCAGCAGTCTTGAAATTGCCAAACATTTGAAGCGTGATCACCGAACAATCAAGCGTTTCATGGCAAATAGCCAACAGGGTCACAAGAAGCGTGTTGGGCAAAAAAGGCGCAAAATAACTGCTCATGAATTGAGGAAAATCAAGCGTGAAGCTGCCAAGATGCCATTTGCCACCAGTTTTGCCATATTTCAGAGCTGCAACGTTACTGGAGTAACAAAAAGCACAAGGTGTGCGATACTCAGGGACATGGCCAAGGTAAGGAAGGCTGAAAAACGACCACCTGTGAACAAGAAACATATGATAAAACATCAAGACTGGGCCAAGAAAGATCTTAAGACTGACTTTTCAAAGGTTTTCTGGACTGATGAAATGAGAGTGACTCTTGATGGGCCGGATGGATGGGCCAGAGGCTGGATCAGTAGAGGGCAGAGAGCTCCACTCCGACTCCAGCAAGGTGGAGGTGGGGTACTGGTATGGGCTGGGATCATCAAAGATGAACTTGTGGGACCTTTTCGGGTTGAGGATGGAGTGAAGCTCAACTCCCAGATCTGCTGCCAGTTTCTGGAAGACTTCTTCTTCAAGCAGTGGTACGGGAAGAAGTCGGTATCGTTCAATGAAAACAAGATTTTCATGCAGGACAATGCTCCATCACAGCCTCCAACTACTCCACAGCGTGGCCGGCCAGTAAAGGTCTCAAAGAAGAACAAATAATGACATGGCCCCTTGTTCACCTGATCTGAACCCCATAGAGAACCTGTGGTCCCTCATAAAATGTGAGATCTACAGGGAGGGAGCACAGTCCACCTCTCGGAGCAGTGTCTGGAGGCTGTGGTGGCCGCTGCACACAATGTTGGTCGTAAACAGATCAAGCAACTGACAGAATCTATGGATGGAGGCTGCCGAGTGTCATCATAAAGAAAGGGGGCTATATTGGGCACTAATTTTTGGGGGGTTTCTTTTTGCATGTCAGAAATGTTTATTTCTAAATTTTGTGCAGTGATATTGGTTTACCTGGTGAAAATAAACAAGTGAGATGGGAATATATTTGGTTTTTATTAAGTTGCCTAATAATTCTGCACAGTAATAGTTACCTGCACAAACAGATATCCTCCTAAGATAGCCAAATCTAAAAAAAAAAACACTCCAACTTCCAAAAATATTAATCTTTGCTATTTATGAGTTTTTTGGTTTGATTGAGAACATAATTGCTGGTCAATAATAAAAATAATCCTCTAAAATACATATATATACCGTATATACCCGAGTATAAGCCGACCCGAGTATAAGCCGACCCCCCTAATTTTGCCACAAAAAAACTGGGAAAACCTATTGACTCGAGTATAAGCCTAGGGTGGAAATGCAGCATTTACCGGTGAATTTCAAAAATAAAAATAGATCATTATTTCCCCATAGCTGTGCCCCATATAGTGCTCTGCAGCGTTCATATCTCCCCCTTGGCTGTGCCCCATATAGTGCTCTGCAGCGTTCATATCTCCCCCTTGGCTGTGCCCCGTATAGTGCTCTGCACCGTTCATATCTCCCCCTTGGCTGTGCCCCATATAGTGCTCTGCACCGTTCATATCTCCCCCTTGGCTGTGCCCCATATAGTGCTCTGCACCGTTTATATCTCCCCCTTGGCTGTGCCCCATATAGTGCTCTGCACCGTTCATATCTCCCCCTTGGCTGTGCCCCATATAGTGCTCTGCAGCGTTCATATCTCCCCCTTGGCTGTGCCCCATATAGTGCTCTGCAGCGTTCATATCTCCCCCTTGGCTGTGCCCCATATAGTGCTCTGCAGCGTTCATATTTCCCCATAGCTGTGCCCCATATAGTGCTCTGCACCGTTCATATCTCCCCCTTGGCTGTGCCCCATATAGTGCTCTGCAGCGTTCATATCTCCCCCTTGGCTGTGCCCCATATAGTGCTCTGCACCGTTCATATCTCCCCCTTGGCTGTGCCCCGTATAGTGCTCTGCACCGTTCATATCTCCCCCTTGGCTGTGCCCCATATAGTGCTCTGCACCGTTCATATCTCCCCCTTGGCTGTGCCCCGTATAGTGCTCTGCAGCGTTCATATCTCCCCCTTGGCTGTGCCCCATATAGTGCTCTGCAGCGTTCATATCTCCCCCTTGGCTGTGCCCCATATAGTGCTCTGCACCGTTCATATCTCCCCCTTGGCTGTGCCCCGTATAGTGCTCTGCACCGTTCATATCTCCCCCTTGGCTGTGCCCCATATAGTGCTCTGCACCGTTCATATCTCCCCCTTGGCTGTGCCCCGTATAGTGCTCTGCAGCGTTCATATCTCCCCCTTGGCTGTGCCCCATATAGTGCTCTGCAGCGTTCATATCTCCCCCTTGGCTGTGCCCCATATAGTGCTCTGCACCTTTCATATCTCCCCCTTGGCTGTGCCCCGTATAGTGCTCTGCACCGTTCATATCTCCCCCTTGGCTGTGCCCCATATAGTGCTCTGCACCGTTCATATCTCCCCCTTGGCTGTGCCCCGTATAGTGCTCTGCACCGTTCATATCTCCCCCTTGGCTGTGCCCCATATAGTGCTCTGCACCGTTCATATCTCCCCCTTGGCTGTGCCCCGTATAGTGCTCTGCACCGTTCATATCTCCCCCTTGGCTGTGCCCCATATAGTGCTCTGCACCGTTCATATCTCCCCCTTGGCTGTGCCCCATATAGTGCTCTGCACCGTTCATATCTCCCCCTTGGCTGTGCCCCATATAGTGCTCTGCACCGTTCATATCTCCCCCTTGGCTGTGCCCCGTATAGTGCTCTGCAGCATTCACATATTCCCATAGATGCTCGGTATAAATCTGTGCCGCCGCTGCTGCTGCAATAAAAAAAAAAAAAAAGCCATACTCACCTCTCTTGATTGCAGCTCCCAGCGTCCGGTCCCGGCGTCTCCCCGCTCTGACTGATCAGGCAGAGGGCGCCGCGCACACTACATGCGTCATCGCGCCCTCTGACCTGAACAGTCAGAGCGCAGAGACGCCGGGAAGATGGAGCGGCGCCCGGCGGCTGGAACGTGGACAGGTGAATATGACATACTTACCTAGTCCCAGCGATCCTCGCGCTGTCCCCACCTGTCACAGCTGTCTTCCTCTATCAGCGGTCATCGGCACCGCTGATTAGAGAAATGAATAGGCGGCTCCACCCCTATGGGAGGTGGAGCCGCCTATTCATTTTTCTAATGAGCGATCCCACGTGACCGCTGAAGAGGGGAAGAAGCCCGTGGGACGGCAGGGACAGCGTGAGGATCGCTGGGACTAGGTGAGTATACCTCAGCGCCCTCTCCCCCTCACCCGCCGACCCCACCGCTACCGTGACTCGAGTATAAGCCGAGAGGGGCACTTTCAGCCCAAAAATCTCGGCTTATACTCCAGTATATACGGTGTGTAATTATATATATATATATATATATATATATATAAATGACTGGCACATCCAAACTAGTGTGAATAGGTGCATACCAGGAGCAGCTACCTCCATATACAATATACAAGGAAAGGTTGCACTCTATCGTGCCAAAGCATTGTCTAATATGAAATACACGAAATATGAATAGCAACATGGCTTTTGAACATTGGGAAAAAAACAGGACTACAAGGGCTCCCTCGGAAGGTGAGTATATGTTTATTTTTTTATTTTAAGTCTTTTTTAACCTGTTACATACGTGTCTGGGCAATATACTACGTGGCTGGGCAATATACTACGTGACTGGGCAATATACTACGTGTCTGGGCAATATACTACGTGGCTGGGCAATATACTACGTGTCTGGGCAATATACTACGTGGCTGGGCAATATACTACGTAACTGGGCAATATACTACGTGGCTGGGCAATATACTACGTGACAGGGCAATATACTACGTGGCTGGGCAATATACTACGTGTCTGGGCAATATACTACGTGTCTGGGCAATATACTACGTGGCTGGGCAATATACTACGTGGCTGGGCAATATACTACGTGGCTGGGCAATATACTACGTGGCTGGGCAATATACTACGTGGCTGGGCAATATACTACGTGGCTGGGCAATATACTACGTGACTGGGCAATATACTACGTGGCTGGGCAATATACTACGTGGCTGGGCAATATAGTACGTGGCTGGGCAATATAATACGTGGCTGGGCAATATACTACGTAACTGGGCAATATACTACGTGGCTGGGCAATATACTACGTGGCTGGGCAATATACTACGTGGCTGGGCAATATACTACGTGGCTGGGCAATATACTACGTGGCTAGGCAATATACTACGTGGCTGGGCAATATACTACGTGGCTGGGCAATATACTACGTGGCTGGGCAATATAATACGTGGCTGGGCAATATAATACGTGGCTGGGCAATATACTACGTGGCTGGGCAATATACTACGTGGCTGGGCAATATACTACGTAACTGGGCAATATACTACGTGGCTGGGCAATATACTACGTGGCTGGGAAATATACTACGTGGCTGGGCAATATACTACGTGGCTGGGCAATATACTACGTGGCTGGGCAATATACTACGTGACTGGGCAATATACTACGTGGCTGGGCAATATACTACGTGACTGGGCAATATACTACGTGACTGGGCAATATACTACGTGACTGGGCAATATACTACGTAACTGGGCAATATACTACGTGGCTGGGCAATATACTACGTGGCTGGGCAATATAATACGTGGCTGGGCAATATACTACGTAACTGGGCAATATACTACGTGGCTGGGCAATATACTACGTGACTGGGCAATATACTACGTGACTGGGCAATATACTACGTGACTGGGCAATATACTACGTGACTGAAATATATATTTCATACAGAGCTAAATAGCAGAAATGCCAGTAATTCAATTGGCGGCTTTTGCTAAATCATTACCGAATCCGACAGTTTATGAGACATGGTTACATACAGTAAACTATTGCATATATGTTATATTTTTATATATCCCTCACTAATAATGTTAGCAGTGTGTGTGTGCAAAGTTTGGGAGCTATAGGGGTTAAACTAAAGGATTAATTCACGGAAAAAAACTGGCGTGGGCTCTGGCAATAAAGATTTTAAAACCTGTGTTTATTCATTTCATTAAAAGACTTTATTCTTAATGCGTGTGTTTTTTTTTTAACCCTTTCAAACTAGTGGCTTAATAATGGATAGGTGTCTTATTGACACCTCTTCAATATTAACAAGGCTTAATGTCACCTTACAATAGCAAGGAGACATTAACCCCTTATTACCCCATATGCCAATGCCACAGGACAGTGGGAAGAGTGGCTAAGTGCCAGAATAGGCGAATCTTCCAGATGTGCCTTTTCTGGGGTGGCTGGGGGCAGATGTTTTTAGTCGGGGGGGGGGGGGGCAATAACCATGGTCCCTCTCTAGGCTATTAATATCTGCCCTCAGTCACTGGCTTTCCCTCTCTGGCGGAGAAAATTGAGCAGGAGCCCACGCCAGTTTTTTCTGTGAATGAACCCTTTAATTTAACACCTACAGCTCCCACATTTTACACACACACTACTAACATTATTGGGGACAATTGAATTACCGGCTATTCTGCTATCTAGTTCTGTATGAAATAAATAAATATATGTATATATACACACACCTATACTATGTGTATATTAACCTGTCAGTGTGATTTTACTGTACATCGCACTAAATTGCCGGCTTTTCTATAGGACACCGCTGCGTATTTCTCGGAAGCCACACTGATGTTCCGTGTGGTGCGAGTTTTCCTCGCACCCATAGACTTTCACTGGAGATTCTCGGCCGATGTACAATGTAAATCGCACGTATAATACGGCCAAGAAAACAACGCATGATAGGAGCTGCCCCATAGATTAACACTGGTCCGAGTGCTATGCGATTTTTTTATCGCATAGCACTCATCTGTGTTACGGTCTAGTGTGACTCTGGCCTTAGAAGCAGTTTTGTCCTCCTCTCGCAAACTAACCCTTTAGAAGCAGCTTTGTCCTCTTGCAAATTAACCCTTTAGAAGCAGTTTTGTCCTCCTCGCTCATCTAGGCGGCATAATAGACAGAGGTCTTAAAAGATGGTTAATAATTAATATTCTGCATAAAATTTAAGCTTCTCATGGAAGGTGGAAAAATATGCAATTGGCTAATTTGTTGCCTATTAACGGATTAGGGAATTAATTCACTATGTTTGTCATTTTTTCAGGTAAATGTATGAGAATGTAAATTAATAAACACTCCTTTTATGAGCAATAGATTTGACAAATGGCAAAACAGGACAAATCCTGATATATCTGAGCGCCAGGATTCCCTTAGCCATTAGGATCAGTTATGACTAATCAACCCCACATTTAGTTGGTACCTCCCAGAGAAGAGAATTTAATTTGATCTTTGCGAGAACAATGGTAAAAGTAAAAATTTCGCCCCTGTAATACTGGGGTAAATAATCTCATTTGCGAATGACACATATTTCAGAAAAGTCTTATATTTTCGTCTACTGTCACTTTTTTTTTTTTATTTCCTCATAACTGACAGATCTCCTTTAAGTCATAGATCCTACAATCAGCCAAACTTTTACACATAATCTGCAAGATAAGAAGTCACCCTTTCAATCCAAAAATCTAAACATGCAGGGGTGATAATCCTTCAGCGCAGTCTCGGCAGCTCAGCTCCTCTTAGTGAATATAAGTCCACTTGAGTACTGACCCACTTTGCACCAAGTGTAAAAAAAAAAAGCTATCGTAATGATTCTTAAAGAGACACATATCTGATTTTGCCATAATCCCTGTGACCTTTCATGTCTTTGTACAAGCGAGCCCTCTTGATCTAAAAAGCTTGCCGATAAGTGACCCTCGTGTCCTAAATTCATGATAACAGAGAACCCATAAAAAGGTACCATGTCTTATTTACAGGATGCTTTTCCAGGTTTATCTTCAAGCAAAAAGAGAAAAAAAAAAAAGTGAAATATCAAAATCAATGATGCCAGGAATGGAGCGATCATGCATCAGGAGGTACAATCTGCACTTAAAGACCCGAGCAGGCGTCCGGATGAGAGCAGAACATTGCGAGAGTCTGTGCACCGGGCGTAGCGTCAGGATTATTGGCATTCTCAGAAGGTGTGAAAACAGGACACGGGAGGAAAAAAAAAAGGTTAGAAAGCTTTTCACGGAGCGCTGGTTATTTAATTCCAGTAATGGCAAAATAACAATAGAGGCAAAAAAGAAAAACATCTAACCATTGTTAGAAGAATTATACCATTTAAAGGGGTTGACCGATCGCACCAAATTAATCATCTATCCATATCCATGGGAAGGAGAGGTCATCAATAGGAGATCACACACCCAGCGCCCACTGACCAGCTGTTATATACTGCAGTGATGGCGAGCGCAGCTCCGTACAATGTGTACTGCAGTGCAGCTCCTATTCACAAGAATCACTGAGTGCAGCTCTGGAGTATCATACAGGAGGTAACTCAGGGTCAGTAATCTATGTACACAGTGACTGCACCAGCAGAATAGTGAGTGCAGCTCTGGGGTATAATACAGGAGGTAACTCAGGATCAGTAATGTAATGTATGTACACAGTGACTGCACCAGCAGAATAGTGAGTGCAGCTCTGGGGGATAATACAGGATGTAACTCAGGATCAGTAATGTAATGTATGTACACAGTGACTGCACCAGCAGAATAGTGAGTGCAGCTCTGGAGTATAATACAGGATGTAACTCAGGATCAGTAATGTAATGTATGTACACAGTGACTGCACCAGCAGAATAGTGAGTGCAGCTCTGGAGTATAATACAGGATGTAACTCAGGATCAGTAATGTAATGTATGTACACAGTGACTGCACCAGCAGAATAGTGAGTGCAGCACTGGAGTGTAATACAGGATGTAACTCAGGATCAGTAATGTAATGTATGTACACAGTGACTGCACCAGCAGAATAGTGAGTGCAGCTCTGGAGTATAATACAGGATGTAACTCGGGATCAGTAATGTAATGTATGTACACAGTGACTGCACCAGCAGAATAGTGAGTGCAGCTCTGGAGTATAATACAGGATGTAACTCGGGATCAGTAATGTAATGTATGTACACAGTGACTGCACCAGCAGAATAGTGAGTGCAGCTCTGGAGTATAATACAGGATGTAACTCGGGATCAGTAATGTAATGTATGCACACAGTGACTGCACCAGCAGAATAGTGAGTGCAGCTCTGGAGTATAATACAGGATGTAACTCAGGATCAGTAATGTAATGTATGTACACAGTGACTGCACCAGCAGAATAGTGAGTGCAGCTCTGGTGTATAATACAGGATAAGTAATGGAATGTATGCAGTGAATTCGCTTTGTATACATAGTCTGTGTGTAGACTGTAACTATAGTATTGTGTGATGTGTAGCACATACATTTTTGCTTCTCCTGTTATTCTGGTAACTGGTGTCAGATTCTTTTTACATACACCAGCACAGGACGAGAGACCCCATAAAGGGTAAACTAGACCTATAATTCCACCATATAAACGATGCCCCTTCTACAATATGCAAACATAGAAAGCGCCCGTACGATTCTCCCGTCCCCTCGGCCCGGACACATGACGAGCAGCGAGAACTTGAAAGGAGTCAAATAATTCAGATTCATGAGAACCGCGTCCCAGTATCTGCATGGAAGCCTTTGAGGATCCCCCGCACCCCAGTCATTGTTAGTGGTGCATTAGGTGGGCTGCGGACGCTGGGTGACAGGTTATGGGGGTGTTCCATTAT
This sequence comes from Ranitomeya imitator, assembly GCF_032444005.1. Taxonomy (NCBI): domain Eukaryota; kingdom Metazoa; phylum Chordata; class Amphibia; order Anura; family Dendrobatidae; genus Ranitomeya; species Ranitomeya imitator. The sequence continues at coordinate 24,962,799 of NC_091287.1, forward strand.
TAATGAGGCTTTGTATCCGGCTGCCGGTAGCGCGGCCGGTGCCGATGTGTAACGCTCATTTTTAATGTTTCTGTTGCTCGGGTTCATTCACCTGTGCACAACTTACCCGCAGTTTACCATACTTCAGTCCTTAAAGGGGTTTTCCGTTTCAGAAAAATTCTGTCCATCAAAAACCGTGCATTACATACCCTCCCCGGGTCCGGCGGGGAGTCTCCGCCATTGCTCCCAGTGTCTTGATATTTTTTGCAGCGCTGACGTCATTGACTTCAGCGGCTCTGCCCGAGTTGACAGCTGGGGTGGCTACTTGCTGCAGTGTCGACGTGACATCAGCGCTGCAGACAATACCAGGCAACGGGAGCACCAGCGGAGCCTCAGTACTGGACCTGGGGAGGGTGATTAAAGAAACCTTTGTTTTTTCTAAAACAAATTGCATCTGAGTACAAAGGTTTTCCCAAAAACCCTTTAAGGTAATTAGTATCAGGTCTTTCAGTTCTGATGTCCTGTAGAGCTGGGGCTTACACGCAGAAGCCAATCAGAAAAGGCAGCGCTGCAGTGTAAAGATCTGAGAATAAAGTCCCATGCCAGCTTTTATGGTTGACTGTGCTGTGTAGACTGGTACAGAGTCAGCAGAGTCATCTCATCATTGGGCTCTGTAGTGTAATGTCCATTCTACCGTCAACACAATGACAGCACAAAACAACCAATTGTACATAAACTGTGCGCAGCAATGAATGTGACGCTACTGGGATTGGACGGGTTTCCATCATGCTCCAAAAAAGAAAAAAAAAATAGCACATTTTTTTTGTTTTTTTTTTAGAAAAAAAACATAGCACAAACAGAAGAGCCTCCCTCCATAGATGAAAAATAAGCTTTACAGATATGTGTTTTTCAAATCTCTCTCTTTTAATATTGAGAAGACACTGCTAACTCTCGCCCAGTCTACACAGTGCAGTGCACCTTATAAGTAGTCACGGGACGCTTTGCTTCGTCTGCTGGTCAAAGACAACATCAGGAAGTGGATACGGTCTTTGACCTGGAAATAAAGCAAAGAGTCCCATGACTGCTTATAAAGTGCACTGCACTGTGTAGACTGGGCGAGAGTTAGCAGAGTCATGTTTTTCCAGAAAGTGAGTGGCTAAAAGCTAGAAATAGCAGCTAGCTTCTCCTCCTACTTTGGCTTTAATAGAATCACAGTGGGGGGCATAACGGGAAGGAAAGAGATGGAACTTTCAACAATCATATCTGGCAGTCTTATAGGATAAAACAAAAGTTTTGCATCTGGAAATAAACTTTATTGTATCACGCTCTTGTCATTGAATAGCTTTAGACTCAAAATACCGACTTCCCATTTAAGAGATACAAGTTGGTCTATTCAAGAATTAAAAAAAAAAAAATCCTCCTTGACGACAACTATCCCCTCTCCGCAGGAGAAGCAGATGTGATCAATCTGTGCGCTGCAGCTGGTCATACTCTTTAGTAATATGGATTTCCAGATAAAGGCAAAGTCTATTCATTTCACTTAAAATTGAAATGAGGTGTAATTAATTTGCTGCATGTGCGGCAGCGCTGCGGTCTGGTGACTCCGCTTTATTGTTATTGATTTTACACCAGAAACAAAGCAAAAAAAAAGCTCTAGAAACATATAAAGCAGATTAATGAAATACCAGTCAGCAAAATACTGAAGGAGGTCTTTATTTAAAGGAATAATTGTTTATTTAAAGGGGCAATCAGACCGATGCTGAAAAATCATCAGACTCTGCCAACCTCGCCCAGAATCAGCAGGATAGATCAACACTCGACTGACGTTTAGGCAGAGATCAGGCATGTCGATTTTCGATATGCCTAATCCTTTATTCCCTCCGGAGATAGGACAGAAATGCCGAGGAGAAACTTACTCTTTTCTCTCCATTGAGAACATCGGCATGCTCTGCCAAATTAGGAGGGTAACCTGTATGTATGGTAGAGACGGAATAGCCAAACACTAAAGGTGAGGTTTACTTGTCACCAAGTCATTCAAAAGTGAACAGTTTTTGCTCTTTTGGTTCTTTACCAATAGGGTGTTGCTCACAGGATCCTCAGGGGCGTGTCTATAGGTTGCCTTCTATACTTACTTTCTGAGCAACGCCCCCTTATAAAGATAGAAAAACTGTGCTAAATAGAAAGGCCTGTATTTCTGCAATCATACGGCAGATTTCAAAAGAAATACTGAGACGAGCGGTGGGATAAAGGTACGAAAAAAGGATAGCCACGGGTCACCGGTCCAAACTTTACATACATTAATAATACATGCAAACTTAAGTAACGAATATGAGAAACTTATCAGATAAATCTGCTTCTTACTCCACTATTCTCCTCATCCCTGCCTCCTGTACTCATCATTCATTCTAAAAAAAAAAAAAAAAAACATTGCTAAGATCCACTAGACCACTGAAGGATCAGATTACAGCTCCCTATTGAAGTCAATGACGAGAGGTGGAGAGCAATAAAGAGATTGTGTGCATCTGAGCCTTTCGCGCTCTGTGACAAAGCTACTACTTTCTAGTAAGTGGTTTAGTTCACCCTGTGCTGGATTCACAGCTATACTGATCAGTACTACTGTATAAAATCCTCCATACTGATGATTTCTAATAAACTGTGTTAACAGCCACAATGCTCAATACGGCTGTATAATGTTTTGCTTTTATACATGTGACACATAGACGGGAGAGCAGGAATTTATCATGTCTGAGCGTGCAGGAAACAACATATAGCAGTTAGTTTACACCCACTAGCTCAGAGACAACTGAAAATTAGAGATAAGGATTACAGAGGGATTCACTGGTGACAAAAATGTAGGAATGGCTAGAAATAGTATCATTACTAGTGATGAGCGAACGTGCTCGGATAAGGTGTTTTTCCGCCATGCTCGTGTGTGAACCGAGTGTCTTCGGCGTCCTCAAGAAATATGTTCGTGTCCCTGCGGCTGCATGTGTCGCGGCTGCAAACAAGCTGGGATTGCCTAACAAACAGGCAATCTTTGCATGTGTTGCGACTGTCAAACAGCATTGAGACATGCCGTCTCGGGGACTAGAACATATTATTCGAGCATGCCGAAAACACTCAGTTAGCACCAAAGCATGCTCATATAACACCTTATCAGAGAACGTTCGCTCATCACTAATCATTACTCATGAACGCACATGATAGATACGATTTAAGAGTCTGCAAGTTCTTGTAAGCAAGTGGGTGACCAATGACAGCTACTGTTAAGACTTCAACATGGCTGACAATGATCGCAGAAATACTCACTGCGCTCCTCAAGGGCAGTTTTTTGGTGTCTTGAGGCATGTCCTGAGACACAAACTTCACCGGTTCCTTTATTTGCCTCCTGGATCTCTTGGTCCCGTTTGGTAAAGTTTCCATAGCAAAATCGGCTTCCATGTCGCTGCTCCCAGCCTGGTCGCACTCTGAGCACTGCCTGGAGGACACAAAGCAATGGAAATTGGGAATATTTCACTCTCTCTTCTGAATTACAAAAATAAGCGACTACTTACTAAGGCGCAGAGAAAGTTGGGTAACAACCAACATGGTCACAGCTACAAGTTCTCAAAAAACTTTCCCGGTAACTCACTGATAAACGGTCTGACCGGCCAGATTATCAGGATTGTGCTGATCAAACGGAAAAAATACATCACTGGAGATCTTACTGATATTTTTAGCAGACGGAAGCACAGACAAATTTTAGGCAGTGCAATTTAGGAAAAAAAGGAAAGTAAGCATAAAAGCAAAGGGGCGTGGGTGACATTTCACCATCACCACAAATTTCATTTTTGTGGAAATAGGACTTTAGATTCTGAACGTGATAAATTGAAAATGCAGCGGAAAGAAGAAACGGAGGAGAAAACTGCCCCAAATCATCCTCGGCGTGTCAGGAGAGGTCACATATGGAGTCCTCCACAAGGTCCCAGAATAAGACACAAAAATCTATTTATCTCAGAAGTCTAAATATTGAGATAAACAACTGGGGTCAAGTTACGGATTTTAGTAGCAATCCAGATTTTAATCTACTGAAGATGACGTCTGATTATGGGGATCCTCTAAACAAAAATAGAGTTAGGAAGAGAGAGAAAGGGAAGTGAGGCAACCACCCAAGAGAGGGAGAGAAGGGAGAGAGGAAGAGAGAGGAAGAGTCCTAGAGAGGAAGAGAGTCCAAGAGAGGCAACCACCCGAGAGAGGGAGGGAGGGAAGGGAGAGAGGAAGAGAAAGGAAGAGTCCTAGAGAGGAGGAGAGAGGAAGAGAGTAAAAGAGAGGCAACCACCCAAGAGAGGGAGAGAAGGGAGAGAGGAAGAGAGAGGAAGAGTCCTAGAGAGGAAGAGAGTCCAAGAGAGGCAACCACCCGAGAGAGGGAGGGAGGGAAGGGAGAGAGGAAGAGAAAGGAAGAGTCCTAGAGAGGAGGAGAGAGGAAGAGAGTCCAAGAGAGGCAACCACCTGAGAGAGGGAGGGAAGAGAGAGGAAAGGCGAGTAAGGCTACGTTCAGATTTGCGTTGTGCACCGCTGCGTCGGCGACGCAACGCACAACGCAAATAAAAACGCACCAAAACGCATGCAAAAACGCTGCGTTTTGCGACGCATGCGTCGTTTTTTGCCGAAATTTGGACGCAAGAAAAATGCAACTTGTTGCGTTTTCTTGGTCCGACGCTTGCGGCAAAAAAGACGCATGCGTCGCACAACGCAACAAACAAAAACGCATGCGTCCCTCATGTTAAATATAGGGGCGCATGACGCATGCGTCGCCGCTGCGTCGCCCGACGCAAACTAGCATAACGCTAATGTGAACGTAGCCTAAGAGAGTCCTAGAGAGGAAGAGTTCAAGAAAGAGAAACAACCACCCGAGAGAGGGGAAGGAAGGGAGAGAGGAAGAGCGGGTAAGAGTCCTAGAGAGGAGGAGAGAAAGGAAGAGAGTCCAAGAGAGGCAACCACCTGAGAGAGGGAGGGAAGAGAGAGAGGAAAGGCGAGTAAGAGAGTCCTAGAGAGGAAAAGAGTTCAAGAAAGTGAGGCAACCACCCGAGAGAGGGGAAGGAAGGGAGAGAGGAAGAGCGGGTAAGAGTCCTAGAGAGGAGGAGAGAAAGGAAGAGAGGCAACCACCCGAGAGAGGGAGGGAAGAGAGAGAGGAAGAGCGAGTAAGAGTCCTAGAGAGGAAGAGAGTCCAAGAAAGAGAGGCAACCACCCGAGAGAGGGAGGGAGGGAGGGAAGGGAGAGAGGAAGAGCGAGTAAGAGTCCTAAAGAGGAGGAGAGAGGAGGAGAGAGGAAGAGAGTTCAAGAGAGGCTAACCACCTGAGAGAGGTAGGGAAGAGAGAGAGGAAGAGCGAGTAAGAGTCCTAGAGAGGAGGAGAGTCCAAGAAAGAGAGGCAACCACCAACCACCCGAGAGAGGGAGGGAAGAGAGAAGAAGAGCGAGTAAGAGAGTCAAGAAGAGAGCCCAAGAAAGAGAGACTAGCCACTTGAGGGAGGGAAGAGAGAGAGGAAGAGCAAGTAAGAGAGTCCTAGAGAGGAAGAGAGTCCAAGAAAGAGAGGCAACCACCCAAGAGAGGGAGGGAAGGGAGAGAGGAAGAGCGAGTAAGAGTCCTAGAGAGGAGGAGAGGAAGAGAGTCCAAGAAAGACAGGCAACCACCCGAGAGAGGGAGGGACGAGAGAGAGGAAGAGGGAGTAAGAGAGTCCTGGAGAGGCTAACCACCTGAGAGAGGAAGGGAAAAGAGAGGAAGAGCGATTAAGAGTCCTAGAGAGGAGGAGAGGAAGAGAGTCCAAGAAAGGGAGGCAACCACCCGAAAAAGGGAGGGAAGAAAGAGGAAGAGAGTAATAGAGTCCTAGAGAGCGAGGAGAGAGAGGAAGAGCGCCCAAGAAAGAGAGGCTAACGACCTGAGAGAGGGAGGGAAGAGAGAGAGGAAGAGCGAGTAAGAGAGTCCTAGAGAGTGAGGAGAGAGAGGAAGAGAGCCCAAGAAAGAGAGGCTAACCAGCCGAGAGAGGAAGAGCGAGTAAGAGAGCCCTAGAGAGTGAGGTGGAAAGCCAGAGAGAAGAAGGAGAGCACGAGAGAGAGCACGACAGAGAAAGGGAGCCTAAAAGAAAGGAAGGGATAGAGGAAGGAGGGAAGGAGTAAGGAAGAGAGTCTAAAAGAATAGAAAGGAGAAAGGGAGGAGGAGGGGGTGACTGCTAAAGAGAGGGAGGGAAACAAAAATAGGGAGAGAGAGAGAGAGAGAGAGAAGAGGAGGGCCCAAAAGAGGGAGAGAGAAAGGAGGGGAGCCCAAGAGAGGGAGAGAGAAAGGAGAAGGAGAAGAGTCCAAAAGAGGCAGACAAAGAGGAGGAGAACTCGAAAGAGGAGGAGCACCGGACAGACAGAGGAGGCGTACCTGACCGAGACAGAGAGGAGGAGCGCCCAATAAAAACATACTGAAGGGGTAAGAAAGGGATGACAACACAGAGACAGACAAAAACTATAGAAGGAAAAAGAGTGAAGGAAAGATTAAATCTGAGTCCAGTTTTACTCTGGGCTTTTGGAAAGTCAAGTCTGGCAATAAACCCCTTGGGCGCCATGATGACAGATGATCAGAATCTATTATTGGTGTTTATAATCCAAAAATATTCAGAAACATCTTTGAAGATGGTCAGATACTGACATTTATGTGTGTTTTCATTTTAGAGGGAGAATCTCTAGTCGTGGGCTTACAGAACCCAAAAGATGGAGAAAAAAAAAATTGTGTGGTAAAGTTAAAAGATGTAATCAACGCGGCTTACTTTGACCAGAATCCTCCTCTTTCCTAGAACATTTGGACTAATTAAAAGCAAAGAGAATAAAATTAACCAACCGACACGACCAAGATGAAAAGAGCTTGTGCTCATGACCCTGGGCGAAGGCAGGAAGCAAGCAGAAAATAAAAGGATTCGAAGTACGTGACCTACTCTACCTGGCCTCCAACTGCGAAGGAGCCTCTTTATCCTCCAGACAGATGACACTTAATGCTTCTTACAATTTACTTACAAGGCAGAACAAAAAAAAAATGGTTTAACTTTCCTGCGGTGCCACAATTTTGGCTGAGAGTGGTAAAAAAAAAGGCCCAAATGGATCACCAGTCCTGATTACCTGCACTCAGGGACACTCAAAATTATAGGAGTTAAGCTATTTAGAGGGAACGCACAACATTAAGAGCTAAGGAACATTTGAGGCCAAAAAAAGTGGTCCGAGACATCGATGAGGCTGCAGCCATCGGCCCCGATATTCCATTTCAGCGCATTACGCCTTTTTCCTTTTTTACTAGAGGCACCACTCTACATTATATACCGTAGTAAAATGAATGGTGTTAAAAATAATGAAAAACCGACAAAAATCCAACGGCGGTCGAAATGGTGAAAAAAAAACAAAACATACATTCGCCATTGGTTTTTACGTTTAGTTTTTGTGGCGTTCATGGTGCGGTAAAAATAGGATCATCTGGGGTCTGTAAAAGTCTCACATGAAAATATTCAACTTAAACTGCACAGTAAAAAATAAAATACAAAAAGATGTTGATAAAGAAACTGATGTTTTTTGGTCACTGCACAATTTATTCAAAATTTAAAAAAAACAGAACGTGATATATATATATATATATATATATATATATATATATATATATATATATATATATATATATATACAGTTAGGGCCAGAAATATTTGGACAGTGACACAAGTTTTGTTATTTTAGCTGTTTACAAAAACATGTTCAGAAATACAATTATATATATAATATGGGCTGAAAGTGCACACTCCCAGCTGCAATATGATAGTTTCCACATCCAAATCGGAGAAAGGGTTTGGGAATCATAGCTCTGTAATGCATAGCGTCCTCATTTTCAAGGGACCAAAAGTAATTGGACAATGGACTCTAAGGGCTGCAATTAACTCTGAAGGCGTCTCCCTCGTTAACCTGTAATCAATGAAGTAGTTAAAAGGTCAGGGGTGGATTCCAGGTGTGTGGTTTTGCATTTGGAAGCTGTTGCTGTGAGCAGACAACATGCGGTCAAAGGAACTCTCAATTGAGGTGAAGCAGAACATCCTGAGGCTGAAAAAAAAGAAAAAATCCATCAGAGAGATAGCAGACATGCTTGGAGTAGCAAAATCAACAGTTGGGTACATTCTGAGAAAAAAGGAATTGACTGGTGAGCTTGGGAACTCAAAAAGGCCTGGGCGTCCACGGATGACAACAGTGGTGGATGATCGCCGCATACTTAATTTGGTGAAGAAGAACCCGTTCACAACATCAACTGAAGTCCAGAACACTCTCAGTGAAGTAGGTGTATCTGTCTCTAAGTCAACAGTAAAGAGAAGACTCCATGACAGTAAATACAAAGGGTTCACATCTAGATGCAAACCATTCATCAATACCAAAAATAGACAGAAAAACACCTCAAGAAGCCAGCTCAGTTCTGGAAAAGTATTCTATGGACAGATGAGACAAAGATCAACCTGTACCAGAATGATGGGAAGAAAAAAGTTTGGAGAAGAAAGGGAACGGCACATGATCCAAGGCACACCACATCCTCTGTAAAACATGGTGGAGGCAACGTGATGGCATGGGCATGCATGGCTTTCAATGGCACTGGGTCACTTGTGTTTATTGATGACATAAGAGCAGACAAGAGTAGCCGGATGAATTCTGAAGTGTACCGGGATATACTTTCAGCCCAGATTCAGCCAAATGCTGCAAAGTTGATTGGACGGCGCTTCATAGTACAGATGGACAATGACCCCAAGCATACAGCCAAAGCTACCCAGGAGTTCATGAGTGCCAAAAAGTGGAACATTCTGCAATGGCCAAGTCAATCTCCAGATCTAAACCCAATTGAGCATGCATTTCACTTGCCCAAATCCAGACTTAAGACGCAAAGACCCACAAACAAGCAAGACCTGAAGGCTGCGGCTGTAAAGGCCTGGCAAAGCATTAAGAAGGAGGAAACCCAGCGTTTGGTGATGTCCATGGGTTCCAGACTTAAGGCAGTGATTGCCTCCAAAGGATTTGCAACAAAATATTGAAAATAAAAATATTTTGTTTGGGTTATGTTTATTTGTCCAATTACTTTTGACCTCCTAAAATGTGGAGTGTTTGTAAAGAAATGTGTACAATTCCTACATTTTCTATCAGATATTTTTGTTCAACCCTTCAAATTAAACGTTACAATCTGCACTTGAATTCTGTTGTAGAGGTTTCATTTCAAATCCAATGTGGTGGCATGCAGAGCCCAACTCGCGAAAATTGTGTCACTGTCCAAATATTTCTGGCCCTAACTGTATATATATATAGACACAAACACACACACATATATATACCGTATATACTTGAGTATAAGCAGAGCTTTCAGCACATTTTTTGTGCTGAAAAAGCCCCCCTTGGCTTATACTCGAGTAAGGGTCACAAAGGATGGAGGGGGAACACAGTCGGGGCAGCAGGTCACAGGAAGCAGGAGCCGGCTGCTGTGGCTAAAGCCTGCGCCCGCTGCTACAGAGAAATGAATATTCACTGTGTTCGCAGTGAATATTCATTTCTCTTTAACAGCAGGCACAGTACTCGCAGCCGCTGGCTTCCTGCAGCGGCCGGGCGATTACGTATGCCCGCTATTTAAGAAAAATGAATATTCACTTCTCTCCACTCCCATGGATGTGGAGAGCAGTAAATATTTATTTCCTTTAGTAGTGGCACACATGAAAGCCCAGCTGCTGTAGGAAGCCAGCAACTGTGCCTGACACTGTGCATGCTACTAAATAGCAATGAATACTCACTGCTCTCCACGCACATAGTCCAGGCGTGGAGAGGAATGAGTATTCCAGCAGCTGTGCTCCGCTTGTAAGCAGTGCATGACGTCCCTGCCAAGCGCTGCTTACAAGCATAAATCAGCTGCTAGCACCGGAACAAGATGCTGCTAGGGAGCACAGGGACGGTAAGTAGAATGGTTTTTTTTTTCCAGTTTTTTCTGATGGGGGTCATACATACCAGGATAGGGATGAACAGCCATGCATACAAGGATAGGGATGAGGAGCCATGCATACAAGGATGAGAATGAGGGGACCATGCATACCAGGATGGGGATGAGGAGACCATGCATACCAGGATGGGGATGAAGAGCCATGCATACCAAGACAGGGATGAGGGGGACCATGCATAACAGGATGGGGATGAGGGGACCATGCATACCAGGATAGGGAAGAGGGGACCATGCATACAAGGATAGGGATGAGGAGTCAAGTATATCAGGATAGGGATGAGGGGACCGTGCATACAAGGATAGGGATGAGGAGCCATGCATACCAGGATAGTGATGAGGAGTCATGTATATCAGGATAGGGATGAGGGGACCATGCATACCAAGATAGGGATGATGAGCCATGCATACCAGGATAGGGATGAGGAGTAATATATATCAGGATAGGGATGAGGGGACCATGCATACAAGGATAGGGATGAGGAGCCATGCAGACCAAGATAGGGATGAGGAGCCATGCAGACCAGGATAGGGATGAGGAGCCATGCAGACCAGGATAGGGATGAGGGGACCATGCATACCAGGATAGGGATGAGGAGCCATCCATACAAGGATAGGGATGAGGAGCCATGTATACCAGGATAGGGAAGAGAGGACCATGCATACAAGGATAGGGATGAAGAGCCTTGCAGACCAGAATAGGGATAAGGGGACCATGCATACCAGGATAGGGATGAGGAGCCATCTATACAAGGATAGGGATGAGGAGCCATATATACCAGGATAGGGATGAGGAGCCATATATACCAGGATAGGGATGAGGGGCCACGCATACAAGGATAGGGATAAGGAGTCATGTATATCAGGATAGGGATGAGGAGCCACGCATACCAGGACAGGGATGAGGAGTCATGTATACTAGGGTAGGGATTAGGGGACCATGCATACAAGGATAGGGATGAGGAGTCATGTATACTAGGGTAGGGATGAGGGGACCATGCATACCAGGATAGGGATGAGGAGCCAAGCATACCAGGATGGAGACGAGGAGACCATGCATACCAGGATGGAGACGAGGAGACCATGCATACCAGGATAGGGATGAGGAGCCATCCATACAAGGATAGGGATGAGGAGCCATGTATACCAAGATAGGGATGAGGAGCCATGCATACCAGGATAGGGATGAGGAGCCATGTATATCAGGATAGGGATGAGGGGACCATGCATACAAGGATAGGGATGAGGAGCCATCCATACAAGGATAGGGATGAGGAGCCATGTATACCAGGGTAGGGATGAGGAGCCATGTATATCAGGATAGGGATGAGGGGACCATGCATACAAGGATAGGGATGAGGAGCCATCCATACAAGGATAGGGATGAGGAGCCATCCATACAAGGATAGGGATGAGGAGTCATGTATATCAGGATAGGGATGAGGAGCCATGCATACCAGGATAGGGATGAGGAGCCATGTATATCAGGATAGGGATGAGGGGACCATGCATACAAGGATAGGGATGAGGAGCCATCCATACAAGGATAGGGATGAGGAGCCATCCATACAAGGATAGGGATGAGGAGTCATGTATATCAGGATAGGGATGAGGAGCCATGCATACCAGGATAGGGATGAGGAGCCATGCATACCAGGATGGAGACGAGGAGACCATGCATACCAGCATGGGGATAAGGGGACAATGCATACCCGGCTTACACTCAAGTCAATACATTTTTGCAGTTTTCCGTGGGCTTATACTCGAGTATATACACACACATACATATATTTACACACACATATATAATAAACTAAAACAATGGCGATGTAAATATTTTTACCATTTTAAAATAAAATATATTGAAATATGTAGATCGCCATTGTTTTAGTTTAATATATATATATTACACACACATATAAGACACACACACATACATGCGGTATATACACAAACACACACAGATATACATTTTCGTTTAATAAATATTGGAAGCAGGGAAGAAAACAGCGCCTCCCTTGTCTACAGGTTGTGTGTAGAATTGCATCCCAGCATCGTTCAATTCAAAAAGGCTTAGCTGCCATTCCAGGCGCAGCCCATGGGCAGCAGTGGCGCTGATTTGAGATGAATCCGCTCGAGGCGGTCGCACTCACCAATAGCTGTTCTTGGTTTTCTTCGGCATCCTCGTCAGTGGGGGTTCCAGGCACCCCAAATGATAGTGCAGCTTGCAGGTGTCACACAGCAGAAGTAAATGCTGGTCATTGTTCTTCTTACATATTCCACAACTAAGAGAGGAAAAAAAAAAAAGAGGAAAAATGTGTCAATCACAGACGTCTGCCCTGCGGGCGCTGGGCTTGCAGAGCGCGGCTGTGCCCCCAACACACGTGTCCTGCTGCTCCAATATTAAAACACTAACAACCTTTTCTGGAGGAAAATGAAATTGCAACGCTAATAAAAAAAAAAAAATGGATAGCAGTTACCTGTAGAGGACCGCCGGCAACGGCAGCGTCTTCTGCGCGCCCCCCTCTCTTTTACTGGGTTTTCTCTCTTTCGGCGCCCGGAGGATGGCGGGGAGATTCGGCTTCTGATTCAAGAAAAGCAATGATGTATACAGCCAAATTAAAATAGAGTAAATGAATGACAGAGGGTTCATTTAAGGGGTCTTCCCACCAGTACATATCTCTGTTAGGCGATACAGAACGTAACACAATGTGTCAAGTGGAACTTAATAAAAAAATCCTTAAAGGGAACCTGTCAGTAGGATCAACCCTCCTAAACCATTTATATGGGCTTGTAGGTCATAGAAAGCGGAATAAAATGATACCTTGATATCTCCAATCCGATGTTTTATTCCATAGAAATCTGTGGTTTCCTCAGTATGCAAATGAGCTGTTAAGATCTATGGGCCGGACATGGATCTCCTGAGAATCTGCCTCCAGAGCTTATTTTAAATGAAAGCTGGCGTTACTATTGTGAGACATGTAACGACTGACAGTCTGCTCTCATGATCTACACTGGTAACGCCTCCGTTCATTAAAAGTAAGCTCTGGAGGCAGATTCTGTGGGAGATCTATGTCCGGCCCATAGATCTTAACAGCTCATTTACATATTAAGAATAACAAGGAATTCTTGGGAATAAGACATTGGACCGCAGATATCAAGGTGTCATTTTATTCAGTTTCCTATGACCTATGTTCCCGTATAAATGGTTTAGGAGGATTGACCCTACTGAAAGATTCCCTTTAAAAACACAAGGTTGTTGCAAAGCCTTTTTTTTTTTTGCTCAAAAGTAGTGTATTAATGTTGAATTTTGGGGGAGGTTAAAAATCAATTTTAGTTTCTGCAATCCTGTAGATTTTCAATGTTGAACTTTAAATTGGAATAAGTCCTTTGAGTGGCCCTCAAGTCAATTATAGCCCTCAACACGCTGAAAATCACATCACAACTACAGGGTGGCCATGAGAAGACATGTGTAGAGTAAACATCTCCCTATAAAGTATCACAAAATATCTAAAGATTATTTATAAAAAAAAAAAAAAATTATATATATATATACACATACACACAGTATATTGACAACTGAACTGCAGATAACGTGAGGCGTATGTGAATAGGGCGTATGCTAATGGCCAACATAAAAAAATCTTCAAATATTGCACACTTTGTGGGCATAGTCACATTTAAAATAAACACATTTATAAAATGATTTTTAGTAAAAACCTTACAGAAATTATGCAATTTCCCTATTGCCTATACACACTGATTTACAGAAATTACCTTTTATCAGATGTCTATATGAACTGTACTTTATAGAATATATAGTAATGAAGCAAAAATAAGAAAAAAAAATTACAATAAAAAAATTAAATAAAAATCATGATTTGGCTCAGAAATGACCACACAGCTACAAAGGCAGAGAGATACAGAAACTATATTCTCCAGTATGAGTTTTATCTCATCCCAGTACTGGATTCACAGCTACACTGCTAAGTAGTGCTGTATCATGTCCTCTATGCTGATGCTTCTGAACATGTGCTACAGAGAGTTAGGCCAGAAATATTGCTAATCCTCTCACAACAAACTGCTTTTTCTGAAAAAAAAAAACACCTACACAGAAAAGCATCTACACACAAACAGTTTTCAGGCAACAATGTAGATGAGTGTTGTCCCCACCAGGGAACGACTGAGGAGCAGCATAAAGAGCTTTACCTGCGTTACCCAACTGTCCTGGCATCAGTCCCCGGCGGCAGGACTGGTCTGCTCTTACTAGGTTACTATTGTAATATCCCAGCATGCACCTCTGTTGCCATGATCCTAGGTTCACTATAAGGCCGGCTGCTACCATGTAGAAGGACTAACGCTGAGCGCAGCTGGAATCCTCAATGTTTCTCCTGACAAACACCACTGCAGTCCAAAAGTGCTATCTGCAAATTCGGCACTGCTTTATCAAGGTGTCCTTTTGCCAATTTGGCTCTGCTGTTCCAAAGTAATGTCTGCACATTCGGTTCTGCTGCAACTGTCTGCACACCAAACCCTGCTATTCAAAAGGTACCCAAGGTGCAGTCTGCATACTCAGCTCTGCTATTCAACAGGAACCCAAGGTGCAGTCTGCATACTCACCTCTGCTATTCAACAGGAACCCAAGGTGCTGCCTGCATAGTCAACTCTGCTATTCAAAAGGTACCCAAGGTGCTGTCTGCATAGTCACCTCTGCTATTCAAACGGTACCCAAGGTACAGTCTGCATACTCACCTCTGCTATTCAACAGGAACCCAAGGTGCAGTCTGCATACTCACCTCTGCTATTCAAACGGTACCCAAGGTGCAGTCTGCATGCTCACCTCTGTTATTCAAACGGTACCCAAGGTACAGTCTGCATACTCACCTCTGCTATTCAACAGGAACCCAAGGTGCAGTCTGCATACTCACCTCTGCTATTCAAACGGTACCCAAGGTGCAGTCTGCATGCTCACCTCTGTTATTCAAACGGTACCCAAGGTACAGTCTGCATACTCACCTCTGCTATTCAACAGGAACCCAAGGTGCAGTCTGCATACTCACCTCTGCTATTCAAAAGGAACCCAAGGTGCAGTCTGCATACTCACCTCTGCTATTCAAAAGGAACCCAAGGTGCAGTCTGCATAGTCACCTCTGCTATTCAAAAGGAACCCAAGGTGCAGTCTGCATACTCACCTCTGCTATTCAAAAGGAACCCAAGGTGCAGTCTGCATAGTCACCTCTGCTATTCAAAAGGAACCCAAGGTGCAGTCTGCATACTCACCTCTGCTATTCAACAGGAACCCAAGGTACAGTCTGCATACTCACCTCTGCTATTCAAACGGTACCCAAGGTGCAGTCTGCATGCTCACCTCTGTTATTCAAACGGTACCAAAGGTACAGTCTGCATACTCACCTCTGCTATTCAACAGGAACCCAAGGTGCAGTCTGCATACTCACCTCTGCTATTCAAAAGGAACCCAAGGTGAAGTCTGCATACTCACCTCTGCTATTCAACAGGAACCCAAGGTGCAGTCTGCATACTCACCTCTGCTATTCAAAAGGAACCCAAGGTGCAGTCTGCATACTCACCTCTGCTATTCAAAAGGTACCCAAGGTGCAGTCTGCATACTCACCTCTGCTATTCAAAAGGTACCCAAGGTGCAGTCTGCATGCTCACCTCTGTTATTCAAAAGGAACCCAAGGTGCTGCCTGCATAGTCACCTCTGCTATTCAAACGGTACCCAAGGTGCAGTCTGCATACTCACCTCTGTTATTCAAACGGTACCCAAGGTGCAGTCTGCATACTCACCTCTGCTATTCAAAAGGAACCCAAGGTGCAGTCTGCATAGTCACCTCTGCTATTCAAAAGGTACCCAAGGTGCAGTCTGCATACTCACCTCTGCTATTCAAAAGGAACCCAAGGTACAGTCTGCATACTCACCTCTGCTATTCAAACGGTACCCAAGGTGCAGTCTGCATGCTCACCTCTGTTATTCAAACGGTACCAAAGGTACAGTCTGCATACTCACCTCTGCTATTCAACAGGAACCCAAGGTGCAGTCTGCATACTCACCTCTGCTATTCAAAAGGAACCCAAGGTGAAGTCTGCATACTCACCTCTGCTATTCAACAGGAACCCAAGGTGCAGTCTGCATACTCACCTCTGCTATTCAAAAGGAACCCAAGGTGCAGTCTGCATACTCACCTCTGCTATTCAAAAGGTACCCAAGGTGCAGTCTGCATACTCACCTCTGCTATTCAAAAGGTACCCAAGGTGCAGTCTGCATGCTCACCTCTGTTATTCAAAAGGAACCCAAGGTGCTGCCTGCATAGTCACCTCTGCTATTCAAACGGTACCCAAGGTGCAGTCTGCATACTCACCTCTGTTATTCAAACGGTACCCAAGGTGCTGTCTGCATACTCACCTCTGCTATTCAAAAGGTACCCAAGGTGCTGTCTGCATAGTCACCTCTGCTATTCAAAAGGTACCCAAGGTGCAGTCTGCATACTCACCTCTGCTATTCAAAAGGTACCCAAGGTGCTGTCTGCATACTCACCTTTGCTATTCAAAAGGAACCCAAGGTGTAGTCTGCATGCTCACCTCTGTTATTCAAAAGGAACCCAAGGTTCTATCTGCATACCCACCTCTACTATTCAAAAGGAACCCAAGGTGCTGCCTGCATAGTCACCTCTGCTATTCAAACGGTACCAAAGGTGTAGTCTGCATGCTCACCTCTGTTATTCAAAAGGAACCCAAGGTGTAGTCTGCATGCTCACCTCTGTTATTCAAACGGTACCCAAGGTTCTATCTGCATACCCACCTCTACTATTCAAAAGGAACCCAAGGTGCTGCCTGCATAGTCACCTCTGCTATTCAAACGGTACCCAAGGTGTAGTCTGCATGCTCACCTCTGTTATTCAAAAGGAACCCAAGGTGTAGTCTGCATGCTCACCTCTGTTATTCAAACGGTACCCAAGGTTCTATCTGCATACCCACCTCTACTATTCAAAAGGAACCCAAGGTGCTGCCTGCATAGTCACCTCTGCTATTCAAACGGTACCCAAGGTGTAGTCTGCATGCTCACCTCTGTTATTCAAAAGGAACCCAAGGTGCTGCCTGCATAGTCACCTCTGCTATTCAAACGGTACCCAAGGTGCAGTCTGCATACTCACCTCTGTTATTCAAACGGTACCCAAGGTGCTGTCTGCATACTCACCTCTGCTATTCAAAAGGAACCCAAGGTGCTGTCTGCATAGTCACCTCTGCTATTCAAAAGGTACCCAAGGTGCTGTCTGCATAGTCACCTCTGCTATTCAAAAGGTACCCAAGGTGCTGTCTGCATAGTCACCTCTGCTATTCAAAAGGTACCCAAGGTGCTGTCTGCATACTCACCTTTGCTATTCAAAAGGAACCCAAGGTGCAGTCTGCATACTCACCTCTGCTATTCAAAAGGAACCCAAGGTGCTGTCTGCATAGTCACCTCTGCTATTCAAAAGGTACCCAAGGTGCTGTCTGCATACTCACCTCTGCTATTCAAAAGGTACCCAAGGTGCAGTCTGCATGCTCACCTCTGATATTCAAAAGGAACCCAAGGTGCTGCCTGCATAGTCAACTCTGCTATTCAAAAGGTACCCAAGGTGAAGTCTGCATACTCACCTCTGCTATTCAAAGGTAACCCAAGGTGCAGTCTGCATAGTCACCTCTGCTATTCAAAAGGTACCCAAGGTGCTGCCTGCATAGTCACCTCTGCTATTCAAAAGGTACCCAAGGTGCTGCCTGCATAGTCACCTCTGCTATTCAAACGGTACCCAAGGTACAGTCTGCATACTCACCTCTGCTATTCAACAGGAACCCAAGGTGCAGTTTGCATACTCACCTCTGCTATTCAAACGGTACCCAAGGTGCAGTCTGCATGCTCACCTCTGTTATTCAAACGGTACCCAAGGTACAGTCTGCATACTCACCTCTGCTATTCAACAGGAACCCAAGGTGCAGTCTGCATACTCACCTCTGCTATTCAAACGGTACCCAAGGTACAGTCTGCATACTCACCTCTGCTATTCAAACGGTACCCAAGGTGCAGTCTGCATACTCACCTCTGTTATTCAAACGGTACCCAAGGTACAGTCTGCATACTCACCTCTGCTATTCAACAGGAACCCAAGGTGCAGTCTACATGCTCACCTCTGCTATTCAAAAGGAACCCAAGGTGCTGTCTGCATACTCACCTCTGCTATTCAAAAGGAACCCAAGGTGCTGCCTGCATAATCACCTCTGCTATTCAAACGGTACCCAAGGTGCAGTCTGCATTCTCACCTCTGCTATTCAACAGGAACCCAAGGTACAGTCTGCATACTCACCTCTGCTATTCAACAGGAACCCAAGGTGCAGTCTGCATACTCACCTCTGCTATTCAACAGGAACCCAAGGTGCTGCCTGCATAGTCAACTCTGCTATTCAAAAGGTACCCAAGGTGCAGTCTGCATACTCACCTCTGCTATTCACCAGGAACCCAAGGTGCAGTCTGCATTCTCACCTCTGGTATTCAAAAAGGTACCCAAGGTGCAGTCTGCATACTCACCTCTGCTATTCAACAGGAACCCAAGGTGCAGTCTGCATTCTCACCTCTGCTATTCAAAAGGAACCCAAGGTACAGTCTGCATACTCACCTCTGCTATTCAAAAGGAACCCAAGGTGCAGTCTGCATTCTCACCTCTGCTATTCAAAGGGTACCCAAGGTGTTGTCTGCATACTCACCTCTGCTATTCAAAGGATACCCAAGGTGCAGTCTGCATACTCACCTCTGCTATTCAAAAGGTGCCTGTCTGTATACCTTATTATACTGATCCTCACCGTTTCACACGGCATCCAGCACAATCAGCTCTGCCGTTCCACGTGCTGTCCAGCATAATCATCTCTGTTGTTCAATGTGCCAGTTGACTTATTGGCCTTAGGTCAGTACCACCCTGACCTATGGGCTAAGCAAATATCTGTGTATGGTGGTATTAATGTATTATCAAGAATTCCAGTAGCACAACACAACGGTCAGTAACTTGATCAGCCAGTAATGATAGTGAGATGACTCTGCTAATCAAACCCAATCTCTTCACCAAAGCATAACAGAAAATAGGAAAACTCCAGCATATTATGTATTGTATTGTCCAGTGTTTAAAAAAAAGTGGAATATTTTAAAATGTATATAGCCATATAAAAATAAAAACATCAAAAGAAAAAAAAAGTTTATACTAGAATATTGAAATAATGTTTTTTTATGGCCAATAGAAAAACAATTCCTTAAATATTATGCGTCTGATGTTGATGTTAAAACGATATTTTATCGAATAGACAGGAATGAAGAATAAATAATAGGAAAAAAAATGTAAAAATGAAAAATTACGATTTGGCCGAGAAATGAGCCCAGAGCGACTGACAAAAGAATAGTGAAGCCGTTTCTTGTGCGCGGCGTCCGGGCTCCGTCAGTGCTCTATAGGTTAATTAGAAACATTATCTTATTGGACCAAACTCTCTACAAAGCAGGCGAGATTCTCTTTGGGTTTGCACTAATCTGTTGTATGCTAGCGTCTCAGACAGCAGCCATCTATCAAAGTCATTTCTCGAGGGCCCCGTGGGTTTACATCTGTTCAGCCAACTGGAAAAAAAAATGTCATGCAAGCTGTGTAAATGAATTCTGCTCCTGCCACCATCATTACACACACATGCAGTCGTCTTGTACCGGGACAAAAGACACTTCCATGCGTGCGTATACACCGACAGCTGTCCAAGTACACACTATTACATTTAAAAGGGGATTTAAAGAAGAACTCCAGGTTTATTTTTTTGACAAATCATCCCCCTACCTAATAATTTATCACAGTTTGCACTCCTTTTTGAACCTCTATCTTGATTCCCAGCTCATTATCTTGCATAGTATTTGTCCATGCTCTGCTATAAATCCCATGATGCATCAGTGCAGCATCACACGACTAGCTAGAGCCAGTAACATCTCTGCCCGCCGGGAGTAACGGCGTGGTTATCCTCTCATCTATCAATATACAGTAAGGGAAGCTGAACTGTGATCTCCTGCATTACAACTGTGTGAAAGGACTGTGCAGTAATCATCATTATCAACGATAGGAGTTACTATCTCCACTGTGCCGAACTTTAGTGGTACAGTCCATGCGATTGAATCATAAAGAGAGTCTTCTAGCTTCTTTTAGCTTCCAGATTAACTTGCCTAATAGTTAATCGTCTTTTGGGTGGCATTTTAAAACGCAATCCTTAGTAATGATGACCCTTAGTAATCCCCTCACGCTGATCTGAGATCTAATAGGATGACGATTTGCTGAAAATTTGGAGCAGAAACGCAAAATAACGAAACGCTCAACTGACTTATTTGGACCTTTGCTCCGAAACATCTTCATTCGGATGCAAAAAAAAAAAATCGAAAACATTTTTTTTTTCAAAATTTTGACAGGTCTGCAATTGTGCCAAAAAATTGATACTCAATTTTCAGCAGGACACCATTTTTTTTCTTTAATTCTGCTACCAGAGATAGAGACAATCACGGTAATTAAGAATCTTTCTTTTTTTTTTAGGTTCTGACTAGTACAACAGCCGGGATCGTGGCCACTGTTCACCACCGTATCGTTTTCCTTGGCCACTTCCCTGATTTTTTACAGTATTTATTTATACCCTTTTCAGGATACAAAAATTTGTAAACAAAAGGCAAAAAAAGTGTAAATATGTGGAGATAGATTATAACAACGAGCAAGAGATGCAACAAAAAAAAAATGAATAAAAACATCCAAGAAATGGTGAGGGCATCATTTAAAGAAAATAGGTACTGCATCATGTACATGTAATATAGTATTAAAGTTGCCACAAAAGTCAAACTACGCTGAACTAGCAGGTCTTGGTGTCTTCACATTAATATGGCGGTAGACATTACTACGGTTTAATTAGTGATGTGAAAAATAAACATTGGCCGACCAAGGTGTGATATTGAATAATGCCTGTGGATGACCAAGGTATGAAAGGACGACCAAGGTATGAAAGGACGACCAAGGTATGAAATTAAACAATGCCTATGGCTGACTGTTGTGAATTCTGTGGCAGAGTTCACTCCTGTGGTCACAAGTGGTACTTCGGCTGATTCTCTCTGGGAGCTTCCGTTTGTGGAGGAAAGTGGTACTGCAGCTTCTGAGTTTCCTCCCTCAGGTGATCTGGTGAGGTCGTTAGCTGCTTCTCTACTTAACTCCACCTAATGCTTTGATTCATGCTTCCTGTCAATGTTCCAGTGTTGGACTTGTGTTTCTCTGGATCATTCCTGTGGCCTGCTGCTCTGCATAGCTAAGTGCTTCTTTGCTATTTGTTGCTATTTTTTCTGTCCAGCTTGTCTATTTGTTTTGCTGGAAGCTCTGGGACGCAAGGGGTGTACCTCTGTGCCGTTAGTTCGGTACGGAGGGTCTTTTTGCCCCCTTTGCGTGGTTTTCTTTAGGGTTTTGTGTAGACCGCAAAGTTATCTTTCCTATCCTCGTTCTGTCTAGAATATCGGGCCTCACTTTGCTGAATCTATTTCATCCCTACGTTTGTCTTTTCATCTTACTCACAGTCATTATATGTGGGGGGCTGCCTTTTCCTTTGGGGTATTTCTCTGAGGCAAGGTAGGCTTATTTTTCTATCTTCAGGCTAGTTAGTTTCTCAGGCTGTGCCGAGTTGCATAGAGAGCGTTAGGCGCAATCCACGGCTGCCTCTAGTTGTGTTTGGAGAGGATTAGGAATTGCGGTCTGCAGAGTTCCCACGTCTCAGAGCTCGTTCTGTTATTTTGGGTTGTTGTCAGATCACTGTGTGTGCTCTGATCGCTATGTACATTGTGTTCCTGAATTGCCTATCACAACAGCTGACCAAAGCGTGAAAGTAAACTGTGTCCTACAAACTCCATGCTCTGCCAATGTCACAGGTAAACTATTCCCGACCAATTTTTTTGTTCAGATTAGTCGATATTTTTTCAGACAATCTTTTTCCACTAAATAATTTGATCAAATTGCCATTTTACCAAAAATGTTTTTTATGGTTACACATAAGCTTAAAAGTGAGTATTCGTGTAATGGTAGAAAAGGGGAATCCTACGCTGCAGAACCCCTTTGCATCCTCGCCTTATTATTGCAGAAACCATTTTAGCGATTATTCCTCTACAGACACACTTGCCCAGTGGGAGAAGATATCGGCACAAGTCCTCTCCTAAACTCCCAGCCAGTCCCCGAATCACTACTTTATTTTCCCAAACTCCATGTCTGACGCTCCCCCCCGAGACCCTGACGTATCATCACCGCTGCGTCTTATTACCCCCCCCACTTCTCGTGTAGAGCTCCTTTAAGGACTGAGCCGATAGTTTCCCTTATTCTGAGTTGATGGATGCAAAGTATTCGTGTTGGTGATTGTAATTGTCAGAAAAGCTGCTCGGTAAGGAAAAGACCGGTAGCCAAAGTAGATGTAGCCAAATTGGCACGGCCGAGGAAATTTCACTCCGGCTGATTAAATCAATGGAAAGGCTGAGCAGGAAAACGTCAGCGCGACTTCAAGTCAGATTTTTTTTTCTTTTAACAAAAAAATAATCTAAAAAATCAATGTACTTTCTTCTGTAATAGCTAAATGCAGAGATTACCGACAACTGATTATGTACAACTGAGGATTGTGAACAACCTGGACAAAAACAAATATAGTAGTTATATTCTTGTACATAGGGGCAGTATTATAGTAGTTATATTCTTGTATATAGGAGCAGTATTATAGTAGTTATATTCTTGTACATAGGAGCAGTATTATAGTAGTTATATTCTTGTATATAGGAGCAGTATTATAGTAGTTATATTCTTGTACATAGGAGCAGTATTATAGTAGTTATATTCTTGTACATAGGTGCAGTATTATAGTAGTTATATTCTTGTACATAGGAGCAGTATTATAGTAGTTATATTCTTGTACATAGGGGCAGTATTATAGTAGTTATATTCTTGTACAGAGGAGCAGTATTATAGTAGTTATATTCTTGTACAGAGGAGCAGTATTATAGTAGTTATATTCTTTTACATAGGAGCAGTATTATAGTAGTTATATTCTTGTACAGAGGAGCAGTATTATAGTAGTTATATTCTTGTACATAGGAGCAGTATTATAGTAGTTATATTCTTGTACATGGGGCAGTATTATAGTAGTTATATTCTTGTACATGGGGCAGTATTATAGTAGTTATATTCTTGTACATAGGAGCAGTACTATAGTAGTTATATTCTTGTACATGGGGCAGTATTATAGTAGTTATATTCTTGTACATAGGAGCAGTATTATAGTAGTTATATTCTTGTACATGGGGCAGTATTATAGCAGTTATATTCTTGTACAGAGGAGCAGTATTATAGTAGTTATATTCTTGTACATGGGGCAGTATTATAGTAGTTATATTCTTGTACATGGGGCAGTATTATAGTAGTTATATTCTTGTACATGGGGCAGTATTATAGCAGTTATATTCTTGTACAGAGGAGCAGTATTATAGTAGTTATATTCTTGTACATGGGGCAGTATTATAGTAGTTATATTCTTGTACATAGGAGCAGTATTATAGTAGTTATATTCTTGTACATGGGGCAGTATTATAGTAGTTATATTCTTGTACATAGTAGCAGTATTATAGTAGTTATATTCTTGTACATGGGGCAGTATTATAGCAGTTATATTCTTGTACATAGGAGCAGTATTATAGTAGTTATATTCTTGTACATAGGAGCAGTATTATAGTAGTTATATTCTTGTACAGAGGAGCAGTATTATAGCAGTTATATTCTTGTACAGAGGAGCAGTATTATAGTAGTTATATTCTTGTACATGGGGCAGTATTATAGCAGTTATATTCTTGTACATAGGAGCAGTATTATAGTAGTTATATTCTTGTACATAGGGGCAGTATTATAGTAGTTATATTCTTGTACAGAGGAGCAGTATTATAGTAGTTATATTCTTTTACATAGGAGCAGTATTATAGTAGTTATATTCTTGTACAGAGGAGCAGTATTATAGTAGTTATATTCTTGTACATAGGAGCAGTATTATAGTAGTTATATTCTTGTACATGGGGCAGTATTATAGTAGTTATATGCTTGTACATAGGAGCAGTATTATAGTAGTTATATTCTTGTACATGGGGCAGTATTATAGCAGTTATATTCTTGTACATAGGGGCAGTATTATAGTAGTTATATTCTTGTACATAGGGGCAGTATTATAGTAGTTATATTCTTGTACATAGGAGCAGTATTATAGTAGTTATATTCTTGTACATAGGAGCAGTATTATAGTAGTCATATTCTTGTACATAGGAGCAGTATTATAGTAGTTATATTCTTGTACATAGGGGCAGTATTATAGTAGTTATATTCCAGTACATAGGGAGCAGTATTATAGTAGTTATATTCTTCTACATAGGGGCAGTATTATAGTAGTTGTATTCTTGTACATAGGAGTAGTATTATAGTAGTTATATTCTTGTACATAGGGGCAGTATTATAGTAGTTATATTCTAGTACATAGGAGCAGTATTATAGTAGTTATATTCTTGTACATAGGGGCAGTATTATAGTAGTTATATTCTTGTACATAGGGGCAGTATTACAGTAGTTATATTCTTGTACATAGGAGCAGTATTATAGTAGTTATATTCTAGTACATAGGGGCAGTATTATAGTAGTTATATTCTTGTACATAGGGGCAGTATTACAGTAGTTATATTCTTGTACATAGGAGCAGTATTATAGTAGTTATATTCTAGTACATAGGGGCAGTATTATAGTAGTTATATTCTAGTACATAGGGGCAGTATTATAGTAGTTATATTCTTGTACATAGGAGCAGTATTATAGTAGTTATATTCTTGTACATAGGGGCAGTATTACAGTAGTTATATTCTTGTACATAGGAGCAGTATTATAGTAGTTATATTCTAGTACATAGGGGCAGTATTATAGTAGTTATATTCTAGTACATAGGGGCAGTATTATAGTAGTTATATTCTTGTACATAGGAGCAGTATTATAGTAGTTATATTCTTGTACATAGGGGCAGTATTATAGTAGTTATATTCTTGTACATAGGAGCAGTATTATAGTAGTTATATTCTTGTACATAGGAGCAGTATTATAGTAGTTATATTCTTGTACATAGGAGCAGTATTATAGTAGTTATATTCTTGTACATAGGGGCAGTATTATAGGGGAGCAGAAGAGGGACTAGAAGTCTCAGCTATGCATAAAATAGTAGACTTTTACAACTTTTTTCCATTAGTTACTTGGAGAAGAAAACATGAGCAGTTGGAAGTTTTCAGCCTTATAAAACTGAAGATGTCAGTCTGAACGTCAGAACACAAATTCGGAATAACTTTGGACAAGTGATCGGCCTTTGGGGATGTGAGTGGCCATGAACTCCGGCACTGTCACAGGCGAGGGGAGCACGACGTCTGTCGCGCTACATGACAAGTTTGTAAATAAAAATGGCAGAATTCTGAAAGCCGACGGTTACAAGTTTATCCTCTTGATCTATACATAAAAATCCAGTAAAATGTAATGGAATGGAGTTTTCTGGTTTTATGTCAACAATATTTCATCTTCGGTTCAGACAGAAGCAACATTGCTCAACACGGACATAGTAACAGCAAAAGGAAAAGCCGTGCGATGATGGAAATCACAGGATGATGGCGTGTTCGTCATCTGGAAATGATGAAAAAAATGGAAACAAAATATCCTGATTTCTGATCCCGCACCTCCACCCTCGGCTGCTATCACCGAGGTCATTAATGGTCATCTTAGGAAGGTTCTGCCGCTGAACAGAGAGGGGCGAACCCGAAGAGTAAAGTTTGATGTCCGTACTGAACACCTGCTATTCGGGAGCAGACACCAAACACGGACTTGTAACTGATCAGCCGAACCCGCTGAATCCGAATATCCAGGGGGTCCCCCCATCTCTACCACTGAATGCACTTGGTCAAATCATCAAGATCCTCTGCTGGCAGCTCCTGTGTAATCACCGACCAATGACGTCCCTGATGTGCTCTATGGATGCATATCAATTATTTTTATGGCTTAATAAAGGGCCTGCTCTGCCAAAACATTGTGATTTTTCTGTACTAATAAAGCTACCAAAAAGATGACGTCTGGTGCCCTGGTTCACTGATTTACCTGTATTGCTAGAACCTTATGGAGGGTTTCACTTAGTGTGCACAGACAACAGAGTCGTGCACCGAACTCAGCTATTCCAAGAATAAGTATGCAGGGAACACCCTCATAAGACCTGCTGTATACCAAGAACACCCGATAACACTTGCCGTATACAGGGAACACCGCATAAGACCTGATGTAACCCAGGAACACCCAAGACCTGCCGTATAAAGGGAACACACCACAAGACCCGCAGTATACAGGGAACTCCCCACAAGACCTGTCATATACAGGGGACTCCCCACAATAAACGCCGTATACAGGGAACACCTCACAAGACCCGCAGTATACCTGGGAACACCCCACAATAAATGCCGTATACAGGGAACACACCACATAAGACCTGATGTAACCCAGGAACACCCAAGACCTGCCGTATACAGGGAACACCACAAGACCTGCCGTATACAGGGAACTCCACACAAGACCTGCCGTATACAGGGAACTCCACACAAGACCTGCCGTATACAGGGAACTCCACACAAGACCTGCCGTATACAGGGAACTCCACACAAGACCTGCCGTATACAGGGAACTCCACACAAGACCTGCCGTATACAGGGAACTCCACACAAGACCTGCCGTATACAGGGAACTCCCCACAAGACCTGCCGTATACAGGGAACTCCACACAAGACCTGCCGTATACAGGGAACTCCACACAAGACCTGCCGTATACAGGGAACTCCACACAAGACCTGCCGTATACAGGGAACTCCACACAAGACCTGCCGTATACAGGGAACACCCCACAAGACCTGTTGTATACAGGGAACTCCCCACAAGACCTGTTGTATACAGGGAACTCCCCACAAGACCTGTTGTATACAGGGAACTCCCCACAAGACCTGTTGTATACAGGGAACTCCCCACAAGACCTGTTGTATACAGGGAACTCCCCACAAGACCTGTTGTATACAGGGAACTCCCCACAAGACCTGTTGTATACAGGGAACTCCCCACAAGACCTGTTGTATACAGGGAACTCCCCACAAGACCTGTTGTATACAGGGAACTCCCCACAATAAATGCCGTATACAGGGAACACACCACATAAGACCTGATGTAACCCAGGAACACCCAAGACCTGCCGTATACAGGGAACTCCACACAAGACCTGCCATATACAAGGATCAGCCCACAAGACCTGCAGAATACCGGGAACACCCCACAAGACCCGCAGTATACCGGGAACACCCCACAAGACCCGCAGTATACTGGGAACACCCCACAGGACATGCCGTATACCGGGAACACCCCACAAGACCTACAGAATACCGGGAACACCTTTTCCAAGGTAAATAAATTAAATAAATAAATCCAATACATAAATTTGTATAATGTGTATATAAATTATGCAAAGTATATAAATATGTACATAAGAAAAGACATACCTGGCCGGCAACTTTACACATCATGACCCAGATATTCTGCCCCTCACTCCTCAGGTTGCTGCTGACGTTCTGCAGATCATCCAGAGCTTCACAGAGCTACAAATAAAAGAACAGTTCTTGTATTATCCATTGCAATAACATCCATAAATTATGTCCTGTACTAAAGCTGACCTTTTTGGAAGAAAAAGGGCCGTCTTCATGAGAACCGCCACAAGAAAAGTAAAAATGCGCTGCACTGGGGATGGAGATATTCACAGTTATTTTACTTCAGCATTTGGCAGCTCAGTTATTGTGACGAGATCTGAGGCTGTGAATAAAGTGGAGGAGCCATGAAGAACGAACGTGGAGGAGCCATGAAGAACGAACGTGGAGGAGCCATGAAGAACGAACGTGGAGGAGCCATGAAGAACGAACGTGGAGGAGCCATGAAGAACGAACGTGGAGGAGCCATGAAGAACGAACGTGGAGGAGCCATGAAGAACGAACGTGGAGGAGCCATGAAGAACGAACGTGGAGGAGCCATGAAGAACGAACGTGGAGGAGCCATGAAGAACGAACGTGGAGGAGCCATGAAGAACGAACGTGGAGGAGCCATGAAGAACGAACATGGAGGAACCATGAAGAACAAACGTGGAAGAGCCATGAAGAACAAACGTGGAAGAGCCATGAAGAACGAACGTGGAGGAGCCATGAAGAACGAACGTGGAGGAGCCATGAAGAACGAACGTGGAGGAGCCATGAAGAACAAACGTGGAGGAGCCATGAAGAAAGTCACTAATCGAGCAGATCTCCATGTATGGAAAGGACATGGCTACATAATCAGCGTCCAACGGAGGAGGTTTAAATTAGGTGACACTTATCAAGGGTGCAAACACTTTTGCCATTTAGACTTCAACTTTGCATCACTTTCCACCTTAAATCTATTCAGAAATGTAGTGTGTATGTACCAGACAGGTAGGTCTCTCACACAATTAACCCATCGAGCTCCAATCCATTCCTATATATTGTGAACCTCTACATTTACTTTTCATCCAGCCCACCCCTCTCGCGGACAGACCCAGCCCTCCCGCGGATAGACCATATCTCTCAGCTCGGCCCAACCATCTCCATACATTGATCTTGTCTGCATCCAACCATGTAGCTGATATTGATCTTCGCAGATTGGTCCATCTATCGCAGATCTATCCTGTTATCTCTGTATAGCGATCTGAATGCTCGTTGCAGCCATGTATGAGCCACCTCTAGCACAGTCGCACCCATCCACCCTTCTCATACCCATCCACCCTTCTCATGTCTCCCACACACACACATCTATTACAAGTCTCTGATCAGGGACGTCACCGTCCTCTTGGACCCTTTTATAACCGTATTATTTCATTTCTATCTATAGAAACGAGTGAGATGCAGAAGTGATATGGGGACTGCATGGGCTGTGAGTTATCAATGGTCTGTTTTACTGGCGGACACCCCGGAGTCTGGGGCTTGTCATTGTAAAGCCGCTGATAAAGCAGATTTCAAAGGGATAACACAAAATAATCCTTCAAAGCAGAAACACATAAATCACGGCCGGCCGGCACATCTCTGCATTAATATTCCGGGCGGCGAGCGGCGCAGCGCTGATGTGAGACACTACCAACCTTGTTATACTCGATGTGCAGCTTCTCCTGCTCGTTTTCTAATTTGTCCTTTATGTTCTTTTGCTCGGCCATGTTTTCCTGCAACTGCATCATCCGCATATTCCTCTCTGATATACAAAAAAAATATAGAAAAATCACAAAATGCTTTTGATGGGGGCGAAGCTGCAGTGATTGACAGGTGAATGCCAAAATATACACAGGAAATGGCGGGTGAGAGAGATACAGCGGGTGAGCAAGAGACCGAGCAACATAGAGAGACCAGGCCATGGATAGAGGGAGAGAGCGCAGGCCATGGATAAAGAGAGAGAGCGCGGGCCATGGATAGAGGGAGAGAGCACAGGCCATGGATAAAGGGAGAGAGAGCGGGCCATGGATAGAGGGAGAGAGCGCGGGCCATGGATAGAGGGAGAGGGAGAGAGCGCGGGCCATGGATAGATGGAGAGAGCACGGGCCATGGATAGATGGAGAGAGCGCGGGCCATGGATAAAGGGAGAGAGCGCGGGCCATGGATAGAGGGAGAGAGCGCAGGCCATGGATAAAGGGAGAGAGCGCGGGCCATGGATAAAGGGAGAGAGCGCGGGCCATGGATAGAGGGAGAGAGCGCGGGCCATGGATAGAGGGAGAGAGCGCGGGCCATGGATAAAGGGAGAGAGCGCGCGGACCATAGATAGAGGGAGAGAGCGCGCGGGCCATGGATAGAGGGAGAGAGCGCGGGCCATGGATAGAGGGAGAGAGCGCGGGCCATGGATAGAGGGAGAGAGCGTGGGCCATGGATAGAGGGAGAGAGCGCGGGCCATGGATAGAGGAAGAGAGCGCAGGCCATGGATAGAGGAAGAGAGCGCGGGCCATGGATAGAGGGAGAGAGCGCGGGCCATGGATAGGGTGAGAGAGCGTGGGCCATGGATAGAGGGAGAGAGCGCGGGCCATGGATAGAGGCAGAGGGAGAGAGCATGGGCCATGGATAGAGGGAGAGAGCGCGGGCCATGGATAGAGGGAGAGAGCGCAGGCCATGGATAAAGGGAGAGAGCGCGGGCCATGGATAGAGGGAGAGAGCGCGGGCCATGGATAGAAGGGAGAGAGCGCGGGCCATGGATAGAAGGGAGAGAGCGGGCCATGGATAGAAGGGAGAGAGCGCGGGCCATGGATAGAGGGGAAGAGAGCGCGGGCCATGGATAGAGGGAGAGAGCGCGGGCCATGGATAGAGGGAGAGCGTGGGCCATGGATAGAAGGGAGAGAGCGCGGGCCATGGATAGAGGAAGAGAGCGCAGGCCATGGATAGAGGAAGAGAGCGCGGGCCATGGATAGAGGGAGAGAGCGCGGGCCATGGATAGAGGGAGAGAGCGCGGGCCATGGATAAAGGGAGAGAGCGCGCGGACCATAGATAGAGGGAGAGAGCGCGCGGGCCATGGATAGAGGGAGAGAGCGCGGGCCATGGATAGAGGCAGAGGGAGAGAGCATGGGCCATGGATAGAGGGAGAGAGCGCGGGCCATGGATAGAGGGAGAGAGCGCAGGCCATGGATAAAGGGAGAGAGCGCGGGCCATGGATAGAGGGAGAGAGCGCGGGCCATGGATAGAAGGGAGAGAGCGCGGGCCATGGATAGAAGGGAGAGAGCGGGCCATGGATAGAAGGGAGAGAGCGCGGGCCATGGATAGAGGGGAAGAGAGCGTGGGCCATGGATAGAGGGAGAGAGCGTGGGCCATGGATAGAGGGAGAGCGTGGGCCATGGATAGAAGGGAGAGAGCGCGGGCCATGGATAGAAGGGAGAGAGCGCGGGCCATGGATAGAAGGGAGAGAGAGCGGGCCATGGATAGAAGGGAGAGAGAGCGGGCCATGGATAGAAGGGAGAGAGAGCGGGCCATGGATAGAGGCAGAGGGAGAGCGCATGGGCCATGGATAGAGGGAGAGAGCGCGGGCCATGGATAGAGGGAGAGAGCGCGGGCCATGGATAGAGGGAGACAGCCCGGGCCATGGATAGAGGGGAAGAGAGCGTGGGCCA
This sequence comes from Ranitomeya imitator, assembly GCF_032444005.1. Taxonomy (NCBI): domain Eukaryota; kingdom Metazoa; phylum Chordata; class Amphibia; order Anura; family Dendrobatidae; genus Ranitomeya; species Ranitomeya imitator. Next base: position 24,994,081 of record NC_091287.1, read on the forward strand.
TGGATAGAGGGAGAGAGCGCGGGCCATGGATAGAGGGAGACAGCCCGGGCCATGGATAGAGGGGAAGAGAGCGCGGGCCATGGATAGAGGGAGAGAGCGCGGGCCATGGATAGAGGGAGAGAGCGCGGGCAATGGATAGAGGGGAAGAGAGCGTGGGCCATGGATAGAGGGAGAGAGCGCGGGCCATGGATAGAGGGGAAGAGAGCGTGGGCCATGGATAGAGGGAGAGAGTGCGGGCCATGTATAAAGGGAGAGAGCGCGGGCCATGTATAAAGGGGGAGAGCGCGGGCCATGGATAAAGGGAGAGAGCGCGGGCCATGGATAGAGGGGAAGAGAGCGTGGGCCATGGATAGAGGGAGAGAGCGCGGGCCATGTATAAAGGGAGAGAGCGCGGGCCATGTATAAAGGGGGAGAGCGCGGGCCATGGATAAAGGGAGAGAGCGCGGGCCATGGATAAAGGGAGAGAGCGCGGGCCAAGGATAGAGGGAGAGAGCGCAGGCCATGGATAAAGGGAGAGAGCGCGGGCCATAAATAGAGGGAGAGAGCGCGGGCCATAAATAGAGGGAGAGAGCGCAGGCCATGGATAGAGGGAGAGAGCGCGGGCCATAGATAGAGGGAGAGAGCGCGGGCCATGGATAGAGGGAGAGAGCGCGGACCATGGATAGAGGGAGAAAGCGCGGGCCATGGATAGAGGGAGAAAGCGCAGGCCATGGATAGAAGGAGAGAGCACAGGCCATGGATAGAGGGAGAGAGCGCGGGCCATGGATAGAGGGAGAGAGCGCAGGCCATGGATAGAGGGAGAGAGCGCGGGCCATGGATAGAGGAAGAGAGCGCAGGCCATGGATAGAGGAAGAGAGCGCGGGCCATGGATAGAGGGAGAGAGCGCGGGCCATGGATAGAGGCAGAGGGAGAGAGCATGGGCCATGGATAGAGGGAGAGAGCGCGGGCCATGGATAGAGGGAGAGAGCGCAGGCCATGGATAAAGGGAGAGAGCGCGGGCCATGGATAGAGGGAGAGAGCGCGGGCCATGGATAGAAGGGAGAGAGCGCGGGCCATGGATAGAAGGGAGAGAGCGGGCCATGGATAGAAGGGAGAGAGCGCGGGCCATGGATAGAGGGGAAGAGAGCGTGGGCCATGGATAGAGGGAGAGAGCGCAGGCCATGGATAAAGGGAGAGAGCGCGGGCCATAAATAGAGGGAGAGAGCGCGGGCCATAAATAGAGGGAGAGAGCGCAGGCCATGGATAGAGGGAGAGAGCGCGGGCCATAGATAGAGGGAGAGAGCGCGGGCCATGGATAGAGGGAGAGAGCGCGGACCATGGATAGAGGGAGAAAGCGCGGGCCATGGATAGAGGGAGAAAGCGCAGGCCATGGATAGAAGGAGAGAGCACAGGCCATGGATAGAGGGAGAGAGCGCGGGCCATGGATAGAGGGAGAGAGCGCAGGCCATGGATAGAGGGAGAGAGCGCGGGCCATGGATAGAGGAAGAGAGCGCAGGCCATGGATAGAGGAAGAGAGCGCGGGCCATGGATAGAGGGAGAGAGCGCGGGCCATGGATAGAGGCAGAGGGAGAGAGCATGGGCCATGGATAGAGGGAGAGAGCGCGGGCCATGGATAGAGGGAGAGAGCGCAGGCCATGGATAAAGGGAGAGAGCGCGGGCCATGGATAGAGGGAGAGAGCGCGGGCCATGGATAGAGGCAGAGGGAGAGAGCATGGGCCATGGATAGAGGGAGAGAGCGCGGGCCATGGCTAGAGGGAGAGAGCGCGGGCCATGGATAGAGGCAGAGGGAGAGAGCATGGGCCATGGATAGAGGGAGAGAGCGCGGGCCATGGATAGAGGGAGAGAGCGCGGGCCATGGATAGAGGGAGAGAGCGCGGGCCATGGATAGAGGGAGAGAGCGCGGGCCATGGATAGAGGGAGAGAGCGCGGGCCATGGATAGAGGGAGAGAGCGCGGGCCATGGATAGGGTGAGAGATCGTGGGCCATGAATAGGGTGAGAGATCGTGGGCCATGAATAGAGGGAGTGAGAGAGCACGGCCATGGATAGGGAGAGAGCATGGGCCATGGATAGAGGGAGAGAGCGCAGGCCATGGATAGAGGGAGAGAGCGCGGGCCATGGATAGGGTGAGAGATCGTGGGCCATGAATAGAGGGAGTGAGAGAGCACGGCCATGGATAGGGAGAGAGCATGGGCCATGGTTAGAGAGACAGAGCGCGGGCCATGGATAGAGGGAGAAAGAGAGAGAGAGCGGGCCATGGATAGAGGGAGAAAGAGAGAGAGCGCGGGCCATGGATAGAGGGAGAGAGCGCGGGCCATGGATAGAGGGAGAGAAAGCACGCGGGCCACAGATAGAGACAGAGGGAGAGAGAGGGCAGGTCAGGATAGAGGAAGAGAAGGATGAAAGAAACTGAAAAATAAAATAATGGGAAAGAGGGTAATGGAGTAAGCAAGGAGGATGAGTAGTGTGAGAGCCATGGAAACAGGCAGCAAGCTAGAAGGAGAAGAGACGCGGAGGAGGGACAAGACAGACGGCGGAGGAGGGACAAGACAGACGGCGGAGGAGGGACAAGACAGACGGCGGAGGAGGGACAAGACAGACGGCGGAGGAGGGACAAGACAGACGGCGGAGGAGGGACAAGACAGACGGCGGAGGAGGGACAAGACAGACGACGGAGGAGGGACAAGACAGACGGCGGAGGAGGGACAAGACAGACGGCGGAGGAGGGACAAGACAGACGGCGGAGGAGGGACAAGACAGACGGCGGAGGAGGGACAAGACAGACGGCGGAGGAGGGACAAGACAGACGGCGGAGGAGGGACAAGACAGACGGCGGAGGAGGGACAAGACAGACGGCGGAGGAGGGACAAGACAGACGGCGGAGGAGGGACAAGACAGACGGCGGAGGATGGACAAGACAGACGGCGGAGGAGGGACAAGACAGACGGCGGAGGAGGGACAAGACAGACGGCGGAGGAGGGACAAGACAGACGGCGGAGGAGGGACAAGACAGACGGCGGAGGAGGACAAGACAGACGGCGGAGGAGGACAAGAAAGACGGCGGAGGAGGACACGAGAGATGGCGGAGGAGGACAAGAAAGACGGCGGAGGAGGACACGAGAGACGGCGAGGGGAACAAACTCCTCTTACCCAGGTAGTAGTTGACAAAGTCTGCAGTGAGCGCGGGCTGCTTGTGCTTCCTCCTGCCATCTACACTGGAGCTGGTGTCTGAATTATCCACCGGGAAGATGTCTGTGCTGATCCCCATCAGTTCGGCTTTGCGCATCAGTTTCCGTATGGCAGAGGCGCTGCTGGTCAGCGGGCGCGGCAGCTTCTCTCTCGGGACCCAGGCTTGGGGTCTCGTATTACGAGTCAGCTCCGACTTCACTCTGTACTGCTGTAATCGGGTGGAGATCCGAGCCTGAAGAGATACAGAAACGGTTCCCTAAGAAACCATCAGCAGATTATAGGCTGTAACTCATGAAGATCGGGGATGGGATGATGACTACAAAATGTCACAAAACAGACGGATTATATGTCAGTTCCCCGCTGTCCCTAACACACATTAATTCAGATTATTACAGCTACACTGTGGACACTCTGCAATATAAAATTATTATATCAGACCATTATATTTTATGCTCTGAGGTTTACAATAGACCATGTGGCACTACGACACCATCAGCAGAATAGTGAGTGCAGCTCTGGAGTATAATACAGGATGTAACTCAGGATCAGTAATGTAATGTATGTACACAGTGACTGCACCAGCAGAATAGTGAGTACAGCTCTGGAGTATAATACAGGATGTAACTCAGGATCAGTAATGTAATGTATGTACACAGTGACTGCACCAGCAGAATAGTGAGTACAGCTCTGCGGTATAATACAGGATGTAACTCAGGATTAGTAATGTAATGTATGTACACAGTGACTGCACCAGCAGAATAGTGAGTGCAGCTGCACCAGCAGAATAGTGAGTGCAGCTCTGGAGTATAATACAGGATGTAACTCAGGATCAGTAATGTAATGTAGGTACACAGTGACTGCACCAGCAGAATAGTGAGTGCAGCTCTGGAGTATAATACAGGATATAACTCAGGATCAGTAATGTAATGTATGTACACAGTAACTGCACCAGCAGAATAGTGAGTGCAGCTCTGGGGTATAATACAGGATATAACTCAGGATCAGTAATGTAATGTATGTACACAGTGACTGCACCAGCAGAATAGTGAGCGCAGCTCTGGGGTATAATACAGGATGTAACTCAGGATCAGTAATGTAATGTATGTACACAGTGACTGCACCAGCAGAATAGTGAGTGCAGCTCTGGGGTATAATGCAGGATGTAACTCAGGATCAGTAATGTAATGTATGTACACAGTGACTGCACCAGCAGAATAGTGAGTGCAGCTCTGGGGTATAATGCAGGATGTAACTCAGGATCAGTAATGTAATGTATGTACACAGTGACTGCACCAGCAGAACAGTGAGTGCAGCTCTGGAGTATAATACAGGATGCAATGAACATGTTGTGGCATCATATGATTAGATTGACATTCAGAGGCTTAATGAAGCGTTTGTAATTTTATGCAGACTAAATATATGCTCCCATTCAAAGACTCCTATGATCAAACATAACAAGTCCCCGGTGAAGTGAATGACCTTAGCTGTGGATTTGCGGATGCTGCGCCTCTTTTCATGGGGAATTATCACTGACGATCCATTAATACCTGCGCTTCTGGCGTGAGATGCTTCTCCCTTTCCTTCAAGGACACTTTGCAGTAGGACTGTAGAGCCAGATAGTTTTTCCTCTTCCATTTTCTGTCGAAGCGGTCTGCGTGCTGCTTGCAATAGGCAAAGAAAGGATCCGCGATCTCCTGCCGGAAGAGATTAAGAGTCGCCGGTGACATTCCTATTCAGGTGGTGGATGTACATTATATGTGGCCCTGCGTGGGGCGCCAGCTGCACTTCTATACTTGCTGACTGTTTTTACTATATGTAAGCAGTGATGCAGGGTAAAGCATCTCCCCATTGGGTGTCTGCAGAGTAGGCAGCGCAGCTAGAGGAAGAACCAAGAAAGGGACAACGAAGCTGCAACATGGGGTAGTGAGCTATAGGGAAGGCAAGCAACCATAGGAATGGATGGGGAATAGGCATGAAACTCGATTTACACTTTATGATTATTGTGAACATTGCAAGATGATTGCTAAATGCACATCTAAATGGGCTGCTGATCATAACACAAAAGAGCAAAACTCTTGTTTGTAGGGTGAAATGAACTTCTGGTTTGCACTAAAGATGATGGTTCCCTGCAGCACATTTCCTTGTGTAAACAGGACCTGTGCTGCCGAGAACAATGGCAGCTTATGTACACTGAGTGATTTATTACATCTGTGTACATAGGCCACAACAGCCAATCAGCAAGCAAGTAGTTTAGTGCCGCCAGTCTGCAGGTGTAAAGGGGCTCTAGCAGCAAACAAGTAGCTGTTTAGTGCCGCCGGTCTGCAGGTGTAAAGGGGCTCTAGCAGCAAACAAGTAGCTGTTTAGTGCCGCGAGTCTGCAGGTGTAAAGGGGCTCTAGCGACAAACAAGTAGCTGTTTAGTGCCGCCAGTCTGCAGGTGTAAAGGGGCTCTAGCAGCAAACAAGTAGCTGTTTAGTGCCGCCGGTCTGCAGGTGTAAAGGGGCTCTAGCGACAAACAAGTAGCTGTTTAGTGCCGCCAGTCTGCAGGTGTAAAGGGGCTCTAGCGACAAACAAGTAGCTGTTTAGTGCCGCCAGTCTGCAGGTGTAAAGGGGCTCTAGCAGCAAACAAGTAGCTGTTTAGTGCCGCCAGTCTGCAGGTGTAAAGGGGCTCTAGCGGCAAACAAGTAGCTGTTTAGTGCCGCCAGTCTGCAGATGGAAAGGGGCTCTTGTAGCAAACAAATAGCCGTTTAGTGCCGACGGTCTGCGGGTGTTAAGGGACTCTAGCGGCAAACAAGTAGCCGTTTAGTGCCGCCGGTCTGCGGGTGTTAAGGGAGTCTAGCGGCAAACAAGTAGCCGTTTAGTGCCGCCGGTCTGCAGGTGTAAAGGGGCTGTAGCAGCAAACAAGTAGCCGTTTAGTGCCGCTAGTCTGCAGGTGTAAAGGGGCTCTAGCAGCAAACAAGTAGTCGTTTAGTGACGCCAGTCTGCAGGTGTAAAGGGGCTCTAGCAGCAAACAAGTAGCCGTTTAGTGACGCCGGTCTGCAGGTGTAAAGGGACTCTAGCGGCAAACAAGTAGCTGTTTAGTGCCGCCAGTCTGCAGGTGTAAAGGGGCTCTAGCGACAAACAAGTAGCTGTTTAGTGCCGCCAGTCTGCAGGTGTAAAGGGGCTCTAGCAGCAAACAAGTAGCTGTTTAGTGCCGCCAGTCTGCAGGTGTAAAGGGGCTCTAGCGGCAAACAAGTAGCTGTTTAGTGCCGCCAGTCTGCAGATGGAAAGGGGCTCTTGTAGCAAACAAATAGCCGTTTAGTGCCGACGGTCTGCGGGTGTTAAGGGACTCTAGCGGCAAACAAGTAGCCGTTTAGTGCCGCCGGTCTGCGGGTGTTAAGGGAGTCTAGCGGCAAACAAGTAGCCGTTTAGTGCCGCCGGTCTGCAGGTGTAAAGGGGCTGTAGCAGCAAACAAGTAGCCGTTTAGTGCCGCTAGTCTGCAGGTGTAAAGGGGCTCTAGCAGCAAACAAGTAGTCGTTTAGTGACGCCAGTCTGCAGGTGTAAAGGGGCTCTAGCAGCAAACAAGTAGCCGTTTAGTGACGCCGGTCTGCAGGTGTAAAGGGACTCTAGCGGCAAACAAGTAGCTGTTTAGGGACGCTAGTCTGCAGGTGTAAAGGGGCTCTAGCAGCAAACAAGTAGCCGATTAGTGCCGCTAGTCTGCAGGTGTAAAAGGGCTCTAGCAGCAAACAAGTAGCTGTTTAGTGCCGCCAGTCTGCAGATGTAAAGGGGCTCTAGCAGCAAACAAGTAGCCGTTTAGTGCCGCCAGTCTGCAGGTGTAAAGGGGCTCTAGCAGCAAACAAGTAGCCGTTTAGTGCCGCCAGTCTGCAGGTGTAAAGGGGCTCTAGCAGCAAACAAGTAGCCGTTTAGTGTCGCCAGTCTGCAGGTGTAATGGGGCTCTAGCAGCAAACAAGTAGCCGTTTAGTGACGCTAGTCTGCAGGTGTAAAGGGACTCTAGCAGCAAACAAGTAGCCGTTTAGTGCCGCCAGTCTGCAGGTGTAAAGGAGCTCTAGCAGCAAACAAGTAGCCGTTTAGTGTCGCCAGTCTGCAGGTGTAATGGGGCTCTAGCAGCAAACAAGTAGCCGTTTAGTGACGCTAGTCTGCAGGTGTAAAGGGACTCTAGCAGCAAACAAGTAGCCGATTAGTGACGCTAGTCTGCAGGTGTAAAGGGACTCTAGCAGCAAACAAGTAGCCGATTAGTGCCGCTAGTCTGCAGGTGTAATGGGGCTCTAGCAGCAAACAAGTAGCTGTTTAGTGCCGCCAGTCTGCAGATGTAAAGGGGCTCTAGCAGCAAACAAGTAGCCGTTTAGTGACGCCGGTCTGCAGGTGTAAAGGAGCTCTAGCAGCAAACAAGTAGCTGTTTAGTGCCGCCAGTCTGCAGGTGTAATGGGGCTCTAGCAGCAAACAAGTAGCCGTTTAGTGTCGCCAGTCTGCAGGTGTAAAGGGGCTCTAGCAGCAAACAAGTAGCCGTTTAGTGTCGCCAGTCTGCAGGTGTAATGGGGCTCTAGCAGCAAACAAGTAGCCGTTTAGTGACGCTAGTCTGCAGGTGTAAAGGGGCTCTAGCAGCAAACAAGTAGCAGTTTAGAGCCGCTAGTCTGCAGGTGTAAAGGGGCTCTAGCAGCAAACAAGTAGCCGTTTAGTGACGCTAGTCTGCAGGCTGCAGGTGTAAAGGGGCTCTAGCAGCAAACAAGTAGCCGTTTAGTGACGCCGGTCTGCAGGTGTAAAGTGATCTTAACAAAAGCAAAAAGCCATTGAACAGAAGAGGTGCGATAGGGGCTGAAACAAAAGAGGTGAGAAGACATCATGAAGAGGGTGAGGCTGCATAAAAACAAGGGCGACATAGCAAGAGATGAAAAACCACTGCCACTAATTCAAGAAACTTCCAAGTTTGAAAGTTAAGCAAAAAAGAAGAAAAGTAAAACACATGCAATATAATGGAATAGGGCGAATAACCGGGACGATATGAGAAGTCACGTTTCCACTTAAGTTCGTAAAGCGACATTGGAGCAGCAGCACTTTCATCCCAGGCCATTTACCAGGCAGCCGCACTCTGGGCGATTTTATCCCCTCTGTCTACATCACGGCTTAATTTTTTTTTAGCAGAATGTTTTGCCTTATTTTTTTCTTAATGCTTTGCTTACAATTTGTTAAGCAATCTTCAAAAGAAGTGCGGCGGGTAATTTACCTCTTCGGCGGCGGCTTCTGAGAGCAAGCCTTCCTTCTGGGCACAAGTCACATGAAAGTAAGCTCTGCACATCCCTGCGTCGCAGCTGATACACACTCCTGTCCTGGCGAATCGCGGATCTTCACAGAAGCTGCATTCCTACGGAAAAATGAAAATCTAAGCTCACCACGCCGGATTTACCGCCACATCTGAGGCACAATATCCAGGTGTGCTCAAGCAATGGAGTCACGGGGTAAAAAAAAAAAAAAATCTCTCTAGGAGGGAGGTTCAATCTCAGAGCTGAACGTTTAGAAAATTGATTTCATTGCAAAACACTTTAATGACTGCTGCTGTTTCTCTAAATTTTGCAAGTCACTTTGTAATGCATCTCATTAGAGATAGACGAGAAATCGGCTAGTTTCTCCACATATGAGACACTTTTCCTTTTCCCCCACTAATTCTGGAGGAAAGCTGCTAAAATCCACCAGGATCAAGATAAACCAGCTCACTGAGAGATCAGATTACAGCTGTACAGGCACCTGTAATCTGATCTCTCAGTATGCAGTGTCATCAAGAATCCATATTCAGCAAGTGCATACTGAGAGATCGGATTACAGCTGTACAGGCAGCTGTAATCTGATCTCTCAGTATGCAGTTTCATCAAGAATGCATATTCTTTAACTGCATACTGAGAGATCAGATTACAGCTGCCTGTTTAAGGCTAGTTTCACACTAGCGTTTTGAGGAGCTGCGGACTTCCTCCGTGAAGACCCGCCCTTGGCCGCACCTCTGCTGCTAGCTCCGCCTACTCCTGCATACGGCCGGTGTACCTATCTTTAACATTAGGTACGCAAGTCGTGCCGCTGTATGCAGATGCTTCCGCATGCGTCGTCGACCAGCGTAGAACGCAACTTGTAGTAATTTTTATTACTCCGCATCATCAAAACGACGCATGCGGAAGCATCCGCATACAGCGGCACGACCTGCATACCTAATGTTAAAGATCGGTACACAGGCCGCATGCAGAAGTAGGCGGAGCTAGAGGCAGAGGTGCGGCCGAGGGCGGGGCTTCACAGAGGAAGTCCGCAGCCCTCCGCAGCTCCTCAAAACGCTAGTGTGAAACTAGCCTAAGTCTATGAACACCCATACGTCATTGTTGGAAGACCCTTATAGAAGAATCACTAAACATCGAAAACTCCCAGAATATAAGTTCTTGATGAAAGTGCACAAAAGATGTTCTCGTATCCCTCCTCTCTTTTATTTGTCAGCATTTCAGATTTTAGCCAGTTCCAGAGGCAAACCATCTTGTAGAAATCCACAGAACACGGGGGTTAGTCTTTTGATTATCTCCATTCTTGGATGGTCAACACACCCGACAGGAGGAGTCCTAACAGTCTTTACAGCAGGAGCCTCTCCCCTTTTGATCAGTCAGTTGTCTTACAGCCAGACACAAGATGGTGAGAGGGAAATGTCTGAGCTCCTAAGGCTACGTTCACATTAGCGTCATGCGACGCAGCGTCGCCGACGCACGACAACGCATGCGTCATGCGCCCCTATCTTTATCATTGGGGACGCATGCGTTGCGTTGTCGTGCGTTTTCGGTAAAACGCACAACGCATGCGTCGTTTCACCGCACCTGGGTGGCGTCGGAGACGCTACCTTGTTGCATTTTTCTAGCGTCCAAAAAACGCACGCGTCGCACTTGCGTCGCTCGTGCGTCGTCAATGCGTTCAATTTCCCATTGAAACCTATTGACAACGCACTTGCGTCGCGGGTGTGCGTCGTGCGTGCGTTGTGCGACGCATGCGTCGTTAGATAAAATGAAACAAAAAAGTGTCTAGACAGTGCAAACAGTGAGAAAAACATCCCCCATATATAAAGAAAATGTTGGATTGTTTGTCACTTCTGCTGCAGGCTACACATCAGACTAGACTGTCTTTTCATCCGCTGTCCAGAGATGTAAGTATAGAATGATTCTGTGCATTTTCTCCATGTTTTTTAACCCCTTAGTGACGGAGCCAAATTTTTGAAATCTGACCAGTGTCACTTTATGTGGTAATAACTCTGGAATGCTTCAACAAAGGCCAGTGATTTTGAGAATGTTTTTCCGTGACACATTATACTTTATGATAATGGTAAATTTAGGTTGTCATGCTTTGTGTTTATTTATAAAAAGTATCAGAAATTTGAAAAAAATGTTAAAAAAGTAGCAATTTTCAAACTTTGAATGATTATCCCTTTAATCCCGATAGTCATACCACAGCAAAACATTAATAAATAACATTTCCCACATGTCGGCTTTACATCAGCACCATTTGAAAAATGTTATTTTATTTTGTTAGGATTTTAGGAGGTTTAAAAATGTAGCAACAATTTAAATTTTTTTCAAGGAAATTTACAAAATCTATTTTTTTAGGGACCTATCCATGTTTGAAGTGAATTTGGGGGTCCTATATATAGGGAAATCCCCACAAGTGATACCATTTTAAAAACAGCACCCCCTGACATATTGAAAACTGCAGTCAGGTAGTTTGTTAACCCTTCGGGTGATTTTCAGGAATTAATGCAAAATGGCATGAGAAAAATGAAAATGTGTATTTTTACCACCTAAATGTCACTAACTTCTGAACAGATTACTACAGCCTACAGACTCTAAGGCCGCTATTTGGTTGTGAATTGCCAAGACAAACATCAGGACCGCACAATCACGATCTGAGACCACCAATTTGGATAAAGAGGAAACCCCCACACTCTGTTATCCATTTATAATGATGTAGTCACTACTGACAGCAGCATCTAAGGGGTTAAATAGATTTGGACGGTGCAAACACTGATCATGGCTGATGCAGCAAGTTGTCAGCTATAGTGGACAGCCGACAGCTGCTGGATTGTCACCTGTATGGGGATGTAAGTCTCTTATCTCAGGTCAGTTAAAAGGCGTATTGGCGGTCACTAAGGGGTTAAAATTATTTTTGCAAGTTGTGTTTTATATTCTGCACTGTGGTTAAAGATATTGTGGTATTTTTAGTCTGGTTGTGACGTATGGCGTTGTATAGGATGGCGTTTCATTGTCTGCGGCCTTGATTATTGTTACAGGATAGATTTTTCGTTTCCATTTTTTGGTTTGGTGGTGTTTTTTGTATTCAGTTGTGATGTTTTATTCTTGCGTTATATGATGGCGTTTAATAGTCTCCGGCCCTGTCGATTTTATTGTAAAGTATGGTAGTATAGAATGATTCTGCGCCCTTTTATTACATTTATTAATTTTTTATTGCAAGTTGTGTATTATGTTCAGCACTGTGGTTGTGTAAAGACATTGTTGTATGTTTCTGGTTGTGCTGTATGGCGTTGTATGGCCCTTTTATTGTCTCCGTCCCTGTCGGTTTTATTGTAAATTATGGTATAGAATGATTCTGCGCCCTGTTATTAAATGTAATAATTTATATTGCAAGTTGTGTATTATGTTCAGCACTGTGGTTGTGTAAAGACATTGTTGTATGTTTTCTGGTTGTGATGTATGGCGTTGTATGGCCCTTTTATTGTCTCCGTCCCTGTCGGTTTTATTGTAAAGTACGGTGTGTTATTAATGTTTCTGCCCTAAATTTTTGGGGGTTGTTAATTTTTTACTTTCAAAAAACTATTGTGTTTTTTGTGTTGCTCCGTGCATACTGTACTTTTTAAAAAAAACAAAACAAAACACTCTTTTGGGATTACTACATAGGGTCTGTTGTAGATTAGTTTTCTTATCTTTAGGCTTTTGTACTCTGGCATTGGGTTGTCTCTGCCATTGTTTCTTTAATTTAATCAATGTGGCAGTGTTGTTTGCTCAGCGTTAGTTCAGTTGGAGTGCAATGTTCTTTGTGGTTTTTTTATTTTTATTTATTGCTGGATTGTGCATAGGAGCATAGTATCAATGTTATTTTGTTCTTTATTTCAGAATTGCATTAGTCATGGCCAGCGGCAGCGATTCCAGCCACACCCCACCGCTGAGGAGTCCGGTGAGTACATGATCTACTATTGCTTACTATATTCGCTGTCATTTGTAGTAGGTTCACTCAACTTTTTGGTCAACTATTTTGCAGGCTTCTTCAAGTGAGGAGGAGAACCAGGAGGAAGAGAGGGAGCAGCAGCAGGGACCACGGGGCCAAGCTGTGGCTGCAGGACGGAGAGTAAGTATTTATTTCAAACCTTTTCTTTTTTTTTTTTTTATTTTTTTGTTTTTGCGGTTATGGGGGGTGGTGGGAGGTTGTGGTGTTGTGTGTAGTAGGTGGCGGTGGAGGAGGTAGGGACCATTGTTTTTATCTTTCAAACATTAATATTTCCCATTTTTTCTAGGTTTCACAACGGGCCCTGGATGAACCACTCAATATTGACATGATGGTGGCATCCATTGAAGCACGGGGCCCGTTGTGGGACAGCCGTGACGACCCCCGGCACGCGGACCAGGGCATATTGCGGCGTCTGTGGATAGAGGTGGCACAATTGCTGTGGGATGGCTTCGACAGCGCTTCCTCCCAGGCCAAAGCTAGTTTCCGTAAGTATTTCCAAAATGCTGCTGTGACCCATCATGCCAGGATTACACAACCGCCTGTGATGTCTTCTATTGGGATTGCACACGGTTGCGTAATAGTTTTCAATATATTATCTAAAACCTTTTTTATTTTTTCAATTTATACACAGTTAAACAATTGAAGACCAGATGGCGCTCCATGAAGGACCGCTTCCGGAGGGGCCTGAAAAAGGAGGGACAGACCCGTAGTGGTGCTGCCGCTTCAAGGACCTCGGTGTACAAGTACAACCGTATACTGCAGTTCCTGCGACCGGTCCTTGAAAGCAGAGAGTAAGTATAGTACCTATGCACACACCTAGTTTTTACAACATGCATATTCACATACTACATTCCAGCCATGTAGCTTATTGCCCAGCCATTTATTTTGGCAAGTACAAAGTATAGAAATGAAGAAAAAAAGGAAAGCTCACCGAGGCGTGAAAAATAAAAAATACATACTTTTATCCACTTCAATCATAAGCAGAGGATGAAACATCAGCACAATACAATAGACACTATCTACGCGTTTCAGGAGACAGGGAACATCCGACCTGAAACGCGTAGATAGTGTTTTTATTGTATTGTGCAGATGTTTCATCCTCTGCTTATGATTGAAGTGAATAAAGTATTTTGTTTTTACTTTTCACGCCTCGTTGACCTAGAATTTTTTATTCATTTCTGGTCTTCTCACACTTGACACAGCGGCTCCCTTCTGGGATTACTACAATGGTGAGCGTGACTTACTAGTTATTTCCCTGAAATCTGAAGTATACAGAACACAGAAAGATAGTAGATTGGCCATGCCCAGGCAATATTTCATAGTGGAGTAGTATAGTGCCTATCCAGGTGTATCCCCGATTTTTTATACACAAAAAAGTAAAATATAATAGATACGGCATACCTTCTACTGCAAGGCAGGTTATGTTCCCATGGTTGATCAGCTCGCAGGACCTGTGATGACGTCTCGGTCACATGACCGTGACGTCATGGCAATTCCAACGTAAGCATAATTGTCTGGCGTTGCAAACCACAACCATGGGTGACTTTTTTGAATAAATAAATGCATTTTTTTTTAATATTTGTGGTGCATATGCAGTGTCAATATTAAAAATAGGTTAATATTAATGGCGGCAATGGATACCTGGCGGTAAAGTTTATTAATGACGCATGTGAAATGTGATATTTAGTATACTAATGGTTTCCTTATGTTTTCACAGAACACACAGCAGCACCTGCGAGACTGTCCGACCCTCTGGAGCGGTCCTTTGTGAAGCGCCATCTGAACAGTCGCAGCCATCCCACAGCGAGAGCAGGTCTGCACCACCACAATCTGGCGAACCGGCAGCCGGTCCATCAGATGTTCCCCTGGCCGAGGCCTCTGGCGCTCCTTCCTTCGGGTCTTCCCGACAGCGTCAGCGGGCCTCGGACAGGGCGCCCATGCCCGAATTTTTACATCTGAGCACCGTATTTCAGAATGGTTTCAAGGCGCTGTGCGATAAAATGTGCAATATCGAACGGCGTCTTGAAAACATCGAAACGGATCTCTCGAGGCCGGCGAAACATTTTTTTACTGCCATTCACAACGGCATGGTTGAACATCTTACGCCGGAACTCCAGATTTCGGTCATGCAGGGCTGCAACAATTTATATGTCAGTGCTCTGCAGCAGGCTCGGGTCATGCAGTCAGCGACAAATATGCCCGCAGTACCATCGCTGGCTGCCATGACTCCGACTCCTGCTGCAGAGCACCACCACAGAGCTCCGCGTGCCGAGGGCCACCGCCACCACAGAACAGAGTCCCAAAGTTCAGAGCCTGACAGGCCTTCAAGGGGACACAGACGGGATGCCGACCCACACCCAAAGGGAGAGAGGAGGAAAAAGAAGAAGAAGAAGACGACGACGACAAGTACTACGACCTTGGCTATGGCTGCTCCCAAAAGTACCACCAGAAAACACTCCGGGTCGACCCGGAGCACACCAAGTACCCAGGCTGGGTCTACACGGAGCACACCCATTACCCAGCCTGGGTCTACAAGGAGTACACCATCACAGCCTGGGTCTACCCGGAGCCGAGTAGCCAGCCAAGGACACTGGTCGTCCCTCCTCCTCCCTCACCTCCTGCTTTGCTAATCTCACCACCATCCACTACCTGGATTGATGTCGGCATCCCGTCTAGTGTGATAGAGTATGCTGCTTCCTCCCCCTCGTCCTCCTCCTCGGTCTCCTCAACACCCCCAAAAAGTGTGGGATATCAATCCCCTTTAATTGCGGATGTTGGTACCCCCTAATAACATTTCCCAATTATTTTTTTTTTGTACCCTAAATAAATGTTTTGTTTTTTTTTAAAAATTAGTTTTTATTGTCTCAAATAAAGTTTGCACCAAATCACACCTTGCGCCGTATACACAAATCTTGTCTTTGTAACACCTGATGTGCAATGTCTGACAATATTTATCAATTTGTTTTTTTCATTGTTTTATAGGGCTGTCGCTCATTGTACTCAGATGTTACAAACACAAACAGCATTGCTCAATATGTCAAGTTTACAATGTACCATCACACAAGAATTTCAGTATAAAGTTGGTTTTTGTGTGTAACCAACGTTATCTTTTCTGAAATCGTAAAACAATTGAGCCCCTGCTGTGAGTTTTTTGGTGTCAGCGAATGATTTGGAATTTTTTTTGGGTAACTGATCAGACGCGGTCATTGTTGGATCGGCGAGTTTAGACCGATCCAGCGATGTCTTTGTTTTAAACAAGGGAATATTGGGTTACTAGCGCACTGTTTTAAACAGTCAAATAAAAAGTGAACAATACCCCACAAATATAAAAAGGTGTCTACCACGTCCCTCGCCGTCATCTTTCCGCACTGACACTGTGATTCCCGCCCGTAAAGCTGAGCACACTGTTGACTTAATAATAAACGCTGTGCTGTGCTTTAGGGCTGGCACAGTACGGGAAGTTGACGGCGATGGACGTTTCACACACCGGAGTGTAAGGGTTTTTTGTATTTTTTTAAATTACATTTACAATGGTAAACATCGTGAGTGTGGCAAAGCGCTTCATAACATTACCCAGATTACACGGGACTTGCTCTTTTTTGGTCGCTGGAGAGCTGTCTGTGTGACAGCTCTCCAGCAACCACGCGACAACTAAACAACGATCTCGATCCAGTCATATCACTGGTCGGTATCGTTGGGTAATACTTTTATTAATGTACCTTAAGATTATTGGTCAGGTGAGGTGGAAGCAATGTTCACAGTGTCGCCACTATTTTACTCTGGACAAATTCTATCATCCTGAGTACAATAGTGTTAACTCTGTAGAGTTTTGCAAACATGATCGTCTCCCTCCTTGTCTAGCCAGGTTCCATATGCAAATAGTCTGCAGGATTAAAAATGGTTGACAAGGTGGGAGCCGATTATGTAATTATACGTCAAAACTATGGAACACACAATTTTTGTGTGACACACATTACTTTCAATAAAATTGGATTTTACAATTCTATTACTATGGAAAAACGTATGGGAGATTTGTTTGGTGAAAACGGAAAGGCACAAGAACTTTATTTCAAAACACAACGCATTATACAATCAGGGGACATTATAACAATAACCAAACATAGGATGGTTAAATGACATGGACTACACGGTGTTTACATGGCATCATAACACGAAGAATTAAACCATTTGATCTTGCCATGAAACACGGCCAACATCTGAAACAAAGTATGCAGCAAATTGGTCCCTCATATGAGCAATCTCCACAGTTGTCCGCAGAGGATGATCTTGATAATCAGGCAATGGATTTGGTATGGGTTCATCGAGTTCCACGTTGACTCTGTCTTTATCAATAATAAAATTGTGGAGAACCACACACGCCTTCACCACCTCATCCACTGTCTCAATTTTCAAATTTATGGCGGATCCTAAGATACGCCATTTGGAGACCAGGATGCCAGAGGCGCACTCCACAGTTCTTCTGGCCCTGGACAGTCTATAATTAAATATAGTTTTGGTGCGGTCCAACCCACGACTTGAGTAAGGTTTAAGTAGGTTGCCACTCATTTGAAAAGCCTCATCACCAACAACAACAAATGGCAGGGCCGGGCTGTCGGTGTTGGGAAGAGGTCGTGCATGGGGGAAATTAAAATTGTTATTGTACAATCTTCGGCCCATATCAGACTCCTTAAATGTCCGTGAATCATTTGCACGACCAAACGCTCCAATGTCCACGGCGAGAAACCTGCAGTCCGCACCTGCAATTGCCATCAGCACGGTGGAAAAGTATTTTTTATAATTAAAAAAAAGAGATCCACTTCTTGAAGGCTTGGTAATCCTAATGTGCTTCCCATCCACGGCTCCAATACAGTTAGGGAAAGAACACACTTGCTCAAATTTTTGGGCGTTGGCAAGCCATATTTCTCTTGTAGGGATGGGTAAAAATTCCTCCCGGAGGTTGTCCCACAATGCGCGGCAAGTGTCGGCAATAATACCCGACAGTGTTGAGACTCCAATCCGAAACTGGAAATGCAGTGATCTCAATGTCTCTCCGGTAGCCAGGAAACTGACAAGAAGAAAAATAAATAAATATAATTAATAAAATTGTTATGAAAGAATTTTTCATTTTTAATAACAATCCCCCCACCCCACAAAACAAAAACACGTTACTTTAAAAAATGGCAAGAACATATAAATCCTTCACATTCCATTACGTACCGTAGAGTCACCAGCAGACGTTCCTCAGGGGAAATCGATTTACGGAGCTGCGTGTCCTGCCTGGAAATGGTTCCTTCCACCAGACGCAGCAGATATCGGAAGCTGTCTTTTGACATCCTGGTGTATTCAAAGTATTTGTCCTGGTTCTCATTTAATTCGCCAAACAGACAATGGTAGGCTCCACGACTCTCTCGGACTTCCACTATAGGGTGTAGCCAAAAACGCCGACGACTCCTTCTCCGTAGTTTGTCTCTTTTCCTCTGTTCATGACAGGCAATAGCATAAGCAATAGCAAGGGTTAATTCCAGCTGAAAATTGAGGTAGATACTCTCCATGGAACGATCCATCTTGATGCTCTATGGTTGGAAATAATCTATGCCGGGGTATATATAACACTACCCACCCCCATTTACCCATTGGTGGCATTATCGATTGTCTAGACACTAGACCCACCCTCTTCTATTCATTGGTGGTGTTATCTAGTGTCTAGACACTAAATTGTGTGTAAAGATCTAATCAGTGTTTGACAACGCATGCGTCGTAAAACGCTGCGTTTTTTGTAAAAACGCAACAAAAACGCACCAAAAACGCTGCGTTTTACGACGCATCCGTCCGACGCTTGCGTCAAAAAAGGTGCATTTTTGCGTGCGTTTCCGATGCGTCGTGCGTTGCGTCGGCGACGCTGCGTCGCATGACGCTAATGTGAACGTAGCCTAAGACACACATAGAAGATTTCATCTTTTTATATTACAAAAATTTAAAACCAAAAGATAGAAAAATCAAAGCTTCTCTGTGAACCAGGAAGCTCAACCATGTTCTCCTCCCTCCTTTCTCACTGTCTTGAATCTGGCCGTAAGACAACTGGCTGCAGCAGGAGCTTCCCTCCCCTTTAGTACTGTATGTAGTAGGACACAAGCGACTGTTAGGCCACATCCCATCAGCTGCTGACCATCAAAAGAATTACCCTGATCAGCAGATGACCGACCAACCCATGGATTCTCTGGATTTCTACAAGATGATTTGCTTCAGGAGCAAGCTAAAATCCTAAAAGACTGACAAATGGGAGGGGTCTGGGACAAAAACATCTCCTTTAGTGTTCCTTTAGTGGTGGGAGAACCTTTTTAGCCGCTTCCCAATATCCAGCGGATGTCGTATGCGCGAGAGCTGAGCTCGTACTATATACAGCCGGCACCTGCTGTATCATGCAGCCGGCACCTGCCTCTGAAAGCATCAATGACACCTAGTGCCGATCAGTGCCGTTTAACCATGTAAATGCTGCCATCAATCTCTTAAACTACGTTCACATTAGCGTTGTGCGGGGCAGCGTCGGGCGCAGCCGTGGCGACGCATGCGTCATGCGCCCCTATATTTAACATGGGGGGTGCATGGTCATGCGTTGTCTTGCGTTTTGTGATGCATGCGTCATTTTGGCGCAACTGTCAGGGCGCAGAGGATGCTGCATGTTGCAGTTTTTTCTGCGCCAAAAATCATGCAAAAATGAACGCATGCGTCACAAAAAGCTGCGTTGTGCATGCGTTTTTGTATGCGTTGTGCGTTGCGTCGCCGACGCTGCCCCGCACAACTCTAATGTGAACGTAGCTTTACAGCGACATGTAAGTTGTACAAATCACAGTGGGGGTCCATTCCGATGCCCAATGCAAATGAATGGTGCAGATGAATTGCCTTGGCAGTCATGGGCCTACTGAAGCCCCCCGGAGTAGCCATTTTTGTGCTCCTATGCTTGTGGCTGGGTTTCACAGGAGATTGATGCTTTACATTATACTGCAAAACTGTAATATTTAGAACAAGCGATTGTTTAGTACAAACAATGGCGGGAAAAAAAATTGTAATAAAATAGATTTTTGCAAATATAAAAAAGCATAAGTTTTATTCATCCCACTTTTTCATCCAAAAAGAAAAAAAAAAAACTCTGATCTATGAAAATCTAAAATTAGTTAACATATTAAAAATCTTATAGCAAAAAAAAAATGCTAGAAATGCTGTTTTTCATTCACTGATACTCCCCTCAAAAAATGCAATAGAAAGTGATGATATCATATATAACCTACTACAGTATCAATAAAACAGTTCGAGAAAAACTAAGCCCTCACCCGGTCGCACTGACAAGAATGACACAAACCAAATTTATCTTCTACAAATTGCTTTTTTTTTTTTTTTTTTTAAGGGAATCGGTCACCAGGTAATCTCTATTTAATCTGAGAGCATAATTTAAGGGCAAAAAGTAGTTCCAATATAAGCAGTATTTTAGCAGCAGAAGATTATCATTACAGGACTAGGTCTCACATGCCAGGCAGTCCAGCTAATGTGTATAACCCCACCACCCAGCACTGATTGGCTGCTTCCTGTGTATTCTGTCAGAAAGCAGCCAATCAGTGGTATGGGCGGAGTTATACACAGCTCAGCATTCTGAGCACGGATACATCTACAGGACAGAAAACAGGGATTCTATTAAAACTAGCCCATTGCAATGACCTAGAGAATCATGTCTCCTAGTCATTTTTACAGCACAATGAACGCTGTAAAAACAAAACCCAAAAGTACATTCGCGTGATGACATTTCATTCCACCTGGACTTTATTTTCCTGTTTTTTCAGTACATGATATGGTACAATGGTGCAAAAACTACAACCTGTCCAACAATAGGGTGAAAAAGTTACAGCTGTTGGAAAAAGGAGACGCAAAAATCAAACACAAGCTGGGTCAGGAAGGGGTTAAGAGGGAGACCAGTGTGCCTCAAAAAATGAAGACTTAAATCCTTGGCATTTTTTTTTTTTTAAAAACAAACCTTTTCAGGCCAATACTTTTTCCCTGTACTTACCTTTGCTCCGTACTTCGAATAATTCATCTCTGTCAGTGTCACCGGACGTAATTTGTCAATGTCTCCGAAAGCGACGCCAGGGACGTATAGAGCACAAACAATGTGGACCCACCTAAAAACAGGGAAAAAATATATATATATATTTTTTTTTATCTTATTGCTCAAACTTTTGCTCAAAAAATTGAAGAAAAAAAAAAAAAAATTATATATATATATATATATATATATATATATATATATATATATATATATATATATATATATATTATTTATTATATTTTTTTCAATTTTTTGAGCAAAAGTTTGAGCAATATACTGTTTGAGTATATACTGTGTGTGTATATATATATATATATATATATATATATATATCAGTATATATATCTATGTATATACACACACACACACACACACACATTTTCTCAAAATATATGTATAAAAACAAAGGAAAAAATATAATACCGTATATACTGGAGCATAAGCCGAGAATTTCAGCCCCTTTTTTTAGGCTGAAGTTGCCCCTCTCGGCTTATACTCGAGTCATACCCCAGGGTCAGCGGGGGAGGGGGAGCGGCAGATGCGTAATAATTCTCACCTGCTCCTGGCGCGGTCCCTGGTTCTCTGGGCGCTGACAACTTCTTCCTGTAGTGAGCACTCACACAGAACCGCTCATTACAGTAATGAACATGGACTCACATAGGGGTGGAGCCGCATATTCATTACTGAAGCCCCATTCAAAATAAAACAATAAACATACACATATTTGGTATCGCTGCGTCCAGAATCGACCGATCAATATAGCAAAAAATTAACTCAAATCGCTAAACGGCGTCAGGAGAAAAAAATTCAAAGTGCCAGAATTACGTTTTTTTGGTCGCCGCTAAATTGCAATAACGGTGATCACAAGATTGTATCTGCACCAAAATGCTATTATTAAAAATGCCAGCTCGTCACGCAAAAAATAAGCCCTCACCCGACCCCAGATCACGAATAATGGAGGCGCAACGGGTATTGGAAAATGGCGCTTTTATTTTTTTTTTTCTTTACACCAAAGTTTGTATTTTTTTCTACCATTTAAATACAAAAGCACCTAGTCATGTTTGGGGTCTGTGGAACTGAATTTTTTTTTTTTTTTTGCAATTTCACCGCACTTAGAATTTATTTCCCGTTTTCCAGTAGACAATATTCTAAAACTTATGGTGTCGCTCAAAAACCTGATACCTGCGGCTTTTGCTGTGTTTTTGGCACTTACTCATTGCTTTCAATGGGTGAAAAAAAAATGCTGAAACGAGTTACATCCTGTAGTTTTCAAAAACGCAGCAGTTTTCCAATTCAGTCAGCAAAAAAAAAAAAACCCTGTGTGTGCAGGAGATATCTGACATCTCACAGCGCTTGCCGATACTGTAAAATACCGCAAAAATGCAACATGTGAACAAAGCCATTGTGATCTTGGGCCGATGCAATCCCAGGGTCCTGGATATCAAAGTCCACACGGAGCTCTATTATTATTAATACCGGAGGGGTCAATGATCGTTCAAAGCAGATTTTAGAGCGATGATAAAAAAAAAAAAAGCACCGTCTGCTTCCACTCTTGACACGTGTCCTGGCCCAAATGTAATTTTTCCTTGACGTTCCACACAATTGGATAAATGATGCAGCAGAATACGTATCTCTACGAGGAGAACCGCGATGGGCGCCAAAGCACGGCCTAATGCCCCTTAGTAATAAGACGAGACCCAACAGCCGGGGCGGGGGGAGATTTTGCTTTTGGAGATTAATCCAAGCCCGGGTCCGTATCCTGCAGAGTTCAGTATATAGATACACATCTACCAGCAGCTGCTTCTCTAGTTAATGTGCACGCTCTGTTCACGCTCCGCTGCTACATTGCTCCACTCTGTAGGAGTTTACTGTGATAAACCTACCAGCTGGCCGAATCCTTCCTACTGACCTTCTTCCAATGGCTTTCTGCGCGGCCTGCCCGGACTAAAAATTACAAATGCTGTTTTCCTACCAAATAATAGTATTTTCTCTTTTATTTATATATTTTTTTTTCTTTTAAAATTTCCTTTTTTGTCCATTTTGCTGTTACCTTTTATGTCGTTTTATTTCTTTTCTTACTATTTCGATTTCTTTTTAACATTTTATTATTCGCTCCTAGATTTTACCTTTTAATAGTTTGTCTTTTTTCTTCTTCATTTTTTCATAAGGCTTCAACTCATTTTGTTCCTCTTCCATGTGATTTCTTTTCTTTTACGTTTTCTCTTAAACAGTTTGCCTTTTTTGCGATTTTTTGCCTTTAATTCGTTTTCTCTCTACTTTATATTTTTTTTTAATTTTAGGTCTGTTTTATTCTTACTCCTTTTTTGGTCCTCTAGCTTTTTATTTGCATTTACCTTAATATTTTTCTTCTGCCGTTACATTTCTATTAAACATTTAATTTTTCGATCTTTTGGGACAAATGTATTATTACATTTGTGCCTTATTTTACGTAAGTGTTGGTATTTTGTCTTTAAATCATTTTCCTTCTTATCTGGTTTTATTTTATTTTTCCTAATGGTTTGAGCAATTTTTTTTCTATTTTATATTTGGTAGTTTCTGTATTAAAAAATTTTATCGCAGGTTTTTGTTTTTATCATTTGCCTTTTTAGCCTTTTGCTTTTATTTGTTTTGTTTTTTTTATAATTTTTTTTTTTTTTGTTTTTTACAGTGCAGCAAGAGAAACTATTTTGAGCAAATTTGGCATCTGCTCATATAAACTGGAGCCAAGATGCAGATGTGAGTAGAATGTAATTCAGTAGCGTTGATGTGTTTATATACTTGCTTTGTTTGCTTTTTTTTTACTATTCTTTCGATAGTGTTAAACTGAATGGCAATAGTTTCTTAAAAGAAGACAAAGTAGCATATTAAAAGAAGTGATGTTAAGAGTCTTCTAATATGAGCGCAGATGCGCCATCGGCTGTTCGCCGAGTAGTCTTGCTTGCTTGCTTGCTATGGCGGCACATGGTCCAAAATCATGTAATTAAGACAAATTGGGTAATCAGAGAAGAATAATCCTCCCTTTTATTTTCTCATCTATTTCACTTACAGCTATGATGACAGATGTTGAATTAGACCGTGAACGAGGATCAGAATCCACATCAGAAAAGTAACCGGACCAACGTAAAAAAAAAAACAAAACAAAAAGGAAATAGTGTGGGAAAAAAAAAAAACATAACACACACAAACAAACAATATACACAGAACTATATAAAAACACAGCGATGAGCATAAATAAGCACACTTCAACATATTTTGTCAGAAAACCTTTAGATTCCTTCCAAAATCAACATCATCTATGGGACACCGTGCTAAAAAATACTCCCCCACAAGTGTGGATCATTGATTGCAAACAAGATTTATTATTTTGCACACCCAAAAAAGAAAAATTTTCCTAAGAAATTCATCCAAGAGCATGTTGCAAAAATAAGTACACTCCAAAAAGTTTTAAG
The DNA here is from genome assembly GCF_032444005.1 of Ranitomeya imitator. Lineage (NCBI taxonomy): Eukaryota > Metazoa > Chordata > Amphibia > Anura > Dendrobatidae > Ranitomeya > Ranitomeya imitator. The sequence goes on from NC_091287.1 coordinate 25,018,059, forward strand.
AGCAAATCTAAAAGTTTAGATTGCAAAATTCTAATTAAGAAGAATTCAAAGCAGGTAAGCAATTATTCATTACCCAGGTGTCCAGCAGACCAGGGACTATAAAAGAGGCTTAAAGAAAATCCTTCCCATTTCTTGCCATCAGCAATGGCACCACATGGAAGAGAAATGTCACAGGAACTGATGATGATAATAATTCCTTTACACAAGAAAAGTGAAAACTACAAGAAGATCAGTAAAACTTCACTTATTGCTGTTAGCAATGGCACCACATGGAAGAGAAATGTTACAGGAACTGATAATGAAAATAATTCCTTTACACAAGAAAGGTGAAAGCTACAAGTAGTTAAGTAAAACTTCACTTATTGCTGTTTGAAATGGCACCACATGGAAGAGAAATGTCACAGGAACTGATAATGAAAATAATTCCTTTACACAAGAAAGGTGAAAGCTTCACTTAATATATTAAGCTTCACTTAATATACTGGAGCAAAAGTGATACAAAAATGTAACAGATGGAACTGCATCCATCACGAGATGTTCTAGCTGACCACATAAGTTAACATTTAAACAGGAGCATCTTCTGATGAGAAGAGGAAAGAAAATCCACATGTAAGTTTAAAGCCATTAACTAAAGAAGTAGAAAGCCAAACTGGGGTGCTTCCAGAAAGACAATATAGCAACACTGCAGAGGAACAGCATGCACAGGGGTTGTCCATGACGGAAGCCTCTCCTAAAGCCCATGCACAAATGTCCACATACAAAAGCCTACTGGGACTGAATACTCTGGAGTGATGAGGAGACCAAGGAACATGTTTTTGGAACTGAAGGCTTTCAAACTTTATAGTGTTGCAGAGGTGAAGAGTACAAGGAAAAATGGCCAGTGCCTACAGTGAAACATGGTGGTGGCAACGTCCTTACTGGAACACTGCTGGTGCTTGGGGGGGGGTTACAGGTCACTGATGGGATCATGAATTCACAGATGTTCTGCTCTATAGTGACAGAGAAGATGTCGCCATCACTCCATGACCTCGGTAGATGAGCAGTTTTTCTACATGACCATGGTACAAAACACGTGTTGCATTTTTGAAAAACAAGGTGACAGAGACTCAGTGGCCAAGAGTCTCCTGATCTGAACCCAACCGAAATAGCTCTGGGGAATTCTAAAGAGACAAGCTGTCCTCACTCTCCATCCGGCATCCAGGCTCTATAGATCATTCTGGAGAAAGCTAGATGCTGGAATATGTCACCAACTTGTTCATTCCGGGCCTAGAACACTTTGTGCTGTCCTTAAAAACCATGGATGTGACACACAATCCTAGATGTAGCAGTGGTCGATGTGGGGTGTACTCATTTCTGCATCAACTAATTTGAGTAAAAGAGAAGATTTTGTCATGGAAGTTACATTAGTGCCCTGAATTTCATGTTATGGGTTTAAGAGAAAAGTTCTATGAAACTCAGAAGTCAAAATATTGGAAATTGTCCTTGTGTTCAGTAAAATATTGATTAAAATCTTACTTTTCAAAGGGGATGTACTCATTTATGCTGAGGGTTTTTTTTCTGTTTGTAATTTTGCCCAGACTGTAATGCAAATTAGCCCTCGATGCACTGAGCCAGGACAAGCCGCGCTGCTGTGTACATCATGAGAAACAGCAGAAGAAATAAGGATTGCAGACCACCTTAGAGTCCACCGGGCGATGCAGCTAAGGAGGAGTCACTCAGTACAGCGGTGACCACAAACCTGACCAGCAGCCAACATTCCCACCACAGTATCACATGCAAGTGACGAGCGGCTCACCTTCCGGCATCGGTCTCCTTAAATATACCATCTTGGTTGGGGCAGAGCTCACAGCTGGGAGACACACCGCACTTGCAAGCATCACAAAACCAGGGCTCAGTAGAGTTTTCAGAGGCCGAGCTCATAATGGAATCACTCTCCCCATCAACACCGTAACAGCCTGCAACAAAGAGAATAATGCTCAAAGACATGGGAAGCCAGGGCAAAGAAAGGTTACCTTCTAACAGTGAAGAGTGAGCACAGCTCTGGAGTATAATACAGGATGTAACTCAGGATCAGTAATGTAATGTATGTACACAGTGACTGCACCAGCAGAATAGCGAGTGCAGCTCTGGGGTATAATACAGGATGTAACTCAGGATCAGTAATGTAATGTATGTACACAGTGACTGCACCAGCAGAATAGTGAGTGCAGCTCTGGGGTATAATAGATTCTGCACACAATACATCCAGTGGAGTATATACAAGATGTGCATATGTGGACAAAATTGTTGCTATCTTCCGGTAAAGCAAGGCAAACCCATATTGCTCACTGAAATAATGTAAAAGCGAAAGACGAATTTTCAGATTTAATCTGCTGAGTATCAGTAGTGAGAATCACACTTTGGTTTTTTGTTTTTTTAATTTTGTTTCAACAGAAAAAAACGAAGAAAAAAAAAAAACTAAAAGGAGAATGGCGTGGAGAAAACTGATGGTACTCATTTTGCTGCATGACCTATTGAGGCGAGTAATTTCCGTGAGACTTCTGCCACAGTATTTTGGCCGCTCCTCGTGAGCAGACGGCTCCTTGTGTCTCAGGTGTGGAGGGGTCTTCTCCAGGCTGCAGGTCTCAGCTCCTTCCTCAGATGTTCTGAAGGGTTCAGATCAGGGTCATAGAAGCCTCTTTAGCGGAGTCTGATGCTTTGCTCTTATTCTTGGGTGTTTTTAGCCGTGTTTAGGGTCACTATCTTGTTGCGTACCCATGACCTACGACCTGCAGTCTTCATTTTTGCGCCTGGGAAGTTAGAGCTGATGTCACGCATAAAAAGCTCCGGTTTTGTCTCTTCCGTCCAGAGGAAGTTCTCCCAGAAGCTTTTTGGCTTGTCAATGTGCATTTTGGCAAATTCCAGTCTCGCTTTTTTACAATTTGCTTTCCTCCTCCTCGTCTTCCCATGAAGTCCACTTTGTCCAAGACAGCGAAGGACGGTGCGATCTGCCACTGATGGACCTTGACCTTGGAGTTCTCCTCTAATGCAGGGGTGTCAAACTGCATTCCTCGAGGGCTGCAAACAGGTCATGTTTTCAGGATTTCCTTGTACTGCACAGGTGATAATTTAATCACCAACTCATTATTTGTGTAGGTGATTAAATTATCACCTGCTCTAATGTCTTCGGAAGTTGTTCTGGGCTCTTTGGTTCCCATTCGTATTATCCGTCTCTTCACTTTGTCATGTTTTCCTCTTGCGGCCGCGTCCAGGGAGGTCGGCTACAGTCACAAAGACCTCAGATTTCTTGATAATATGTCTCTTCAGAGAGGAAGAGGACTAGAACTCTTCCTCTCTGAAGAGACAATTTGCTTATTTCCCAGAGGAACGTTGCGGCTTTAAGTCTCCACATCTCGACATGCTTAACATGTCACTCTCCGTAAGGACAAACAATACTTCTTGGATCCTAGATATGTCAAATCCTAGAAAGAGGAACATCGAGCAGCTTGGAGAGGTCTCATCGCATTCACCTTTACCATATTTGTCTACAATTTTCTTTCTAATCTCTGGAGACAGATCTCTCCTTAGCGTTCTTAGATCCATGTTCAGTGTGGTACTCACCATGATACCAAACAGCACAGTGACTACTTTTCACTTTGTAACTAGGTGACTGACATTACGAGTTTGTAACATAGTAACGTAGTCAGCAAGCAAGGCCTGAAAAAAGCCATTTGTCCATCCAATTCAGCCTATATTCCATCAGAACAAATCCCCAGATCTACGTCCTTCTAAAGAACCTAAATAACTGTAAGATACAATATTGTTACGCTCCAGGAAAACATCCAGGCCTCTCTTGAACCCCTCGACTGAGTTCGCCATCAGGCATGGAATTCCATATTCTCACCGCCCTAACAGTAAAGAATCCTCTTCTATGTTGGTGGAAAAACCTTCTCTCCTCCAGACGCAAAGAATGCCCCCTTGTGACCGTCACCTTCCTTGGTATAAACAGATCCTCAGCGAGATATTTGTATTGTCCCCTTATATACTTATACATGGTTATTAGATCGCCCCTCAGTCGTCTTTTTTCTAGACTAAATAATCCTAATTTTGCTAATCTCTCTGGGCATTGTAGTTCCCCCATCCCCTTTATTAATTTTGTTGCCCTCCTTTGTGCTCTCTCTAGTTCCATTATATCCTTCCTGAGCACCGGTGCCCAAAACTGTACACAGTACTCCCTGTGCGGTCTAACCAGGGATTTGTACAGAGGCAGTATAATGCTCTCGTCTTGTGTATCCAGACCTCTTATAATGCACCCCATGATCCTGTTTGCCTTGGCAGCTGCTGCCTGGCACTGGCTGCTCCAGGTAAGTTTATCATTATCTGGGATCCCCAAGTCCTTCTCCCTGTCAGATTTACCCAGTGGTTTCCCGTTCAGTGTGTAATGGTGATAGTGATTCCTTCTTCCCATGTGTATAACCTTACATTTATCATTGTTAGACATGCTAATTTCAGGACACAACTTAGTTTACCGTGTTCTTATGGTCAAATTATTTACAATTTTCAGGGTTTTTTTTTCTTTAGTACCATCATTTTAGTCTGGATCATTTTCATTAGTTTTTTTTATGTTTTTGTTGAGCCAAAATTCGAAAGCAAAGTCTGATTCTCATTAATTGATATTGAAATTTCCTTTTTGTCAGTTTCAAGTTATTTCAGTGACTAGGGTGGGTTTTCTTTCTTTATCAGAAGGGCAACAACACTTTTGTCCGCGTGTGTATCTCGGGATCAGGACAGGAGAAGTCGCATCGTGCCCTTTAGTGAGGGCAGTCAGCTTGTGAACACTTTCACCCCTTCAGTTAAAAAAAAAAAAAAAAAACACATGAGAATGTCAATGCTAAAGATTTAGTAAGTCATTCACATTATGATTATTATTTTATTTTTTTTACTAAATGAGAACAGTTTTTCTCGAAATGAAAACATTTTGCTCGTAGGTTGAAAAGCATTTATTTTCCTCTCAAGCACAAAAACGAGAATAAAAGGGAAAAGTAATTGGGAAATATTAACATTTAATAAAAGAAATGAAACATGAATGCATAAATTGAACGATTTGATATTAATTTGTCCGGCACACAAACGCTCTTTATTCGTCTGCTCTCTCTGAAATTATATGTTGTGACTTTACCCTTGTAATTGCTTTTTGGAACAGAAAATAGCAGCAGAATTATCTGTCAATTCAAGTGGTTTCCGGAGAGATGATAGATGGATGCTTATCGGGTAAGGAAGAGGGAACTAGCGGGAGCGAGTGAGGGGAGGGGTCTGCCTGAAGGTGAGCGAGGGCGGGGCCTGCCTGAAGGTGAGCGAGGGCGGGGCCTGCCTGGGGTTGAGCGGGGGTGGGGCCCACCTGGAGTTGAGCGGGGAGGGTAAGATGAGCGGGGGCAGAGCCTGACTGGAGTTGACCGGGGCGGGGCCTGCCTAGAGTTAAGCGGGGGCTGGGCCCACCTGAAAGAGCAGACTTCAAAGGAGACCATGATTTTTGCTATTTGCAACAATGCAATAGCATAAGGGATTAGACGACAGCAGCTTCAAGTCCCCTAAGGGGAGGGGTCTGCCTGAAGGTGAGCGGGGCGGGGCCTTTCTAAAGGTGAGCAGGGGCGGGGCCAGCCTGGGGTTGAGCGGGGGTGGGGCCCACCTGGAGTTGAGCAGGGAGGGTAAGGTGAGCAGGGGCGGGGCCTGCCTGGAGTTGACAGGGGCGGGGCTTGCTTAAAGTTGAGCAGGGGCGGGGCCTGCCTGGAGTTGAGCCGGGGCGGGGCCTGCCTGGAGTTGAGCAGGGGCAGGGCCTGCCTAAAGTTGAGCAGGGGCAGGCTCATCTGAAAGAGCAGGCTTCAAAGGAGACCATGATTTTTGCTATATGCAACAATGCAATAGCATAAGGGATTAGACAACAGCAGCTTCAAGTCCCCTAAGGGGAATAACAAATACTGTGAAAACTTAAAAAAAAAAAAAAAAAGATAAAATCCCCCTTTCCCCTTTAAAAATAATGTAAAAAAAAGAAAAGAAAAATACAAGCGTATTTGGTATCTCCACAGTTGAAGAAGTCCAAACTATGAAAATATAAAACTTAATCTGATCAGTAAACACCGTAAATGGAAAGAAAAAAAAAATCAAGCAATTCCACAAAAAATGCCGTAACAAGTGATCAAAACTTCACTTCTATTCCACAATGGTGTCAAAAACTGTCTTGCCCTGCAAAAAAATCGGCCAAAAAAATAAAAACTTTACAGGTCTCAAAATAGCGACACAAACCCAACATTTTTGAAACTTTTGGTTCATTTTTAAGTGGGCATATTTGCTATTGCCAGAATCGTACTGATGAGCAGAATCATATTGCGAGGTCATTTTTACCACAAAATGTACACTGTGAAGACAATTCCCCAAAAACAATGTCAGAATTACAGTTGTTTTTCACAATTTCTCCCCGTTTGGATTTTTTCCCGTTTTACAGTCAACTGTGGTAGAATGAAGGCTGGGGGCCATACTAAATGGCAAGGCAGGTAAGGTGTGGCCCCTGGGCATCAAGTTATGAACCCGTGCTATAGACCACCAGGGAAGCAATTACTAATCTACCCATCTACCCTAGACCACCAGCGAAGAAATTACTAATCTACTTATCTACCCTAGACCACCAGGGAAGCAATTACTAATCTACTTAACTACCCTAGACCACCAGGGAAGCAATTACTAATCTACCAATCTACCCTAGACCACCAGGGAAGCAATTACTAATCTACTTATCTACCCTAGACCACCAGGGAAGCAATTACTAATCTACCCATCTACCGTAGACCACCAGGGAAGCAATTACTAATCTACCCATCTACCCTAGACCACCAGGGAAGCAATTACTAATCTACCCATCTACCGTAGACCACGGGGAAAGCAATTACTAATCCACCCTAGACCACCAGGGAGGCAATTACTAATCTACCCATCTACACTAGACCACCACGGAAGCAATTACTAATCTACCCATCTACCCTAGACCCCCAGGGAAGCAATTACCAATTTACCCATCTACCCTAGACCCCCAGGGAAGCAATTACTAATCTACCCATCTACCGTAGACCACGGGGAAGCAATTACTAATCTACCCATCTACCCTAGACCACCAGGGAAGCAATTACTAATCTACCCATCTACCGTAGACCACGGGGAAAACAATTACTAATCCACCCTAGACCACCAGGGAAGCAATTACTAATCTACCCATCTACCCTAGACCACCAGGGAAGCAATTACTAATGTACCCATATACCCTAGACCACCAGGGAAGCAATTACTAATCCACCCATCTACCCTATACCACTGGGGAATCAATCATCTACTCTTTACCAAGTAATCCATTACAAACCCACTCTCTTAACATAGACCACCAGGGAATCAATGACGAATGTGCCCATCTACCCTAGACCATTCTTTCTATAACCCCCCACCCTAGACCATCATGTAAGCACTTTCCATTGCACACCACCACCAGAGAATCATTTACTGACTCATTCTTCTACCCTAGGCCACAAGGGATTTCATTACTAACCCTCTCTTTTACCCTGAAGCTACTGGGGGAATTAATTACTCATGGTTTCTATTACTCACGGCCACCAAGGAATCTTAACTGATCATCGGTTAGCATATGAAAAGCAGCCTGGGACGGGGGACAGTGATCTGAACGCACATGTTCTCCTTAAATATTTACATGTTGGGTTTTATTAAGGCTACTTTCACACTAGCGTCGGAATCTCCCCGTCGCAATGCGTCGGGGAGAGATTCCGACGCTAGCGTTTAACGCACTGAACAACGGAGGCAGCGGATGCATTTCTCCAGCGCATCCGCTGCCCCATTGTGAGGTGCGGGGAGGTGGGGGCGGAATTCCGGACGCGCATGCGCGGTCGGAAAAAGCGGTCCGTCAGGAGCAAAAAACGTTACATGTAGCGTTTTTTGCTCCCGACGGTCCACAGAAGCACGACGCATCCGTCGCACGACGGATGCGACGTGTGGCAATCCGTCGCAATGCGTCGTCAATACAAGTCTATGGGGAAAAACGCATATTGCAAGCACTTTTGCAGGATGCGTTTTTTCTGCAAAACGACGCATTGTGGCGGATTGCAGTTAACGCTAGTGTGAAAGTAGCCTAAGACTTTTTTGTCTCCCTTTACTTGAATAGGGCGCCACCATGCGAGACTGACACTTCCCGTTGGGTGCAAGAACGTGCAATCATCCTCAGGGTTGGAAGAACGGAAGGGGTCTAAGTGGTCGGACCCCCATTAGTGACCATTCTATGGAACGTTTAGGTGCTACGCTGTGATGAAAACCCTTTCATCTCCTCTAGATCGCCTCTTGTGGACGGCGGCTGAACGTTACCTTCATGTACGGTTATACCACAGTTATCACACTGGATGATCTCATCCGCATCTTCACTATTATCCCCCAGACACACGCAGCATATTAAGATGTGATCCATCTTCTGCGAACACCATTTGTCACTCTTCTCCAGGATCAGAGAATCCTGTTAAAAAAAAATTCAGCAAAAAGAACTTAGAATCACACTAGAAGGACAGACTTTGTGCATATTCTTCATTTACCCACTGTGCCGACAATTCCCAGGTTCCCCTGCCGATCTCTTTACTTTCTGCTCCACCTTGGAGGACATACTACCACTGTGTCCCTGATTGGCTGAGAGAGTCACACGTTTGTCCAGATCCAGACAGAGACCGGTGGGGAAACCCAGCGTTGGACTGAGAGCAGCAAACAATTGGTGAACAGATAATTATTGAAATTAATATTTTACAAAAATTTGGTAAAATTTTATGTATCCTGGAGACATGTTCTCCTGATCGGTTAGGGTCCTCAAGGTTGCCTGTGACCTTATGAGGGGCCCTTGACTTTAAGAAGTACAGATGTAGTAGCCACCACCATGACTTAACGCGGTGCGCTGAGGCCACCATGTTGGCGGCTGCTACATTAGTATTTCGGGCAAATCTTGAACGATGTGCCATAAATTATTATTATGGAAACAAAGCCTTCAAGTGTTGATTTTTGGAGTATAGAAGGCCCCATTCAACGTTTTCTTTTTTTTTTTGTCTTGCTGTCGTTTTTTTGCATAAAATTCTTCAAAACGTTGCGTAAATTAAAAAACAAATAATAAAATTACCTCTGACCTTCTTCGCGCCGTTTTAGAGCAAAAAAAAAGTCACATGATCAATTAAAACGTTACATGCGACTCTTACATTTGCACAAAAAAAAGAAAAAATCACTCCCAAGGGTGGACTGGAGTAATATTTGGGTCAAAAACGTTGCAACTTTTTAAGTAATCAATCACCCTCAAATATCTGGATTATAAAAACCAAGACCACAATGGAGAGAAAAAAAAAAAACACCAAAAAGAAAATACGACTTCAAAATAGGCGCAGGTTAATAAAATAGAAAAATTTGACGAAAAACAGGAAAAACTAGACAAGAAAAAAAAAAAAATCGGGGCAAATGAAATAATGAATCGGACGCCAAGTGCTTAGTGATCTAACGACGGACTATGAGAAATGCAGGTGGCGATACAAGAGGAGCACGTCTTCGCGGCTGCTCACACCACAAGTTTTTCACATCTTGATGAACCTGTCAGGACACTTTATAAATTACCTCATTACTTTTGCTTTGAGACAATGTCAAGCTGTCATTCGTCAGCTCCTCATCGTCGCCGCTGTTCCTACTGGGAATCTTGACTTTTTTCTTCTTCCCTTCGTCGTCGCTTGAATTGCAGCTGTCGTCTTTGTTGCCGGTTTTGTGATTTGATTCTTCTTCGCTGCCATCCTCCTCTTCTTCGTCGTCTTCCCCATCGCTGCCCTCCCCGGTAGCAGATTTTCCTTTCCCTTTACTGCCTGTGGGTCTCCAATCATTGTCATCTTCGCTGTCATAGTCGTCCATGGCGTTTAATTGTTCGATGGTGACGAAGTCCAGCATTGGACGGTTCCTTCGGAGATTCCATTTCTTGGGTTCGCTCGCTTGGTCGTCGGCCGTGACGTCGACCTCGGAGGTTCTCTCCTTCTTCTTCGGCGGTTTGTCGGTCTCGTCTTTCTTCACCTCGTCTTTACCGGGCTGCTCATCAGCAGCTTTCTCTTCGTTTTGCCTGAAGTCTGTACCCGCTTCTTCTCCTTCGGGTTCTATATTTCTTTCTTCGTTATCAGGAACAACTGTCGCCATATCGTCTGCTTTTAGGCTGTCTTCTGAGTCGCTGCCAGAACTTTCACCACTGTCTTTTGACCCATCATCACTACCGGCGACACTTCCCTCCGAATCTGTAAAGAAAACACATACACGATGTCCGACAAGTAGAGGACAGCCCCATCTGATGCTCAAAATAGGCCAGCCTAAATACTTGATGTTTTGTAGTTCAAAAGCCTTGGTGGAAAATAAAGGTTAAAAAAAAAAAAAAGTGTAAAAAAGATAAAAGTCTAGTTGAACTAATTTGAAAAATGGGGACACTAATTTTGGAATTGCCGAGAAAACTACAGAAGGTAAAGGAAAAAAAAAAAATAAAACGTGAAGACCAACCCAATTACAAATGCTTCTCACTAAATTAAAATATCATCAAAAGTGAATTTATTTCAGTTCTTCAATACAAAAAGTGAATCTCCTATATTCTATAGAGTCATTACACACAGAGTGATCTATTTCACATGTTTATTTCTGTTAATGTTGATGATTATGGCTTGCAGCCAATGAAAACCCAAAAGTCATTATCACATGAAATTAGAATAATTAACAAAAAACACCTGTAAAGTGTCTTCCTAAGTGTTTATAAAGGTCCCTTAGTCTGTGTCAGTAGCTCCACAATCATGGGGAAGACTGCTGACCTGACAGATGTCCAGAAGGCGTCATTGACATACTCCACAAGGAGGGAAAGCCACAAAAGGTCATTGGTAAAGAAGCCGGCTGTTCACAGAGTGCTGTATCCAAGAATATTAATGGAAAGTGGAGTGGAAGGGAAACGTGCGGTAGAAAAAGGTGCACAAGCAACAGGGATAAGCATTGAAGGGATTGTTAAGAAAAGGCTATTCAATAATGTGGTGGAAATTCACAAGGAGCGGACTGCTGCTGGAGTCATTGCTTCACCACACACAGACGTATCCAGGACATGGGCTACAAGTGTCACATTCCTTGTGTCAGCCACTCATGACCAATAGACAACGCCAGAAACATCTTACCTGGGCCAAGGAGAAAAAGAACCGGACTGTTGTCAGTGGTCCAAGGTGTTGTGTTCAGATGAAAGCAAATTTTGCATTTCATTTGGAAATCAAGGTCCAGAGTCTGGAGAAAGAGTGGAGGACGACACAATCCAAGCTGCTAGAGGTCTGGTGTGAAGTCTCCACAATCAGTGATGGTTTGGGGAGCCGTGTCATCTGCTGTTGTAGGTCCACTGTGTCTTATCAAGATCAAAGTCAGCGTAGCCGTCTACTAGGACATTTTAGAGCTCTTCATGCTTCCCTCTGCCAACAAGCTTTTTGGAGATGGAAATGTCATTCTCCACCAGGACTTGGCCCCTGTCCACACCACCAAAAGTACCAACACCTGGTGTAAAAACAACAGTATCACTGGGCTTGATTGGCACCAAACTCTCCTGACCTTAACCCTATAGAGAATCTATGGAGTATTGTCAAGAGGAAGATGAGAGACACCAGACCCAACAATGCAGACAAGCTGAAGGCTGCTATCAAAGCAACCTGGGCTTCCATAACCCCTCAGCAGCGCCACAGGCTGATCGCCTCCATGCCACACCGCATTGATGCAGTAATTGATGCTAGAGGAGCCTCGACCAAGTATTGAGGGCATTTACTGAATACACATTTCAGTAGACCAACATTTCCGATTTTAAAACCATTTTTCAAGCTGGTGTTATAAAGTCTTCTAATTTACTAAGATAACGACTTCTAGGTTTTCATTGGCTGTAAGCCATAATCATCAACATTAACAGAAATAAACACGTGAAAAAGATCACTTTGTGTGTAATGACTCTATACATGAGATTCCCTTTTTGTATTGTAGAACTAAAATAAAGTAACTTTTTGATGATATTCTAATTTAAGCACTTGTATGTCAGTGGCCAACCCAACTATAGACAAGTTGACTAGACGAGCCTTTAACTTGGAAACGGCCTTTAATACTGGACAATTTTTAACAGCGGTCGAAAAGTAGAGTAACTCCTTCTGTGGGGGGAAAAGAAATTATGTTAAGAGGGCAAGGAAGTTTCCATAGATTATTAAAGGGCTCTAGGATCTATGCTGAGGTCCACAGTCCTGTACTTTTGTGGATATTTAGATCTTCCAAGGCGCCACAATGATGGGAAAGCACCAAAGCATGCTGGACAACAAAGCACAGCAGGTAACACATCTCAGGTCAATGTTATTGTTAGGCACAATTTACAGCTTAGGCAAGAAATGATAGCCCGGGTATAAACAGTGTCAGCATTGCCACAGTCGAGGCTTGACAAAGTTACGAGCCCTAGGAGAGGGGTAAATGCCCCTCTAACTGGCTGACTTACACCAAACAAATCGCAAAAGTTGGCCTTTAAAAATCACAAAATTTTGCAAATATCAGAAAATCTTCAAAATACGAGTCGTCACCAAACATCGTCATGTACAGATTTTAGAAAAAAAAAACATTTTTTGGGGAAAAATACCTGAGGCATCTCCAACTTTAAAATCACTGTCATCTGAGCTATCATAATCCAATGCTTCAAGAAGGGAGGTTGCCAAAGGCTTCACTTGTCGTCTTTTCGAACTCCGGTCCACTGTAACGAAAATTTGTTTTTGGAATTTTTTTTTTCTTTTTTGCTTTATGGGTTAAAATTTGTGGCATCCAATAATTTTTTTTTTAATTCACTGAATTATTTACAAATGAGGACACCACCATTATTGCCCAACGGCCATCATAGCGATCTATCGGTTTCTCTATGCTGACACTTCATTTTAAGGGCTATCACCCCCCGGGATTCCAAAAATGACATATAACAAAGCAGCATTAACAGAGCATTAACCCCACCCCATTGTCCTCCCTCTCCCCCACAAAAAATCCCAAATCGAAGTCCTTGAGATGTCCTCTTCTGTCAAGTCGTTAAAACATTTTATTCATCCACTTTGGCATAGGACTCATGGCGACAACCAGTATGGCCGTCGTTACCCAGCTATCCTTTGACTCCTGGCTTGTGCTTCTAGTTTAAAGGGGACGTTTCATAAGGACCACACTTTTATGATACAAAACCTACTAGGATCGTCTTCTGAGAAGAAGTCCAGCGATCAGTTGTGATCGCCAGAGGAAGCTGAGCCGGCCATACATTTCCCCTGCATTGGCCACTACAGGGGAAAATTAGTATTACATGGAGGTCACTCTCATAAGGCCAAAAAGGGGGACATTTATTTTTTTTTTTAAAATAGGTCCTTAGTGGAGGACTCCCCTCTATGCCGTAAAATGTTTGGTAACACAATCTGGAAACTTTGTGTTTGCTGGCCATTTCCACCGCCCTCGTTGCCTTCTATGAACTGAAATACAGTGGGGCAAAAAAGTATTTAGTCAGTCAGCAATAGTGCAAGTTCCACCACTTAAAAAGATGAGAGGCGTCTGTAATTTACATCATAGGTAGACCTCAACTATGGGAGACAAACTGAGAAAAAAAAATCCAGAAAATCACATTGTCTGTTTTTTTAACATTTTATTTGCATATTATGGTGGAAAATAAGTATTTGGTCAGAAACAAAATTTCATCTCAATACTTTGTAATATATCCTTTGTTGGCAATGACAGAGGTCAAACGTTTTCTGTAAGTCTTCACAAGGTTGCCACACACTGTTGTTGGTATGTTGGCCCATTCCTCCATGCAGATCTCCTCTAGAGCAGTGATGTTTTTGGCTTTTCGCTTGGCAACACGGACTTTCAACTCCCTCCAAAAGTTTTCTATAGGGTTGAGATCTGGAGACTGGCTAGGCCACTCCAGGACCTTGAAATGCTTCTTACGAAGCCACTCCTTCGTTGCCCTGGTGGTGTGCTTTGGATCATTGTCATGTTGAAAGACCCAGCCACGTTTCATCTTCAATGCCCTTGCTGATGGAAGGAGGTTTGCACTCAAAATCTCACGATACATGGCCCCATTCATTCTTTCATGTACCCAGATCAGTCGTCCTGGCCCCTTTGCAGAGAAATAGCCCCAAAGCATGATGTTTCCACCACCATGCTTTACAGTAGGTATGGTGTTTGATGGATGCAACTCAGTATTCTTTTTCCTCCAAACACGACAAGTTGTGTTTCTACCAAACAGTTCCAGTTTGGTTTCATCAGACCATAGGACATTCTCCCAAAACTCCTCTGGATCATCCAAATGCTCTCTAGCAAACTTCAGGCGGGCCCGGACATGTACTGGCTTAAGCAGTGGGACACGTCTGGCACTGCAGGATCTGAGTCCATGGTGGCGTAGTGTGTTACTTATGGTAGGCCTTGTTACATTGGTCCCAGCTCTCTGCAGTTCATTCACTAGGTCCCCCCGCGTGGTTCTGGGATTTTTGCTCACCGTTCTTGTGATCATTCTGACCCCACGGGGTGGGATTTTGCGTGGAGCCCCAGATCGAGGGAGATTATCAGTGGTCTTGTATGTCTTCCATTTTCTAATTATTGCTCCCACTGTTGATTTCTTCACTCCAAGCTGGTTGGCTATTGCAGATTCAGTCTTCCCAGCCTGGTGCAGGGCTACAATTTTGTTTCTGGTGTCCTTTGACAGCTCTTTGGTCTTCACCATAGTGGAGTTTGGAGTCAGACTGTTTGAGGGTGTGCACAGGTGTCTTTTATACTGATAACAAGTTTAAACAGGTGCCATTACTATAGGTAATGAGTGGAGGAAAGAGGAGACTCTTAAAGAAGAAGTTACAGGTCTGTGAGAGCCAGAAATCTTGATTGTTTGTTTCTGACCAAATACTTATTTTCCACCATGATATGCAAATAAAATGTTAAAAAAACAGACAATGTGATTTTCTGGATTTTTTTTTCTCAGTTTGCCTCCCATAGTTGAGGTCTACCTATGATGTAAATTACAGACGCCTCTCATCTTTTTAAGTGGTGGAACTTGCACTATTGCTGACTGACTAAATACTTTTTTGCCCCACTGTATCTAGAAGGGTTTTGGATGCATCCGATAACATTGCAGATATGACCAACTAAAAACCCCCAATGGAGACCGGGCTGGGACTACAAGGTCCTCAAGTTATTTTGCTTACATTTTTCGGTGTTCAAAATGGATCATGGATGACTGAACACCCAAAAAGTCAACTAGACCTTCCCAATGATATTGGTTTTCCTTCGCTCCTTCTCCTAAGTCATTCCCGCTTCTTCCTTCACTTTTTGACATCACAATGAGTCATCCTAACTAGTTAGTTAAGAGGGGTTTAAAAAAAAAAAAAGAGGAGTTCTACAGAACAGCAAAAAATGGTCATTGAAGGACTGGAGCAGCTTTCCACCCGTTGAAGAGATGGGTGCAAATTGTGGCACAACCATGTGGCACTGTCCACATTGGAATCTTATTCAGAGGCCCAATATCAAAGAAACAACTGAAGGAACCTTGGCTAAAGATGACAATTCAAGGACTCACTTCCTTTGGATTTTCCCCAATTTTTTTTTTTAGGTGGGTGGAGTACATGCTCTTAAGGCTGCATCATATGTATTACATTTACTGTCTTCATGTTAAAGTTCTCTCCATGCGAAGCGGCAAAGTCCGTTATGCAAATTATCACATTTATAATAGATGAATCTGCAAAAAAAAAAGGTTATTATATTAATGCAAACAATAGATGAGTGATGGAAGGTAAGAACCGAAAGCTTTTGGTTTGTGGTACAAACACTAAATGCAGAGCGGTGCGGTGTGTTCCGGCTGCAGGATGAATGGTATCACAGTCGTTCTATTCCGTCACTTTTGGCAGACGAGATGTTTCAGTGTCTCATACGTTAAATTTAGCTGGGGGGTTCAGGTGACTTTTTAAAATAAACAGTCCAGAGTCTGTACATGTGGATTAAAACTACTATTACATGACTTGTACCCGGAACTTATCACCAGCTTTCTCCTCTGCAGGCTCCCTGTAAGTTATAGTCGCCTCTGAGCTAGTGGATTGGAACCAGCTGCTATGATGTCTCCCATCCCCAGCGCAAGCATGAGATTCCTCCTCTCCTGCCTTCATGTAGCACAAGCTCAGAAACTGCATGGAGGATGTTTTGTAACGGTGTAACTGAGAATCCAGCACTGGAGAGGTCACTGAGAATCCAGCACTGGAGGGGTCACTGAGAATCCAGCACTGGAGGGGTCACTGAGAATCCAGCACTGGAGGGGTCACTGAGAATCCAGCACTGGAGGGGTCACTGAGAATCCAGCACTGGAGGGGTCACTGAGAATCCAGCACTGGAGGTGTAACTGTGAATCCAGCACTGGAGGGGTCACTGAGAATCCAGCACTGGAGGGGTCACTGAGAATCCAGCACTGGAGGGGTCACTGAGAATCCAGCACTGGAGGGGTCACTGAGAATCCAGCACTGGAGGGGTCACTGAGAATCCAGCACTGGAGGTATAACTGAGAATCCAGCACTGGAGGGGTCACTGAGAATCCAGCACTGGAGGGGTCACTGAGAATCCAGCACTGGAGGTGTAACTGAGAATCCAGCACTGGAGGTGTAACTGAGAATCCAGCACTGGAGGGGTCACTGAGAATCCAGCACTGGAGGGGTCACTGAGAATCCAGCACTGGAGGTGTAACTGAGAATCCAGCACTGGAGGGGTCACTGAGAATCCAGCACTGGAGGGGTCACTGAGAATCCAGCACTGGAGGTGTAACTGAGAATCCAGCACTGGAGGGGTCACTGAGAATCCAGCACTGGAGAGGTCACTGAGAATCCAGCACTGGAGGAGTCACTGAGAATCCAGCACTAGAGGGGTCACTGAGAATCCAGCACTGGAGGGGGTCACTGAGAATCCAGCACTAGAGGGGTCACTGAGAATCCAGCACTGGAGGGGTCACTGAGAATCCAGCACTGGAGGTGTAACTGTGAATCCAGCACTGGAGGTGTAACTGAGAATCCAGCACTGGAGGCAAAGGAGAAAAGGTGAAAACACTTTCTATTAAGCGTTTGTCTCTTTCACTCCCCGCCCCCATTCCTTTCTCCAGACTTCAATAGGCAGCTGTAACCTGGATCCCTCAGTAAGCTGGCAGTCTGGCTTAATGGGAATCTGTCACCCTAAAAATTGTATAAGACATAAGGCCACCGGCATCAGGGGCTTATCTACAGCATTCTGCGGCAGGAAGACAAGAAGAGGACGTCATCGCATGGCGATAGGAGGCGCCGAACCTGGACTGTGACGCCCATTGGACCCGGACCGCCCCTGGGTGAGTATAATATACCGTAACTTGTTTTTCTTACCTTTCAGGTTACATCGGGGGCTTATCTACAGCATTACAGATTGCATTCCAGAATGCTGGAGATAAGCCCCTGATGCCGGTGGCTTATCTCATATACGATTTTTGGGGGTGACAGATTCCCTTTAATTTGAGCACGTTGTATAATGTTTAAACTTGGCTTGAAGGCTACATACACCTTCACACACTCTTTTACATTCATTTTCTTTCTAAATAAAAAGTTAAACTTCCTGAATAGTTTTACTTAAAATCTACTATATAATTGTCTAAAGGTCACTTCCGTCTGTATTTCTGTCACGGATATTCATTGGTCGCGGCCTGTCTGCCATGGAAATCCAAGTAGCTGATTGGTCGTGGCAAAACAGCCACGACCAATCAGCGACGGGTACAGTTCGACGGAAAAATGGCCGCTCCTTACTCCCAGCAGTCAGTGTCCCCGGCGCCCGCTCCATACTCCCCTCCAGTCACCGCTCACACAGGGTTAATGCCGGCGGTAACGGACCACGTTATGTCGCGGGTAACGCACTCCTTTACCGCTGCTATTAACCCTGTGTGTCCCCAACTTTTTACTATTGATGCTGCCTGTGCGGCATCAATAGAGAAAAGATATAGTGTTAAAAATAATTAAAAAAAAAAAATCATTATATACTCACCTTCCGCTGCCTTTCGCGCTCCTGGCGACGCTCTGGTAACCACTCCATGCAAGCGGCAGGTTCCGGTGGCAAGGATGGTATGCGACAAGGACCTGCGATGACATCACGGTCATGTGACCGCGACCTCATCACAGGTCCTGCGTGCCTACGCGAGAAGGACCTGCCATGACGTCACGGTCATGTCACCGCGACATCATCACGGGTTCTGCGCTACCAACCCTGGGACCGGAAGCTGCCGAGTGCACCGTACACAGGAGACATGACTACAAGGGGCCCTCGGAAGGTGAGTATGTTTATTTTTTAACCTGTGACTTACGTGGCTGGGCAATATACTACGTGGCTGGGCAATATACTACGTGACAGGGCAATATACTACGTGACAGGGCAATATACTACGTAACTGGGCAATATACTACGTGGCTGGGCAATATACTACGTGGCTGGGCAATATACTACGTGGCTGGGCAATATACTACGTGGCTGGGCAATATACTACGTGGGCTGTGCAATATACTACGTGGGCTGTGCAATATACTACGTGGGCTGTGCAATATACTACGTGGGCTGTGCAATATACTACGTGGGCTGTGCAATAGACTACGTGGCTGGGCAATATACTACGTGGCTGGGCAATATACTACGTGGCTGGGCAATATACTACGTGGGCTGTGCAATATACTACGTGGGCTGTGCAATATACTACGTGGCTGGGCAATATACTACGTGACTGGGCAATATACCTCCCCCTGATATAGATTTTCTTCCCCGTATGGTGGTGATAGAAGAAATCACCTTTAATTAAATTGTCACAACAGGCACACCCCAGGCAGGGAAAATTTCCCATCTTGGGCAATATACTACGTGACTGGGCAATATACTACGTGACTGGGCAATATACTACGTGACTGGGCAATATACTACGTGACTGGGCAATATACTACGTAGCTGGGCAATATACTACGTAGCTGGGCAATATACTACGTGGCTGGGCAATATACTACGTAGCTGGGCAATATACTACGTGGCTGGGCAATATACTACGTGACTGGGCAATATACTACGTGACTGGGCAATATACTACGTGACTGGGCAATATACTATGTGACTGGGCAATATACTATGTGGCTGGGCAATATACTACGTGGCTGGGCAATATACTACGTGACTGGGCAATATACTACGTGACTGGGCAATATACTACGTAGCTGGGCAATATACTACGTGGCTGGGCAATATACTACGTGACTGGGCAATATACTACGTGACTGGGCAATATACTACGTGACTGGGCAATATACTACGTGACTGGGCAATATACTACGTGACTGGGCAATATACTATGTGACTGGGCAATATACTAAGTGGCTGGGCAATATACTACGTGACTGGGCAATATACTACGTGACTGGGCAATATACTACGTAGCTGGGCAATATACTACGTGGCTGGGCAATATACTACGTGACTGGGCAATATACTACGTGACTGGGCAATATACTACGTGACTGGGCAATATACTATGTGACTGGGCAATATACTATGTGGCTGGGCAATATACTACGTGGCTGGGCAATATACTACGTGACTGGGCAATATACTACGTGACTGGGCAATATACTACGTAGCTGGGCAATATACTACGTGGCTGGGCAATATACTACGTGACTGGGCAATATACTACGTGACTGGGCAATATACTACGTGACTGGGCAATATACTACGTGACTGGGCAATATACTACGTGACTGGGCAATATACTATGTGACTGGGCAATATACTAAGTGGCTGGGCAATATACTACGTGACTGGGCAATATACTACGTGACTGGGCAATATACTACGTAGCTGGGCAATATACTACGTGGCTGGGCAATATACTACGTGACTGGGCAATATACTACGTGACTGGGCAATATACTACGTGACTGGGCAATATACTACGTGGCTGGGCAATATACTATGTGGCTGGGCAATATACTACGTGACTGGGCAATATACTACGTGGACATGCATATTCTAGAATACCCGATGCGTTAGAATCGGGCCACAATCTAGTACACATATATTTATTAGTGATGAGCGAGTTTACTCGGTGCTCGGGTTTTCCCGAGGATGCTCGGGTGGTTTCCGAGTATTTGTGAGTGCTCGGAGATTTAGTTTTCATTACAAGGAATCATCACTGACAATTTTTTGTTTATTTTTGAGCCCCAATGAGCAGAAAGAAGCAGCCTGACTGTGTGGTCGGCAATGTCTGGACAGTGTGAGGGTCTCCTGACCGGTTACGGTCGGGTCAGGACGTTGTGGCTCGACCTCGGATGGTGAATGTCTGACGCGATACTCCGTCCTTTACCTTCGTCTGATAATTCCATAACCCAGACTTGATCTCTGGTGATAAAAAATCTTTTTACTTACGGTCTTAAAAAATAAAATGCTTTCTTCCTTCATGGAAGCCGATGGGGACAGTATGGCATTATAGGCTAAGCCGAGCTCCGATCCCGGGTACAGGCGCTACAGTGTCCGGAGCTGCTGATCAGAGGGGGCTGCAGCGTGTAGGACCCTCATGGAAGCCGATGGGGACAGTATGGCATTATAGGCTAAGCCGAGCTACGATCCCGGGTACAGGCGCTACAGTGTCCGGAGCTGCTGATCAGAGGGGGCTGCGGCGTGTAGGACCCTCATGGATGCCGATGGGGACAGTATGGCATTATAGGCTAAGCCGAGCTACGATCCCGCGTACAGGCGCTACAGTGTCCGGAGCTGCTGATCAGAGGGGGCTGAGGCGTGTAGGACCCTCATGGAAGCCGATGGGGACAGTATGGCATTATAGGCTAAGCCGAGCTACGATCCCGGGTACAGGCGCTACAGTGTCCGGAGCTGCTGATCAGAGGGGGCTGCGGCGTGTAGGACCCTCATGGATGCCGATGGGGACAGTATGGCATTATAGGCTAAGCCGAGCTACGATCCCGCGTACAGGCGCTACAGTGTCCGGAGCTGCTGATCAGAGGGGGCTGCGGCGTGTAGGACCCTCATGGAAGCCGATGGGGACAGTATGGCATTATAGGCTAAGCCGAGCTACGATCCTGGGTACAGGCGCTACAGTGTCCGGAGCTGCTGATCAGAGGGGGCTGCAGCGTGTAGGACCCTCATGGAAGCCGATGGGGACAGTATGGCATTATAGGCTAAGCCGAGCTCCGATCCTGGGTACAGGCGCTACAGTGTCCGGAGCTGCTGATCAGAGGGGGCTGCGGCGTGTAGGACCCTCATGGAAGCCGATGGGGACAGTATGGCATTATAGGCTAAGCCGAGCTCCGATCCTGGGTACAGGCGCTACAGTGTCCGGAGCTGCTGATCAGAGGGGGCTGCGGCGTGTAGGACCCTCATGGAAGCCGATGGGGACAGTATGGCATTATAGGCTAAGCCGAGCTACGATCCCGGGTACAGGCGCTACAGTGTCCGGAGCTGCTGATCAGAGCGGGCTGCGGCGTGTAGGACCCTCATGGAAGCCGATGGGGACAGTATGGCATTATAGGCTAAGCCGAGCTCCGATCCTGGGTACAGGCGCTACAGTGTCCGGAGCTGCTGATCAGAGGGGGCTGCAGCGTGTAGGACCCTCATGGAAGCCGATGGGGACAGTATGGCATTATAGGCTAAGCCGAGCTCCGATCCTGGGTACAGGCGCTACAGTGTCCGGAGCTGCTGATCAGAGGGGGCTGCGGCGTGTAGGACCCTCATGGAAGCCGATGGGGACAGTATGGCATTATAGGCTAAGCCGAGCTCCGATCCTGGGTACAGGCGCTACAGTGTCCGGAGCTGCTGATCAGAGGGGGCTGCAGAGTGTAGGACCCTCATGGAAGCCGATGGGGACAGTATGGCATTATAGGCTAAGCCGAGCTCCGATCCTGGGTACAGGCGCTACAGTGTTCGGAGCTGCTGATCAGAGGGGGCTGCAGAGTGTAGGACCCTCATGGAAGCCGATGGGGACAGTATGGCATTATAGGCTAAGCCGAGCTCCGATCCTGGGTACAGGCGCTACAGTGTCCGGAGCTGCTGATCAGAGGGGGCTGCAGAGTGTAGGACCCTCATGGAAGCCGATGGGGACAGTATGGCATTATAGGCTAAGCCGAGCTCCGATCCTGGGTACAGGCGCTACAGTGTCTGGAGCTGCTGATCAGAGGGGGCTGCAGCGTGTAGGACCCTCATGGAAGCCGATGGGGACAGTATGGCATTATAGGCTAAGCCGAGCTCCGATCCTGGGTACAGGCGCTACAGTGTCCGGAGCTGCTGATCAGAGGGGGCTGCGGCGTGTAGGACCCTCATGGAAGCCGATGGGGACAGTATGGCATTATAGGCTAAGCCGAGCTCCGATCCTGGGTACAGGCGCTACAGTGTCCGGAGCTGCTGATCAGAGGGGGCTGCAGAGTGTAGGACCCTCATGGAAGCCGATGGGGACAGTATGGCATTATAGGCTAAGCCGAGCTCCGATCCTGGGTACAGGCGCTACAGTGTTCGGAGCTGCTGATCAGAGGGGGCTGCAGAGTGTAGGACCCTCATGGAAGCCGATGGGGACAGTATGGCATTATAGGCTAAGCCGAGCTCCGATCCTGGGTACAGGCGCTACAGTGTCCGGAGCTGCTGATCAGAGGGGGCTGCAGAGTGTAGGACCCTCATGGAAGCCGATGGGGACAGTATGGCATTATAGGCTAAGCCGAGCTCCGATCCTGGGTACAGGCGCTACAGTGTCTGGAGCTGCTGATCAGAGGGGGCTGCAGCGTGTAGGAGTCTCACGTATCTGATATTCATGACCCATCTTAAAGAAGGGTCCTCAATTCCATAGCGGTGGACAACCCCTTTAATAAACATGGCCTAGAGCTAGTTACTGTTAGTGAAGAGGAATATTCTTGCTTCTATCCAGACTGAGAAGCTGCACAGAACGGACACTTCTCGCCGATTCTGCTACAAATGTTCCCAGTCCTGATACAACGAGGCTCGTCCTGTCCGTAGGGGTCGCACGTCATATTCCACAGAATCACGTGTAATATCTGTCTGAACTCACATCTGTCACAGCACCAGCCCCCGCTCACGTACTACAAGCCCCAGACATGTAGGCGCCATCATTTACAAGTCCTGAACCGGCAGACGCCATATTTATCAGTCTAGATAAAAAAAGCAAATAATATCCCTGTCATACACATCACAGGCATCTAATCCATAGATCACACCACAGTCATATACCCCTACAGACAGAACATACATCTATCCCATATCATACATATATCACACATCCATCCCATACATCATAACATCCAGGCTCGGACTGGCCGATCGGAGAACAGGTGAATCCCCCGGTAGGCTGCACACCCTCCTACATGAGTAGTGGCGGGCACAATACACCTGATTTACTGTGAACAAAGGCGACATCTCATCATTCATGTAAAACTACCCGGTGTATTACTACATGGAGGCAGAGGGATGTGTGATGGAGGGGGATGTCATGTAGCTGAACAGCGGCTCCAGAGGCAATGGCACTGGTGGGCCCTTGGGGCGTCAATCCAACACTATCATACACCCCATATCCTACACACAGTATACACGTATCACACAGCCCATATACTACACATATCATACATATATGATGTGTGTAGGATATAAAGTACATGATGTGTGTAATATAGAGGGCGTATATACTGTGTGATACATGTAAACTGTGTGTAGGATATGGGGTGTTGTGGTTAATTTTAACATTGAGAGATACAATATCAAAAATAAAATCCAGAAAATCATAGTATAAATTCTATAAATTTATTTACATTTTGCAGTAAAAAATAAGTATGTAATATTATGTTTTGGCGGTGTTTCTCTGCTAAGGGCACAGGACTACTGCACCGCATCAATGGGTGGAGCCAGGTTTGGTAAAATCCTGAGCGACAACCTCCTTCCCTCCGCCAGGACATTAAAAATGGGTCGTGGCTGGGTCTTCCAGCAAGACAATGACCCAAAACATACAGCCAAGGCAACAAAGGAGTGGCTCAAACAGAAGCACATTAAGTTAATGGCGTGGCCTAGCCAGTCTCCAGACCTTAATCCCATAGATAACTTATGGAGTTGAAGCTCCGAGTTGCCCCAAAATCTGAATGATTTACAGATGATCTGCTAAGTGGAGCACGATTCCTCCTGACCTGTGCAGAAAACACATCGTCAACTACAAAAAAAAAGTCTGACTAGTTAACAATAACTGACATTGCAGATACACATCAATGTATACTCACAACGTATACCAATAACCACCACTGAGGGCTGCTCCCTTACATTAATTAATATGACAAAAGACAATGGAGCAAACTTGCTCTCAAATGCGAATCAAAAAAAAGTACGCACAAAGTTCTTACTCATGTGGGGAGAGACAACACAGAGGGTCAGTATCGCATGTAACGATAGCCCCGACGCGCGTTTCGGGTATTCAGGCTTCTTCGGGGGGTGATTGGCACCATATAGCATGGTGGGGCAGCAGCACTTGGATGCATACATATTTAATGCCAACCGCCCTGCATTTGGACACTTATATGAATATGATTGACTCCTAATGGAGCATAAAAATGCTAATTTGTTGATATTGTGTGCCGTTACTGGTCACATGGAGGGAAGCAGAGGGAGATGCTTGCAGCTACGTTTTCTCCCCTTTTTCTCATTTGTTCATATATAATGTGAATGTTGTCTATATGTTTATGAGTGGGCTATTTAATGAAATTTATACTTTTTATATAGATTGGTGTCACTATAATTCATTTGAGAGCAAGTTTGCTCCATTGTCTTTTGTAGGATTAAAAAAAAACTGACTGCTTTGATTGCCACCAAGTATTAAGTCTTGTTTGCCAGAGGGATCAAA
Organism: Ranitomeya imitator; assembly: GCF_032444005.1. Taxonomy (NCBI): domain Eukaryota; kingdom Metazoa; phylum Chordata; class Amphibia; order Anura; family Dendrobatidae; genus Ranitomeya; species Ranitomeya imitator. Next base: position 25,043,056 of record NC_091287.1, read on the forward strand.
TACTTATTTCTCACTGCAAAATGCAAATAAATGAATATAATTTATACAATGATTTTTTTGGATTGTATTTTTGATATTCTATTTCTCAATGTTGATGTACAATAACAAATTGTATTGTGGTACCGTGTTAGCCAGAAAAATCGATGTGAATACTTTTCTTCCCAATGATGACAGAAGGATTCTAGGAGTGATACCTTTATTGGCGAACCAGAAAATAACATGTCTGCAGCTTTAGAGCAAAGGCTCCTTCTTCAGGCAGATTACAAAGAGATGAAAGCTGCAAAGATGTTATTTTCTGGTTCACCAATAAAGGTATCACTCCTAGAATCCTTCTGTCATTATTGGGCAGAAAAGTATTCACATCGATCTCTCAATGTTAAAATTAACCTACACTTAAAATTATAGACTGTTCGTGTCTTTGTCAGTGGGCAAACTTACAAAATCAGCAAAGGATCAAATACTTATTCCCCCCACTGTATATACCCCATAATGTACCCTTATAACATATATACCCCATATGCTACATGTATCACACATCATACATACCCGATATCCTACCCTTATCACACACCCAGTACACCAGACATAACACCTATCACACATCATCTATACATCCCATATCCTACATGTATCACACACACATCCTACCCGTAATAAATGTGTATAATATATAAATAAATATATATATATATATATATATACACACATATATATATATACATACACAGTACAGACTTAAAGTTTGGACGCGCCTTCTCATGTAAAGGTTTTTCTGTATTTTCAGGACTATGAAAATTGTACATTCACACTGAAGGCATCAAAACTATGAATTAACACATGTGGAATTATATACTTAACAAAAAAGTGTGAAACAACTGAAAATATGTCTTATATTCTCGGTTCTTCAAAGTAGCCACCTTTTGCTTTGATGACTGCTTTGCACACTCTTGGCATTCTCTTGATGAGCTTCAAGAGGTAGTCACTGGGAATGGTCTTCCATCAATCTTGAAGGAGTTCCCAGAGATGCTTAGCACTTGTTGGCCCTTTTGCCTTCACTCTGCGGTCCAGCTCACCCCAAACCATCTTGATTGGGTTCAGGTCTGGTGACTGTGGAGGCCAGGTCATCTGGGGTAGCACCCCATCACTCTCCTTCTTGGTCAAATAGCCCTTACACAGCCTGGATATGTGTTTGGGGTCATTGTCCTGTTGAAAAATAAATGATGGTCCAACTAAACGCAAACCGGATGGAATAGCATGCCGCTGCAAGATGCTGTGGTAGCCATGCTGGTTCAGTATGCCTTCAATTTTGAATAAATCCCCAACAGTGTCACCAGCAAATCTCCCCCACACCATCACACCTCCTCCTCCATGCTTCACGGTGGGAACCAGGCATGTAGAGTCCATCCGTTCACCTTTTCTGCGTCGCACAAAGACACGGTGGTTGGAACCAAAGATCTCAAATTTGGACTCATCAGACCAAAGCACAGATTTCCACTGGTCTAATGTCCATTCCTTGTGTTCTTTAGCCCAAACAAGTCTCTTCTGCTTGTTGCCTGTCCTCAGCAGTGGTTTCCTAGCAGCTATTTTACCATGAAGGCCTGCTGCACAAAGTCTCCTCTTAACAGTTGTAGAGATGTGTCTGCTGCTAGAACTCTGTGTGGCATTGACCTGGTCTCTAATCTGAGCTGCTGTTATCCTGCGATTTCTGAGGCTGGTGACTCTGATAAACTTATCCTCAGAAGCAGAGGTGACTCTTGGTCTTCCTTTCCTGGGGCGGTCCTCATGTGAGCCAGTTTCTTTGTAGCGCTTGATGGTTTTCGCCACTGCAATTGGGGTCACTTTCAAAGTTTTCCCAATTTTTCGGACTGACTGACCTTCATTTCTTAAAGTAATGATGATGGCCACTCGTTTTTCTTTACTCAGCTGCTTTTTTCTTGCCATAATACAAATTCTAACAGTCTATTCAGTATGACTATCAGTTGTGTATCCACCAGACTTCTGCTTAACACAACTGATGGTCCCAACCCCATTTATAAGGCAAGAAATTCCACTTATTAAACCTGACAGGGCACACCTGTGAAGTGAAAACCATTCCCGCTGACTACCTCTTGAAGCTCATCAAGAGAATGCCAAGAGTGTGCAAAGCAGTCATCAAAGCAAAAGGTGGCTACTGTGAAGAACCTAGAATATAAGACATAATTTCAGTTGTTTCACACTTTTTTGTTAAGTATATAATTCCACATGTGTTAATTCATAGTTTTGATGCCTTCAGCGTGAATTTACAATTTTCATAGTCATGAAAATAAAGAAAAATCTTTAAATGAGAAGGTGTGTCCAAACGTTTGGTCTGTACTGTATATACCCCATGTCCTACACGTATCACACATCATACACACCCACCTCACCCCTATCACACATCATACACCCCCCCCTCACCCCTATCACACATCATGCACACACCCCGTACCCCTATCACACATCATACACACCTCCCGCACCCCTATCACACATCATACACACACCCCGCACCCCTATCACACATCATACACACCTCCCGCACCCCTATCACACATCATACACACCTCCCGTACCCCTATCACACATCATACACACCTCCCGCACCCCTATCACACATCATACACACACCCCGTACCCCTATCACACATCATACACACACCCCGTACCCCTATCACACATCATACACACCTCCCGCACCTCTATCACACATCATACACACACCCCGTACCCCTATCACACATCATACACACCCCGTACCCCTATCACACATCATACACACACCCCGCACCTCTATTACACATCATACACACCCCCCCACACATCATACACCCCCTGCACCCCTATCACACATCATACACACACCCCGCACCCCTATCACACATCATACACACCTCCCGCACCTCTATCACACATCATACACACACCCCGTACCCCTATCACACATCATACACACACCCCGCACCTCTATCACACATCATACACACCCCCCACACATCATACACCCCCTGCACCCCTATCACACATCATACACCCCCCCACACCCCTATCACACATCATACACCCCCCCCGCACCTCTATCACACATCATGCACACACCCCGTACCCCTATCACACATCATACACACCTCCCGCACCTCTATCACACATCATACACACACCCCCACACATCATACACCCCCCCGCACCCCTATCACACATCATACACCCCCCCACCCCTATCACACATCATACACCCCCCGCACCCCTATCACACATCATACACCCCCCCACCCCTATCACACATCATACACCCCCCGCACCCCTATCACACATCATACACCCCCCGCACCCCTATCACACATCATACACCCCCCCACCCCTATCACACATCATACACCCCCCCACACCCCTATCACACATCATACACCCCCCCACCCCTATCACACATCATACACCCCCTGCACCCCTATCACACATCATACACCCCCTGCACCCCTATCACACATCATACACCCCCTGCACCCCTATCACACATCATACACCCCCTGCACCCCTATCACACATCATACACCCCCTGCACCCCTATCACACATCATACACCCCCTGCACCCCTATCACACATCATACACCCCCTGCACCCCTATCACACATCATACACCCCCTGCACCCCTATCACACATCATACACCCCCTGCACCCCTATCACACATCATACACCCCCTGCACCCCTATCACACATCATACACCCCCCCACCCCTATCACACATCATACACCCCCCACACCCCTATCACACATCATACACCCCCCCACCCCTATCACACATCATACACCCCCTGCACCCCTATCACACATCATACACCCCCTGCACCCCTATCACACATCATACACCCCCTGCACCCCTATCACACATCATACACCCCCTGCACCCCTATCACACATCATACACCCCCTGCACCCCTATCACACATCATACACCCCCTGCACCCCTATCACACATCATACACCCCCTGCACCCCTATCACACATCATACACCCCCTGCACCCCTATCACACATCATACACCCCCTGCACCCCTATCACACATCATACACCCCCCCACCCCTATCACACATCATACACCCCCCCACACCCCTATCACACATCATACACCCCCCCACCCCTATCACACATCATACACCCCCCCACACCCCTATCACACATCATACACCCCCCCACCCCTATCACACATCATACACCCCCTGCACCCCTATCACACATCATACACCCCCTGCACCCCTATCACACATCATACACCCCCTGCACCCCTATCACACATCATACACCCCCTGCACCCCTATCACACATCATACACCCCCTGCACCCCTATCACACATCATACACCCCCTGCACCCCTATCACACATCATACACCCCCTGCACCCCTATCACACATCATACACCCCCTGCACCCCTATCACACATCATACACCCCCTGCACCCCTATCACACATCATACACCCCCTGCACCCCTATCACACATCATACACCCCCTGCACCCCTATCACACATCATACACCCCCTGCACCCCTATCACACATCATACACCCCCTGCACCCCTATCACACATCATACACCCCCTGCACCCCTATCACACATCATACACCCCCTGCACCCCTATCACACATCATACACCCCCCGCACCCCTATCACACATCATACACCCCCTGCACCCCTATCACACACCATACACCCCCTGCACCCCTATCACACATCATACACCCCCCGCACCCCTATCACACATCATACACCCCCCGCACCCCTATCACACATCATACACCCCCTGCACCCCTATCACACATCATACACCCCCTGCACCCCTATCACACATCATACACCCCCTGCACCCCTATCACACACCATACACCCCCTGCACCCCTATCACACACCATACACCCCCTGCACCCCTATCACACATCATACACCCCCTGCACCCCTATCACACATCATACACCCCCCGCACCCCTATCACACATCATACACCCCCCGCACCCCTATCACACACCATACACCCCCTGCACCCCTATCACACATCATACACCCCCCGCACCCCTATCACACATCATACACCCCCTGCACCCCTATCACACATCATACACCCCCTGCACCCCTATCACACACCATACACCCCCTGCACCCCTATCACACATCATACACCCCCCCACCCCTATCACACATCATACACCCCCCCACACCCCTATCACACATCATACACCCCCCCACCCCTATCACACATCATACACCCCCTGCACCCCTATCACACATCATACACCCCCCCACACCCCTATCACACATCATACACCCCCCCACCCCTATCACACATCATACACCCCCCCACACCCCTATCACACATCATACACCCCCCCACCCCTATCACACATCATACACCCCCTGCACCCCTATCACACATCATACACCCCCTGCACCCCTATCACACATCATACACCCCCTGCACCCCTATCACACATCATACACCCCCTGCACCCCTATCACACATCATACACCCCCTGCACCCCTATCACACATCATACACCCCCCGCACCCCTATCACACATCATACACCCCCCGCACCCCTATCACACATCATACACCCCCTGCACCCCTATCACACATCATACACCCCCTGCACCCCTATCACACACCATACACCCCCTGCACCCCTATCACACATCATACACCCCCTGCACCCCTATCACACATCATACACCCCCCGCACCCCTATCACACATCATACACCCCCTGCACCCCTATCACACACCATACACCCCCTGCACCCCTATCACACATCATACACCCCCCGCACCCCTATCACACATCATACACCCCCTGCACCCCTATCACACATCATAGTAACATAGTAACATAGTAACATAGTTAGTAAGGCCGAAAAAAGACATTTGTCCATCCAGTTCAGCCTATATTCCATCATAATAAATACCCAGATCTACGTCCTTCTACAGAACCTAATAATTGTATGATACAATATTGTTCTGCTCCAGGAAGACATCCAGGCCTCTCTTGAACCCCTCGACTGAGTTCGCCATCACCACCTCCTCAGGCAAGCAATTCCAGATTCTCACTGCCCTAACAGTAAAGAATCCTCTTCTATGTTGGTGGAAAAACCTTCTCTCCTCCAGACGCAAAGAATGCCCCCTTGTGCCCGTCACCTTCCTTGGTATAAACAGATCCTCAGCGAGATATTTGTATTGTCCCCTTATATACTTATACATGGTTATTAGATCGCCCCTCAGTCGTCTTTTTTCTAGACTAAATAATCCTAATTTCGCTAATCTATCTGGGTATTGTAGTTCTCCCATCCCCTTTATTAATTTTGTTGCCCTCCTTTGTACTCTCTCTAGTTCCATTATATCCTTCCTGAGCACCGGTGCCCAAAACTGGACACAGTACTCCATGTGCGGTCTAACTAGGGATTTGTACAGAGGCAGTATAATGCTCTCATCATGTGTATCCAGACCTCTTTTAATGCACCCCATGATCCTGTTTGCCTTGGCAGCTGCTGCCTGGCACTGGCTGCTCCAGGTAAGTTTATCATTAACTAGGATCCCCAAGTCCTTCTCCCTGTCAGATTTACCCAGTGGTTTCCCGTTCAGTGTGTAATGGTGATATTGATTCCCTCTTCCCATGTGTATAACCTTACATTTATCATTGTTAAACCTCATCTGCCACCTTTCAGCCCAAGTTTCCAACTTATCCAGATCCATCTGTAGCAGAATACTATCTTCTCTTGTATTAACTGCTTTACATAGTTTTGTATCATCTGCAAATATCGATATTTTACTGTGTAAACCTTCTACCAGATCATTAATGAATATGTTGAAGAGAACAGGTCCCAATACTGACCCCTGCGGTACCCCACTGGTCACAGCGACCCAGTTAGAGACTATACCATTTATAACCACCCTCTGCTTTCTATCACTAAGCCAGTTACTAACCCATTTACACACATTTTCCCCCAGACCAAGCATTCTCATTTTGTGTACCAACCTCTTGTGCGGCACGGTATCAAACGCTTTGGAAAAATCGAGATATACCACGTCCAATGACTCACCTTGGTCCAGTCTATAGCTTACCTCTTCATAAAAACTGATTAGATTGGTTTGACAGGAGCGATTTCTCATAAACCCATGCTGATATGGAGTTAAACAGTTATTCTCATTGAGATAATCCAGAATAACATCCCTCAGAAACCCTTCAAATATTTTACCAACAATAGAGGTTAGACTTACTGGCCTATAATTTCCAGGTTCACTTTTAGAGCCCTTTTTGAATATTGGCACCACATTTGCTATGCGCCAGTCCTGCGGAACAGACCCTGTCGCTATAGAGTCACTAAAAATAAGAAATAATGGTTTATCTATTACATTACTTAGTTCTCTTAGTACTCGTGGGTGTATGCCATCCGGACCCGGAGATTTATCTATTTTAATCTTATTTAGCCGGTTTCGCACCTCTTCTTGGGTTAGATTGGTGACCCTTAATATAGGGTTTTCATTGTTTCTTGGGATTTCACCTAGCATTTCATTTTCCACCGTGAATACCGTGGAGAAGAAGGTGTTTAATATGTTAGCTTTTTCCTCGTCATCTACAACCATTCTTTCCTCACTATTTTTTAAGGGGCCTACATTTTCAGTTTTTATTCTTTTACTATTGATATAGTTGAAGAACAGTTTGGGATTAGTTTTACTCTCCTTAGCAATGTGCTTCTCTGTTTCCTTTTTGGCAGCTTTAATTAGTTTTTTAGATAAAGTATTTTTCTCCCTATAGTTCATACACCCCCTGCACCCCTATCACACATCATACACCCCCCGCACCCCTATCACACATCATACACCCCCTGCACCCCTATCACACATCATACACCCCCTGCACCCCCATCATACCCCCCCACACACACATCATACACACCCCTGCACCCCTATCTCACACACACACACACACACACACACACACACACACACACACACACACACACACACACACACCGCTCTCTGCACATGTTCTCCCCACACAGGTGATGTTATGCGCAGCTGAGCCTGAGCGCTGATCACATGACCCGTCGGTGTCACGTCTGGTGCAGGTAGATGATACATGGGGTGACATGATGCGGCGGGGCTGCGCCCTCACATGCGGCGGGAGGTCACTCACTTGCACGGATGAACGGCACACTACTCAGGTAACAGCAGAACAAGCCGGGCACTCTCTCATACAAGGCACAATAGGGCCAAGCATCAACCGAGCCACTGCGCAGATGCGGCTCCTCCCCGCCAGACCATACGCCATGGAGCGTCACGTGAACAGACAGAGAGGGAACTCGCCAATCAAAAGGTCAGAATCGTGGCACGTGAGGCAGGGACGCTGCGCCGACGACGCCATCTTTATAGAGGGCAAACCATTTTAATTTTTAACCGGTGTGCCATCTTTAAAAAGGGCAAAGAGTGTGTTGTTTCTGTAGTACTCATTCAGTTGTCTTTTTTACCTATCAAGTTTCTACTTCATTTATTTCCTTTTCATTTTGTGAAAAGTGCTGAAATAGTTTCTCGCTGGCTAATTTTAAGAACCAATTGGACATGTTGAGTTTATGAAATCGCTACCCTGCGTTCGTGCCCAGGTGGAAGAACAATTCTAGTCACAATGAACCTAAATTATCAAAAAAAATTATCAGGAAAGTGTCCTTGTTGCACATAGCAACCGACCAGTAATTGCAGAGGAACCTAGTGATCCCAACCTAGAGCATGGATCCCCGACATGAGAGAAGGTCGCTGGCCACAATCGCGCAAAGAAATGGTAGAAGCCCCCATGTGCCTCTTTGAAGGTTATAATTCCCCGAGTGCCCCCTTTATAAGTAATAATGTCCCCATTATGAGTGCCCCTTTATAAAATAGTAATGCACGAAGTGACCCCTTAACAGTACTACTAAAGACGCAATACCACAAGTGCTTTCTGTAAAATTAATAGGGTCTTATAAAGTAATAATCCCCCAAGGACCTTCGTAATATGTAATAATGCCCCTTCAGTGCCTCCTTAATATGTAATAATGCCCCTTCAGTGCCTCCTTAACAAGTAATAATGCCCCTTCAGTGCCTCCTTAATAGATAATAATGCCCCTTCAGTGCCTCCTTAATATGTAATAATGTCCCTTCAGTTCCTCCTTAATATGTAATAATGCCCCTTCAGTGCCTCCTTAACAAGTAATAATGCCCCTTCAGTGCCTCCTTAACTAGTAATAATGCCCCTTCAGTTCCTCCTTAATATGTAATAATGCCCCTTCAGTGACTCCTTAACAAGTAATAATGCCCCTTCAGTGCCTCCTTAATATGTAATAATGTCCCTTCAGTTCCTCCTTAATATGTAATAATGCCCCTTCAGTTCCTCCTTAATAGGTAATAATGCCCCTTCAGTGCCTCCTTAATATGTAATAATGTCCCTTCAGTTCCTCCTTAATATGTAAGTCCCCCTGTCTTTCACTAGGGGGACTTGTCAGGGAGTCACAAAAACACTGAACTTTAGGAAGGCAAAGTTTGACCAGCTTAGAGATGCCCTTAATCTGGTAGACTGGGACAATATCCTCAGAAATAAGAATACAGATAATAAATGGGAAATGTTTAAGAACATCCTAAATAGGCAGTGTAAGCGGTTTATACCTTGTGGGAATAAAAGGACTAGAAATAGGAAAAACCCAATGTGGCTAAACAAAGAAGTAAGACAGGCAATTAACAGTAGAAAGAAAGCATTTGCACTACTAAAGCAGGATGGCACCATTGAAGCTCTAAAAAACTATAGGGAGAAAAATACTTTATCTAAAAAACTAATTAAAGCTGCCAAAAAGGAAACAGAGAAGCACATTGCTAAGGAGAGTAAAACTAATCCCAAACTGTTCTTCAACTATATCAATAGTAAAAGAATAAAAACTGAAAATGTAGGCCCCTTAAAAAATAGTGAGGAAAGAATGGTTGTAGATGACGAGGAAAAAGCTAACATATTAAACACCTTCTTCTCCACGGTATTCACGGTGGAAAATGAAATGCTAGGTGAAATCCCAAGAAACAATGAAAACCCTATATTAAGGGTCACCAATCTAACCCAAGAAGAGGTGCGAAACCGGCTAAATAAGATTAAAATAGATAAATCTCCGGGTCCGGATGGCATACACCCACGAGTACTAAGAGAACTAAGTAATGTAATAGATAAACCATTATTTCTTATTTTTAGGGACTCTATAGCGACAGGGTCTGTTCCGCAGGACTGGCGCATAGCAAATGTGGTGCCAATATTCAAAAAGGGCTCTAAAAGTGAACCTGGAAATTATAGGCCAGTAAGTCTAACCTCTATTGTTGGTAAAATATTTGAAGGGTTTCTGAGGGATGTTATTCTGGATTATCTCAATGAGAATAACTGTTTAACTCCATATCAGCATGGGTTTATGAGAAATCGCTCCTGTCAAACCAATCTAATCAGTTTTTATGAAGAGGTAAGCTATAGACTGGACCACGGTGAGTCATTGGACGTGGTATATCTCGATTTTTCCAAAGCGTTTGATACCGTGCCGCACAAGAGGTTGGTACACAAAATGAGAATGCTTGGTCTGGGGGAAAATGTGTGTAAATGGGTTAGTAACTGGCTTAGTGATAGAAAGCAGAGGGTGGTTATAAATGGTATAGTCTCTAACTGGGTCGCTGTGACCAGTGGGGTACCGCAGGGGTCAGTATTGGGACCTGTTCTCTTCAACATATTCATTAATGATCTGGTAGAAGGTTTACACAGTAAAATATCGATATTTGCAGATGATACAAAACTATGTAAAGCAGTTAATACAAGAGAAGATAGTATTCTGCTACAGATGGATCTAGATAAGTTGGAAACTTGGGCTGAAAGGTGGCAGATGAGGTTTAACAATGATAAATGTAAGGTTATACACATGGGAAGAAGGAATCAATATCACCATTACACACTGAACGGGAAACCACTGGGTAAATCTGACAGGGAGAAGGACTTGGGGATCCTAGTTAATGATAAACTTACCTGGAGCAGCCAGTGCCAGGCAGCAGCTGCCAAGGCAAACAGGATCATGGGGTGCATTAAAAGAGGTCTGGATACACATGATGAGAGCATTATACTGCCTCTGTACAAATCCCTAGTTAGACCGCACATGGAGTACTGTGTCCAGTTTTGGGCACCGGTGCTCAGGAAGGATATAATGGAACTAGAGAGAGTACAAAGGAGGGCAGCAAAATTAATAAAGGGGATGGGAGAACTACAATACCCAGATAGATTAGCGAAATTAGGATTATTTAGTCTAGAAAAAAGACGACTGAGGGGCGATCTAATAACCATGTATAAGTATATAAGGGGACAATACAAATATCTCGCTGAGGATCTGTTTATACCAAGGAAGGTGACGGGCACAAGGGGGCATTCTTTGCGTCTGGAGGAGAGAAGGTTTTTCCACCAACATAGAAGAGGATTCTTTACTGTTAGGGCAGTGAGAATCTGGAATTGCTTGCCTGAGGAGGTGGTGATGGCGAACTCAGTCGAGGGGTTCAAGAGAGGCCTGGATGTCTTCCTGGAGCAGAACAATATTGTATCATAGAATTATTAGGTTCTGTAGAAGGACGTAGATCTGGGGATTTATTATGATGGAATATAGGCTGAACTTGATGGACAAATGTCTTTTTTCGGCCTTACTAACTATGTTACTATGTATGTTACTATGTTACTATGTAATAATGCCCCTTCAGTGCCTCTTTAATAGATAATAATACCTTTTCGGTGCCTCCTTAATCTACTATATAATTGTCTAAGGGTCACTTCCGTCTATCTGTCCTTCTGTCACGGTTATTCATTCGCTGATTGGTCTCGCCAGCTGCCTGTCATGGGTGCCGCGACCAATCAGCGACGGGCACAGTCCGGAAGAAAATGGCCGCTCCTTACTCCCCGCAGTCAGTACCTGTCGCCTGCATACTCCCCTCCGGTCACCGCTAACACAAGGTTAATGTCGGCGGTAACCCTGTGTGTCCCCGACTTTTTACTATTGACGCTGCCTATGCGGCATCAATAGTAAAAAATGTAATGTTAAAAATAATTAAAAAAAAAAACCTGCTATACTCACCCTCTGTTGCAGCTCGCGCCTGCCGCCATCTTCCGTTGCAGGTTCCGGTGGCACAAGGACCTGCCATGATGTCACGGTCATGTGACCGCGACGTCATCACAGGTCCTGCGCTGATATCAACCCTGGGACCGGAACCTGCCGTGGACTACAAGGGCTCCCTCGGAAAGGTGAGTATATGTTTATTTTTTAGTTTTTTCACCTGTGACAAACCTGGCTGAGCAATATACTACGTGACTGGCCAATATACTACGTGGCTCTGTGCTGTATACTACTTCACTGGGCAATATACTATGTCACTGGACAATATACTACGTGGCTGCGCAATATACTACGTAACTGGGCAATATACTATGTAACTGGGCAATATACTACATGGCTGGGCAATATACTATGTGGCTGGGCAATATACTACGTGGCTGTGCAATATACTACGTCACTAGGCAATATACTATGAAACTGGGCAATATACTACGTGGCTGGGCAATATACTACGTCACTGGGCAATATACTACGTGGCTGGGCAATATACTACGTGGCTGGGCAATATACTACGTCACTGGGCAATATACTACGTGGCTGGGCAATATACTACGTCGCTGGGCAATATACTACGTGGCTGGGCAATATACTACGTGGGCTGTGCAATATACTACGTGGACATGCATATTCTAGAATACCCTATGCGTTAGAATCGGGCCACCATCTAGTAGATAATAATGCCCCTTGAGTGCCTCCTTAACAAGTAATAATGCCCATTCAGTGCCTCCTTAATAGATATAAATGCCCCTTCAGTGCCTCCTTAATATGTAATAATGCCCCTTCAGTACCTCCTTAATAACTAATAATGCCCGAGTCCTTCATTAATAAGAAGTAATACCACCGCGTGATAGATCGGCTCCTTTAGCTATACCCGGCGGTAGAACTCTTTAAGTTCTTCACTGGTGTATTATATACAGGCAGCATAAAGTGTGGTGAAGTAAAAAATAAACATGGCCTTTTGGGCAAAACATGGAAAACAAAACAAAGTGTTATATCACAGTCCATACGTTTGCAGGAATTTGCCCGCTCAGGGTTAGCAAAACACACACGGTTCAACTTAGCACCAATACTTCTCTGGAGTTAGCCTCTCCAGACACACTGAACACTGCACCGACACGACTACTTCTCTGGAGTTAGCCTCTCCAGACACACTGAACACTGCACCGACACGACTACTTCTCTGGAGTTAGCCTCTCCAGACACACTGAACACTGCACTGACAAGTAATAATGCCGTTCAGTGCCTCCTTAATAGATAATAATGCCCCTTCAGTGCCTCCTTAATATGTAATAATGCCCCTTCAGTGCCTCCTTAATATATAATAATGCCCCTTCAGTGCCTCCTTAATAGATAATAATGCCCCTTCAGTGCCTCCTTAATATATAATAATGTCCCTTCAGTGCCTCCTTAATAGATAATAATGCCCCTTCAGTGCCTCCTTAATATATAATAATGCCCCTTCAGTGCCACCTTAATATGTAATAATGTCCCTTCAGTACCTCCTTAATAGATAATAATGCCCCTTCAGTACCTCCTTAATATATAATAATACCCCATCAGTGCCTCCTCAATAGATAATAATGCCCCTTCAGTGCCTCCTTAATCTATATATATAATTGTCTAAGGGTCACTTCCGTCTGTCTGTCTGTCCTTCTGTCATGGCTGCCGCGACCAATCAGCGATGGCCACAGTCCGATTAGTCCCTCCCCTACTCCCCTGCACTCACTGCCCGGCGCCCGCTCCATACTCCCCTCCACTCACCGCTCACACAGGGTTAATGGCAGCAGTAACGGCCCGCGGTGTAACGCACTCCGTTACCGCTGCTATTAACCCTGTGTGTCCCCAACTATTTACTATTGATGCTGCCTATGCAGCATCAATAGTAAAAATAGGTTATGTTAAAAATAATAAAAAAAAAAAAAAAACCTGCTATACTCACCATCCGCCGCCTTGCCCGCTCCTCGCCACGCTCCCGGGACCACTCCATTGCAAGCGGCAGCTTCCGGTCCCAAGGCTGGTGTGCGACAAGGACCTGCAGTGATGTCACGGTCATGTGACCGCGATGTCATCATAGGTCCTGCTCACACCAGGATGGTGAGTATAGCAGGACTTCAACAGGCCTTCGGAAGGTGAGTATATGTTTATTTTTTTTTTAATGTCTCTATACTACGTGCCTCTGTGCTGGCCAATATACTACGTGGCTGGGCAATATACTACGTGACTGGGCAATATACTATGTGGCTGGACAATATACTCTGTCGCTGGGCAATATACTACGTCACTGGGCAATATACTACGTGGCTGGGCAATATACTACGTGGCTCTGCTATATACTATGTGGCTGGGCAATATACTATGTGACTGGGCAATATACCGTACTACGTGGCTCTGCTATATACTATGTGGCTGGGCAATATACTACGTCACTGGGCAATATACCGTACTACGTGGCTCTGCTATATACTATTTGGCTGGGCAATATACTACGTGGCTGGGCAATATACTACGTGACTGGGCAATATACTACGTGGCTGGGCAATATACTACGTGGCTGGGCAATATACTACGTGGCTGGGCAATATACTACGTGACTGGGCAATATACTACGTGACTGGGCAATATACTACGTGACTGGGCAATATACTACGTGGCTGGGCAATATACTACGTGACTGGGCAATATACTACGTCGCTGGGCAATATACTATGTGACTGGGCAATATACTACGTCGCTGGGCAATATACTACGTGACTGGGCAATATACTACGTGGCTGGGTAATATACTACGTCGCTGGGCAATATACTACGTGGACATGCATATTCTAGAATACCCGATGCGTTAGAATCGGGCCACCATCTAGTATGTAATAATGTCCCTTCAGTGCCTCCTTAATAGATAATAATGCCCCTTCAGTGCCTCCTTTGTTGTGAATTCTGTTGTCGGGCTCCCTCCTGTGGTCATGAATGGTACTTCGGCTGGTTCTGTCCATTGACTTCCTCTGGTGGGTGTTTCTGAGTTTCCTTCCACAGGTGACGAGGTTAATTCGTTAGCTGGCTGCTCTATTTAACTCCACTTAGATCTTTGCTCCATGCCACCTGTCAATGTTCCAGTATTGGTCTAGTTCACTCCTGGATCGTTCTTGTGACCTGTCTTCCCAGCAGAAGCTAAGTTCCAGCTTGTATTTCTTTGGTTTGCTATTTTTCTGTCCAGCTTGCTATTTTTATTGTTGTCTTGCTTGCTGGAAGCTCTGGGACGCAGAGGGAGCGCCTCCGCACCGTGAGTCGGTGCGGAGGGTCTTTTTTGCGCCCTCTGCGTGGTCTTTTTGTAGGTTTTTGTGCTGACCGCAAAGTAACCTTTCCTATCCTCGGTCTGTTCAGTAAGTCGGGCCTCACTTTGCTAAATCTATTTCATCTCTGTGTTTGTATTTTCATCTTTACTCACAGTCATTATATGTGGGGGGCTGCCTTTTCCTTTGGGGAATTTCTCTGAGGCAAGGTAGGCTTTATTTTTCTATCTTCAGGGCTAGCTAGTTCCTTAGGTTGTGCCGAGTTGCATAGGGAGCGTTAGGCGCAATCCACGGCTATTTCTAGTGTGTTTGATAGGATTAGGGATTGCGGTCAGCAGAGTTCCCACGTCCCAGAGCTCGTCCTTTATTATCAGTAACTATCTGGTCATTCCGTGTGCTCTTAACCACCAGGTCCATTATTGTCCTGACCACCAGGTCATAACAGTACAGGTGGTCCAAAGTACTAATGCATCTCAATAGAGGGATAAGAGAAGTTCTGAGACCATTTTTTTTTCTTTGCACTGTGTTTTGTCTCTCTTTTCCCCTTTACCTCTGGGTGGTTCAGGACACAGGTGTAAACATGGACATTCAAGGTCTGTCCTCTTGGATGGATAATCTCACTACAAGGGTACAAAACATTCAAGATTTTGTGGTTCAGAATCCGATGTCAGAGCCTAGGATTCCAATTCCTGATTTGTTTTTTGGTGATAGATCTAAGTTCTTGAATTTCAAAAATAATTGTAAATTGTTTCTTGCCTTGAAACCTCGCTCCTCAGGTGACCCTGTTCAACAAGTAAAGATCATTATTTCTTTGTTACGTGGTGACCCTCAAGACTGGGCATTTTCCCTTGCGCCAGGAGATCCGGCATTGCGTGATGTTGATGCGTTTTTCCTGGCGCTTGGATTGCTTTATGACGAACCTAATTCAGTGGATCAGGCAGAGAAAATCTTGCTGGCTCTGTGTCAGGGTCAGGATGAAGCGGAGATATATTGTCAGAAGTTCAGAAAGTGGTCTGTGCTCACTCAGTGGAATGAATGTGCCCTGGCAGCAATCTTCAGAAAGGGTCTCTCTGAAGCCCTTAAGGATGTCATGGTGGGATTTCCCATGCCTGCTGGTCTGAATGAGTCTATGTCCTTGTCCATTCAGATCGATCGACGCTTGCGTGAGCGTAAAGCTGTGCACCATTTGGCGGTACTATCTAAGCATGGACCTGAGCCTATGCAATGTGATAGGACTTTGACCAGAGCTGAACGGCAAGAACACAGACGTCGGAATGGGCTATGTTTTTACTGTGGTGATTCCACTCATGCTATCTCCGATTGTCCTAAGCGCACTAAGCGGTTCGCTAGGTCTGCAACCATTGGTACGGTACAGTCTAAATTTCTATTGTCCGTTACTTTGATTTGCTCTTTGTAATCCTATTCTGTTATGGCATTTGTGGATTCAGGCACTGCCCTGAATTTGATGGACTTGGAGTATGCTAGGCGCTGTGGTTTTTTCTTGGAGCCCTTGCAGTATCCTATTCCATTGAGAGGAATTGATGCTACGCCTTTGGCTAAGAATAAGCCTCAGTACTGGACCCAATTGACCATGTGCATGGCTCCTGCACATCAGGAGGATATCCGCTTTCTGGTGTTGCATAATCTGCATGATGTGGTCGTTTTGGGGTTGCCATGGCAACAGGTTCATAATCCAGTATTGGACTGGAAATCTATGTCTGTGTCCAGCTGGGGTTGCCAGGGGGTACATGGTGATGTTCCATTTTTGTCTATTTCGTCTTCCACTCCTTCTGAAGTTCCAGAGTTTTTGTCGGATTATCGGGATGTATTTGATGAGCCCAAAGCCAGTGCCCTACCTCCTCATAGGGATTGCGATTGTGCAATTAATTTGATTCCTGGTAGTAAGTTTGTTAAGGGCCGATTGTTCAATTTATCTGTGCCAGAACACTCCGCTATGCGGAGTTATATAAAGGAATCCTTGGAGAAAGGCCATATTCGCCCGTCGTCATCACCGTTAGGAGCAGGGTTCTTTTTTGTGGCCAAGAAGGATGGATCTTTGAGACCTTGTATTGATTACCGCCTTCTTAATAAAATTACAGTCAAATTTCAGTATCCTTTGCCGTTGCTGTCTGATTTGTTTGCTCGTATTAAAGGGGCTAGTTGGTTCACCAAGATAGATCTTCGAGGGGCGTATAATCTTGTGCGTATTAAACAAGGCGATGAATGGAAAACAGCATTTAATACGCCCGAGGGCCATTTTGAGTACCTGGTTATGCTCCATCAGTATTTCAGTCCTTTATGCATGACATCTTCCGAGAGTACCTGGATAAATTCCTGATTGTGTATTTGGATGATATTTTGGTCTTTTCGGATGATTGGGAGTCTCATGTGAAGCAGGTCAGAATGGTGTTCCAGGTCCTTCGTGTGAATTCCTGGTTTGTGAAGGGGTCAAAGTGTCTCTTTGGAGTTCAGAAGGTTTCATTTTTGGGGTTCATTTTTTCCCCTTCTACTATCGAGATGGACCCTGTTAAAGTCCAGGCCATTTACGATTGGACTCAGCCGACATCTGTGAAGAGCCTGCAAAAGTTCCTGGGTTTGCTTATTTTTATCGGCGCTTCATCGCTAATTTTTCTACTGTTGCTAAACCGTTGACTGATTTGACCAAGAAGGATGCTGATGTGGTCAATTGGTCTTCTGCAGCTGTAGAGGCTTTTCAGGAGTTGAAGCGTCGTTTTTCTTCTGCCCCTGTGTTGTGCCAGCCAGATGTTTCGCTCCCGTTTCAGGTTGAGGTTGATGCTTCTGAGATTGGAGCAGGGGCTGTTTTGTCGCAAAGAAGTTCTGATGGCTCGGTGATGAAGCCATGTGCTTTCTTTTCTAGAAAGTTTTCGCCTGCTGAGCGTAATTATGATGTTGGTAATCGTGAGTTGTTGGCCATGAAGTGGGCATTCGAGGAGTGGCGTCATTGGCTTGAAGGAGCCAAGCATCGCGTGGTGGTCTAGACAGATCACAAGAATTTGACTTATCTTGAGTCTGCCAAACGGTTGAATCCGAGACAGGCTCGATGGTCGTTATTTTTCTCCCGTTTTGATTTTGTGGTATCGTACCTTCCGGGCTCTAAGAATGTGAAGGCTGATGCCCTGTCAAGGAATTTTGTGCCTGACTCTCCGGGTGTTCCTGAGCCGGCGGGTATTCTCAAAGAGGGGGTAATTTTGTCTGCCATCTCCCCTGATTTGCGGCGGGTGCTGCAAAAATTTCAGGCTGATAGACCTGACCGTTGCCCAGCGGAGAAACTGTTTGTCCCTGATAAATGGACTAGTAGAGTTATCTCTGAGATTCATTGTTCAGTGTTGGCTGGGCGTCCTGGAATCTTTGGTACCAGAGATTTGGTGGCTAGATCCTTTTGGTGGCCGTCTCTGTCACGGGATGTGCGTTAGTTTGTGCAGTCCTGTGGGATTTGTGCTCGGGCTAAGCCCTGCTGTTCTCGTGCCAGTGGGTTGCTTTTGCCCTTGCCGGTCCCGAAGAGGCCCTGGACGCATATTTCTATGGATTTTATTTCGGATCTCCCCGTCTCTCAAAAGATGTCGGTCATTTGGGTGGTTTGTGATCGCTTTTCTAAGATGGTCCATTTGGTACCTTTGTCTAAATTGCCTTCCTCCTCTGATTTGGTGCCATTATTTTTCCAGCATGTGGTTCGTTTACATGGTATCCCGGAGAACATCGTTTCTGACAGAGGTTCCCAGTTTGTTTCGAGGTTTTGGCGATCCTTTTGTGCTAGGATGGGCATTGATTTGTCTTTTTCCTCGGCTTTCCATCCTCAGACAAATGGCCAAACCGAACGAACTAATCAAACTTTGGAAACATATCTGAGATGCTTTGTTTCTGCTGATCAGGATGATTGGGTGTCCTTTTTGCCGTTGGCTGAGTTTGCCCTTAATAATCGGGCCAGCTCGGCTACTTTGGTTTCGCCGTTTTTCTGCAATTCTGGTTTCCATCCTCGTTTCTCTTCAGGGCAGGTTGAGTCTTCGGACTGTCCTGGTGTAGATACTGTGGCGGATAGGTTGCAGCAGATTTGTACTCATATGGTGGACAATTTGACATTGTCCCAGGAGAACGCTCAACGTTTCGCTAACCGCCGGCGCTGTGTGGGTCCCCGACTTCGTGTTGGGGATTTGGTTTGGTTGTCGTCTCGTTATGTTCCTATGAAGGTTTCCTCCCCTAAGTTTAAGCCTCGTTTCATTGGTCCGTATAAGATTTCTGAGGTTATCAATCCTGTGTCATTTCGTTTGGCCCTTCCTGCTTCTTTTGCCATCCATAATGTGTTCCATAGGTCGTTATTGCGGAGATACGTGGCGCCTGTGATTCCATCCGTTGATCCTCCTGCCCCGGTGTTGGTTGAGGGGGAGTTGGAGTATGTGGTGGAGAAGATTTTGGATTCTCGTGTTTCGAGACGGAAACTCCAGTACCTGGTCAAGTGGAAGGGTTATGGTCAGGAAGATAATTCCTGGGTTTTTGCCTCTGATGTTCATGCTGCCGATCTGGTTCGTGCCTTTAATTTGGCTCATCCTGGTCGGCCTGGGGGCTCTGGAAAGGGTTCGGTGACCCCTCCTCAAGGGGGGGGTACTGTTGTGAATTCTGTTGTCGGGCTCCCTCCTGTGGTCATGAATGGTACTTCGGCTGGTTCTGTCCATGGACTTCCTCTGGTGGGTGTTTGAGTTTCCTTCCACAGGTGACGAGGTTAATTCGTTAGCTGGCTGCTCTATTTAACTCCACTTAGATCTTTGCTCCATGCCACCTGTCAATGTTCCAGTATTGGTCTAGTTCACTCCTGGATCGTTCTTGTGACCTGTCTTCCCAGCAGAAGCTAAGTTCCAGCTTGTATTTCTTTGGTTTGCTATTTTTCTGTCCAGCTTGCTATTTTTATTGTTGTCTTGCTTGCTGGAAGCTCTGGGACGCAGAGGGAGCGCCTCCGCACCGTGAGTCGGTGCGGAGGGTCTTTTTTGCGCCCTCTGCTTGGTCTTTTTGTAGGTTTTTGTGCTGACCGCAAAGTAACCTTTCCTATCCTCGGTCTGTTCAGTAAGTCGGGCCTCACTTTGCTAAATCTATTTCATCTCTGTGTTTGTATTTTCATCTTTACTCACAGTCATTATATGTGGGGGGCTGCCTTTTCCTTTGGGGAATTTCTCTGAGGCAAGGTAGGCTTTATTTTTATATCTTCAGGGCTAGCTAGTTCCTTAGGCTGTGCCGAGTTGCATAGGGAGCGTTAGGCGCAATCCACGGCTATTTCTAGTGTGTTTGATAGGATTAGGGATTGCGGTCAGCAGAGTTCCCATGTCCCAGAGCTCGTCCTTTATTATCAGTAACTATCTGGTCATTCCGTGTGCTCTTAACCACCAGGTCCATTATTGTCCTGACCACCAGGTCATAACACTCCTTAACAAGTAATAATGCCCCTTCAGTGCCTCCATAATAGATAATAATGCCCCTTCAGTGCCTCCTTAATATGTAATAATGCCCCTTCAGTACCTCCTTAATAACTAATAATGCCCGAGTCCTTCATTAATAAGAAGTAATACCGTCGCGTGATAGATCGTCTCCTTTAACTGTACAAGGAAGAAGAACTCTTTAAGTTCTTCACTGATGTATTATATACAGGCAGCATAAAGTGTGGTGAAGTAAAAAATAAACATGGCCCTTTGGGCAAAACATGGAAAACAAAACAAAGTGTTATATCACAGTCCATACGTTTGCAGGAATCCGCCCGCTCAGGGTTAGCAAAACACACACGGTTCAACTTAGCACCAATACTTCTCTGGAGTTAGCCTCTCCAGACACACTGAACACTGCACCGACATGACTACTTCTCTGGAGTTAGCCTCTCCAGACACACTGAACACTGCACTGACACGACTACTTCTCTGGAGTTAGCCTCTCCAGACACACTGAACACTGCACCGTCACGACTAGTGTTGAGCGATACCTTCCGATATCGGAAAGTATCGGTATCGGTTTGGATCGGCCGATATTCAAAAAATATCGGATATCGCCGATACCGATACCCGATCCCAATGCAAGTCAATGGGACCAAAATATCGGAATTAAAATAAACCCTTTCTTTCCTTGTAGGTTCATTCTACCTGAAGGAAAACAACTAAGAATAATGTAGGATGTATAAGGGAGGTGGCGGAGACATTAAAGGCAATGAGGATTAGTCCAATCAAATAGAATAGCATGTTTTTTTTTTTTTTTTAAAGACGTTCGGATTGAAAAAGATATTGAGTATGTAAATTTTTTTTATTTTGTCAGATATTGATGTTTCACTATTCCACGCCCTTCCCCTTCTTTTTTTTCTTTTTTTTTTTTTCTTTTCCCACACTTTCATCTTCATCATCATCAGCATCCTTGACATCAACTTCTTCACCTTATTCATCTTCTTCTTCATCTTCTACCTATTTTTTTTTTTAATTACATTCTTCATATTCATTTTCTTCAACTATTATTATTCTTCCTATTCTACATATTCTTTTTATTCCACTGTTATTATTCTTCCTATTCTACTTCTTCATCATATTCTCATTTGTGACAGGCATTCCCGTAGTTGTTATCTATAAAAGTTGGAAGATTACACCTTCCGTTCTGCCAGTCACAAAAGTTACATTTGTCCGCGTTCAGTTTGGCCTGCAGCATCAGGCTTTATCCAGGGGCACCACGAGGAGGAACGGACTCACCCCCATACACTGCTTAGTCTTCTTCTGCATATAATTTAGATAATATCTTTTGCTCTGATATTAAGTCTTATGCTTAATGTTCTTCTGCTCTTTGTTCTGCAGCCTCTTGTTCTTCTGCTTCTCGGTCTTCCATGTTGTCGTCTCCAGGGTCTTCGTCTCCAGTGTCGTCATCTCCGCCGTCGTCGTCTCAGCCGTCGTCGTCTCCGCCGTCGTCGTCGTCATCGGGGTGGTCTTCCGGGTCGTCGTCATCGGGGTGGTCTTCCGGGTTGTCGACGTTAGGGTCTTCAACTTGGAAATGTAGCAGAAGGTACAAGAAGGCTGAGAAAATGCCAAGAACCAGCTGATGGAACTGGAACTCGGATGGCTACCCGAAGGTTCAAGAGCCTATGGAACTACCGAGGACCAGCTGACGTTACTGGAACCCGGTTACTAAGCAGGAGGTACCCGTGCTAAAAAGCACTACCAAGGACCGCCTGACGTTGGCGGAACTCGGATACCCAGAAGGAGGCACCTAAGCCAAAGGCTCTGCCCGGAACCAGATGACGTTACTGGAACCAGGATGGGGAGCAGAAGGTACAAGAGCAAAAGACACTGCCGAGAACCAGCTGACGGTACTGGAACCCGGATGGGTAGCCGAATGTCCAAGAGCCAATGGAACTACCAAGGACCAGCTGACGTTACTGGAACCCGGTTACTAAGCAGGAGGTACCCGTGCCTGAAAGCACTACCAAGGACCACCTGACATTGGTGGAACTTGGATACCCAGAAGGAGGCACCTAAGCCAAAGGCTCTGCCCGGAACCAGCTGACGGTACTGGAACCAGGATGGGGAGCAGAAGGTACAAGAGCAAAAGACACTGCCGAGAACCAGCTGACGGTGCTGGAACCAGGTGGTGGACCCGAAGGCCCACAGGAGAGGAGAGAACAGCTAGGCCGCGAGGCAGCCGCAGTTACCGAACCCCAACAGTCCTACAGGGGGAGCTGGGCCTACTGGCACTACAGAACCAGCCTTGACTACCAGTTCACGCAGCCCACATAGGAAGCTCCTAAACTGGAGGCACCCTGGAGTTGGCTAACTCGACCGCCCCACGACGGGGCAAGCATAGGCGTCTCAGTGAAGTTGACACAACCCGGAAACAGCTGACGGTGCTGAAACCAGGCTTGGCACGAGGGAGTACCTGTGACAAGAACACTGCCGAGAACCAGCTGGCGGTGCTGGAACCCGGATGCGTTGCCCCAGTGTGCAAGAGCCAATGGCACGACCGAGGACCAGCTGACGGTGCTGGAACCCGGTTACTAAGCTGTAGGTGCCCGCGCTTAAAAGCACTACCAAGGACCGCCTGGCGTTGGCGGAACTCGGATACCCAGGAGGAGGCACCTAAGCCAAAGGCTCGGCCCGGAACCAGCTGACGGTGCTGGAACCAGGTGGTGGACCCCAAGGCCCACAGGAGAGGAGAGAACAGCTAGGCCGCGAGGCAGCCGCAGTTACCGAACCCCAACAGTCCTACAGGGGGAGCTGGGCCTACTGGCACTACAGAACCAGCCTTGACTACCAGTTCACGCAGCCCACATAGGAAGCTCCTAAACTGGAGGCACCCTGGAGTTGGCTAACTCGACCGCCCCACGACGGGGCAAGCATAGGCGTCTCAGTGAAGTTGACACAACCCGGAAACAGCTGACGGTGCTGAAACCAGGCTTGGCACGAGGGAGTATCTGTGACAAGAACACTGCCGAGAACCAGCTGGCGGTGCTGGAACCCGGATGCGTTGCCCCAGTGTGCAAGAGCCAATGGCACGACCGAGGACCAGCTGACGGTGCTGGAACCCGGTTACTAAGCTGTAGGTGCCCGCGCTTAACCTTCGTCCGGCTGAGTAGGTACAATTGTAACTATTCCGTTTTAAAATTGCAATAACTTTTTTTTTCGAAAAGCCGTAGAGGGCTGAAATTTCGTGACATCTCTGCAGTTTTGGTCCAGAATATATTGGCCAAATTTCAATAAAATATATATGAAGGTACAATTGTACCTCTGCAGCCTGTTAACGTTGTAAAATTATGCAGCCTGACGAAGGTTAAAAGCACTACCAAGGACCGCTTGGCGTTGGCGGAACTCGGATACCCAGGAGGAGGCACCTAAGCCAAAGGCTCGGCCCGGAACCAGCTGACGGTGCTGGAACCAGGTGGTGGACCCGAAGGCCCACAGGAGAGGAGAGAACAGCTAGGCCGCGAGGCAGCCGCAGTTACCGAACCCCAACAGTCCTACAGGGGGAGCTGGGCCTACTGGCACTACAGAACCAGCCTTGACTACCAGTTCACGCAGCCCACATAGGAAGCTCCTAAACTGGAGGCACCCTGGAGTTGGCTAACTCGACCGCCCCACGACGGGGCAAGCATAGGCGTCTCAGTGAAGTTGACACAACCCGGAAACAGCTGACGGTGCTGAAACCAGGCTTGGCACGAGGGAGTACCTGTGACAAGAACACTGCCGAGAACCAGCTGGCGGTGCTGGAACCCGGATGCGTTGCCCCAGTGTGCAAGAGCCAATGGCACGACCGAGGACCAGCTGACGGTGCTGGAACCCGGTTACTAAGCTGTAGGTGCCCGCGCTTAAAAGCACTACCAAGGACCGCCTGGCGTTGGCGGAACTCGGATACCCAGGAGGAGGCACCTAAGCCAAAGGCTCGGCCCGGAACCAGCTGACGGTGCTGGAACCAGGTGGTGGACCCCAAGGCCCACAGGAGAGGAGAGAACAGCTAGGCCGCGAGGCAGCCGCAGTTACCGAACCCCAACAGTCCTACAGGGGGAGCTGGGCCTACTGGCACTACAGAACCAGCCTTGACTACCAGTTCACGCAGCCCACATAGGAAGCTCCTAAACTGGAGGCACCCTGGAGTTGGCTAACTCGACCGCCCCACGACGGGGCAAGCATAGGCGTCTCAGTGAAGTTGACACAACCCGGAAACAGCTGACGGTGCTGAAACCAGGCTTGGCACGAGGGAGTACCTGTGACAAGAACACTGCCGAGAACCAGCTGGCGGTGCTGGAACCCGGATGCGTTGCCCCAGTGTGCAAGAGCCAATGGCACGACCGAGGACCAGCTGACGGTGCTGGAACCCGGTCACTAAGCTGTAGGTGCCCGCGCTTAAAAGCACTACCAAGGACCGCCTGGCGTTGGCGGAACTCGGATACCCAGGAGGAGGCACCTAAGCCAAAGGCTCGGCCCGGAACCAGCTGACGGTGCTGGAACCAGGTGGTGGACCCGAAGGCCCACAGGAGAGGAGAGAACAGCTAGGCCGCGAGGCAGCCGCAGTTACCGAACCCCAACAGTCCTACAGGGGGAGCTGGGCCTACTGGCACTACAGAACCAGCCTTGACTACCAGTTCACGCAGCCCACATAGGAAGCTCCTAAACTGGAGGCACCCTGGAGTTGGCTAACTCGACCGCCCCACGACGGGGCAAGCATAGGCGTCTCAGTGAAGTTGACACAACCCGGAAACAGCTGACGGTGCTGAAACCAGGCTTGGCACGAGGGAGTACCTGTGACAAGAACACTGCCGAGAACCAGCTGGCGGTGCTGGAACCCGGATGCGTTGCCCCAGTGTGCAAGAGCCAATGGCACGACCGAGGACCAGCTGACGGTGCTGGAACCCGGTTACTAAGCTGTAGGTGCCCGCGCTTAAAAGCACTACCAAGGACCGCCTGGCGTTGGCGGAACTCGGATACCCAGGAGGAGGCACCTAAGCCAAAGGCTCGGCCCGGAACCAGCTGACGGTGCTGGAACCAGGTGGTGGACCCCAAGGCCCACAGGAGAGGAGAGAACAGCTAGGCCGCGAGGCAGCCGCAGTTACCGAACCCCAACAGTCCTACAGGGGGAGCTGGGCCTACTGGCACTACAGAACCAGCCTTGACTACCAGTTCACGCAGCCCACATAGGAAGCTCCTAAACTGGAGGCACCCTGGAGTTGGCTAACTCGACCGCCCCACGACGGGGCAAGCATAGGCGTCTCAGTGAAGTTGACACAACCCGGAAACAGCTGACGGTGCTGAAACCAGGCTTGGCACGAGGGAGTACCTGTGACAAGAACACTGCCGAGAACCAGCTGGCGGTGCTGGAACCCGGATGCGTTGCCCCAGTGTGCAAGAGCCAATGGCACGACCGAGGACCAGCTGACGGTGCTGGAACCCGGTCACTAAGCTGTAGGTGCCCGCGCTTAAAAGCACTACCAAGGACCGCCTGGCGTTGGCGGAACTCGGATACCCAGGAGGAGGCACCTAAGCCAAAGGCTCGGCCCGGAACCAGCTGACGGTGCTGGAACCAGGTGGTGGACCCGAAGGCCCACAGGAGAGGAGAGAACAGCTAGGCCGCGAGGCAGCCGCAGTTACCGAACCCCAACAGTCCTACAGGGGGAGCTGGGCCTACTGGCACTACAGAACCAGCCTTGACTACCAGTTCACGCAGCCCACATAGGAAGCTCCTAAACTGGAGGCACCCTGGAGTTGGCTAACTCGACCGCCCCACGACGGGGCAAGCATAGGCGTCTCAGTGAAGTTGACACAACCCGGAAACAGCTGACGGTGCTGAAACCAGGCTTGGCACGAGGGAGTACCTGTGACAAGAACACTGCCGAGAACCAGCTGGCGGTGCTGGAACCCGGATGCGTTGCCCCAGTGTGCAAGAGCCAATGGCACGACCGAGGACCAGCTGACGGTGCTGGAACCCGGTTACTAAGCTGTAGGTGCCCGCGCTTAAAAGCACTACCAAGGACCGCCTGGCGTTGGCGGAACTCGGATACCCAGGAGGAGGCACCTAAGCCAAAGGCTCGGCCCGGAACCAGCTGACGGTGCTGGAACCAGGTGGTGGACCCCAAGGCCCACAGGAGAGGAGAGAACAGCTAGGCCGCGAGGCAGCCGCAGTTACCGAACCCCAACAGTCCTACAGGGGGAGCTGGGCCTACTGGCACTACAGAACCAGCCTTGACTACCAGTTCACGCAGCCCACATAGGAAGCTCCTAAACTGGAGGCACCCTGGAGTTGGCTAACTCGACCGCCCCACGACGGGGCAAGCATAGGCGTCTCAGTGAAGTTGACACAACCCGGAAACAGCTGACGGTGCTGAAACCAGGCTTGGCACGAGGGAGTACCTGTGACAAGAACACTGCCGAGAACCAGCTGGCAGTGCTGGAACCCGGATGCGTTGCCCCAGTGTGCAAGAGCCAATGGCACGACCGAGGACCAGCTGACGGTGCTGGAACCCGGTTACTAAGCTGTAGGTGCCCGCGCTTAAAAGCACTACCAAGGACCGCCTGGCGTTGGCGGAACTCGGATACCCAGGAGGAGGCACCTAAGCCAAAGGCTCGGCCCGGAACCAGCTGACGGTGCTGGAACCAGGTGGTGGACCCCAAGGCCCACAGGAGAGGAGAGAACAGCTAGGCCGCGAGGCAGCCGCAGTTACCGAACCCCAACAGTCCTACAGGGGGAGCTGGGCCTACTGGCACTACAGAACCAGCCTTGACTACCAGTTCACGCAGCCCACATAGGAAGCTCCTAAACTGGAGGCACCCTGGAGTTGGCTAACTCGACCGCCCCACGACGGGGCAAGCATAGGCGTCTCAGTGAAGTTGACACAACCCGGAAACAGCTGACGGTGCTGAAACCAGGCTTGGCACGAGGGAGTACCTGTGACAAGAACACTGCCGAGAACCAGCTGGCGGTGCTGGAACCCGGATGCGTTGCCCCAGTGTGCAAGAGCCAATGGCACGACCGAGGACCAGCTGACGGTGCTGGAACCCGGTCACTAAGCTGTAGGTGCCCGCGCTTAAAAGCACTACCAAGGACCGCCTGGCGTTGGCGGAACTCGGATACCCAGGAGGAGGCACCTAAGCCAAAGGCTCGGCCCGGAACCAGCTGACGGTGCTGGAACCAGGTGGTGGACCCGAAGGCCCACAGGAGAGGAGAGAACAGCTAGGCCGCGAGGCAGCCGCAGTTACCGAACCCCAACAGTCCTACAGGGGGAGCTGGGCCTACTGGCACTACAGAACCAGCCTTGACTACCAGTTCACGCAGCCCACATAGGAAGCTCCTAAACTGGAGGCACCCTGGAGTTGGCTAACTCGACCGCCCCACGACGGGGCAAGCATAGGCGTCTCAGTGAAGTTGACACAACCCGGAAACAGCTGACGGTGCTGAAACCAGGCTTGGCACGAGGGAGTACCTGTGACAAGAACACTGCCGAGAACCAGCTGGCGGTGCTGGAACCCGGATGCGTTGCCCCAGTGTGCAAGAGCCAATGGCACGACCGAGGACCAGCTGACGGTGCTGGAACCCGGTTACTAAGCTGTAGGTGCCCGCGCTTAAAAGCACTACCAAGGACCGCCTGGCGTTGGCGGAACTCGGATACCCAGGAGGAGGCACCTAAGCCAAAGGCTCGGCCCGGAACCAGCTGACGGTGCTGGAACCAGGTGGTGGACCCCAAGGCCCACAGGAGAGGAGAGAACAGCTAGGCCGCGAGGCAGCCGCAGTTACCGAACCCCAACAGTCCTACAGGGGGAGCTGGGCCTACTGGCACTACAGAACCAGCCTTGACTACCAGTTCACGCAGCCCACATAGGAAGCTCCTAAACTGGAGGCACCCTGGAGTTGGCTAACTCGACCGCCCCACGACGGGGCAAGCATAGGCGTCTCAGTGAAGTTGACACAACCCGGAAACAGCTGACGGTGCTGAAACCAGGCTTGGCACGAGGGAGTACCTGTGACAAGAACACTGCCGAGAACCAGCTGGCGGTGCTGGAACCCGGATGCGTTGCCCCAGTGTGCAAGAGCCAATGGCACGACCGAGGACCAGCTGACGGTGCTGGAACCCGGTCACTAAGCTGTAGGTGCCCGCGCTTAAAAGCACTACCAAGGACCGCCTGGCGTTGGCGGAACTCGGATACCCAGGAGGAGGCACCTAAGCCAAAGGCTCGGCCCGGAACCAGCTGACGGTGCTGGAACCAGGTGGTGGACCCGAAGGCCCACAGGAGAGGAGAGAACAGCTAGGCCGCGAGGCAGCCGCAGTTACCGAACCCCAACAGTCCTACAGGGGGAGCTGGGCCTACTGGCACTACAGAACCAGCCTTGACTACCAGTTCACGCAGCCCACATAGGAAGCTCCTAAA
The DNA here is from genome assembly GCF_032444005.1 of Ranitomeya imitator. Taxonomy (NCBI): domain Eukaryota; kingdom Metazoa; phylum Chordata; class Amphibia; order Anura; family Dendrobatidae; genus Ranitomeya; species Ranitomeya imitator. Next base: position 25,072,418 of record NC_091287.1, read on the forward strand.
CTGGAGGCACCCTGGAGTTGGCTAACTCGACCGCCCCACGACGTGGCAAGCATAGGCGTCTCAGTGAAGTTGACACAACCCGGAAACAGCTGACGGTGCTGAAACCAGGCTTGGCACGAGGGAGTACCTGTGACAAGAACACTGCCGAGAACCAGCTGGCGGTGCTGGAACCCGGATGCGTTGCCCCAGTGTGCAAGAGCCAATGGCACGACCGAGGACCAGCTGACGGTGCTGGAACCCGGTTACTAAGCTGTAGGTGCCCGCGCTTAAAAGCACTACCAAGGACCGCCTGGCGTTGGCGGAACTCGGATACCCAGGAGGAGGCACCTAAGCCAAAGGCTCGGCCCGGAACCAGCTGACGGTGCTGGAACCAGGTGGTGGACCCCAAGGCCCACAGGAGAGGAGAGAACAGCTAGGCCGCGAGGCAGCCGCAGTTACCGAACCCCAACAGTCCTACAGGGGGAGCTGGGCCTACTGGCACTACAGAACCAGCCTTGACTACCAGTTCACGCAGCCCACATAGGAAGCTCCTAAACTGGAGGCACCCTGGAGTTGGCTAACTCGACCGCCCCACGACGGGGCAAGCATAGGCGTCTCAGTGAAGTTGACACAACCCGGAAACAGCTGACGGTGCTGAAACCAGGCTTGGCACGAGGGAGTACCTGTGACAAGAACACTGCCGAGAACCAGCTGGCGGTGCTGGAACCCGGATGCGTTGCCTTGCCTATTAAAGATTGTCTTCCTAGAGCCCCAACTAGCGGTGTTGGAGCAAAGGGTAAGCAGGGGGAGATGAGTGTAGGCCGAAGCCTGCACTGGAGGCAGCTTTGTGTCTGCGTTGCGTTTGCAGGACACTTTGCCGGCTACACACTGGGGGAACAGCTGGCGTTGCTGAACCCCACTAACACAATGGCGTGTGTTTTTATCTGTGCAGCTAGCACTTGCGGGCAAAAACTAGCGATGTTAGAGCCCGTGTTGAAGCAGGAGGAGGAGGAGAGGAGCAGAGTGTAGGCCGAAGCCTAGTTGAACCAATTTCAAAGGAAACCTTTAACCCCCCCCTCAGGTGTTACAAAGTACAAGAGACACACCTTGTGCAGTATTAATGCTGCACAAGTGAAAGGTTGCTCTATTAATTTGTCTACTTGCACACGCTGAATGAAAGACATACACAATTTACCCCATTCTACAGTCAAACTGTAGTGGATGCGTGACTTGGTTTTTTGATGAGACGCAGCACAGGTGTCCAAAATAACTCCTTGGTGCTTGGCGCAGCTTCCTGAGCGTTGTTATTTGCTGTACAGGAGTCTGCGCTCTTGTGTTATCCCTTGGCAATGCCCTGTTAGCGCTGCCCATCTTATGACCTCATTTCATGTTGGCCGGTGCGGTTAACGATGGCCATAAATCCCAGACCCACAGTGTCTTTTCATAAAGCCACACTGCGGTGCTGGGATTCGTGGCCTTGAGCAGTAAATATTTTGGCCGCTCACACACGTCCTTACACCTGCTTCAGACTGGGCGGCCTCTGCTGATCCCTTCTCGCATGCCGCGGCCATGAGGCTGCACAGTCTGAAGAAGGCGGAAGGAGATGAGTTAAGACAGGCGAAGATATGCACTGCTCGTGCCCATCAATCACACCCTCGCAGTCAAAATAATTAAGACAACGAGGAGCATTTTATTCAGGCAGGGCGGACGAACAGGCGCAAGTAGCCAACCAATGATGTCAGAAGACGGGAAGCGCTACCAAGGGGGGTGCTGCGTATCATTAGAAAGGAAAGTCACACCTCAGGGACAGTGGAATGGTCTCAAAGAGACACATTTTGTACGTGTTGAGTTCCACGTGGGCAAGGAGAAAACATCAGCCACCTTGTACAAATGCAGCAGTACTGCTGTACAAGGTGGCTGTTATACATAGAAACACCTGGGGGTGGGGGCCAGGCTCCCTTCAATTTCAGTTCATGTGCCTGCGTGGCGTTTGCAGGTCACGTTGCAAGCTGCACAGCAGGGGAACAGCTGGCGGTGCTGAACCCCACTAACACATTGGCTGGTGTTTTTCTCTGTGCAGCTAGCATGTCCGGGCAGAAACTGGCGTTGTTTGAGCCCAGGGTCAGCAGGAGGAGGAGAGGAGCAAAGTGTAGGCCGAAGCCTGCACTGGTGGCAGCTTTTGTTCTGTTGTGCCAGCGTGGCTTGTGCTGGACACGTTGCCGACTACACAGCAGGGGAACAGCTGGCGGTGCTGAACCCCACTAACACATTGGCTGGTGTTTTTCTCTGTGCAGCTAGCATTTCCGGGCAAAAACTAGCGGTGTTTGAGCCCAGGGTCAGCAGGAGGAGTAGAGGAGCAGAGTGTTGGCCAAAGCCTAGTTGAACCAATTTCAAAGGTTACCTTTAACCCCCCCCTCAGGTGTTGCAAGGTACAAGAGCCACACCTTGAACAGCATTATTGATGCACAAGTCAAAGGTTGCTCTATTTAATTTTTCTCCTTGCACACGCTGAATTAAACACGTACACTATTTAGCCCATTATACTGTCAAACAGTAGTGGAGGCGTGACTACTAGTCTTTTTAAGGAGACGCAGCACAGGTGTACAAATTTACACCTAGGTGCTGTGCGCAGATTCCTTACCGTTGTTATTTGCAGTACAGGAAACTGCGCTCTTGTGTTATCCCTTGGCAATACCCTGTTAGTGCAGGCCGTCTCATGACCTCATTTCATGTTGGCCGGTGCGGTTAACGATGGCCATAAATCCCAGACCCACAGTGGCTTTTCCTAAAGTCACACTGCGGTGCTGGGATTCGTGGCCTTGTGCAGTAAATATGTTCGCCGCTCACACATGTCCTTACACCTGCTTCAGACTGGGCGGCCTCAGCTGATCCCTTATCGCATGCCGCGGCCATGAGGCCGCACAGTCAGAAGAAGGCGGAAGGAGGGGAGTGAAAACAGGGGAACATATGCACTGCTCGTGCCCATCAATCACACCCTCGCAGTCAAAATATATGAGACAACGGGGGGCGTTGTGTCGGGCAGGGGGGACGCACAGGCACAGCCAGCCAACCAATGATGTCAGGAGACGGGCAGCGCTAACAATGGGGGTGCTGCGTGTCATTAAAAAGGAAAGTCACACCTCAGGGACATTGTAATGGTCTGTAATGAGACACATTTTGTACTTGTTGAGTTCCACGTGTGCAAGGAGAAAAAGTCAGCCACCTTGTACAAATGCAGCAGTACTGCTGTACAAGGTGGCTGTTATACATAGAAACACCTGGGGGTGGGGGCCAGGCTCCCTTCAATTTCAGTTCATGTGCCTGCGTGGCGTTTGCAGGTCACGTTGCAAGCTGCACAGCAGGGGAACAGCTGGCGGTGCTGAACCCCACTAACACATTGGCTGGTGTTTTTCTCTGTGCAGCTAGCATGTCCGGGCAGAAACTGGCGTTGTTTGAGCCCAGGGTCAGCAGGAGGAGGAGAGGAGCAAAGTGTAGGCCGAAGCCTGCACTGGTGGCAGCTTTTGTTCTGTTGTGCCAGCGTGGCTTGTGCTGGACACGTTGCCGACTACACAGCAGGGGAACAGCTGGCGGTGCTGAACCCCACTAACACATTGGCTGGTGTTTTTCTCTGTGCAGCTAGCATTTCCGGGCAAAAACTAGCGGTGTTTGAGCCCAGGGTCAGCAGGAGGAGTAGAGGAGCAGAGTGTTGGCCAAAGCCTAGTTGAACCAATTTCAAAGGTTACCTTTAACCCCCCCCTCAGGTGTTGCAAGGTACAAGAGCCACACCTTGAACAGCATTATTGATGCACAAGTCAAAGGTTGCTCTATTTAATTTTTCTCCTTGCACACGCTGAATTAAACACGTACACTATTTAGCCCATTATACTGTCAAACAGTAGTGGAGGCGTGACTACTAGTCTTTTTAAGGAGACGCAGCACAGGTGTACAAATTTACACCTAGGTGCTGTGCGCAGATTCCTTACCGTTGTTATTTGCAGTACAGGAAACTGCGCTCTTGTGTTATCCCTTGGCAATACCCTGTTAGTGCAGGCCGTCTCATGACCTCATTTCATGTTGGCCGGTGCGGTTAACGATGGCCATAAATCCCAGACCCACAGTGGCTTTTCCTAAAGTCACACTGCGGTGCTGGTATTCGTGGCCTTGTGCAGTAAATATGTTCGCCGCTCACACATGTCCTTACACCTGCTTCAGACTGGGCGGCCTCAGCTGATCCCTTATCGCATGCCGCAGCCATGAGGCCGCACAGTCAGAAGAAGGCGGAAGGAGGGGAGTGAAAACAGGGGAACATATGCACTGCTCGTGCCCATCAATCACACCCTCGCAGTCAAAATATATGAGACAACGGGGGGCGTTGTGTCGGGCAGGGGGGACGCACAGGCACAGCCAGCCAACCAATGATGTCAGGAGACGGGCAGCGCTAACAATGGGGGTGCTGCGTGTCATTAAAAAGGAAAGTCACACCTCAGGGACATTGTAATGGTCTGTAATGAGACACATTTTGTACTTGTTGAGTTCCACGTGTGCAAGGAGAAAAAGTCAGCCACCTTGTACAAATGCAGCAGTACTGCTGTACAAGGTGGCTGTTATACATAGAAACACCTGTGGGTGGGGGGCAGGCTCCCTTCAATTTCAGTTCATGTGCCTGCGTGGCGTTTGCAGGTCACGTTGCAAGCTACACAGCAGGGGAACAGCTGGCGTTGCTGAACCCCACTGACACATTGACTGGTGTTTTTCTCTGTGCAGATTGCATGTCCGGGCAAAAACTAGCGGTGTTAGAGCCCAGGGTCAGCAGGAGGAGGAGGAGAGGAGCAAAGTGTAGGCCGAAGCCTGCACTGGTGGCAGCTTTTGGTCGGTTGTGCCAGCGTGGCTTGTGCTGGACACGATGCCGGCTACACAGCGGGGGAACAGCAGGCGGTGCTGAACCCCACTAACACATTGGCTGGTGTTTTTCTCTGTGCAGCTAGCATGTCCGGGCAGAAACTGGCGTTGTTTGAGCCCAGGGTCAGCAGGAGGAGGAGAGGAGCAGAGTGTAGGCCGAAGCCTAGTTGAACCAATTTCAAAGGTTACCTTTAACCCCCCCCTCAGGTGTTGCAAGGTACAAGAGCCACACCTTGTGCAGCATTAATGCTGCACAAGTAAAAGGTTGCTCTATTTGTTTTGCTCCTTGCACACGCTGACTAAAACACGTACACTATTTAGCCCATTATACTGTCAAACAGTTGTGGAGGCGTGACTTGTCTTTTTAACGAGACGCAGCACAGGTGTCAAAATTTGCACCTAGGTACTGGGCGCAGATTCCTGAGCGTTGTTATTTGCTGTACAGGAGTCTGCGCTATTGTGATCCCTTGGCCATGCGCTGTGAGCGCTTCCTGTCTTCTGACCTCATTTCATGTCGGCCGTTGCGGTTAGCGATGGACATGAATCCCAGACCCACAGTGTGTTTTCAAAAAATCACACTGCGTGGCTGGGATTCGTGGCCTTGTGCAGTAAATAGGTTTGCCGCTTACACATGTCCTTACACCTGCTCCAGACTGGGCGGCCTCAGCTGATCCCTTATCGCCTACCACGGCCAGGAGGCCGCACAGTCTGAAGAAGGCGGAAGGAGATGAGTTAAGACAGGCGAACATATGCACTGCTCGTGCCCATAAACCACACCCTCGCTGACAAAATAAATATGACAACGAGGGGCGTTGTTTCTAGCAGGGCGGATGCACAGGCGCAGCCAGCTAACCATGATGACAAAAGACGGGAAACGCTACCAAGGGGGGTGCTGCGTATCATTACAAAGGAAAGTCACACCTCAGGGACAGTGGAATGGTCTCAATGAGACACATTTTGTACGTGTTGAGTTCCACGTGGGCAAGGAGAAAAAGTCAGCCACCTTGTACAAATGCAGCAGTACTGCTGTACTAGGTGGCTGTTATACATAGAAACACCTGGGGGGGTGGGGCCAGGTTCCCTTTTAATTTCAGTTCCTGTGCCTGCATGGCGTTTGCAGGTCACGTTGCCGGCTACACAGCAGGGGAACAGCTGGCGTTGCTGAACCCCACTAACACATTGGCTGGTGTTTTTCTCTGTGCAGCTAGCACTTCCGGGCAAAAACTAGCGGTGTTTGAGCCCAGGGTCAGCAGGAGGAGGAGAGGAGCAGAGTGTAGGCCGAAGCCTGCACTGGTGGCAGCTTTTGTTCTGTTGTGCCAGCGTGGCTTGTGCTGGACACGTTGCCGACTACACAGCAGGGGAACAGCTGGCGGTGCTGAACCCCACTGACACATCACCTAGTGTTTTTTTCTGTGTAGACAACACTTCCAGGTGGCAACTGACAGTGTTGAAACCCAGGGAATCAAAGAGGAGCAGAGTGTAGGCCGAAGCCTGCAGTGGAGCAAGTTGAAAGGGAACCTTTAACCCCCCCCCCCAGGCATTTGTTGCTGAAAGAGCCATCTTGTACAGCAGTAATACTGCACATGGAAAATGGTGGCTCCGAAAATTATGCTCCTTGCAAACGCTGAAGTACACACTCATATAATGTGTCCCCTCACACCGTCAAACCATCCCGGAAGTGGGACTTTCCTTTGTAATGTGACACAGCACAGCCGTCATTCCAACCCCCTTGGTGCCGGGCACCACCTCCTCAACGTTGTTTGGTTCTGTCACGGAGCCCGCACTGTAATGTTATCCCTTGGCCATGCACAGTTAGCGGTGCCCGTCTTCTGACATCATGTAGGTGTCAGGCTGGCAGTGCCTGTGCGTCCAAGCTGCCCGAGATCCAACCTTGCAGTGTCATCTAATGTAGTCCCACTGCGGGCCAGGGATCCATGGGCATGCGCAGTGCATATCATCGCCTCTCACTCACCTCCTTCCTGCTTCTTCAGACTGTGCGGCGTCACGGCCGTGGCATGCTATTAGGGATCAGCTGACGCCGCCTAGTCTGAAGAAGCGTGAAGAAGGGGAGTGAGAGGCTAGTATATGCACTGCGCATGGCCATGGATACCAGGCCCACTGTGGGATCACATTAGACGACACTGCGAGGTGTGATTTCGGGCAGCGTGGACGCACAGGCGCAGCCAGGACGACAACAAATGATGTCAGAGGACGGGCAGCGCAAACTGTGCATGGCCAAGGGATAACATAACAGCGCAGGGTCCATGACGGAATCAAACAACGCTAAGGAGGCAGCGCACGGTGCCAAGGGGGTAGCAATGACGGCTGTGCTGCGTCACATTACAAAGGAAAGTCCCACCTCCGGGACGGTTGGACGGTGTGAGGGGACACATTACATGAGTGTGTAGTTCAGCGTTTGCAAGGAGCATAATTTCAAGAGCGACCTTTCCCTTGTGCAGTATTAGTGCTGCACATGGTGGCTCTTTCAGTAACAAACGCCTAGGGGGGGGGGGGGACAGGTCCCCTTACATTTTAGTTGTGCCAGCGTGGCGGTCGCATGACACGTTGCCGGATACACAGCTGGGGATCAGCTGACGTTACTGAACCCCAATAACAGAGGAGCGACTGTTGACTGTGCACACAGCACTTCCAGGCACCAACTGGCGGTGTTAGAGCCCAGGGACAGCAGGAGGAGCAGATTGGAGGTATTGCCGCACACACAGCTGGGGATCAGCTGACGTTACTGAACCCCAATAACAGAGGAGCGACTGTTGACTGTGCACACAGCACTTCCAGGCACCAACTGGCGGTGTTAGAGCCCAGGGACAGCAGGAGGAGCAGATTGGAGGTATTGCCGCACACACAGCTGGGGATCAGCTGACGTTACTGAACCCCAATAACAGAGGAGCGACTGTTGACTGTGCACACAGCACTTCCAGGCACCAACTGGCGGTGTTAGAGCCCAGGGACAGCAGGAGGAGCAGAGGAACAGAGTGTAGGCCGAAGCCTGATTGGAGCAAGTTGAAAGGAAACCTTTAACCCCCCCCCCCAAGACGTTTGTAGCTGAAAGAGCCATGTTGTGCAGCACTAAGGATGCAAAAGGAAAAGGTTGCTCTTTTAATTATGCTCCTTGCAAACACCGAAGTAAACACTAAAAATGTGTCCCTTTATACCGTTAAACCGTTCCGGAGGTGCGAATTTCCTTCGTAATGGGACACAGCACAGCTGTCATTCCTATCCCCTTGATGCCGTGCGCTGCCTCCTCAGCGTTGTTTTAAGCTGCCACGGAGCCTGCGCTGTTCTGTTAGCCCTTGGCCATGCCCAATTAGCGCTGCCTGTCTTCTGACATAATTTGGTGTCAGGCTGTCAGTGCCTGTGCGTCCACGCTGCTCCAGATCCCACCTCGCAGTCTCATCTAACGTAATCCCACTGCGGGCCTTGGAACCATGGGCATGCACAGTGCATAACCTCGACTCTCACTCCCCTCCTTCCCTCTTCTTCAGACTGTGCGGTGTCACGGCCGTGGCATGCTAGGGATCAGCTGACGGCGCACAGTCTAAAGAAGGCGGAGGGAAATGAGCGAGAGCCCGAGGGGAAGATATGCACTGCGCATGCCCATGGATCCCAGGCCCGCAGTGTGACTCAATCAGAAGACACTGCGAGGCGGGATCTCGGGCACCGCGGCCGCACAGGCGCAGCCAGCCTGACACCAAATTATGTCAGAAGACAGGCAGCGCAAATAGGGCATGCCCAAGGGATAACAGAACAGCGCAGGCTCCGTGACAGCTTAAAACAACGCTGAGGAGGCAGCGCATGGCACCAAGGGGGTAGGAATGACGGCTGTGCTGCGTCACATTACGAAGGAAAGTCCCAGCTCCGGGACGGTATAACGGTATCAGTGAACACATTTTATAAGTGTTAAGTTCTGCGTGTGCAAAGAGCTAAAAAAAAAGAGCTACCTTTTCCTTGCGCAGCATTACTGCTGCACAAGATGGCTCTTTCAGTAACAAACGACGGGGGGGGGGGGGGAGAGGTTCCCTTACATTTAGGTTGTTGTGCCAGCGTGGCGGTCGCAGGACACATTGCCGGCTACACAGCTGGGGATCAGCTGACGTTACTGAAACCCAATAACACTGGGTCGTATGTTTTTACTGTGCAGCCTGCACTTCTGAGCCGCAACTGGCGGTGTTGGAGCCCAGGAATAGCAGTTCAGGTGGTAGAAAGATGAACACAGCAGGAGACCTGGATGACACCCAATTACTTAATCAGGCAGAGGAGTGGCAAATTCCTGCGAGATCCAGGCCTGGTTCATTTTCAGGAAAGTAAGCCGGTCAACGTTATCGGAGGATAGTCGCATGCGACGGTCTGTTAGTACACCACCTGCGGCACTAAAGACACGTTCCGATAAGACACTAGCCGCAGGGCAAGCCAGCACCTCCAATGCATACTGGCTTAGCTCTGGCCATGTATCCAGCTTAGAGACCCAAAACTTGAACGGGGAAGAGCCGTCTGGGAGTACAGTAAGAGGGCAAGCCATGTAGTCTGTCACCATCTGACGGAACCGTTGCCTCCTGCTGACTGGAGCCGCCGGTGATGGTGTAGACATTTGGGGCGGGCACACAAAAGTGTGCCAGAGTTGTGCCATACTGGGCTTGCCTTGGGCAGAGGCACTGCTTCTGCTCCCTCTTTGGGCAGAGCCTCCCCCACTGCCTCGACGCACTGAGCTGCTTTGTAAAGCACTAGCAGCACTCCTCTCAGTTGGACAGGAGAAGATGATGGAATTCACCAGTGTGTCGTGGTACTCCCGCAATTTACGCTCCCGGGTCAACGCAGGGATGAGGTTTTGGACGTTGTCCCGGTAGCGAGGATCGAGGAGGGTGAACACCCAATAATCAGGCATGTTGAGAATGTGGTCGATGCGGCGGTCGTTTCTCAGGCACTGCAGCATGAAATCCACCATGTGCTGCAGAGTGCCAACCGGCCCAGAAACGCTGTCCCCTGCTTGAGACATGATCTCTGCCCGCTCGTCATCACCCCACCCTCGCTGTACACACTGACCACTGGACAATTGTGTCGCTCCCTCCTCTGGACGGAGCTCTTCCTCCTCCATTGACTCCTCCTCATCCTCCTCACAAATTGGCCCCTGCGTACCCCTTTGTGAGGAACCACGTGGCGCTGACTCTCCAGAAGCTGATGGAAAAGGTGACTCCTCATCCTCCACCTCTTCCACCACATCATCCCTTAACCCTTGCAAAGTTTGCTGAAGCAGGCAGATAAGGGGGACAGTCATGCTGACTAGTGCATCATCTGCACTTGCCATCCGCGTGGAATAATCAAAAGGACGCAAAACCTGGCAGACGTCCTTCATAGTGGCCCACTCTGTGGTTGTGAAGTCTGATCGGCGCTGACTGCGACTTCTTTGCGCCTGATGCAGCTGGTACTCCATAACTGCTTGCTGCTGCTCACACAACCGCTCCAACATATGTAACGTGGAATTCCACCGGGTAGGTAGGTCACATATGATGCGGTGTTCCGGAAGGCGGAATCGGCGCTGCAGAGCAGCAATGCGGGATCTGGCCAAGCTGGAACGCCGCAAGTGAGCACACTCTAGGCGGACCTTGTGCAGCAGGGCATCAAGATCCGGATAGTCCCTCAGAAAACTCTGCACAACCAAATTGAGCACATGTGCCAGACATGGGATGTGAGTGAGGTTGCCAAGGGCCAAAGCTGCCACCAGATTTCGGCCATTGTCACACACTACCATGCCTGGCTGGAGATTCGCTGGCAGTAACCACACATCGCTCTCCTGCTTTATGGCATTCCAGAGCTCCTGCGCTGTGTGGCTTCGATGCCCCAATGAAACTAGTTTCAAGACGGCCTGCTGACGTTTGGCCACGGCTGTGCTCATGTCGGTCATAGGTAAACGTTCACGGGTCCATGTGGGGGTGGACTGTGACGGATCCTGCAGAGAGGAATCAGAGGAACTGGTGTAAGAGGAGGAGTCGATGCGTACAGACTGGATTCCTGCAATCCTTGGAGTGGGCAGGACACGTCCTGCGCCACTCGCACGATCTGTACCTGGCTCAACAACATTAACCCAATGGGCAGTGAGGGAAACATATCGCCCCTGTCCATGCTGACTGGTCCACGCATCGGTGGTGAGGTGGACCTTGCTACTGACGGCGTTCAGTAGCGCATGTTTTATGTTTGCCTCAACATGCCTGTGCAGGGCAGGGACAGCCTGCCTGCTGAAGTAAAAGCGGCTGGGCACCTTGTACTGTGGGACTGCCAATGCCATCAAGTCACGGAAGCTGTCAGTCTCCACCAGCCTGAACGAGAGCATTTCCAGGGACAACAGTTTGGCAATGCCTGCATTCAGAGCCTGTGCTCGGGGGTGGTTGGCCGAGAATGCCCGCCTTTTCTCCCATGCCTGTACTACCGATGGCTGTAGAGTAGACTGGGAGTGTGAGGATGACTGGGAAGGTGGTGCTGTGGGTGGAATTACACAAGGTCTCTGGGAGGAAGCCAAACCAGCTGTGCGTGAGCTGGAGGAAGAGGCAACACGAGCTGAAGAGGTGGTAGCTGCCGCTGTTGGTTGGCCTACATCTTCAGTGTGTTTCTGTAACTCCACCGCGTGCCTGGTCCGCACATGTTTCCACATATTTGTGGTATTGAGGTTGCTGACATTTTTCCCTCTTTTTACTTTATGATGACACAGCTTGCATTTGACAAAACAAATGTCATCTGCAACTGTGTCAAAAAAGGACCAGGCACTGCAAGTCTTGGGAGCGCCCTTTTTGGCTTTGGAAAGAGACAGGCTCCTAACGGGTGCCAAAGTGGAGGCTACAGGCTCCGCAGTCTTCCCCCTCCCTCTCCCTCTTTGGCCCGTAAGAGGAAGCTCTTCCTCTGAGCTGCTCCCACCACCTTCCTGTTCCTCACGCCACGATGGGTCAAGGACCTCATCATCTCCACTACCCTCTGCCACCAACTGCTCCTCCTGGGTAGTCTCAGCAGCACAGTACGCACGAGAAAGCGGCACCTGAGTTTCATCATCAGATGCGTACTGCGCTGTGGTCACCGGAGGCACTGGCCCACCTGCCTCTTCAGAGTCAGAGAGAAAAAGGTGTTGGGCATCACTGCACACTGCCTCTTCTTCCATTTCTCCAATGCTGCTTGGCTGGCCCCCTGTTTCCAAGCCAAGAGATTCAGAAAACAGAAGTAGAGACGGCTCCTGTCCTGGGCTCTCTGACTGCCTGGCCAATTTGGCAGGTGGTGAAGAGACAGATGGCTGCTCTCCAGTGCTCTGTGCCTGAGAGGATGTGGCACTAACTGAAGTCGATGCCGAGGCGTTAGCTGCCATCCACCCGACAACGGCTTCAATTTGGTCTTCACGCAGCAGCGGTGCACGGCGCTCTCCGACAAAGCTGCGCATGAAGGACTGTTCCCTGCTGAAACTGAGTGACGACGAGTCACCGGCGCCCGCAGCAGGCACAGAATCACCACGTCCTCTCCCTGCTCCTCTCCCTGCTCCGCGCCCACGCCCACGTGCCTTACTCCCTGCCCTCTTCATCTTGGTTGACAGATAAAGATAAGCAGAAAAGTACTAAGGCCTTAGTGTGCTTATTCCTGTAATGCTCCTCCTAACAGGTGTAAGAAACACTAATGTTGTAAATTGTGGACTAAACTTTATTATTTTTCAAATGTGGCCTACACAAGTGTAAGTTGTGTTTGGTGAACTTAACCTTTTTTTTGGTGCAGATCGGGCTACAGAGCTAGTTTAAATCACACGGAGACCGTGCAGACAGCCGTAAACGGCGCTGCAAGGCCAAGAAACCCTCCTCTAGGTTATCCTATATAGTGTTTTTCCACTATTTAGCTGGATACAAGTGGAAAGACACTAATAGGAATTTTTTTTTTCAAATTTTAAACTGGCTGCACTATTTGAAAAAAAGGAAATTGTTTTTCAAGGTATGAGGCAGTAACGCACCCTGAGCTGAATCCAACCGGCTATGGCTGCACACAGACTACAGGGCGAGCTGCGCTCACACAGAGACCGTGCAGACAGCCGTAAACGGCGCTGCAAGGCCCCCAAAAAAACCTCTAGGTTATCCTATGTAGTGTTTTTCCACAATTGAGCTGGAGACTGGTGGAAAGACACTAATAGGAATTTTTTTTTTTTTCAAATTTTAAACAGGCTGCACTATTTGAAAAAAAGGAAAATTATTCTCAAGGTATGAGCCAGTAACGAACCCTGAGCTGAATCCAACCGGCTATGGCTGCACACAGACTACAGGGCGAGCTGGGCTCACACGGAGACCGTGCAGACAGCCGTAAACGGCGCTGCAAGGCCAAAAAACCCTCCTCTAGGTTATCCTATATAGTGTTTTTCCACTATTTAGCTGGATACGAGTGGAAAGACACTAATAGGAATTTTTTTTTTCAAATTTTAAACAGGCTGCACTATTTGAAAAAAAGGAAAATTTTTCTCAAGGTATGAGCCAGTAACGAACCCTGAGCTGAATCCAACCGGCTATGGCTGCACACAGACTACAGGGCGAGCTGGGCTCACACGGAGACCGTGCAGACAGCCGTAAACGGCGCTGCAAGACCCAAAAACCCCCCTCTAGGTTATCCTATGTAGTGTTTTTCCACAATAGAGCTGGAGACTGGTGGAAAAACACTAATAGGAAATTTGAGAAAAAATGTGCAGCAGGCTGCACTAAGAGCAAAAAAGAACAACTGTGTGAGGCAGTGTGAACCCCCCCTGAGCTGAATACAACCGGGTATATGGCTGCACACAGACTACAGAGTGAGCTGCACACACACACACACACACAGAGACCTTGCAGAACGCTGTTAAAACAGCGCTGCAAGGCAAGAGCAAGGTGAACAGTGAAGAACACACAGCGTTTTGCTAAATTAGCCTTTGGAAAGGAAAATAAAGCAATTAGCTAGCTCAACTGGCCCTCAGTTAGAACACAGCGTCCTGTCCCTAACTGAAATCACAGCAGAGTGAGCGCAAAATGGCGGCAGCGCTTTTTTATAGTGCAGAGTGACATCATTTCAGCAGCCAATCCAAGCCTTGCCAGTACTTACATGCCCACCATGCTAAACAGGATGTGCCCACACTTTCATTCATTCCTCATTGGCTGCTGCGTTCAATTTGAATTCTGGGAACTTCCGATTCCGGTATCCGATACGCGGGAAGTATCGGAATTCAGTATCGGAATTCCGATACCGCAAATATCGGCCGATACCCGATACTTGCGGTATCGGAATGCTCAACACTAGTCACGACTACTTCTCTGGAGTTAGCCTCTCCAGACACACTGAACACTGCACTGACACGACTACTTCTCTGGAGTTAGCCTCTCCAGACACACTGAACGCTGCACTGACACAACTACTTCTCTGGAGTTAGCCTCTCCAGACACACTGAACACTGCACTGACACAACTACTTCTCTGGAGTTAGCCTCTCCAGACACACTGAACACTGCACTGACTCGACTACTTCTCTGGAGTTAGCCTCTCCAGACACACTGAACACTGCACTGACACGACTACTTCTCTGGAGTTAGCCTCTCCAGACACACTGAACGCAGAACAACTATTTATTAGCTCCAGACTAGAGATCGGCGGACATCTGGATGTTCGGGTCTGTCAGGTTTGGCCGAACAGTTACAAAAAGTTTGGGTTCGCGTACCAGAATAGTACCCGGAACCCGAACCCGCACCCCATTCACTTGAATGGGGGCCCAAACATCCAGTGCTTGCCACGATGTCATCTGAATAATGTCATGCGTTTATATACATAAATTGTGTCATGTGAAGTGTAAACTATGTCCTGCGGTTTTTAGTGTGTATTGTGACAGAGACTGTGATATGGTTATGTATAAAGTATAGAGTAAGGCATAGGTTAGGATTTAGGACACAAGGTAGTGAGCATATAGGGTAAGATAGACTTTGGTAAGCATTCTAAGTGTTAAATGTTTAATGTATGCCAATGTAATGGAAAATGTTGTAAAAGTAGATCTGTCAGCTACAGATGTAGGGACGGGTATTGGCACGCAACATGCAGGATAGGCTAAGTGCAACACGAATGCATAAAGGAAAGGGAACCAAATACCAGGGAAGGGGGAAGTGGAGACCCCTAGGGAAATCTAATGTCACCCTGTCTGCCCTAATATCTCACAGCCCTGTGCTGGTCTGGGATCTGTGTTGCCACAATGTCTTCTTGACTCAAACAAAGGACTCCAGATGGCTGGTCCTGCACAAGAATTCACACCCCTGTGATAATTGTAGAACTTGGTGCTGGGAGACACAGGGTCCATGGTCTTCCAACCCCCCCCCCCCCCCCCTCCCCGAGAGAGCTTCAAAAGCCTATTTGCTTGGGCTAATTAAAGAAAAACATTGGTGGGCACTGTCCAAGGAAGTGCCTTCCCTGGATAATGAGGACCCATTGTATAGGGTGTATTTGACTTGTCTTTTGGCCTGGGAGAATGCCAAAGGTGGGGGCTGAGTATGTTTGAGCCACTGCATCTGACAGGGCATTCCATCAGATATCAAAATATCAATTAAATATCCTTTTCCCATATATCACACCTCCCCTCTTTAGAGGGCGCTAGAGGGCATCACATTCCTGTGTTCCCCGAGCGCACTCCCGCAATCTCTCCTTGTGGGGATAGCCCATCAGCATTGCCATGGTCACGGCCCCTTTTGTGGTGAATGGAGAAGTGGTACTGCTGGAGTGCCAGGCTCCAATGCAGCAAACTCATATTCATCCTGGAGACCATGTGTAACCAGCTGAGGGGTTTCTGGTCCGTCCCCATGATGAAGGGATGTCCGTACAAGCATGGCTGCAGACGCTGCAGGGCCCACACAATTGCCAGGCACTCCTCTTCCATCGTAGAGTAGGCCACCTCTCTTTGCAATAGCTTCCTGCTCAGGTACAGGACGGGATGCTCCTGGCCCACTACATTGACCTGGCTGAGCATGGCACAGAGTCCAAAGTCACTGGTGTTGGTCTGTTCTACAAATGTCTGCGCAAAGTCAGCAGCTTGTAGTACTGGGGAGCTAGAGAGAGCAGCCTTGAGCACCTGAAATGTGGTCTCGCAGGTGACTGACCAGTCTACCACGAGAGGCAGCTTTTTCTTGTTGAAGTCCGTCAGGGGCTTGGCCAGGGTACTATAGTGTGGAACAAAGCTCCTATGGTACCCAGCGGTCCCCAGGAAGGTTATCACCTGTTTTTTGGTCTTGGGGGTGGGTCAGGATGCGATGGCATCCACTTTCCCGGGTTATGGTTTCAGAACCCTCCCGCTTACCCGGTGACCCAGGTGGAGGACCTCGCTCATGCCCAGCTGGCACTTTTCCGGCTTGATAGTCAAGGATTCACCTAAGCACCTGCGTCAGATGCTCTAGGTGATCCTCCCATGTAGGACTGAAGATGACAATATCATCAAGGTACGCAGCCGCCTACCCTTTAAGTCCCTGGAGCAGCGTGTTGACCATCCACTGAAAAGTGGCAGGGGCATTCTTCATGCCGAATGGCATCACAGTTGGCTCTTACAATCCAAACGGGGTGATAAAGGCAGAGCGCTCCCGGGCCTTGTGGGTCAGAGGGATCTGTCAATATCCCCGGCTCAGAGCCATGATTGTCAGGTACTTAGCCCCGGCCACCTGGTCGAGCAGGTCATCGATGCGTGGCATAGGGAACGCATCGGTGACCATGACAGCATTGAGCCCCTGGTAGTCCACTCAGAATTGGGTTGTTCAGTCCTTTTAGGGGACGAAGACTACGGGTGATGCACATGCGCTGTTGGATGTCTGGATCACCCCTAGCTTCAGCATCTAATCAATCTCCTGGTGCATCTGCTGCTGCACCTTGAGAGATACCCGATATGCTAACCGCCGGATTGGGGGGGGTGATCCCCAGTGTTCATGTGATGGACAACCACCTCAGGGGACTACGGCCTCGGCTGAAAGAATACAGATCTGCTCCATTGACCATCACTGAACCCTTGGATACATTTGGAGTAGTTAGAATTTGGACCCACCGGTCACCTGAGCCCCATTGATACGTTTGGGAAAAGCCATGATTGGACCTTCCGATCACCTGGCTCCATGGAGATGTTCAGAGAAGCCAAGTTGTGAAACTCCAGTCACCTGACATTGTACCTCAATGGACTGCTAGCTTCCTAAGCTTGTCGTTACCTCCTCTCTGTGCATGCCACAGGTGGGAGCATTTGGCTCTGGAAGCTCTGAAGTCACAGTTGCTCTTATTCTGGCGAAAGGGTGATATTCTGTAATTTGCACCATCTTGGGTATTTTGCTGGGACTGTTCTATGTGTTATTTGCCTGTTGTGTGGTTAAATAAAGTATTGCCACACTGTTTTACCCTCAACCTGTGTTGTTGGAGTAGTATTATGCTCACGGTAAAAGGAGAGCGGGCATTCGGTGGAATGATCCCTGGTCGATGCGCTAGCGAACTAGATCACCCTCTGTCCCCCCCGTGTCTGCACAAATCTCTTTTGCAAAATATGCCCTCAAATATCTCTTAAATAAATTGCAGGCAACATTACTCAGCTTTGGCTGTATAACCTCATACTACCAACCATAACATTCATGTTTCTTGCTGTGTTAAACATCCATGTAAGCCAACTATACACTGGGAATTTCACCCAATTCTTCCATACCAAAAAAAAAATACATACAAATTTCTTCAACTTTGCAGACGTCTCAGCTTGATGTGTCGATCCAGCCTAATGACTCTCCGTAGAAAACCATGTATAAAGCCTTTTTCATACAAAAGAGACGGAACAAAAGAAAAAATGACAGAGACGTTCTGGTCCTCATGGCACTAGCAGTGGGTCTCACTTTAAATGATAATGATATAAAAATCCACAGGTAAACCCAACTTCAATGTGCCCGTGTACAAAAGAGGCCATCGTTCTCCATTCTCCTGTTCGCCAGCACCTTGACTCTATTATGCTACAGTGTGTTTTACATCTACTTTTATCCTTTACTCTTTATAGTCTGTGGGAGTTAAGACGCTGAAGGATGGCAACGTCTAATTTACTCTCTACAAAAGCGGCGGCCGAACATGTCCTTTGATTATGTGATTTATGAGTGCAGTCGTATCCTCCAGAATGTCAGACATTCACCTTATTTCACATGCAACAACTTTAACAAACCAAAATTTTAATAGAATGTCTATTGAACAGAGTAGGTGCAAATTTATTCTCACGTTCCATTCCTCCGGCCACTACAGTGGTCTGTGGCCCCTGAAATGAAAGGGGGCACCGCCTTTTACCTGATGGCATCCGTGGCATGAAGGTGTGCCAGGCTAGCTAATCCAAAGAAACACTACACATCAGTAAAAAAAAATTGTGTGGTCTTTTTTGCCATCCTTATGAACGCCAGCTCGTAAGATGCAGTATTCCCTATCCCGTCCAGCGGGACATAGACCTTTTTCGTGGCTGATGGGATGGGACTTGCTAATCGATTTGCACCAGCTCTACTTCAGTAAGACTTTTAATAAAGAAACAACATACAGTCCACGAATTGGGGCAGGGCTTAGTGAAGTTAGCGAGCAGAGTCTTCCATCTGCAGGGCTTTCCTTGTTGAATAACTAGATGTGCTCAATATTCATAACATACAACTGACATTTACTGGCAGGTTATATGTGGATTGTCCAAAAATAATAGTGCTGTGCGCTGTGCTTGTGTGACGTGTATAGTGCTTGTATGATGTATACACTGTGCTTGTGTGATGTATGCACTGTGCTTGTGTGATGTATACACTGTGCTTGTGTGATGTTTGCACTGTGCTTGTGTGATGTATGCACTGTGCTTGTGTGATGTATGCACTGTGCTTGTGTGATGTTTGCACTGTGCTTGTGTGATGTATGCACTGTGCTTGTGTGATGTATGCACTGTGCTTGTGTGATGTTTGCACTGTGCTTGTGTGATGTTTGCACTGTGCTTGTGTGATGTTTGCACTGTGCTTGTGTGATGTCTACACTGTGCTTGTGTGATGTCTGCACTGTGCTTGTGTGATGTATACACTGTGCTTGTGTGATGTATACACTGTGCTTGTGTGATGTATACACTGTGCTTGTGTGATGTTTGCACTGTGCTTGTGTGATGTATGCACTGTGCTTGTGTGATGTATGCACTGTGCTTGTGTGATGTTTGCACTGAGCTTGTGTGATGTTTGCACTGTGCTTGTGTGATGTTTGCACTGTGCTTGTGTGATGTTTGCACTGTGCTTGTGTGATGTCTACACTGTGCTTGTGTGATGTCTGCACTGTGCTTGTGTGATGTATACACTGTGCTTGTGTGATGTATACACTGTGCTTGTGTGATGTATACACTGTGCTTGTGTGATGTATGCACTGTGCTTGTGTGATGTATGTATTGTGCTTGTGTGATGTATACACTGTGCTTGTGTGATGTATGCACTGTGCTTGTGTGATGTCTGCACTGTACTTGTGTGATGTATGCACTGTGCTTGTGTGATGTCTGCACTGTGCTTGTGTGATGTATACACTGTGCTTGTGTGATGTATACACTGTGCTTGTGTGATGTATACACTGTGCCTGTGTGATGTATACACTGTGCTTGTGTGATGTCTACACTGTGCTTGTGTGATGTATGCACTGTGCTTGTGTGATGTCTACACTGTGCTTGTGTGATGTTTGCACTGTGCTTGTGTGATGTATGCACTGTGCTCGTGTGATGTCTGCACTGTACTTGTGTGATGTATGCACTGTGCTTGTGTGATGTATGCACTGTGCTTGTGTGATCTATGCACTGTGCTTGTGTGATGTCTACACTGTGCTTGTGTGATGTATACACTGTGCTTGTGTGATGTATGCACTGTGCTTGTGTGATGTCTACACTGTGCTTGTGTGATGGATACACTGTGCTTGTGTGATGGATACACTGTGCTTGTGTGATGTATGCACTGTGCTTGTGTGATGTCTACACTGTGCTTGTGTGATGTCTGCACTGTGCTTGTGTGATGTATGCACTGTACTTGTGTGATGTCTGCACTGTGCTTGTGTGATGTATGCACTGTGCTTGTGTGATGTATGCACTGTGCTTGTGTGATGTCTGCACTGTGCCTGTGTGATGTATGCACTGTGCTTGTGTGATGTATGCACTGTGCTTGTGTGATGTCTGCACTGTGCTTGTGTGATGTATGCACTGTGCTCGTGTGATGTCTGCACTGTACTTGTGTGATGTATGCACTGTGCTTGTGTGACGTATGCACTGTGCTTGTGTGATGTATGCACTGTGCTTGTGTGATGTCTGCACTGTGCCTGCGTGATGTATACACTGTGCTTGTGTGATGTCTGCACTGTGCTTGTGTGACGTATGCACTGTGCTCGTGTGATGTCTGCACTGTACTTGTGTGATGTATGCACTGTGCTTGTGTGATGTATACACTGTGCTTGTGTGATGTATGCACTGTGCTCGTGTGATGTCTGCACTGTACTTGTGTGATGTCTACACTGTGCTTGTGTGATGTATGCACTGTGCTTGTGTGATGTATGCACTGTGCTTGTGTGATGTATGCACTGAGCTTGTGTGATGTATACACTGTGCTTGTGTGATGTATACACTGTGCTTGTGTGATGTATACACTGTGCTTGTGTGATGTATACACTGTGCTTGTGTGATGTCTACACTGTGCTTGTGTGATGTATACACTGTGCTTGTGTGATGTATACACTGTGCTTGTGTGATGTCTGCACTGTGCTTGTGTGATGTATACACTGTGCTTGTGTGATGTATACACTGTGCTTGTGTGATGTCTACACTGTGCTTGTGTGATGTATACACTGTGCTTGTGTGATGTATACACTGTGCTTGTGTGATGTCTATACTGTGCTTGTGTGATGTATACACTGTGCTTGTGTGATGTATACACTGTGCTTGTGTGATGTCTACACTGTGCTTGTGTGATGTATACACTGTGCTTGTGTGATGTATGCACTGTGCTTGTGTGATGTCTGCACTGTGCTTGTGTGATGTATGCACTGAGCTTGTGTGATGTATGCACTGTGCTTGTGTGATGTATGCACTGTGCTTGTGTGATCTATGCACTGTGCTTGTGTGATGTCTACACTGTGCTAGTGTGATGTATACACTGTGCTTGTGTGATGTATGCACTGTGCTTGTGTGATGTCTACACTGTGCTTGTGTGATGTTTGCACTGTGCTTGTGTGATGTATGCACTGTGCTTGTGTGATGTATGCACTGTGCTCGTGTGATGTCTGCACTGTACTTGTGTGATGTATGCACTGTGCTTGTGTGATGTATGCACTGTGCTTGTGTGATCTATGCACTGTGCTTGTGTGATGTCTACACTGTGCTTGTGTGATGTATACACTGTGCTTGTGTGATGTATGCACTGTGCTTGTGTGATGTCTGCACTGTACTTGTGTGATGTATGCACTGTGCTTGTGTGATGTATGCACTGTGCTTGTGTGATCTATGCACTGTGCTTGTGTGATGTATGCACTGAGCTTGTGTGATGTATGCACTGTGCTTGTGTGACGTATGCACTGTGCTCGTGTGATGTCTGCACTGTACTCGTGTGATGTATGCACTGTGCTTGTGTGATGTATGCACTGTGCTTGTGTGATGTATGCACTGTGCTTGTGTGATGTCTGCACTGTGCTCGTGTGATGTCTGCACTGTACTTGTGTGATGTATGCACTGTTCTTGTGTGATGTATGCACTGTGCTTGTGTGATCTATGCACTGTGCTTGTGTGGTGTCTACACTGTGCTTGTGTGATGTATACACTGTGCTTGTGTGATGTATGCACTGTGCTTGTGTGATGTCTACACTATGCTTGTGTGATGTTTGCACTGTGCTTGTGTGATGTATGCACTGTGCTTGTGTGATGTATGCACTGTGCTCGTGTGATGTCTGCACTGTACTTGTGTGATGTATGCACTGTGCTTGTGTGATGTATGCACTGTGCTTGTGTGATTTCTACACTGTGCTTGTGTGATGTATACACTGTGCTTGTGTGATGTATGCACTGTGCTTGTGTGATGTCTACACTGTGCTTGTGTGATGTATGCACTGTGCTTGTGTGATGTATGCACTGTGCTTGTGTGATGTATACACTGTACTTGTGTGATGTATACACTGTGCTTGTGTGATGTATGCACTGTGCCTGTGTGATGTATACACTGTGCTTGTGTGATGTATGCACTGTGCTTGTGTGATGTCTACACTGTGCTTGTGTGATGGATACACTGTGCTTGTGTGATGGATACACTGTGCTTGTGTGATGTATGCACTGTGCTTGTGTGATGTCTGCACTGTGCTTGTGTGATGTCTGCACTGTGCTTGTGTGATGTATGCACTGTGCTTGTGTGATGTATGCACTGTGCTTGTGTGATGGATACACTGTGCTTGTGTGATGGATACACTGTGCTTGTGTGATGTATGCACTGTGCTTGTGTGATGTCTACACTGTGCTTGTGTGATGTTTGCACTGTGCTTGTGTGATGTATGCACTGTGCTTGTGTGATGTATGCACTGTGCCTGTGTGATGTATGCACTGTGCTTGTGTGATGTATGCACTGTGCTTGTGTGATGTATGCACTGTGCTTGTGTGATGGATACACTGTGCTTGTGTGATGGATACACTGTGCTTGTGTGATGTATGCACTGTGCTTGTGTGATGTCTACACTGTGCTTGTGTGATGTTTGCACTGTGCTTGTGTGATGTATGCACTGTGCTTGTGTGATGTATGCACTGTGCCTGTGTGATGTATGCACTGTGCTTGTGTGATGTATGCACTGTGCTTGTGTGATGTATGCACTGTGCTTGTGTGATGTCTGCACTGTGCCTGTGTGATGTATGCACTGTGCTTGTGTGATGTATGCACTGTGCTTGTGTGATGTCTGCACTGTGCTTGTGTGACGTATGCACTGTGCTTGTGTGATGTATGCACTGTGCTTGTGTGATGTCTGCACTGTGCCTGTGTGATGTATGCACTGTGCTTGTGTGATGTCTGCACTGTGCTTGTGTGATGTATGCACTGTGCTCGTGTGATGTCTGCTCTGTACTTGTGTGATGTATGCACTGTGCTTGTGTGACGTATGCACTGTGCTTGTGTGATGTATGCACTGTGCTTGTGTGATGTCTGCACTGTGCCTGTGTGATGTATGCACTGTGCTTGTGTGATGTCTGCACTGTGCTTGTGTGACGTATGCACTGTGCTCGTGTGATGTCTGCACTGTACTTGTGTGATGAATGCACTGTGCTTGTGTGATGTATACACTGTGCTTGTGTGATCTATGCACTGTGCCTGTGTGATGTATGCACTGTGCTTGTGTGATGTCTGCACTGTGCTAGTGTGATGTATGCACTGTGCTTGTGTGATGTATACACTGTGCTTGTGTGATGTATGCACTGTGCTCGTGTGATGTATGCACTGTGCTTGTGTGATGTATGCACTGTGCTTGTGTGATGTATGCACTGTACTCGTGTGATGTATGCACTGTGCTTGTGTGATGTATGCACTGTGCTTGTGTGATGTATGCACTGTGCTTGTGTGATGTATGCACTGAGCTTGTGTGATGTATGCACTGTGCTTGTGTGATCTATGCACTGTGCTTGTGTGATGTATGCACTGAGCTTGTGTGATGTATGCACTGTGCTTGTGTGATGTATGCACTGTGCTTGTGTGATGTATGCACTGTGCTTGTGTGATGTATGCACTGAGCTTGTGTGATGTATGCACTGTGCTTGTGTGATCTATGCACTGTGCTTGTGTGATGTATACACTGTGCTTGTGTGATGTATGCACTGTGCTTGTGTGATGTCTACACTGTACTTGTGTGATGTATACACTGTGCTTGTGTGATGTCTGCACTGTGCCTGTGTGATGTATACACTGTGCTTGTGTGATGTCTGCACTGTGCCTGTGTGATGTATACACTGTGCTTGTGTGATGTCTGCACTGCGCCTGTGTGATGTATACACTGTGCTTGTGTGATGTATGCACTGTGCTTGTGTGATGTCTGCACTGTGCCTGTGTGATGTATACACTGTGCTTGTGTGATGTCTGCACTGTGCCTGTGTGATGTATACACTGTGCTTGTGTGATGTTTGCACTGTGCTTGTGTGATGTATGCACTGTGCTTGTGTGATGTATACACTGGGCTTGTGTGATGTATACACTGTACTTGTGTGATGTATACACTGTACTTGTGTGATGTATACACTGTGCTTGTGTGATGTCTGCACTGTGCCTGTGTGACGTATACACTGTGCTTGTGTGATGTATGCACTGTGCTTGTGTGATGTCTACACTGTGCTTGTGTGATGGATACACTGTGCTTGTGTGATGGATACACTGTGCTTGTGTGATGTATGCACTGTGCCTGTGTGATGTATACACTGTGCTTGTGTGATGTATGCACTGTGCTTGTGTGATGTTTGCACTGTGCTTGTGTGATGTATGCACTGTGCTTGTGTGATGTATACACTGTACTTGTGTGATGTATACACTGTACTTGTGTGATGTATACACTGCGCTTGTGTGATGTCTGCACTGTGCCTGTGTGATGTATACACTGTGCTTGTGTGATGGATACACTGTGCTTGTGTGATGTATACACTGTGCTTGTGTGATGTCTGCACTGTGCCTGTGTGATGTATGCACTGTGCTTGTGTGATGTATGCACTGTGCCTGTGTGATGTATGCACTGTGCTTGTGTGATGTTTGCACTGTGCTTGTGTGATGTATGCACTGTGCTTGTGTGATGTATACACTGGGCTTGTGTGATGTATACACTGTGCTTGTGTGATGGATACACTGTGCTTGTGTGATGTCTGCACTGTGCCTGTGTGATGTATGCACTGTGCTTGTGTGATGTTTGCACTGTGCTTGTGTGATGTATGCACTGTGCTTGTGTGATGTATACACTGGGCTTGTGTGATGTATACACTGTACTTGTGTGATGTATGCACTGTACTTGTGTGATGTTTGCACTGTGCTTGTGTGATGTCTACACTGTGCTTGTGTGATGGATACACTGTGCTTGTGTGATGGATACACTGTGCTTGTGTGATGTATGCACTGTGCTTGTGTGATGTCTACACTGTGCCTGTGTGATGTATGCACTGTGCTTGTGTGATGTTTGCACTGTGCTTGTGTGATGTATACACTGTGCTTGTGTGATGGATACACTGTGCTTGTGTGATGTCTGCACTGTGCCTGTGTGATGTATGCACTGTGCTTGTGTGATGTTTGCACTGTGCTTGTGTGATGTATGCACTGTGCTTGTGTGATGTATACACTGGGCTTGTGTGATGTATACACTGTACTTGTGTGATGTATGCACTGTACTTGTGTGATGTTTGCACTGTGCTTGTGTGATGGATACACTGTGCTTGTGTGATGTATGCACTGTGCTTGTGTGATGTCTACACTGTGCTTGTGTGATGTTTGCACTGTGCTTGTGTGATGTCTGCACTGTGCCTGTGTGATGTATGCACTGTGCTTGTGTGATGTTTGCACTGTGCTTGTGTGATGTATGCACTGTGCTTGTGTGATGTATACACTGGGCTTGTGTGATGTATACACTGTACTTGTGTGATGTCTGCACTGTGCCTGTGTGATGTATACACTGTGCTTGTGTGATGTATGCACTGTGCTTGTGTGATGTCTACACTGTGCTTGTGTGATGGATACACTGTGCTTGTGTGATGGATACACTGTGCTTGTGTGATGTATGCACTGTGCTTGTGTGATGTATGCACTGTGCTTGTGTGATGTTTGCACTGTGCTTGTGTGATGTCTGCACTGTGCTTGTGTGATGTATGCACTGTGCTTGTGTGATGTCTACACTGTGCTTGTGTGATGTTTGCACTGTGCTTGTGTGATGTCTGCACTGTGCTTGTGTGATGTCTGCACTGTGCTCAGTGGCGTAGGAAGAGGGGTGCGGGGGGGGCGGTCCGCCCCGGGCGGCACAATGGGGGGGGCGGCCGGCGCTGCAGAAGAAGATAAAAAAAAAAAAAAAAGACGCCCCTTTAAATCTTCAGGCGGCGCCGTGTGCCGCCACGACCAGGGCCAGCTCCCCCCTCCCCCGGGTCCCGCCCCCGCCCCCGCCCCCCGCTCTAATACTCACCTCTCGTGGTTCCTGCGGCTTCAGCATCCTCTGACTCTGCGACGTCTCAGAGCAGAGGGCGCGATGACGTCACTACTGTGCGCGCCGCTCTGCCTCTCTGTCCTGAGCGTCGCAGAGCCGGAGAGACGCTGACTGCACCGCACCTGCGCTGGGAACGGGAGAGGTGAGGATTTTACTTTTTTTTTTTTTCTTTATGTCTGACTGTCTGGGGCTGGGGCAATGCTGGAGACCATGGGGCAGATTGCTGGACACACTGGGGCAGTACTGGAGACCATGGGGCAGAATGCTGGACACACTGGGGCAGTACAGGAGACTATGGGGCAGATTGCTGGACACACTGGGGCAATACAGGAGACCATGGGGCAGATTGCTGGACACACTGGGGCAATACAGGAGACTATGGGGCAGATTGCTGGACACACTGGGGCAATACAGGAGACCATGGGGCAGATTGCTGGACACACTGGGGCAATACAGGAGACCATGGGGCAGATTGCTGGACACACTGGGGCAATACAGGAGACTATGGGGCAGATTGCTGGACACACTGGGGCAATACTGGAGACCATGGGGCAGAATGCTGGACACACTGGGGCAATACTGGAGACCATGGGGCAGAATGCTGGACACACTGGGGCAATACTGGAGACCATGGGGCAGAATGCTGGACACACTGGGGCAGTACAGGAGACTATGGGGCAGAATGCTGGACACACTGAATACTGGAGACCATGGGGCAGATTTCAGGACACATTGAGGCAATGCTGGAGACCCTGGGGCAGACTTCTGGACATACTGGGGCAATACTGGAGACCATGGGGCAGATTGCTGGACACACCGGGGCAATACTGGAGACCATGGGGCAGAATGCTGGACACACTGGGGCAATACAGGAGACCATGGGGCAGATTGCTGGACACACTGGGGCAATACTGGAGACCATGGGGCAGAATGCTGGATACACTGGGGCAGTACAGGAGACTATGGGGCAGAATGCTGGACACACTGAATACTGGAGACCATGGGGCAGATTTCAGGACACATTGAGGCAATGCTGGAGACCCTGGGGCAGACTTCTGGACATACTGGGGCAATACTGGAGACCATGGGGCAGATTGCTGGACACACCGGGGCAATACTGGAGACCATGGGGCAGAATGCTGGACACACTGGGGCAATACAGGAGACCATGGGGCAGATTGCTGGACACACTGGGGCAATACTGGAGACCCTGGGGCAGATTGCTGGACACACTGGGGCAATACTGGAGACCCTGGGGCAGATTTCTGGACACACTGGGGCAATACTGGAGACCCTGGGGCAGATTTCTGGACACATTGAGGCAATGCTGGAGACCCTGGGGCAGACTTCTGGACACACTGGGGCAATGCTGGACACTGGGGCAGATTGCTGGACACACTGGGGGTAATATGCTGGACACACTGGGGCAATGCTGGACACTGGGGGTAATATGCTGGACACACTGGGGCAGACTGCTGGACACACTGGGGAAAGGCTGGACACAGGGGCAGATTGCTGGACACACTGAGGGCAGATTGCTGGACACACTGGGGGTAATATGCTGGACATACTGGGGCAGATTGCTGGACACACTGGGGGTAATATGCTGGACACACTGGGGCAGATTGCTGGACAACATGGGGGTAATATGCTGGACACACTGGGGCAGATTGGTGGACAACATGGGGGTAATATGCTTGACACACTGGGGGCAGGACTTGAGGCATGGGCAGAATGTAGATACGGGGCATGATTGGAGACACGGGGCAGGATTGGATCATGGGGCAGGACGGATACGATGGAGGCTGGTGGGGCAGGATGGGGAGATCATATGGGGTAGAATGGATACTCATGAGGGCAGGATGCGACAACATATGGCTGGAGCCAGGAATGAGATAAACGGGGCCAGGGTGGGGAATATTATTACCATAGGGGATAATTAAGGGATATTGTTACTGCAGTGATGTATTTATTTTATTTTTTGAGTATACTGTTTTAAATGGGGGGGCGGTCCTGTTACTGTGCAGAGTGACACTATATCACCTTTTTTTCTTCATATGGTGTAATGTAGAAGTTGTGAAAAATTAAGTAATGTATTCTGCAAGCGGAGCTCGAGATAACTGTGTTATTTCCTGCAGAAACGAGTCCTGGCTGGAAGGAATGATGGCGGTCTGTGCTGGATGAAAGATGAAGGACTTCACCTAGAGACGTCACTGGTGAGTCAGTGTTACCTATACACTGACACTATACACTGTATACTATATGGAGGTCCTGTGTATAATGTCACCAGTGATCTCTGTATTACCTCTACACAGACACTGCATACTAAGTACAGATCTCCTGTGAATACTGGCACTTATGGTGATAGTATTGTGGTTTTTTTTTTATTACTGATCAGTATTGTAGTATTCAGTCACTATGTGGTGGTAATATGTGGTCTGGAAATGGTGCGGTGGTATTTGTCCCTTGTATGTAGTATTATTCGGTCACTATGTGGCCTGGTCATGGTGTGGTGGTATTAAGTCACAGGTGTGGCATGTGGGGGTGACACCATTAGGCCCAGTTTAAGTTCTACAAAACAGGAAAACCATTTTTGGTGACCTTTGTGTGTATTGAGCCGGGGGGGGGGGGGGAGGCGCCAAACTCGGGAACAGCCCCGGGCGGCAAAAGCTCTAGCTACGCCTCTGACTGTGCTTGTGTGATGTATGCACTGTGCTTGTGTGATGTATGCACTGTGCTTGTGTGATGGATACACTGTGCTTGTGTGATGGATACACTGTGCTTGTGTGATGTATGCACTGTGCTTGTGTGATGTCTACACTGTGCTTGTGTGATGTTTGCACTGTGCTTGTGTGATGTATGCACTGTGCTTGTGTGATGTATGCACTGTGCTCGTGTGATGTCTGCACTGTACTTGTGTGATGTATGCACTGTGCTTGTGTGATGTATGCACTGTGCTTGTGTGATCTATGCACTGTGCTTGAGTGATGTATACACTGTGCTTGTGTGATGTATACACTGTGCTTGTGTGATGTCTACACTGTGCTTGTGTGATGTTTGCACTGTGCTTGTGTGATGTATGCACTGTGCTTGTGTGATGTATACACTGTGCTTGTGTGATGTATACACTGTACTTGTGTGATGTATACACTGTACTTGTGTGATGTATACACTGTGCTTGTGTGATGTCTGCACTGTGCCTGTGTGATGTATACACTGTGCTTGTGTGATGTATGCACTGTGCTTGTGTGATGTCTACACTGTGCTTGTGTGATGGATACACTGTGCTTGTGTGATGGATACACTGTGCTTGTGTGATGTATGCACTGTGCTTGTGTGATGTCTGCACTGTGCTTGTGTGATGTATGCACTGTGCTTGTGTGATGTATGCACTGTGCTTGTGTGATGGATACACTGTGCTTGTGTGATGGATACACTGTGCTTGTGTGATGTATGAACTGTGCTTGTGTGATGTCTACACTGTGCTTGTGTGATGTTTGCACTGTGCTTGTGTGATGTATGCACTGTGCTTGTGTGATGTATGCACTGTGCCTGTGTGATGTATGCACTGTGCTTGTGTGATGTATGCACTGTGCTTGTGTGATGTATGCACTGTGCTTGTGTGATGTCTGCACTGTGCCTGTGTGATGTATGCACTGTGCTTGTGTGATGTCTGCACTGTGCTTGTGTGACGTATGCACTGTGCTTGTGTGATGTCTGCACTGTGCTTGTGTGACGTATGCACTGTGCTCGTGTGATGTCTGCACTGTACTTGTGTGATGAATGCACTGTGCTTGTGTGATGTATACACTGTGCTCGTGTGATGTCTGCACTGTACTTGTGTGATGTCTACACTGTGCTTGTGTGATGTTTGCACTGTGCTTGTGTGATGTATGCACTGTGCTCGTGTGATGTCTGCACTGTACTTGTGTGATGTCTACACTGTGCTTGTGTGATGTATGCACTGTGCTTGTGTGATGTATGCACTGTGCTTGTGTGATGTATGCACTGAGCTTGTGTGATATATACACTGTGCTTGTGTGATGTATACACTGTGCTTGTGTGATGTATACACTGTGCTTGTGTGATGTATACACTGTGCTTGTGTGATGTATGCACTGTGCTTGTGTGATGTCTACACTGTGCTTGTGTGATGGATACACTGTGCTTGTGTGATGTCTACACTGTGCTTGTGTGATGTTTGCACTGTGCTTGTGTGATGTATGCACTGTGCTTGTGTGATGTCTACACTGTGCTTGTGTGATGTTTGCACTGTGCTTGTGTGATGTATGCACTGTGCTTGTGTGATGTCTGCACTGTGCTTGTGTGATGTCTGCACTGTGCTCAGTGGCGTAGGAAGGGGAGTGCGGGGGGGGCGGTCCGCCCCGGGCGGCACAATGGGGGGGGCGGCCGGCGCTGCAGGAGAAGAAGATAAAAAAAAAAAAAAAAAAAAAGACGCCCCTTTAAATCTTCAGGCAGCGCCGTGTGCCGCCACGACCAGGGCCAGCTCCCCCCTCCCCCGGGTCCCGCCCCCGCCCCCGCCCCCCGCTCTAATACTCACCTTTCCTGGTTCCTGCGGCTTCAGCGTCCTCTGACTCTGCGACGTCTCAGAGCAGAGGGCGCGATGACGTCACTACTGTGCGCGCCGCTCTGCCTCTCTGTCCTGAGCGTCGCAGAGCCGGAGAGACGCTGACTGCACCGGACCTGCGCTGGGAACGGGAGAGGTGAGGATTTTACTTTTTTTTTTTTTCTTTATGTCTGACTGTCTGGGGCTGGGGCAATGCTGGAGACCATGGGGCAGATTGCTGGACACACTGGGGCAGTACTGGAGACCATGGGGCAGAATGCTGGACACACTGGGGCAATACAGGAGACCATGGGGCAGATTGCTGGACACACTGGGACAATACAGGAGACTATGGGGCAGATTGCTGGACACACTGGGGCAATACAGGAGACCATGGGGCAGATTGCTGGACACACTGGGGCAATACAGGAGACCATGGGGCAGATTGCTGGACACACTGGGGCAATACAGGAGACTATGGGGCAGATTGCTGGACACACTGGGGCAATACTGGAGACCATGGGGCAGAATGCTGGACACACTGGGGCAATACTGGAGACCATGGGGCAGAATGCTGGACACACTGGGGCAATACTGGAGACCATGGGGCAGAATGCTGGACACACTGGGGCAGTACAGGAGACTATGGGGCAGAATGCTGGACACACTGAATACTGGAGACCATGGGGCAGATTTCAGGACACATTGAGGCAATGCTGGAGACCCTGGGGCAGACTTCTGGACATACTGGGGCAATACTGGAGACCATGGGGCAGATTGCTGGACACACCGGGGCAATACTGGAGACCATGGGGCAGAATGCTGGACACACTGGGGCAATACAGGAGACCATGGGGCAGATTGCTGGACACACTGGGGCAATACTGGAGACCATGGGGCAGAATGCTGGACACACTGGGGCAGTACAGGAGACTATGGGGCAGAATGCTGGACACACTGAATACTGGAGACCATGGGGCAGATTTCAGGACACATTGAGGCAATGCTGGAGACCCTGGGGCAGACTTCTGGACATACTGGGGCAATACTGGAGACCATGGGGCAGATTGCTGGACACACCGGGGCAATACTGGAGACCATGGGGCAGAATGCTGGACACACTGGGGCATTACAGGAGACCATGGGGCAGATTGCTGGACACACTGGGGCAATACTGGAGACCCTGGGGCAGATTGCTGGACACACTGGGGCAATACTGGAGACCCTGGGGCAGATTTCTGGACACACTGGGGCAATACTGGAGACCCTGGGGCAGATTTCTGGACACATTGAGGCAATGCTGGAGACCCTGGGGCAGACTTCTGGACACACTGGGGCAATGCTGGACACTGGGGCAGATTGCTGGACACACTGGGGGTAATATGCTGGACACACTGGGGCAATGCTGGACACTGGGGGTAATATGCTGGACACACTGGGGCAGACTGCTGGACACACTGGGGAAAGGCTGGACACTGGGGCAGATTGCTGGACACACTGAGGGCAGATTGCTGGACACACTGGGGGTAATATGCTGGACATACTGGGGCAGATTGCTGGACACACTGGGGGTAATATGCTGGACACACTGGGGCAGATTGCTGGACAACATGGGGGTAATATGCTGGACACACTGGGGCAGATTGGTGGACAACATGGGGGTAATATGCTTGACACACTGGGGGCAGGACTTGAGGCATGGGCAGAATGTAGATACGGGGCATGATTGGAGACACGGGGCAGGATTGGATCATGGGGCAGGACGGATACGATGGAGGCTGGTGGGGCAGGATGGGGAGATCATATGGGGTAGAATGGATACTCATGAGGGCAGGATGCGACAACATATGGCTGGAGCCAGGAATGAGATAAACGGGGCCAGGGTGGGGAATATTATTACCATAGGGGATAATTAAGGGATATTGTTACTGCAGTGATGTATTTATTTTATTTTTTGAGTATACTGTTTTAAATGGGGGGGCGGTCCTGTTACTGTGCAGAGTGACACTATATCACCTTTTTTTCTTCATATGGTGTAATGTAGAAGTTGTGAAAAATTAAGTAATGTATTCTGCAAGCGGAGCTCGAGATAACTGTGTTATTTCCTGCAGAAACGAGTCCTGGCTGGAAGGAATGATGGCGGTCTGTGCTGGATGAAAGATGAAGGACTTCACCTAGAGACGTCACTGGTGAGTCAGTGTTACCTATACACTGACACTATACACTGTATACTATATGGAGGTCCTGTGTATAATGTCACCAGTGATCTCTGTATTACCTCTACACAGACACTGCATACTAAGTACAGATCTCCTGTGAATACTGGCACTTATGGTGATAGTATTGTGGTTTTTTTTTATTACTGATCAGTATTGTAGTATTCAGTCACTATGTGGTGGTAATATGTGGTCTGGAAATGGTGCGGTGGTATTTGTCCCTTGTATGTAGTATTATTCGGTCACTATGTGGCCTGGTCATGGTGTGGTGGTATTAAGTCACAGGTGTGGCATGTGGGGGTGACACCATTAGGCCCAGTTTAAGTTCTACAAAACAGGAAAACCATTTTTGGTAACCTTTGTGTGTATTGAGCCGGGGGGGGGGGGGGGGGGGGGAGGCGCCAAACTCGGGAACAGCCCCGGGCGGCAAAAGCTCTAGCTACGCCTCTGACTGTGCTTGTGTGATGTATGCACTGTGCTTGTGTGATGGATACACTGTGCTTGTGTCATGGATACACTGTGCTTGTGTGATGTATGCACTGTGCTTGTGTGATGTCTACACTGTGCTTGTGTGATGTTTGCACTGTGCTTGTGTGATGTATGCACTGTGCTTGTGTGATGTATGCACTGTGCTCGTGTGATGTCTGCACTGTACTTGTGTGATGTATGCACTGTTCTTGTGTGATGTATGCACTGTGCTTGTGTGATCTATGCACTGTGCTTGTGTGGTGTCTACACTGTGCTTGTGTGATGTATACACTGTGCTTGTGTGATGTATGCACTGTGCTTGTGTGATGTCTACACTGTGCTTGTGTGATGTTTGCACTGTGCTTGTGTGATGTATGCACTGTGCTTGTGTGATGTATGCACTGTGCTCGTGTGATGTCTGCACTGTACTTGTGTGATGTATGCACTGTGCTTGTGTGATGTATGCACTGTGCTTGTGTGATCTATGCACTGTGCTTGAGTGATGTCTACACTGTGCTTGTGTGATGTATACACTGTGCTTGTGTGATGTATGCACTGTGCTTGTGTGATGTATACACTGTGCTTGTGTGATGTTTGCACTGTGCTTGTGTGATGTATGCACTGTGCTTGTGTGATGTATGCACTGTGCTTGTGTGATGTATACACTGTGCTTGTGTGATGTATACACTGTACTTGTGTGATGTATACACTGTACTTGTGTGATGTATACACTGTGCTTGTGTGATGTCTGCACTGTGCCTGTGTGATGTATACACTGTGCTTGTGTGATGTATACACTGTGCTTGTGTGATGTTTGCACTGTGCTTGTGTGATGTATACACTGTGCTTGTGTGATGTATGCACTGTGCTTGTGTGATGTATACACTGTGCTTGTGTGATGTATACACTGTACTTGTGTGATGTATACACTGTACTTGTGTGATGTATACACTGTGCTTGTGTGATGTCTGCACTGTGCCTGTGTGATGTATACACTGTGCTTGTGTGATGTATGCACTGTGCTTGTGTGATGGATACACTGTGCTTGTGTGATGGATACACTGTGCTTGTGTGATGTATGCACTGTGCTTGTGTGATGTCTGCACTGTGCTTGTGTGATGTATGCACTGTGCTTGTGTGATGTTTGCACTGTGCTTGTGTGATGTCTACACTGTGCTTGTGTGATGTCTACACTGTGCTTGTGTGATGTTTGCACTGTGCTTGTGTGATGTATGCACTGTGCTTGTGTGATGTATACACTGTGCTTGTGTGATGTATACACTGTACTTGTGTGATGTATACACTGTACTTGTGTGATGTATACACTGTACTTGTGTGATGTCTACACTGTGCTTGTGTGATGTCTGCACTGTGCCTGTGTGATGTATACACTGTGCTTGTGTGATGTATGCACTGTGCTTGTGTGATGTCTACACTGTGCTTGTGTGATGGATACACTGTGCTTGTGTGATGGATACACTGTGCTTGTGTGATGTTTGCACTGTGCTTGTGTGATGTCTACACTGTGCTTGTGTGATGTCTACACTGTGCTTGTGTGATGTTTGCACTGTGCTTGTGTGATGTATGCACTGTGCTTGTGTGATGTATACACTGTGCTTGTGTGATGTATACACTGTACTTGTGTGATGTATACACTGTACTTGTGTGATGTCTACACTGTGCTTGTGTGATGTCTGCACTGTGCCTGTGTGATGTATACACTGTGCTTGTGTGATGTATGCACTGTGCTTGTGTGATGTCTACACTGTGCTTGTGTGATGGATACACTGTGCTTGTGTGATGGATACACTGTGCTTGTGTGATGTATGCACTGTGCTTGTGTGATGTCTGCACTGTGCTTGTGTGACGTATGCACTGTGCTTGTGTGATGTATGCACTGTGCTTGTGTGATGTCTGCACTGTGCCTGTGTGATGTATGCACTGTGCTTGTGTGATGTATGCACTGTGCTTGTGTGATGTATGCACTGTGCTTGTGTGATGTCTGCACTGTGCTTGTGTGATGTCTGCACTGTGCCTGTGTGATGTATGCACTGTGCCTGTGTGATGTATGCACTGTGCTTGTGTGATGTATGCACTGTGCTTGTGTGATGTATGCACTGTGCTTGTGTGATGTCTGCACTGTGCCTGTGTGATGTATGCACTGTGCTTGTGTGATGTATGCACTGTGCTTGTGTGATGTCTGCACTGTGCTTGTGTGACGTATGCACTGTGCTTGTGTGATGTATGCACTGTGCTTGTGTGATGTCTGCACTGTGCCTGTGTGATGTATGCACTGTGCTTGTGTGATGTATGCACTGTGCTCGTGTGATGTATGCGCTGTGCTTGTGTGATGTATACACTGTGCTTGTGTGATGTATGCACTGTGCTTGTGTGATGTCTACACTGTGCTTGTGTGATGTATGCACTGTGCTTGTGTGATGTATGCACTGTGCTTGTGTGATGTATGCACTGTGCTTGTGTGATGTATGCACTGTGCTTGTATGATGTCTCCACTGTACTTGTGTGATGTTTGCACTGTGCTTGTGTGATGTCTGCGCTGTGCTTGTGTGATGTCTCCACTGTGCTTGTGTGATGTATACACTGTGCTTGTGTGATGTCTCCACTGTGCTTGTGTGATGTATACACTGTGCTTGTGTGATGTATGCACTGTGCTTGTGTGATGTGTGCACTGTGCTTGTGTGATGTATACACTGTACTTGTGTGATGTCTGCACTGTGCTTGTGTGATGTGTGCACTGTGCACTGTACTATTCTTCCTTGACCAGGTTGAGAGAATAACATATTGTATATGGCTGGTGCGGTTTGTGTGTCTAGGCTATTGTTTTTTTTTCCTCCCATTCCGGCCCTGATGACAAGCAAAGTCCATTTAGAACCATTTTTAATACTTTTTCAGAAACTTAAATAATTTGTCGGCTTGGTCGTGCACCACCATAGAAAAAGTATAATAGGACTGCAAGGTAGATTGGATATTTAGGAACCAGGGGAGATGGTCAGGCGTTCCTGTAATGGTGGTCATCTTGGCTATTATCACCTGGTTTTCTCAACATCTTAGATAACCAAAAAACAGCTGAAGAGAGCTGAGTACATCTCGACTGAGGAAGAAGATTTAGCATCTTATTTATTGGGGGATTTTGATTTTAGTTGGGATTTTTTGTAAACGTTATAAAGTTACAAATGACAGCGGGTGAATCTGCAACTAAAATCATTTCCCAATAACAGAAGAAATAAATAGCGTGTTAGGGGGAGATCTACGGCTGGGTTATATGTTTCTATTAGCACATGACAGAGGAGATTGCTTCTGCACCAGAATAATTTATAGCCGCAATGCACGATGCAATTATAATAATAGAAATTGATGTTGGGGCCTTATTTTATTCTTACAGTCGCAGCATTCCTGGAAGAAGCAGTGACTGCAAAACATAAACGTAACACTTTATAACGGCGATTTTACAGGCGTGGTGGGACAATTACTCAACCAAACAACCAGTTCAGGGGTTCTATTCTATAATATTTAATGTAATGAATTACTTTTCAGGCTCTCCAAAGTGATGCACAAAGCCTGTAGAAAAGCGCAGTCTTACAGCACTTATTCCACCCAACAAAGTAAAACTGCCTACAGTGCATGTTACCATCTAATAATATCCAGAAAGTGTCATGATTCTCATGCTCTGTAACTTGTCATCCGCTCTTTTTGATAACTTGTCATCCGCTCTTTTTGAGTGTGCAGTTTCAATTCTATAGCATTGTGCCTGCATTACAGGTGCTGGAACTTTCTTTCCCCTCACTTTCCAGAATTAATTGCTCTTGCCATTGTTCAATGATTGCCTGTCTTCAATTATATCTGACCAAGTTTAGTGGACGCAGAGGGATAAAGATCTGTCTCCTTTCTTGTGGAAAGACAAAAACCACCCGTACTTCCTGAAGAGAGACAACAGCCCACCTGCACTTCCTGTAGAGAGACAACAACCCACCCACACTTCCTGTAGAGGCAACAACCTACCCGCACTTCCTGTAGAGAGACAACAGCCCACTTGCACTTCTTGTAGAGAGACAACAGCCCACCTGCACTTCTTGTAGAGAGACACAGCCCACCTGCAGTTCCTGCCGAGAGACAACCCACCCACACTTCCTGTAGAGAGACAACAACCCACCCACACTTCCTGTAGAGAGACAACAGCCCACCTGCACTTCCTGTAGAGAGAGACAACCCACCCACACTTCCTGTAGTGAGACAACAACCCACCCACACTTCCTGTAGAGAGACAACAGCCCACCTGCACTTCCTGTAGAGAGACAACCCACCCACACTTCCTGTAGTGAGACAACAACCCACCCACACTTCCTGTAGAGAGACAACAGCCCACCTGCACTTTCTGTAGAGATACAACAGCCCACCTGCACTTCTTGTAGAGAGACACAGCCCACCTGCAGTTCCTATAGAGAGACAACCCACCCACACTTCCTGTAGAGAGACAACCCACCCACACTTCCTGTAGAGAGACAACAACCCACCCACACTTCCTGTAGAGAGACAACAACCCACCCTCACTTCCTGTAGTGAGACAACAACCCACCCGCACTTCCTGTAGAGAGACAACCCACCCGCACTTGCTGTAGAGAGAAAACAATCCACCCGCACTTCCTGTAGAGCGACAACATCCCACCCACACTTCCTGTAGTGAGACAACAACCCATCCACACTTCCGGTAGAGCAGGGGTGGGGAACGTCCAGGACATCATTTGGTGCGGCCCACAGCCACTTTGCCAATTTTTTGGCAAAGGACCCTTTAATTCTTCAGAGGTGCGCGCGGTATTGTGTCCGACATTCTGTGTGTGTCATAGAAGAATGAATGACACCAGAGAGACTACAATTCCTGGCATGCCACACTCCAGAAAGGTGTTGCTTGGTGAAAGGCTGTGTACTGCTGTAGGAGGAACCAGCGTTGGGAGAGACAGCAAGTAAGATGGAGAGAAGGAAGTCTGCAGGTATGCTGCTGGGCCAGGGAGGGCAGCCGGACTACTAGCCGAGCACAACTGATGCCCTGCGGCGTGTAATGGAGCCGAGAAACCGGTTCTGTAGCGTGTGCTGAGGTAATTGTGGCAGTGACTGCTCGGTGCGGAGAGTGGCTGGTCACTCTTTGCTAAGAATGGATGGTGAAAGTCATGCAACTGTCATGGGATGGTCGAGGTTGCCTGTAATAATATTGTAGGAACTCGAGGATTCTGGTAGCGTGGGGCAATGAACAGACAGAGACAGGTTTCTTTAGTGCAAAAAGTGTATTTGTACAACAGCAATAACACCCAAAACAATATACTGATAACACGTAGAGAACCGCAATGAACAAGTCCTTGAAACCTAATCAGCAGAGTTCTTAAGACAGAGTCCTCAACAAATGTGATCAAAAGATGAATGTGACACACTGGTGACGTGGCGCAGTTCAAACACTGGTGGTGCAGTAAGAGTCAAATCCAGGTATGTAGTAAACACAGGAAAGTCCAGAAACAAGTTGACAGGTTAATCCCCAGGTGTGGCGTGAACACAGGTAAGTCCAAAAACTAGTTCACAAGTTAATCCCAGATGCGGCGTCAAGACGGGTAAGTCGAGAAACAGATTTACATTAAGTATTATTCTGGTGATGGTTCCAACAGCTCTCACCGGGGCGAGTGAATGCAGGATTAAGTAACAACACACAGTTCAGAAACACAGTTCTTACCAGGAAGAGTGAACCAAGAGTGAAGTTCCAAAGTCTACAGACTAATGATAACACAGAGAGTGTAGCTTACATATGTAGAGAATGTCCAGAGCCACGGGTAGAAGCACATTAAGAACAAAGCAGCTGAACTGGAAGGAACCGGAAGCAGAATACTCCAGCAAGGAAGCCGACACCTGAGCCTGGTTTTAAGCAAATGAACAGGAAGTTGAGCACACAAAAACAGCAAACTCCACCTTAACAAAGGGCAAGATCATTCACAAGGTGACTTGGAAAACCCGGAATACTGACATTGCCCTTTATTTTTAATGATATTTTTTCTTTTCTCAAACTTAGTAGTCAAATTGCAGCTGACGGAAACTTGGAAGTGGGACAGAACCTCGGCAGCATGTCCATTGTTGCAACTAATATCATTATCTCCAGCCCCACTAGTTATCCGGAAAGCCGAAAAATCTGACTTCTATTTATCGTAATTTCCAAAGCCAAATCTAACCTTCCTATGAAATGAAAGGCAAATTCATCAGACAATGGAAACATTCCTCTGTTAATGTCAATATAAAATATAATATCCTTCTTTATAACACTTTGGAATAAAAATTAATGTAGCAGAGAGGAAAATACATCTTGTAAGTGGCAACTAATCTCTGAGTCCATTCAATTTCACACTGAGTAAATGCTCCTTTTTTTTAGAACCACATTGTAGCCTAAAGACGCCAATATTTACTGACATTTCATAGCAGGCAGAGTCCGGTGTTTACAGATAGAACTGAAACCCGCCGGCGGTGGTGTTATACGCCTGCGGGTGCTGGGGGAAGCAGCCACTATCACAACACGTATCTTCTGCCAGGAAGACGCTCCTGGACCAGAGCTATTAAATTACAATTAAAGAGACATTAAACTCGCAGTATATATAAAAAAAATACAAGAAAGTAAAAAGAAAGGAGATGTATATAAATCCTCAAGACTTTCTGCATTGAACTGGAAAACAATGTAGCAAGGAACATAAGGATCCTTACTTCTTTTCCCTGACAGTTTTGGTTGAGAGTCACTAAAGGGAATATTGAATAAACTTCCCTTGTAATTGGGGGGACGCTACATCATGCAATTCCATGATGAAGTCCTTTGTTTGGCCCCAAAATTATTCTGCAGCTGGACAACATCCACAAACTTCCAGCCAAATCATTAAGGACTGTAAAGAAGAACAAGGAATCCTGGAGATGACGATCCGGCCCCCAAAGAGCCATGGTTTCACATAATCCAGTCTGTCTGGGATCACATGAAGACACAGAAGGATCCGCACAAGCCTCATACCCAGAAGATCTGGGATCAGGTCTCCAAGATGTTTAGAACAACCTCCTGCCGAGTTCCTTCACAAACTGTGTGCAAGTGACAGGTACCTGAAGATCTGATGAAGCCGAAGGGTGGACAGCAAATGTTGATGGGATTTCGGGTTCTATTTTCTTCATTCACTGTGCATTTTTAACCAATGAAAGTAAATTATTAACAATTATATTTTTGAAAGCATTCTTACTGTGCAGCATTTTTTCCACGGCAAATTAAAACTTGCTTGTTACACACCTGTCCCAAGTATTCCGGTCTCTGCTTCCTTCCCTCGGGTCCGCTGCCCTCTGTTATGCTCCACATTGGTGCCATGGATATAATCATAAAATCTATAAGCTGTTACATAGTGAATAATGAAGCAAGGCTTCTTTAAGAAACTCCAGATGACCCCGATGCATGGGGACACCCCCTTCTATGAACAGGTAATTAAAGTGGAGCATATGATGGATGGCAGACCAGGCAACACTGTCAGACGAATGCAGCAGGTGACACATTTATGGCCGGTGGAAATAACTTACCACCTTTAGCCTCAGCTTGACCACAAAAAGGCAAGCAGATTACTTTGAACTCCTTTGTCCTCCTTTGCAAATTAGGAATATTTGGATTTTATGAATGGCATAGATATGATATTGTCTTACATCACTGGGCGGTTGCAACGGCAGCTCCAAAATAATATTGGCTAGATGGATGACAATATCTATGTCATGCTTCTTATCTGTAGAAAGATAAAATTAACATAAGAAATACGGCATTAATATCTCTCATCTGGGACCTCCAGGATATCGTGAAAGTTGTGGATCCCTTAATTATCTAAAGATCTATAGCCACATCCTATGACCAGCCCTGTTATAAGTCACCAAACGGCGTGACTTGTGTTAAAAAAAAGCGAATATCGTACCATAATCATTGTCAGTCTTGAAAGACACAGTGCGCTGTGGTTCTGTACCGTCTCTCTAAACAGAAAAAAATGAGTGCTTCCCTCCACTATGATCTATGCCA
This sequence comes from Ranitomeya imitator, assembly GCF_032444005.1. Classification (NCBI taxonomy): domain Eukaryota; kingdom Metazoa; phylum Chordata; class Amphibia; order Anura; family Dendrobatidae; genus Ranitomeya; species Ranitomeya imitator. The sequence goes on from NC_091287.1 coordinate 25,113,803, forward strand.
TTTCCATGGCACAGTGTCATGGGGTTACCACGACAGTGTGGAGCCAGAAGACTGCAACGTCTGATTGCTCCTATGCCCACACTGAGATGAAGCACTCCTCCTTCATTTTAAATGTGTTTATTCCTTCTGGCAGAACAGGGGTTAATCGTCCATGTTGGAAATTCCTGTGCTCACAGCTGAGCTCGGTTAGCCACTCCTTTTTCCTTTATAATCTGGTCTCTGCTACTAATCCTCGTCAGAGCTAGCATTTGCTGCATGGCTATCGGTGGGAGAGGAGTTGGGATGAGAAGGAGAGTTGATAGAGTTATCAGTGACTGTTGTTTGGTTTGTATGCATTGTAATTCCTTATCCTTCTCTGTTTTTGTTTATTCTCTTACCTTCACACCCCACAGCAGTCCTCTGTAACATGTGAGTGAACATTTTGTAGGTGTTTCAGTTATCCCTGGTCTGCGTAGCTTTGTTTGTCAGGTTGGTGTACTACGGTGCACAGTAGCGCCCCTCTTCCCTGGGTGCGGGAAAAGAACAGACGGAGGGCTAACTCAGGAGATAAGACAAGGGTGGAGACCCCGGCATCTTCACCTTCAGAAGTATCCCGGGGAGCAGGGAAAACTAGTGCGCTCCCTAGTATGGGAACAGGGAAGGGGCCCCTGGTCTCGGGTCACCCGACAGCTGTGTCGTAACACACAGGTTTAGTACATTTCTTCTGTTTATCCTCTTTTTTATTTTATGTAAATTTATATACTGCTTTGTTTTGCCCATTTTGTAATAACTTTTTATATTTTTATAAACATTGCTTGCTTTTCAGATTAATTGTATAAAATTTAATAGCTTCGTACCTGTTGCTCTGTAAAAAGCACCCCTGAAGCAATTCGCTATCTGTAACAGGAGTCCAATCGGCTTGTGCAAACAATTGGTGGTGGCAGCTGGTTCCTTTTGTTATTGTGAAGTTTGACAGTGACCATACTGGGGGTATATATATATATATATATATATATATGCACACAGGGGTTTGACAAAATAATGGAAACACCTAACGTTTTGGCATCATAATCTTCGAACATGTTATAAACATGCAAACCATTGTTATAGTGTTAGGACTGGAAAAGAGTCCTCCAGGGGAATAGAGCAGAGTGGAAGGAGCGGCATAAATCAAAGAGATAAAGGTGCGCGTGTGCCGTGAAATCCGGTGCGTGTGCGCTCCCGATCAGAAGCAGAGGCCGGCTGTGCGAGCAGAAGAGAAGACGCCGAAGAAGGAGCGGGACCGCGCCTGGACTCTGTGGAGCTTTAAGTATGAAAGGGCACCCGGGAAGGCGGCAGTGACGGCGTAACACCATGACATATGGTAATGTTTTGTAGTTGATTATTTGTGTTATGTGATATGTGTATGTAAATTAACTGTTTCTTTTGCAGAATTGTAAGAACATTGATGAGAACCTGATACCAATGGCAGACCTCTCGGATTTTTCATGCCTTGGAATCGGCGGTGTATATCCTATACGCTCACTGCAAGTTCCCCAATAATGGGCCTAATAGTTAAAACAGCAGTGGCCTCGTCCATCACTCGTCAGTCAGCTGCATAATTGTCCTGATGATTGGAGACAGCGGAGTGTTGATCCCTTACAAACTTGTGGGATCTGCGTGATCTACCTGTTGTTATCCCTCAAATTGATAGCAGTGGTGAGATCTGCAGGATCTCCCAGCTGTTTCCCTGAAAATTGGGTTTTTCAGGTTGCATGGCATGGATTAAGTACATCATCTTCCCAGATCTATCTAAAGCCCATTGACACACACTTATGTTTTGGGAGATCCATTTTCGATGTGTTCCATCATTTGTGTTTTTTTGTTTGTGCCTACATTCATCCCTGCTGGGTTGCACTGCCACCACCCTGCCGATCCTGGATTCTTAGTGATCCTTTATATTGCTTGCTGCCCGGGTGCCTTTCTTCTCGCTGCATCGAAACCCTGGGTTTGTGTGTCAACCCGGACCTAAGACTAAGAGGATCCACTTCACCTGGTGAGCCTTGACAAAACTTTTCCACAATACTGTAAGAAACTTTCAGTAATATATATTATCAACAAAATTTGCTTCTTTCTCCACCTATGAGACACTGATTTTTTTCACGGACCCATAGACTTGCATTGCTGATTTTGATCCGACCCTCAGATCAAAACTGGACATGTCTCCGAAATTTTCCACGGACCGCTGTTGCTGCTTTCTAGCAAGCGTTTTATCTCATCCCATGTGCTCCATGCTGCCGCTTCAGTCAAAAACATATACTACATAGAAATAAAGATAGAAAGCAATCACAATTTTTCTCATTTTCAAATCTTTTTTGACCCCATTTCATTTTCCCGGATATTACGTCCGTGGACATCATGGAAGGGGGTCTTTGGCTTTGCCTTTGTTACATTACCAATAACACAGAGGTGCTGCAAAAGACAGCTTAATTCTCCGGTGCACTAAACGTGATTATACATTACATGGTCACCCATTCATTTTGCAGTGCTGTGTAAAACTATATTTCCCCTAAAGCTTTTGCTGCAGGGGACTTGAATGGATGCGCTGAGCCAGGTGTAAAAGAAGCAGCGTCCATTATTCAGGGTGAAGAGTCACCAAGGAGAACGTAGCACAGTTATTAATAATACATTTTTATCTCTGTTGGACCATTTTTTGCACTTTCCCCAGATTGCATAATTGGAAGTTTGAGCAGCAAAACTTGCAGCAATCAGTCCACAATGTCAAAGTCCAGTCTCTATTAATGGCAGCTTTACATGCACTAATAATCTGCCAAAAGAGTATTCGTAAGAAAACTTGTTACCCATTATTGACCTGTCCAATAGCTCACTGGCTTATATTGCTACTGTAGCATCACATCTTCTCGTATAACCAGAAGACTACTTATATAGGACTGGAGTGCTATGGCTCACTTGAAGAGGTGTATTATCAAAGCCCCTTGTCTGGATGGACAGTCCTTGAGCAATATGGACAGGTGGTGCTGGAACAGCAGAAATATGGTGAAATGGTGTCGAATATATAGGAGGCTGGAACAGCGATGATTGAAGTAGAAGAGCTGGAACAGTGATGACTGAAGTAGAAGAGATGGAACAGTGATGACTGAAAGGGAAGAGATGGAACAGTGATGACTGAAGTAGAAGAGATGGAACAGTGATGACTGAAGTAGAAGAGATGGAACAGTGATGACTGAAGTAGAAGAGCGGGAGCAGTGATGACTGAAGTAGGAGAGCTGGAACAGTGATGACTGAAGTAGAAGAGATGGAACAGTGATGACTGAAGTAGAAGAGCGGGGACAGTGATGACTGAGGTAGAAGAGATGGAACAGTGATGACTGAAGAAGAAGAGACGGAACAGTGATGACTGAAGTAGAAGAGATGGAACAGTGATGACTGAAGTAGAAGAGATGGAACAGTGATGACTGAAGTAGAAGAGCTGGAACAATGACTGAAGTAGAAGAGCGGGAGCAGTGATGACTGATGTAGAAGAGCTGGAACAGTGATGACTGAAGTAGAAGAGCTGGAACAGTGATGACTGAAGTAGGAGAGCTGGAACAGTGATGACTGAAGTAGAAGAGATGGAACAGTGATGACTGAAGTAGAAGAGCGGGAACAGTGATGACTGAAGTAGAAGAGATGGAACAGTGATGACTGAAGTAGAAGAGATGGAACAGTGATGACTGAAGTAGAAGAGCGGGAACAGTGATGACTGAAGTAGAAGAGATGGAACAGTGATGACTGAAGAAGAAGAGATGGAACAGTGATGACTGAAGTAGAAGAGATGGAACAGTGATGACTGAAGTAGAAGAGCTGGAACAGTGATGACTGAAGTAGAAGAGCTGGAACAGTGATGACTGAAGTAGAAGAGATGGAACAGTGATGACTGAAGAAGAAGAGATGGAACAGTGATGACTGAAGTAGAAGAGATGGAACAGTGATGACTGAAGTAGAAGAGCTGGAACAGTGATGACTGATGTAGAAGAGCTGGAACAGTGATGACTGAAGTAGAAGAGCTGGAACAGTGATGACTGAAGTAGGAGAGCTGGAACAGTGATGACTGAAGTAGAAGAGATGGAACAGTGATGACTGAAGTAGAAGAGCGGGAACAGTGATGACTGAAGTAGAAGAGATGGAACAGTGATGACTGAAGTAGAAGAGATGGAACAGCGATGACTGAAGTAGAAGAGCTGGAACAGCGATGACTGAAGTAGAAGAGCTGGAACAGTGATTACTGAAGTCGAAGAGCTGGAACAGTGATGACTGAAGTAGGAGAGCTGGAACAGTCATGATGACTGAAGTAGAAGAGATGGAACAGTGATGACTGAAGTAGAAGAGCGGGAACAGTGATGACTGAAGTAGAAGAGATGGAACAGTGATGACTGAAGTAGAAGAGATGGAACAGTGATGACTGAAGTAGAAGAGCTGGAACAGTGATGACTGAAGTAGAAGAGCGGGGACAGTGATGACTGAAGTAGAAGAGCAGGGACAGTGATGACGGAAGTAGAAGAGCTGGAACAGTGATGACTGAAGTAGAAGAGATGGAACAGTGATGACTGAAGTAGAAGAGATGGAACAGTGATGACTGAAGTAGAAGAGCTGGAACAGTGATGACTGAAGTAGAAGAGCGGGACCAGTGATGGTTGAAGTAGAAGAGCTGGAACAGTGTTGACTGAAGTAGAAGAGATGGAACAGTGATGACTGAAGTAGAAGAGCGGGAACAGTGATGGTTGAAGTAGAAGAGCTGGAACAGTGATGACTGAAGTAGAAGAGATGGAACAGTGATGACTGATGTGCAGAACTGGAACAGGAATAATAATAATCTTTATTTTTAATAATAATCTTTATTTTTATATAGCGCTAACATATTCCGCAGCGCTTTACAGACATTATCATCACTGTCCCCAATGGGGCTCACAATCTAAATTCCTTATCAATATGTCTTTGGAATGACTTATGTGGCAGAAATGAAACAGTTACGACTGAAATAGCAGAACTGAAACAATTATGGTTGATGTGGCAGCTGGAGCAGTGATGATTGATGTAGCAAAACAAGAACAATGATGACTGGTGTAGCAAAACTGGAACAGTTATGATTGATGTGGTAGAGCTGGAACACTAATGACTGATCAAGCAGAGCTGGAACAGTAGTGACTGAAGTAGCAGAACTGGAACGGTGATGACTGGAGTAACAGAACTAAAACAATTATGATGTGGCAGAACTAGAACAGTGATGTCTGATGTAGCATAACTGGATGTCACAATTCCACCACTTACTGTGTCCTAAAGACATGGTGATTGACAACTCAACTACCCAATGGGATCAAGGGCTTGCTGAGCTGTCAGTATTGTGACTGACAGCCAAGCTGTCCATTCTGGTTGGGCCTGTAAGGTTTCCTCCAGGTGTCACCTGTTCACCCATTGATTACCTGACTATTTAGCTGGCTAGCAATGATCACAACATTGCCAGTTGTAGCCATGGTCTGTGGTGTGTTCACACTGTTTTCTCATTTTCTTATCTTGACGGTCCTTGGATTTACATTTTGACTACTTGTTTGGATTACCCTTTTTGCCTTTGATGTATTCTGACCTTAGTTACCAGACCCCCTACTTTGCCTCTGACTATCCATTTGTCTTCTCCCTTTGTTTTTGACGTACCCTCCTGGCATTTGACCTCGGACTCCATGTCTTCCCCGCCTTCTATGAGAAGTGACTTGGCATCACACTGGAACAATGGTGATTATTGTAACAAAACTGGAAGTTATGATTGATATGGCAGAGCTTGAGCATTAATGACTGATCAACCAAAGCTAGAACAGTGATTAATGATATAGCAGAGCTGTAGCAGTGACTGATATAGCAGAGCTGGAACATTGATGACTGAAGAAGCAGAACTAGAATAGTACTTACTGAAGTAGCAGAGCTGGAACAGTGATGATTGATATAGCAGAGCTGGAACAGTGATGACTCAAGTAGCAGAACTGTAACAGTGATGACCGAAGTAGCAGAGCTGGAAGAGTGATGACTGATATAGCAGAGCTGGAACAGTGATGACTCAAGTAGCAGAACTGGAACAGTGATGACCGAAGTAGCAGAGCTGGAAGAGTGATGATTGATATAGCAGAGCTGGAACAGTGATGACTCAAGTAGCAATACTGGAACAGTGATGACCGAAGTAGCAGAGCTGGAACAGTGATTACTGATATAGCAGAGCTGGAACAGTGATGACTCAAGTAGTAGAACTGGAACAGTGATGACCGAAGTAGCAGAGCTGGAAGAGTGATGACTGATATAGCAGAGCTGGAACAGTGATGACTGATATAGCAGAGCTGGAACATTGATGACTGATGAAGCAGATTTGGAACCACAATGACTGATGTGGCACAGATTAATAATAATAATTAATTATGTGCGGGATAGCTGAGTTGTACTGTATAAGCGGTGACTGGCAAAATGAATTACATACGGTATATATTATTCTGTAGCAGTGCTGTAACAAAAATGAGCGGATTAGCAGAGTTATAGCAGAGGTGGCTGATGTAGAAGTATGCAGTGGTAGTACATTGTATACATCAGGAATGACAACTACCTGAATACTTAGGCGTTGTTAAATGACTCGACAATGTAACATCAAGAGAGCTCGTTCGGTTGCCAGAGAGAGGATGCAATACTCGGCGCTGGAGACTGAAGAGGTAACATTGACTGATTGTAGTAACGATCACTCGCCCCTATACAGTTCTCATTGGGCCATTTACACAAGTCATAAATGAGCACTGATCGACTTGTTACATTGCCTGTCGGCGCTCGTTAGGAGTGTAAATTCACTGTAATTGTTGAAAAAAATTACTGGCCCAGTAATGATGGATTTTATTTGAATAGTGACATTAACTGTCACGGGGAGCCTAGGTTGACAAAGCTAATAAACCGGGCCCCTGCGATATCCCTCTGACTAGGGAAACCCTGTCTGACCCTCTCCCAGAGATTACACTGATGGTGTGCTTGTCTGGGCCACCAGGCCTGACCCTAACTCCTGTTTCAGTACTAATCTGAAACCTCCACCCTCCACCCAGTGATAATTCCTCACACCAACCCCTACAGAAAGCACAGACAGGGAAAACCAGAAACGCACCATGCCGCAAACACACTCAGGAAAACACTGTAATGTGCACAGGGCAAAACAAAACACAAATAGGAAGGATAAATATGGCAAAGGATCATACACCACCAGATATGATATTTGCACTGCAAGACCACCACTCCGAACTATTTAAAGGCTGTGGGCGTGACCCAGCCTCCAATCCGAGTACTAGCTAGATTAACCCCGGACAACCTACATAAAATCTAGCCGGCGCCACTGAGCGCATAGTGGACGAATGCAGAATTACCGCTGTCTGTCGGGCGCCCTAGTGTGAATAGCGTCCGACATGACATTAACGCCAGGCCTTTCTGTCCGATGTAAACCTAGAACTGTATATGCTGTATGCATAAAATATAAAAAAGTATAAGTCAAACTCTACTGACCATAACCATCTAAAATTAATATAAATATATAATAAAAATCTAAATAAATTCCCTAATAATAACAAAAACATTTATATTCTACTTTGAATGTTTCTATCACTACAATAAGAATCTGTATAATCGGATCAATTCATGAATGTCACTTTAACTTTTAATAAATCTATTACATTGTTTTGCATTATCTTAGCTCTACTTTAAACTCCTTACATCAGGGCGGCCTTTTGCCCAATTAATGTAGATATATGATTTTTTTTTTCTTATATAATGAATGGATAAATGAAAGTAGTCAGCAGAAGCGATTCTTCATCCTAAACGGTTTTCTCCCTAATTTTCTCACTATTTCGATCCATGAAATACTTAACAGGTCTCATTTATTTTACTTAGCACAATATTAAGAATTTAAAGAGTATAAGATATCAATATTTCTTTGACGGTCTCATGAAATATTCAGGCGTTATTATACTTTCTATTGGAAGTGATTATATTCAAATGGAATTTACTATACTATAATGTTATAGGCGCCGGTATCTGAGGACGAGGATGGATATGTGTTAGTGTGCCAGGAGCAGCACACCAACGCTCTATGCCAACAAATGACACATTTTTCTCATTATATATATATATATATATATATATATATATATATATATATATATATATAGTAGCAAAGCCAGGTAGGACTGGGTTAAATCCTAGCACTACAGTTATTTCACCTGTCTTGCGTTGACTAAGAACTAGGTCCAGAGTTCACTAGATGTGTCAGTCTGCTGTGCGGGAAGAAGCAGAGCCAAGTGTGCTGCTGGTGAGTCACCAGCCAACATGGGAGCTGTAGCTGGCAGAGAGAAAAGTCAATTTGTACAGTGTCATCAAGAGATGATTCTGAGCTTGAGTGGGTGAGATAGATCTCGGTCTTATATGGGATTTTCTTCACCTACAAACCCGATTGTTCTGGAGGTCGAACGGGTCACGCTGATTTTTTTTTATTTGACCCCCACAACCTCTTTTTCCAACTTCTGGAGCTCGCTGTTGAGCTCACCATTTAATTTTGAGGCCGAATCAGTGGTCAGCTGTTTATTAACTCTAGAAGTCCCAGAGAGGGGTCATTTAACATTTCTACCTTTGGAACCTTTGGAGCTCGAAATTTCTGGGACTTCTAGTGTTAATGCTGTCCTGGTGGTGTCATTAGATTTAATAAGTAATTCCATAAAGCCTCTTGAGCATGTGGAGGATAACTCCTCCCAACATTTCTTAAAAACATCATCATCAATGACAAAGGATGGAAAGATCTGGACCCGCAAGCCCCTTGGCATTAGACCTCTCTATAAGTATCTCTCCAAAAATTCTTTATTCCACCATAACTGGGTTCTGAAATCACTGCTATACATCGGGAAATGCGCGCCTCAGATGAATCGAGGAGAGGACTCCGCAGGACCTCGGCCAGGTAAGGAAAAAAGCACAGGCTGCTTGGGTGGTCTCTGCCAGGAGAGGAAGTGATGCCATCCCATTCTTCAGTCACCTGATTGCTGACACCAGCTCATCCAAGGGACATCTGATGACATCCTGTTCTAGGCACCTAGCCAATCACTGGCTTCAGCAGTCTGGTGAGTAAAGATCAATATGTCCATGGCTTCTTCAGAGATCACTGACGTATCCTTCGTGATGGTGAGAAAATCTTTATTCTTAAACTATTCCTGGCTTTCGAAATAACTTTTTGGAAGTTGGACAACTCCTTTAACAGACATGGAAAGAAAAATGGGAATTGTGCTATCTAGGTAGTTATTTCACTTGGTATGGCAGGAGTCAGGTAGACTGAAAGGAGGAAATGTCCTCGGTACCCAAAACTTAACCCTTAGGGCTTGTTCAAATCTGTCCAAGCATGGACCGCAATGGACAGACTGGCCACGACTCTGCTGACCCGAGCGTCACAGACTCATAGACCTACACTATATGAAGCTGTGACGTTCAGGTTGGGAGAGTCGCTGCCAGTCTGTGCATTGTGACCTGTGCTCGGTCCGATCTCCACGGACATCTACATGAGCCTATCGGCTGGGGCTATACTAAGAACTTAGCCACAAAACTAGTTGTGCTGCAAAAGATCTCTGTATGCCGCTACTATATCACAGCATAATGTAAGTGAAAGGGGTCACAACGGGGGACTGGGACAAAAATATCCAACGGGTTCTGACTTTTTTTCCGCTTGTGAGTCGCAGTAGCTTGCGGGCCGCAGTGCATCCCCATTGACTTGCATTCTGCTATGATGGGACATACATGACAAGGTTTGGCCATAACCACCGGCGGTGTCATCCCATCCTTAACCATGCAAAGTAAGAATGTGGGATATAGCATGTGTAAAAAGTTACTTTGGTACAATCAAGAGTTGAAGGGTAAGGAGGAGAATTTTGTCATCTCTATTGTGGGCACCATCGTACTCGGAAGTCTTGTTTTACACCATGCTAAAAAATGCACCACCGATGCGTGTCGTAAAATACCGCAGCAGCAAAATGGTGACACTTCTCCGCACGCCGTCTGTTCCCCCCATTAATCTATTAGAAAGAATCTTGCAGCTTCCACCTGTCTAAAATATTCATGGCCGGTAACATGATGTCCTGAATGCCCTCCAGGATCGCAGCATACACGAGCGGATGATTGATAGCGACGCTTCCTTCTGAGCCGGAATCCTATGTAATTCTATTTGTCTTACACATACTGAAGCGCAGGCAAAGCCATAAAGTAGGTAAAAGGGCTCATATTTCATTGGCTGCAGCTTGTATCTTACCTTCATTGGTTGCTGCTCAATTTTACATTTTGTTTATTATTATTCATAGAGCATAAAAAGTGTCGCAGTAAATTCCCATTCGTTTTATTTATTACCAAAAATATCATTTTATTGATATATTTTTTTTACTATTATTACATGTACTTGTAGTTTTATTTTAGGAATAAAAATACATAGGGATATAAGAAGTCCACATGGGCGTATTTTTAAAAACTATTTTTTTAATTTCTTATTGACACTTATGATGTACGGTCCCATTGTATGTTTACAGTTGTATTTGTAAACTGCCCATCGTGGGGTGTAATGGTTATGAAAAACAATAAAGGAAAAAAAGAAACAAAAAACGCAAAAGAAAAATATATATATGATTTTAAAAAAGTAATAAAAAATTAAAAAATCTTATTATTTGTTCTGGCCATGATAAAAAAAAAGGATATAAATGTAAAACAATAAAATAAATAAATTAAAATTGTATTACTTGTTCTCACCATGAATAAGCAGATTCCGTTTTTGATAAATGCCTACAAATCGCAGCTGGAGTTATGGTTTGTTACCGTAAAATACGCTGTATATAATAGAGGTTAATAGGCACGGTATACAAAAACCAGCATAAAACTCAGACCACACTAGTGGTGGCTATGACCCAGTTATGAGTAAGGATATGTTTATGTATGTTGACTTTATGATATTTTTGCAACAGATTTTTTTTTTCTTCTGCTGTTTAGTATAAATGGCATTAAAATGTCTAGTCCTTCTTATGCATAAAAAAAACTAAAAAAAACTATGTATGTATATACACAGTGTATATTTATATATATATATATATATATATATATATATATATATATATATATATATATATATATATACACATATATATTTATATATAAATATATATACACACATTATATATATATATATATATATATATATATATACCGTATATACTCCAGTACAAGCCGAGACCCCTAATTTTGTAAAAAAAAAACTGGGAAAACTTAATGACTCGAGTATAGGCCTAGGGTGGAAAATGCAGCAGCTACCGGTAAATTTCAAAAATAAAAATAGATACCAATAAAAGTAAAATTAATTGAGACATCAGTAGGTTCAGTGTTTTTGAATATCCATATTGAATCAGGAGCCCCATATAATGCTCCATACAGTTCATGATGGCCCCATAAGATGCTCCATATTAAAATATGTATTAGGCCGGCGTCACACACAGCGTAAAACAATACGGTCCGTATATTACGGCCGTAATACGCTGAAAAGTCCCGAAAATAGTGGTCCGTAGCTCCTCCGTAGGCAGGGTGTGTCAGCGTTTTTTGCGCATGGCATCCTCCGTATGTAATCCGTATGGCATCCGTACTGCGTGGTTTTCTCGCAGGCTTGCAAAACCAACATACCGCTATAGAAATGATCCATGTGTCCCAAAAAGAAAAAAAAATATATATATATACTGTCTATATATATATATATATATATACAGTGGGGCAAAAAAGTATTTAGTCAGTCAGCAATAGTGCAAGTTCCACCACTTAAAAAGATGAGAGGCGTCTGTAATTTACATCATAGGTAGACCTCAACTATGGGAGACAAACTGAGAAAAAAAAATCCAGAAAATCACATTGTCTGTTTTTTTACCATTTTTTTTTGCATATTATGGTGGAAAATAAGTATTTGGTCAGAAACAAACAATCAAGATTTCTGGCTCTCACAGACCTGTAACTTCTTCTTTAAGAGTCTCCTCTTTCCTCCACTCATTACCTGTAGTAATGGCACCTGTTTAAACTTGTTATCAGTATAAAAAGACACCTGTGCACACCCTCAAACAGTCTGACTCCAAACTCCACTATGGTGAAGACCAAAGAGCTGTCAAAGGACACCAGAAACAAAATTGTAGCCCTGCACCAGGCTGGGAAGACTGAATCTGCAATAGCCAACCAGCTTGGAGTGAAGAAATCAACAGTGGGAGCAATAATTAGAAAATGGAAGACATACAAGACCACTGATAATCTCCCTCGATCTGGGGCTCTACGCAAAATCCCACCCCGTGGGGTCAGAATGATCACAAGAACGGTGATCAAAAATCCCAGAACCACGCGAGGGGACCTAGTGAATGAACTGCAGAGAGCTGGGAACAATGTAACAAGGCCTACCATAAGTAACACACTACGCCACCATGGACTCAGATCCTGCAGTGCCAGACGTGTCCCACTGCTTAAGCCAGTACATGTCCGGGCCCATCTGAAGTTTGCTAGAGAGCATTTGGATGATCCAGAGGAGTTTTGGGAGAATGTCCTATGGTCTGATGAAACCAAACTGGAACTGTTTGGTAGAAACACAACTTGTCGTGTTTGGAGGAAAAAGAATACTAAGTTGCATCCATCAAACACCATACCTACTGTAAAGCATGGTGGTGGAAACATCATGCTTTGGGGCTGTTTCTCTGCAAAGGGGCCAGGACGACTGATCCGGGTACATGAAAGAATGAATGGGGCCATGTATCGTGAGATTTTGAGTGCAAACCTCCTTCCATCAGCAAGGGCATTGAAGATGAAACGTGGCTGGGTCTTTCAACATGACAATCATCCAAAGCACACCGCCAGGGCAACGAAGGAGTGGCTTTGTAAGAAGCATTTCAAGGTCCTGGAGTGGCCTAGCCAGTCTGCAGATCTCAACCCTATAGAAAACCTTTGGAGGGAGTTGAAAGTCCGTGTTGCCAAGCGAAAAGCCAAAAACATCACTGCTCTAGAGGAGATCTGCATGGAGGAATGGGCCAACATACCAACAGTGTGTGGCAACCTTGTGAAGACTTACAGAAAACGTTTGACCTCTGTTATTGCCAACAAAGGATATATTACAAAGTATTGAGATGAAATTTTGTTTCTGACCAAATACTTATTTTCCACCATAATATGCAAATAAAATGTTAAAAAAACAGACAATGTGATTTTCTGGATTTTTTTTTCTCAGTTTGTCTCCCATAGTTGAGGTCTACCTATGATGTAAATTACAGACGCCTCTCATCTTTTTAAGTGGTGGAACTTGCACTATTGCTGACTGACTAAATACTTTTTTGCCCCACTGTATATATATATATAATGTCAGTAGACACATATATGTATATATATTACTATTTTTTCCAGCGCTATACAGCTTGAAAGTCGGTAATTCAATTACCGGCTTTTTCTTTCTCCTTCCTAAAACCCGACATGATTTGAGACCTGGTTTACATACAGTAAACCATGTCTTCTCTCCATTTTTTTTGCAGATTCCACACTACTAATGTCAGTAGTGTGTATCTGCAAAATTTGGCCGTTCTAGCTCTTAAAATAAAGGGTTAAATGGCGGAAAAAATTGGCGTGGGCTCCCGCGCAATTTTCTCCGCCAGAGTAGTAAAGCCAGTGACTGAGGGCAGATATTAATAGCCTGGAGAGGGTCCATGGTTATTGGCCCCCGCCCTGGCTAAAATCATCTGCCCCCAGCCACCCCAGAAAAGGCACATCAGGAAGATGCGCCTATTCTGGCACTTGGCCACTCTCTTCCCATTCCCGTGTAGCGGTGGGATATGGGGTAATGAAGGGTTAATGCCACCTTGCTATTGTAAGGTGACATTAAGCCTAATTAATAATGGAGAGGCGTCAATTATGACACCTATCCATTATTAATCCAATTGTAGTAAAGGGTTAAATAAAACACAAACACATTATTTAAAATTATTTTAATGAAATAAAAACAATGGTTGTTGGAGTATTTTATTCTACGCCCAATCCAGTCACTGAAGACCCTCGTTCTGTGAAAGAAAAAACATAATAAACCAACAATATACTTACCCTCCGCAGATCTGTAACGTCCAACGATGTAAATCCTTCTGAAGGGGTTAAAACATTTTGCAGCAAGGAGCTTTGCTAATGCAATGCTGCTCCTCGCTGCAAAACCCCGGGCAATGAGTCTAAATATAGATCAATGATCTATATTTAGCTTCATTTGCGGTGAGGCGCCCTCTGCTGGATGTTCATAGATCGTGGGAAATTTCCTAGAAAGCTCCCAGGAAGTATATTGTTGGTTTATTATGTTTTTTCTTTCACAGAACGAGGGTCTTCAGTGACTGGATTGGGCGTAGAATAAAATACTCCAACAACCATTGTTTTTATTTCATTAAAATAATTTTAAATAATGTGTTTGTGTTTTATTTAACCCTTTACTACAATTGGATTAATAATGGATAGGTGTCATAATTGACGCCTCTCCATTATTAATTAGGCTTAATGTCACCTTACAATAGCAAGGTGGCATTAACCCTTCATTACCCCATATCCCACCGCTACACGGGAATGGGAAGAGAGTGGCCAAGTGCCAGAATAGGCGCATCTTCCAGATGTGCCTTTTCTGGGGTGGCTGGGGGCAGATATTTTTAGCCAGGGGGGGCCAATAACCGTGGACCCTCTCCAGGCTATTAATATCTGCCCTCAGTCACTGGCTTTACTACTCTGGCGGAGAAAATTGCGCGGGAGCCCACGCCAATTTTTTCCGCCATTTAACCCTTTATTTTAAGAGCTAGAACGGCCAAATTTTGCAGATAAACTCTACTGACATTAGTAGTGTGGAATCTGCAAAAAAAATGGAGAGAAGACATGGTTTACTGTATGTAAACCATGTCTCAAATCATGTCGGGTTTTAGGAAGGAGAAAGAAAAAGCCGGTAATTGAATTACCGGCTTTCAAGCTGTATAGCGCTGGAATAAATATTAATATATATACATACAGTTAGGGCCAGAAATATTTGGACAGTGACCCAAGTTTTGTTATTTTAGCTGTTTACAAAAACATGTTCAGAAATACAATTATATATATAATATGGGCTGAAAGTGCACACTCCCAGCTGCAATATGATAGTTTCCACATCCAAATCGGAGAGAGGGTTTAGGAATCATAGCTCTGTAATGCATAGTGTCCTCTTTTTCAAGGGACCAAAAGTAATTGGACAATGGACCCTAAGGGCTGCAATTAACTCTGAAGGCGTCTCCCTCGTTAACCTGTAATCAATGAAGTAGTTAAAAGGTCAGGGGTGGATTCCAGGTGTGTGGTTTTGCATTTGGAAGCTGTTGCTGTGAGCAGACAACATGCGGTCAAAGGAACTCTCAATTGAGGTGAAGCAGAACATCCTGAGGCTGAAAAAAAAGAAAAAATCCATCAGAGAGATAGCAGACATGCTTGGAGTAGCAAAATCAACAGTTGGGTACATTCTGAGAAAAAAGGAATTGACTGGTGAGCTTGGGAACTCAAAAAGGCCTGGGCGTCCACGGATGACAACAGTGGTGGATGATCGCCGCATACTTAATTTGGTGAAGAAGAACCCGTTCACAACATCAACTGAAGTCCAGAACACTCTCAGTGAAGTAGGTGTATCTGTCTCTAAGTCAACAGTAAAGAGAAGACTCCATGACAGTAAATACAAAGGGTTCACATCTAGATGCAAACCATTCATCAATACCAAAAATAGACAGAAAAACACCTCAAGAAGCCAGCTCAGTTCTGGAAAAGTATTCTATGGACAGATGAGACAAAGATCAACCTGTACCAGAATGATGGGAAGAAAAAAGTTTGGAGAAGAAAGGGAACGGCACATGATCCAAGGCACACCACATCCTCTGTAAAACATGGTGGAGGCAACGTGATGGCATGGGCATGCATGGCTTTCAATGGCACTGGGTCATTTGTGTTTATTGATGACATAAGAGCAGACAAGAGTAGCCGGATGAATTCTGAAGTGTACCGGGATATACTTTCAGCCCAGATTCAGCCAAATGCTGCAAAGTTGATTGGACGGCGCTTCATAGTACAGATGGACAATGACCCCAAGCATACAGCCAAAGCTACCCAGGAGTTCATGAGTGCCAAAAAGTGGAACATTCTGCAATGGCCAAGTCAATCTCCAGATCTAAACCCAATTGAGCATGCATTTCACTTGCTCAAATCCAGACTTAAGACGGAAAGACCCACAAACAAGCAAGACCTGAAGGCTGCGGCTGTAAAGGCCTGGCAAAGCATTAAGAAGGAGGAAACCCAGCGTTTGGTGATGTCCATGGGTTCCAGACTTAAGGCAGTGATTGCCTCCAAAGGATTTCCAACAAAATATTGAAAATAAAAATATTTTGTTTGGGTTATGTTTATTTGTCCAATTACTTTTGACCTCCTAAAATGTGGAGTGTTTGTAAAGAAATGTGTACAATTCCTACATTTTCTATCAGATATTTTTGTTTAACCCTTCAAATTAAACGTTACAATCTGCACTTGAATTCTGTTGTAGAGGTTTCATTTCAAATCCAATGTGGTGGCATGCAGAGCCCAACTCGCGAAAATTGTGTCACTGTCCAAATATTTCTGGCCCTAACTGTATATGTGTCTCACTGACATATATATATATATATACCTATTCTATGTGTACACATTTATTCTACCTATTCTACTGTAAGCTGTCAGTGTGATTTTACTGTACACCGCACTGAATTGCCGGCTTTTCTCTCTAACACCGCTGCGTATTTCTCGCAAGTCACACTGCTTGTCCGTGTGTAATCCGTATTTTTCACGCTTCCATAGACTTTCATTGGCGTATTTCTTGCGCAGTACGGTGACAAACGCAGCATGCTGCGATTTTGTACGGCCGTAGAAAGCCGTATAATACTGATCAGTAAAATACGGCAGATAGGAGCAGGGGCATAGAGAATAATTGTGCCGTATTTTTTGCGAGTTTTACGGACGTAGTTTCTGCGCTCTTACGTCCGTAAAACTCGCATGTGTGACGCCGGCCTTAAAACCTGACAGGGCACACCTGTGAAGTGAAAACCATTCCCAGTGACTACCTCTTGAAGCTCATCAAGAGAATGCCAAGAGTGTGCAAAGCAGTCATCAAAGCAAAAGGTGGCTACTTTGAAGAACCTAGAATATAAGACATAATTTCAGTTGTTTCACACTTATTTGTTAAGTATATAATTCCACATGTGTTAATTCATAGTTTTGATGCCTTCAGTGTGAATGTACAATTTTCATAGTCATGAAAATACAGAAAAATCTTTAAATGAGAAGGTGTGTCCAAACTTTTGGTCTGTACTGTATATTCTATAAATAAAAAGTGGTGGTGATCTGCAGCATAAACACCATCAGTATGAGTGTAACCTTATAGAAAATGTGCACATTACATGGACTTGGCCACAAGGAACCATGTGCAAGGCTTTGTGCCCACGATAAGTTTTTTGTGAGTTTTTGACTTTGCATATTTTTGCGTCAAAAGCGCAGTGTCTTACAGTTCCGTGGATGGGATTTATAGAAATCTCCTCTCCACTGTGCTGCTTTCTCTTTACCAACGGCGATCAAAAGATCGTATCTGCACCAAAATGGTATCATTAAAAACGTCATCTCGGCATGCAAAAAATAAGCCCTCAACCAACCTGAGATCACGAAAAATGGAGACGCTACGGGTATCAGAAAATGTCGCAATTTTATTATTTTTTTTAACAAAGTTTGGAATTTTTTTGTCACCACTTAGATAAAAAAAGAACCTAGTCATGTTTGGTGTCTATGAACTCGTAATGACCTGGAGAATCATAATGGCAGCTCAGCTTTAGCATTTAGTGAACCTAGTAAAAAAGCCAAACAAAAACGCAAGTGTGGGATTGCACTTTTTTTTGGCAATTTCACAGCTCTTGGAATTATTTTCCCATTTTCTAGTACACGACATGCTAAAACCAATGATGTCGTTCAAAAGTACAACTCGTCCAGCTATAAAAAAGCCCATATTGATGGAAAAATAAAAAAAGTTATGGCTCATGGAAGACGGGGAACAAAAAAAATGAAAATGCAAAACCAAAATTAACTCTGGACGTTAAGGGGCTAAAGTATAAAGAATACAAAAAATGTTAATGAAAAAAAAAAAGATATTAAAATTAAAAATAACCATGGCTTATGAAAAAAAATACATTAAAACATATTTTAAAAAAATATAAGGAATGTTCATAAAAAAACTATTAAAAGTAGAAATGATAAAATGCATAAAAAACTAATAAAAAATTATAAATCATATAAATAATGCCATGTTATAACAATGGGTTAAAAAAAATAAAAATAAAGCATCTGTAAGAAAATTCCATCTTGGAAGCAGAAAATTGGGGATTGATTATGTACAAAAGAAGAGATGTTTTTTGTTGTTTTTTTTTTTTCTCATTGGAAGCAAGGAAACGATTCAAGTCGCTCTTACAATGGAACAGAGCAGAGTTTTCTTTGAAGCAGGACGACATGTAACGGCATTGTTTTCCAGATACCGTTGTTGATAGGTTTGACATACAACGTAGTCTGCGCGTGCCAATAGAATATTGTCTTTTTCACAAATCTCCTCGTGCCAGCAGTGTTGCTTCTATGGGGGAGCTTATCAGCTCCGACCAGAAACCGCTCCACTTACACTCGCCTCCATTGCCTTAGAGAAGAATAAATTGTACCCAAGCAGTTAATAAGAAAGAATTATTGTGAGTGAGATGCATGACATTATGGAAAAAAAAAAGGCACGGTGCGGCTGCGGGAGGGAAATGTTACTTGGTGAAATAACAAATTTACTAGAAATAAAGTGGAAACGCGTTACAGAACGAGGCCAGGATGAAACTTTATTACCAATTTCCTGTCGCTAAATCTTTTCCCTCTGCAACCTTGAAATAAACTACTTTTCCATTTGTCGGATCTGTTTCAATGTTACGGTTTGATTTTTCGACCCCCTCCCCCCATCCTTTACATACATTGATGATACAGGAATGTATAGGCTGCAGGTCGGCTGTGCGTTTCGTGGCGCGAGTGGGTGACATATTACCTGATCTGCAAAAATAAACAAATATGTGACATCATAGACAATGTACTTATCAATAAAATCACTGCTAGAACTTGATGTCTCCGGATTATTTCCTACTGATCTACTAGTGTATGTATAAGAAGTTTTAAATACACCGCACACTCTATAGGTAATTACCTATACAGTAGAGTGTGCGGTGTATTTGAGTCGACCGCCAGGGCAGTGGGGTACTCGGTACCGGGTCCGGTACTTAATGGGATGTGTCACGGTGGCGGCGACCCGGCCGGTGGCCCTGGGCGCTCATGTTAAAGGAAAGGTCTTTAAAGGGATTTGTAAAATAATAAGTGTTCGTGACGTCACCTGTGGTATTCGGTCAGTAGGGACCGACGCTGCTTAAAAGGATCCACTGGGGTGATGTTATGGCAGCTGGGATGGTATAACTTCCCACAGGTGAAGCTAGGTCCCCAGGGCTCCGATGTTGTATAGATGAAGGATGGTGAGTGATGTAGTAAGAATGAAGGTTTGCAGTCTCTTTACCGGTTTTACTGATGGTAGCAGGCAGCCACAGTCCAGGGTACCAGATCACAAGTACAGGCAGGGGCCGGCCGGCTTGCAAGCGAGTTCAGAGTCCCCTTAACCAGGTGGGGTTAAATGACTTCCTTTTAGAGCGGTGGTGTTGTAGTCCCTTACTGCCTATGGCTTCTTGCAAGGTCCTCACGTTCTCTCTGTCCCCCATGTAGGTTAGGACACAAACCCGTATGACAGGTGACTCGAGCTTTTTTACAGGGTCTCTATCACGACCAAGGCTCTATGTGTCACTGTGTCTCCTGGGTGTTAGGATGGACAGGTTACGTGTAGTCTAGCTGTCCTACCGGTTTCTGCTGTGCCTCCTAGAGTATGACACAACCTCGGTCTTCCGGTTACCGGTATCTGCGCTCTGTCAGGGAGGTAGCCAAGTCACAGCTATTCTCCCTTATTGTCACTCTCCTGTGCTTCGCTCTCCAGCACGTTAGCTAAAGGCTGTTATTCCTTCTGTATCTCGCTATCTCGGAGCTACAGCACTTCAGGCTTTATGGCCCCTCACTCGTCTTTCTGTCTCAGACTGCTCCTGTCTGCTGTCCGGCATCAACTGACCAATTCTTCCCAACTGCCTAGCAACTGACTCCTCCTCCTGACCAGAGAGAGCAGCTCCCCTGATTTTGGGTGCAGAGCTCCCCCCTCTGGCCTTGAGTCAGAATGGTGTTGTATGCGCTGATTACCTGTCAAAAGGAATCCTTCATCGCTTCCAAGCGTGACATCACTCTCCCCGTGAGGAAAGCAATGCCACTGTGACAACCAGGACCCTGGGGCGTCATATATTTAAAACTTCTTATACTGTCTGGTACTTTCACAGTCGATTACATCAGCACCTCACCTTCCAGATTGATTGCACATCATTATACTTTAACTACTAGTATATGTGACGGTCTCCACAGTCATTCTCATATTCTATTAATGCCGGAAGGTTTATCCTTCATTTCTGAAGATTATATGACTGTATGTACCATGTAATGCTGCAGCGTGGATTACCTTCAGATAAGCATTGTAGAATGTATTCTGGAATACAGACATCTGTAAAATGCTCTATGAAGGTGAAAAGTGTATTAGGTTCTGTATTTCTTTAGTAGCAAATGAACAAACTGTCATATGATTAATGGAATACTGTCCCTTAGATACAGAAAAGCAACTATTATAATACTTCACCTATGTACAAGAATTTAACTACTAGAATACTGACCCCTATGTACAAGAATATAACTACTATAATACTGCTCCTATGTATAAGAATATAACTACTATAATACTGCTCCTATGTACAAGAATATAGCTACTATAATACTGCTCCTATGTACAAGATTATAACTACTATAATACTGTCCCTATGTACAAGAATATAACTACTATAATACTGCTCCTATGTACAAGAATATAACTACTATAACACTGCCCCATGTACAAGAATATAACTACTATAATACTGTCCCAATTTAAAAGAATAAAACTACTATAATACTGCCCCTATGTACAAGAATATAACTACTATAATACTGCTCCTATGTACAAGAATATAACTACTATAATACTGCCCCAATGTACAAGAATAAAACTACTATAATACTGCTCCTATGTACAAGAATATAACTACTATAATACTGCCCCAATGTACAAGAATAAAACTACTATAATACTGTTCCTATGTACAGGAATATAACTACTATAATACTGCCCCAATGTACAAGAATAAAACTACTATAATACTGTTCCTATGTACAGGAATATAACTACTATAATACTGCTCCTATGCACAAGAATATAAGTACTATAATACTGCCCCTATGTACAAGATTATAACTACTATAATACTGCTCCTATGTACAAGAATATAACTACTATAATACTGTCCCAATGTACAAGAATAAAACTACTATAATACTGCTCCTATGTACAATAATATAACTACTATAATACTGCTCCTATGTACAAGAATATAACTACTATAATACTGCTCCTATGTACAGGAATATAACTACTATAATACTGCCCCTATGTACAAGATTATAACTACTATAATACTGCTCCTATGTACAAGAATATAACTACTATAATACTGCCCCTATGTACAAGAATATAACTACTATAATACTGCTCCTATGTACAAGAATTTAAGTACTACAATACTGCCTCTATGTAAAAGAATATAACTACTATAATACTGCTCCTATATACAAGAATATAACTACTATAATACTGCTCCTATGTACAGGAATATAACTACTATAATACTGCTCCTATGTACAAGAATATAACTACTATAATACTGCTCCTATGTACAAGAATATAACTACTATAATACTGCTCCTATGTACAAGAATATAACTACTATAATACTGCCCCTATGTACAAGAATATAACTACTATAATACTGCTCCCTATGTACAAGAATATAACTACTATAATACTGCTCCTATGTACAAGAATATAACTACTATAATACTGCTCCTATGTACAAGAATATAACTACTATAATACTGCTCCTATGTACAAGAATATAACTACTATAATACTGCTCCTATGTACAAGAATATAACTACTATAATACTGCCCCTATGTACAAGAATATAACTACTATAATACTGCTCCTATGTACAAGAATATAACTACTATAATACTGCTCCTATATACAAGAATATAACTACTATAATACTGCTCCTATGTACAGGAATATAACTACTATAATACTGCTCCTATGTACAAGAATATAACTACTATAATACTGCTCCTATGTACAAGAATATAACTACTATAATACTGCTCCTATGTACAAGAATATAACTACTATAATACTGCCCCCTATGTACAAGATTATAACCACTATAATACTGCCTCTATGTAAAAGAATATAACTACTATAATACTGCTCCTATGTACAAGCATATAACTACTATAATACTGCTCCCTATGTACAAGCATATAACTACTATGATACTGCCCCATGTACAAGAATATAACTACTATAATACTTCCCCTATGTACAAGCATATAACTACTATGATACTGCCCCATGTACAAGAATATAACTACTATAATACTTCCCCTATGTACAAGCATATAACTACTATGATACTGCCCCATGTACAAGAATATAACTACTATAATACTTCCCCTATGTACAAGCATATAACTACTATGATACTGCCCCATGTGCAAGATTATAACTACTACTAGATGGTGGCCTGAGTCTAACGCATCGGGTGTTCTAGCATATGCATCTCCACGTAGTATATTGCTCAGTCACGTAGTATATTGCCCAGCCACGTAGTATATTGCCCAGCCGCGTAGTATATTGCACAGGGACGTAGTATACAGCACAGAGCCATGTAGTATACAGACTTAAAATAAAAAATAAACATATACTCACCTTCCGAAGGTCCTTTGAAGTCCTGGCTCTGTGTGCGGTGCACGCGGCAGCTTCCGGTCCCAGGGTTGATATGAGCGCAGGACCTGTGATGACATCGCGTCACATGACCGTGACGTCATGGCAGATCCTTCTCACATACCATCCTTGGCACGGGAACCTGCCGCTTGCATGAAGCGGTCACTGGAGCGTCGCGAGGAGCGGGAAAGGCGGGGGAAGGTGAGTATATAATGATTTTTTATTTTTTTTATTATTTTTAACATTAGATCTTTTTTATTATTGATGCTTCATAGGCAGCATCAATAGTAAAAGCTTGGTCACACAGGGTTAATAGCGGCGGTAACGGAGTGAGTTACCCGCGGCATAACGCTGTTCGTTACCGCTGGCATTAACCCTGTGTGAGCGGTGACTGGAGGGGAGTATGCGGTCTGGGGAGGTCCTCATGTGAGCCAGTTTCTTTGTAGCGCTTGATGATTTTTGCCACTGCACTTGGGGACACTTTCAAAGTTTTCCCAATTTTTCGGACTGACTGACCTTAATTTCTTAAAGTAATGATGGCCACTCGTTTTTCTTTACTTAGCTGCTTTTTTCTTGGCATAATACAAATTCTAACAGTCTATTCAGTAGGACTATCAGCTGTGTATCCACCAGACTTTTGCACAACACAACTGATGGTCCCAACCCCATTTATAAGGCAAGAAATCCCACTTATTAAACCTGACAGGGCACACCTGTGAAGTGAAAACCATTCCCGGTGACCACCTCTTGAAGCTCATCAAGAGAATGCAAAGAGTGTGCAAAGCAGTCATCAAAGCAAAAGGTGGCTACTTTGAAGAACCTAGAATATAAGACATATTTTCAGTTGTTTCACACTTTTTTGTTAAGTATATAATTCCACATGTGTTAATTCATAGTTTTGATGCCTTCAGTGTGAATTTACAATTTTCATAGTCATGAAAATACAGAAAAATCTTTAAATGAGAAGGTGTGTCCAAACTTTTGGTCTGTACTGTATCTCTGTGATTTAATTGCATAAAAATTCAAAGATGGAAAATTGCGAAATTTTCAAAATTTTCACCAAATTTCCATTTTTTTCATTTATAAACGCAGGTAATATCAAAGAAATTTTACCACTATCATGAAGTACAATATGTCACGAGAAAACAATGTCAGAATCACTGGGATCCATTGAAGCGTTCCAGAGTTATAACCTCATAAAGGGAAAGTGGTCAGTAGTGTTGAGCATTCCGATACCGCAAGTATCGGGTATCAGCCGATATTTGCGGTATCGGAATTCCGATACCGAGTTCCGATATTTTTGTGATATCGGGAATCGGTATCGGGATGAAGATTGATGTGTAAAATAAAGAATAAAAATAAAAAATATTGATATACTTACCCTCGGACGCGCCCTGGTTGTCACCGCTGCAACCGCCATGCTTGCGTTCCTAAGAATGAGCGCGTTAAGGACCTTCGATGACGTCGCGGCTTGTGATTGGTCGCTGAGCGGTCCGCTCAGCGACCAATCACAAGCCGCGACGTCATCGAAGGTCCTTAACGCGCTCATTCTTAGAAAGGGAAGCATGGCGGTTGCAGCGGTGACAACCAGGGCGCGTCCAAGGGTAAGTATATCAATATTTTTTATTTTTATTCTTTATTTTACACATGAATATGGATCCCAGGGCCTGAAGGAGAGTTCCCTCTCCTTCAGACCCTGGGAACCATAGAGGATACCTTCCGATATTTGTGTCCCATTGACTTGTATTTGTATCAGATATCGGTATCGGCGATATCCGATATTTTTCGGATATCGGCCGATACCATCCGATACCGATACTTTCAAATATCGGATGGTATCGCTCAACACTAGTGGTCAGAATTGTAAAAATTGGCCTGTGCAAAGCAATCTTGCCTTGTGCAGGTGTGTACTATGGAGGACAGAGAATGAACTTCAATCCAATATTGCAGCCAGCGGGTAAGGAAAGGGTGAATCAAACACCTGAAAACTCCGCCCATATGACCCAAAACCAGTCCCGCCAAATTCAGGTGACAGGTTCCCTTTAAACACTTTTCAAAAATCATTTTACCGATTACTTCACTCATAAAGAAAACCGAAGAGTTTTCCTGGTCTCCAGAGGCACAAGTAGCTTTTGACAAACTAAAGACTCCTTTTTACTTCCTTACCATTGCTAGTCCATCCAAATCTTGAACTGCTGTTTGTTGTCGAAGTACATGCCTCAGACTCTGCGGTGGGAGCCGTTTTGTCTCAGCAAGTTGGAGACAAGATACAGCTTTGTCCATGTGCATTCCTTTCTCATACCATGTCATCTGCAGAAAAGAACTATGACATTAGAACTATGACATTGCTCTGTCCAGGATATTTACCGAACCTCAGGAGAGGTCTAACACTGACTGCACCATTCTATGGCCCAACACTTTTTTGGGAATTACGGGCACCAAAGAATTTTTAACAAAGATTAAAGATGGATATCAAACTGACTTTTTTTAACCATCCTTCTAAAGATGTTGATCTTTCTTTTAAGGAGGGAGTTTGGATTCAGAACCACCTTATACACCTTATGTCCCCAAATCTGCTCGACTTGAAGTCCTGAAATTTGTCCATGATTCAAAACTTGTAAGACACCCTGGAGTCATGAAAACACAAGAACTACGGCTTCGTTATTTTTGGTGGCCTAATTGTAGTAAGGATGTGAGACAATATGTTTCCTCCTGTGCACGGATCAAGATGCCACAATCTTCTCCTCTAGGACTCCTTCAACCTCTTCCAGTTCCATCCAGATCTTTGGGATCAATCTCAATGGATTTTATCATGGACCTACCTCCCTCTAAAGAAATGACTGTTATCATAGTTGCTGTAAATCGGCCCTCTGTATTCTAACTAAAGGGATTTCTACCATTGAACAAAAAGCAGAATCAATGGTCAGAGAGATATTTAAGCGTCATGGAATTCGCGACAATGTGATTTCAGATAGAGGTGTTCCGTTTACATCGAGACTTTGGGAAAGCTTCTGTACAGCTTTAGGAGTTACTGTCAAATTGTCTACTGCTTTCCACCCACAATCCAATGGCGAGACTGAAAAAACTAACCAAACTCTCAACCAATACATGAGGTGTTTTATTTCTTACATGCAGGATGACTGGGTGGCCTATTTACCAACAGCAGGATTTACCTATAATAACTTCAAACACAGTTCTACATCCAAATGCCCATTTTTTGCTAACTATGGCTGCATCTGGTATTTATTCCTAGTTTGCCATTGAAAACTTTGGTTCCTGCTGTTACTAACAGACTTACAAAGTTGCAGAAAGCTCAGGAAGAACTAACTGAAATGTTGCAAAAAGGCCCAAGAAGATTGCAAAAAACAGCAGATAAACATTGCAATGGTTTGGCTATCTACAAAAAAATCTGAAAACAAATGTACCATCTTCTAAATTGAGTCAAAAATTCATAAGACCTTTTCAGATTTCTGCACAAATTAACCCAGTTGCTTTCAGTTTAAAACTTCCTAACAGCCTGAAAATACACCCTGTGTTCTATGTATCTTTGCTCAACCCATTCAGAACTTGTTTCTAGGAAGAACTTAGCTTCCTCCTCCACCAGAAAAAGTCCATGGTCAAGAAGAGTACATTGTGGATAAAATTCTGGATTCTAGAAGATTTAAAGGAAGATTACAATATTTGGTGCAATGGAGGGGTTACGGACCAGAAGATAATTCATGGGAGCCGGAGGGCAACATATATGCACCCAGGCTTACAGGAGCCTTTCACAAGACACATCCAGAAAAGCCAGTGCCTGAGATGTCCAGAGGCCAACCTAGAAGAAGGGGAGTACTGTCATGACTCGCTCTCAGCAGCTCTTATGCACCAGGCAGCAGCTCTTCCCTCTAAGCTATTCAGCTCTCTGGACAGTTCCTTGCTAACATAGGTACTAGTACCTGTGTTGTCTACACCCTGAGATCCTGATTGACTCAACTCTGTGATCTCCTGATTGAATTTCTTACTTAAACCTGGCCTTGCACTTCCTTCCTTGCGAGATTATTGAGTTCCCAGCCTCTAGTCTAGCTTCTTTCCACCTGCTGCTTATCCTGAAAATTATACTGCTGCTATCATGTATCGACCTCTGGCTATTTCCTGACTACGCAACCTGATTATCCTCCCAACTATACTGCTGCTACTGTGTACCGACCACTGGCTATTTCCTGATTATGCAACCTGATTATCCTCCCAACTATACTGCTGCTACTGTGTACCGACCACTGGCTATTTCCTGATTATGCAACCTGATTATCCTCCCAACTATACTGCTGCTACTGTGTACCGACCACTGGCTATTTCCTGATTATGCAACCTGATTATCCTCCCAACTATACTGCTGCTACTGTGTACCGACCTCTGGCTGTTTCCTGATTATGCAACCTGATTATCCTCCCAACTATACTGCTGCTACTGTGTACCAACCTCTGGCTATTTCCTGACTATGCAATCTACTTATCCTCCCAACTGTACTGCTGCTACTGTGTACCGACCTCTGGCTTTTTCCTGATTATGCAACCTGTTTATCCTCCCATCTATACTGCTGCTGTGTACCAACCTCTGGCTATTTCCTGACTATGCAACCTACTTATCCTCCCAACTGTACTGCTGCTACTGTGTACCGACCTCTGGCTATTTCCTGACTATGCAACCTGATTATCCTCCCAACTATACTGTTGCTCCTGTGTACCGACTTCTGGCTATTTCCTGACTATGCAATCTACTTATCCTCCCAACTATACTGCTGCTCCTTCAACAGAGGTTTTAAAAGGACACGCTCGGCACACTGATGCCTTTGCACAGTTCAGAGACAGTTGTGATTTGTGGGAGAGAGCAGTTATCCGGGCCTGTGTGTGCACAGTTTAAGTAATCAAAGTCTTCTGGAGATGATACTGGTGCTAATGGTGAGCCATCATACTAACAGTCCTTCTAAGGGCTAATCTTGTGCTTTGCTGTTTGTACGATACATTCTGCATTTAGCCTAGGGACAGTTGCAGGAGCAGGGAGACTTGCAGAATATAGTCTCTAGGTAGGGCTTAGGGCTTTGCAGTCTTCCACATGCTGTAGAAGCAATCAGCCTGCAAAAAATGATTGTCCCATAGTGTGACTAAGTAAAAAGTAAAAGAAATGTTTAAAATGCTTAAATATTTGTAAAAATATTTTAATAAAAGAGCTAAATTAATAATAATAAAAAAAATCTAAAGATACTATATCTATAAACAAATATTTGAATGAAAAAAATATAAACAATAAAGTGTACATATTTGGAATCGCCGAGTCCGCAACAACCCAACCTATAAAACTGTCAGACTAGTTAACCCCTTTAGTGAACACTATAAAAAAAGGCAAAAAAAAACAATGCTTTATCATCATACAGCTGAAGAAAAAGTGGAATAAAATGCATTCAACAGATACAAATAAATGCAAAAAAAAAAGTAAAATAAATACTCAAACGGATACAAATAAACATGGTACCATTGAAAACGCCATCTTGTCCTGCAAAAAAACAAGGCACCATACAGCTCCCAGAATGAAGCGATGCAAAAATAATTATTTTGTTTATAAAATAATTTTTATTCTGTAAAAGCGCCAAAACATAAAAAAGATATAAATTAGGTATCGCTGTAAACATACTGATGCGAAGAATAAAACTGTTTTATCAATTTTACCAAACGCAAAACGGCTTAAACTCCCCACCAAAAACAATTCCTGAATTGCTATTTTTTGTTCATTCTGCCTCACAAAAATCTGAATAGAAAGCAATCAAAAAATGTCATGTGCCTAAAAATGGTACCATTAAAGACGTTAACTCGTCTCGCAAAAAACAAGCCCTGACAAGACACTGTGGGCCGAAATATGGAAAAATTATAGCTCTCAAAATATGGTGATGCAAAAACTAATTTTTGCAATAAAAAGGGTATTTTAGTGCGTGACAGCTGCCAAACATAAAAGCCCAATATGAATCAGGCATTGCTGTAATCGCACTGACCCGAAGAATAAAGTCGCCTATTCACTTTTACTGCATGAGGAATAGAGCAAAAAAATAAATAAAACTGATTCTTCACCTGCTGTTGATTTTTTCATTCTGCCTCCCAAAGATTGCAGTAAGGCTCAGTGCACATTTATCCTGCGCTCTGTCTTGAGCTCTTGCATCAGAGTTTCCATGTTAATCTCTGAAATACGTGATTCAGATGGAACCTCTGGCGGAAGATTCCCTATAATGAGGCAAATGGAGTCACTGTAGACGCCGTCTGACCTGTGATCTGGTGGTGTCTGTCTTTTTAGGATTGTCTAAAAGTGTCATTGGCCAGACGGAGTGCAGAGTAACTCTGTTACCTCATTATAGTGAATGGATCCCTCAGGGGTTTGATCAGAATCACGTCACTCAGCGATTTAGATGGAAACCCCAAAGTAAATGGTCAGCGTAGAGCGCCGGATAACTGTAATCCCAAACGTTATGTAAAATGTTCCCAATAAAAGCTTCAACTCAATCCACAAAAAAGCAAGCCCTCTCTCAGATCTGTCATCTGTTAATGGAAACATAGGGGGCTTCCACATTACTGGTAGCACAAAGGCTCTGGAAAAGCGAAATGGCTCACCACCCGCCAAAAGAAATTCGGAAAATTCTCCTCTCCCAAATCCAAATCTCCCCCTCCCTGCTAAGCCCCAGTGTACCTAAACCACATAATGCATCAACGTTTGGCATTTCTGAAGCGATGAGAGCCCGCCTAACTTACAGGTGCATGTCTCCAGAAGTATGAGCTGGGCATAACGTACTGGCGACTACAACGTACTGGTCACTACAGCGTACTAAGGTGGTTTGCAATTTTCACTTTGACCATGGAGTCAAAATCGTCACTACACCTATAGATAAATTCCCCAAGGGGTACAGTTTCCTTAATGGGGTCACTTGAGGGGGGTGTTGTGAGTTCTGTTTTTGGGCTCCCTCTGGTGGTTACTGATGGTACTGGGTGATTTGTGTTCTGCTGTCTCTGGTGTCCACCTGTTCTATTAGGATTTGGGAGTTTCCTATTTAACCGGGCTTTCTTGTCATTTCCCCGCCGGCTATCAAGGTTATCAGAGTGTTTTGTTACCTCAGCTTCTGGCTTCAGTAATCTTCAGGACAAGCTAAGTTTTTGATTTTCTTGTTTCACGTTTTGCTTTATTTTTGTCTTGTCCAGCTTGCATGTAATTGTTTCTTTGCTGCTGGTTGCTCTAGTGGGCTGTAATTGCTCCTCATGTTCCATGAGTTGGAACATGAGTTCAAGTAATTACAGGATGGTTTTTTGAAGGGTTTTTTGCTGACCGCGCAGTTTACTTTTGTATCCTCTGCTATCTAGTTTTAGCGGGCCTCATTTTGCTAAATCTGTTTTCATACTGTGTATGTGCCTTCCTCTCATTTCACCGTCATTATATGTGGGGGGCTGCTATTTCTGTGGGGTATTTCTCTGGAGGCAAGAGAGGTCTGTGTTTCCTCTAATAGGGGAAGTTAGATCTTCGGCTGGTGCGAGACGTCTAGGATCAACGTAGGCACGTTCCCCGGCTATTGTTATTTGTGTGTTCAGGTTTAGGGTCGCGGTCAGCTCAGGTTCCATCACCCTAGAGCTCGTTGGTGCTTGTCCTTTTGTGATTCCCTGCCATTGGAATCATGACAGTATAGCCGGCCCAAAAATGTTTGGGCTGAAGTAGGAGGAAAAGTAGTCTGAGGAAGTTTTTTTTTTTTTCTTTTTTCTCTCCTCTGAGGTTGCTGCCTAGCCTTAATTGCAGCCTGGCTGATTTTTTTTTTTTCCTCCTCTTAATCTTTGAATGGCTCTGACCTTAGCTGTTTATCATGGACGTCCAGAGTTTAGCTTCCAGCTTGAATAATCTTGCTGCTAAGGTTCAAAATATACAAGATTTTGTTGTACATGCTCCTATGTCTGAACCTAGAATTCCAATTCCAGAGTTCTTTGCTGGAGATAGATCTAGTTTTCTGAATTTTAGGAACAATTGCAAGCTGTTCCTTTCTTTGAAATTTCGCTCTTCTGGAGACCCTGCTCAGCAGGTTAAGATTATTATATCTTTCCTGCGGGGTGACCCTCAAAATTGGGCATTTGCATTGGCACCAGGGGATCCTGCGTTGCTTAATGTGGATGCGTTTTTTTTGGCATTGGGTTTGCTCTATGAGGAACCTAACCAGGAGATTCAGGCTGAAAAAGCTTTATTAGCTCTCTCTCAGGGGCAAGATGAAGCAGAAATATATTGTCAAAAATTTCGGAAATGGTCAGTGCTTACTCAGTGGAATGAGTGCGCCCTGGCTGCAAAGTTCAGAGATGGCCTTTCTGAGGCCATTAAAGATGTTATGGTGGGGTTCCCTGCGCCTACGGGTCTGAATGAGTCTATGACTATGGCTATTCAGATTGATCGGCGTTTACGGGAGCGCAAACCTGTGCACCATTTGGTGGTGTCTTCTGAACAGGCACTTGAGACAATGCAATGTGATAGAGTTCAGTCTAGAAGTGAACGGCAAAACTATAGGCGGAAAAATGGGTTGTGCTTTTATTGTGGTGATTCAGCTCATGTTATATCAGCATGCTCTAAACGCACAAAAAAGGTTGATAAGTCTGTTGCCATTAGTACTTTACAGTCTAAGTTCATTCTGTCTGTGACGCTGATTTGCTCATTATCATCCATTTCCGTCGATGCCTATGTAGATTCAGGCGCTGCCCTGAGTCTTATGGATTGGTCATTTGCCAAGCGATGTGGGTTTAGTCTTGAGCCTCTGGAAGTCCCTATTCCTTTGAAGGGAATTGACTCTACACCTTTGGCTATGAATAAACCTCAGTACTGGACACAAGTGACCATGCGTATGACTCCCGTTCATCAGGAGGTGATTCGCTTCCTGGTATTGTATAATTTACATGATGTTCTAGTACTTGGTCTGCCATGGTTACAAACTCATAATCCAGTCCTTGACTGGAAAACAATGTCTGTGTTAAGCTGGGGATGTCAGGGGGTTCATGATGATGCACCTCCGATTTCTATCGCTTCATCTACTCCTTCTGAGGTTCCTGTATTTTTGTCTGATTATCGGGATGTTTTTGAGGAGCCTAAGCTCAGTTCGCTTCCTCCTCACAGGGATTGCGATTGTGCTATAGATTTAATTCCTGGTAGTAAATTTCCTAAAGGTCGTTTGTTCAATCTGTCAGTGCCAGAGCATACTGCTATGCGGGATTATGTTAAGGAGTCCTTGGAAAAGGGACATATCCGTCCATCTTCGTCCCCTTTGGGAGCAGGTTTTTTTTTTCGTGGCCAAAAAAGATGGGTCCTTGAGGCCTTGTATAGATTATCGTCTTTTGAATAAGATTACCGTAAAATATCAGTATCCTTTGCCTTTGTTGACTGATTTGTTTGCTCGCATTAAGGGGGCTAAATGGTTCACTAAGATTGATCTTCGGGGTGCGTATAATCTTATACGAATAAAGCAAGGTGATGAGTGGAAAACCGCATTTAATATGCCTGAGGGCCATTTTGAGTATTTGGTAATGCCTTTTGGACTTTCTAATGCTCCTTCAGTCTTCCAGTCCTTTATGCACGATATTTTCCGTGAATATCTGGATAAATTTATGATTGTGTATTTGGATGATATTTTGGTTTTTTCTGATGACTGGGAGTCTCATGTTCAGCAGGTCAGGAAGGTGTTTCAGGTCCTGCGGGCTAATTCCTTGTTTGTAAAGGGCTCAAAGTGTCTCTTTGGAGTCCAGAAGATTTCTTTCTTGGGGTATATTTTTTCCCCTTCTACTATTGAGATGGATCCCGTCAAGGTTCGGGCTATTTGTGACTGGACGCAGCCTGCATCTCTTAAGAGTCTGCAGAAGTTCTTGGGCTTTGCTAATTTCTATCGTCGTTTTATAACTAATTTTTCTAGTGTTGTTAAGCCTTTGACGGATTTGACTAAGAAGGGTGCTGATGTTGCTGATTGGTCTCCTGCGGCTGTGGAGGCCTTTCAGGAACTTAAACGCCGGTTTTCTTCTGCTCCTGTGTTGCGTCAGCCTGATGTTTCGCTTCCTTTCCAAGTTGAGGTTGATGCTTCCGAGATTGGAGCGGGGGCGGTTTTGTCACAGAGAAGCTCCGATTGCTCGGTGATGAAGCCATGTGCGTTCTTTTCTAGAAAATTTTCGCCCGCTGAGCGGAATTATGATGTGGGTAATCGGGAACTTTTGGCCATGAAGTGGGCATTTGAGGAGTGGCGTCATTGGCTGGAGGGTGCTAGACATCGTGTGGTGGTCTTGACTGATCACAAAAATCTGATTTACCTTGAGTCTGCCAGGCGTCTGAATCCTAGACAGGCTCGTTGGTCACTGTTTTTCTCTCGTTTCAATTTTGTGGTTTCATACCTGCCAGGTTCAAAGAATGTGAAGGCGGATGCTCTTTCTAGGAGTTTTGTGCCTGACTCCCCTGGAAATTCTGAGCCCACTGGTATCCTTAGGGATGGGGTGATTTTGTCGGCCGTCTTCCCAGACTTGCGACGTGCTTTGCAGGAGTTTCAGGCGGGTAAACCTGATCGTTGTCCGCCTGAGAGACTGTTTGTTCCGGATAGTTGGACCAGTAGAGTCATCTCCGAGGTCCATTCTTCTGCGTTGGCAGGTCATCCTGGAATATTTGGTACTAGAGACTTGGTGGCCAGGTCTTTTTGGTGGCCTTCCTTGTCGAGGGATGTGCGTTCTTTTGTGCAGTCTTGTGAGGTTTGTGCTCGGGCTAAGCCTTGCTGTTCTCGAGCCAGTGGATTGTTGTCACCTTTGCCTATCTCGAAGAGGCCTTGGACGCACATTTCCATGGACTTTATTTCGGATCTCCCTGTCTCTCAAAAAATGTCCGTCATCTGGGTTGTGTGTGACCGCTTTTCTAAAATGGTTCATCTTGTACCCTTGCCTAAGTTGCCTTCCTCCTCTGAGTTGGTCCCTCTGTTTTTCCAGAATGTGGTTCGTTTGCATGGGATTCCGGAGAACATCGTTTCTGACAGGGGATCCCAGTTTGTGTCTAGATTTTGGCGGACGTTCTGTGCTAAGATGGGCATTGATTTGTCCTTTTCGTCTGCATTCCACCCTCAGACGAATGGCCAGACGGAGCGAACTAATCAGACCTTGGAAACTTATTTGAGGTGTTTTGTTTCTGCTGATCAGGATGACTGGGTTACCTTTTTGCCGCTGGCTGAGTTTGCCCTTAATAATCGGGCTAGTTCTGCTACCTTGGTTTCTCCTTTCTTTTGTAATTCGGGGTTTCATCCTCGTTTTTCCTCTGGTCAGGTGGAGCCTTCTGATTGTCCTGGAGTGGACATGGTGGTGGATGGGTTGCATCGGATTTGGAGTCATGTGGTGGACAATTTGAAGTTGTCCCAGGAGAAGGCTCAGCAGTTTGCTAATCGCCGTCGCCGCGTGGGTCCTCGACTTCGTGTTGGGGACTTGGTGTGGTTGTCTTCTCGTTTTGTTCCTATGAAAGTCTCTTCTCCTAAGTTCAAGCCTCGGTTCATCGGTCCTTATAGGATCTTGGAAATTCTTAACCCTGTGTCGTTTCGTTTGGATCTCCCGGCATCGTTTGCTATTCATAATGTGTTCCATCGGTCGTTGTTGCGGAGGTATGAGGTACCTGTTGTTCCTTCGCTTGAGCCTCCTGCTCCGGTGCTGGTGGAGGGAGAATTGGAGTATGTTGTGGAGAAGATCTTGGATTCTCGTGTTTCCAGATGGAAACTCCAATATTTGGTCAAGTGGAAGGGTTATGGTCAGGAGGATAATTCTTGGGTGGTTGCCTCTGATGTTCATGCTGATGATTTGGTCCGCGCTTTTCATAGGGCTCATCCTGGTCGCCCTGGTGGTTCTCGTGAGGGTTCGGTGACCCCTCCTCAAGGGGGGGTACTGTTGTGAGTTCTGTTTTTGGGCTCCCTCTGGTGGTTACTGATGGTACTGGGTGATTTGTGTTCTGCTGTCTCTGGTGTCCACCTGTTCTATTAGGATTTGGGAGTTTCCTATTTAACCGGGCTTTCTTGTCATTTCCCCGCCGGCTATCAAGGTTATCAGAGTGTTTTGTTACCTCAGCTTCTGGCTTCAGTAATCTTCAGGACAAGCTAAGTTTTTGATTTTCTTGTTTCACGTTTTGCTTTATTTTTGTCTTGTCCAGCTTGCATGTAATTGTTTCTTTGCTGCTGGTTGCTCTAGTGGGCTGTAATTGCTCCTCATGTTCCATGAGTTGGAACATGAGTTCAAGTAATTACAGGATGGTTTTTTGAAGGGTTTTTTGCTGACCGCGCAGTTTACTTTTGTATCCTCTGCTATCTAGTTTTAGCGGGCCTCATTTTGCTAAATCTGTTTTCATACTGTGTATGTGCCTTCCTCTCATTTCACCGTCATTATATGTGGGGGGCTGCTATTTCTGTGGGGTATTTCTCTGGAGGCAAGAGAGGTCTGTGTTTCCTCTAATAGGGGAAGTTAGATCTTCGGCTGGTGCGAGACGTCTAGGATCAACGTAAGCACGTTCCCCGGCTATTGTTATTTGTGTGTTCAGGTTTAGGGTCGCGGTCAGCTCAGGTTCCATCACCCTAGAGCTCGTTGGTGCTTGTCCTTTTGTGATTCCCTGCCATTGGAATCATGACAGGGGGGATTTTGCTCTCCTAGCACTTAGGGGCTCTGTATATGGAGTCTGCAAAAACTATTTTAGGAACATTTGCGCTCCAGGAGGTAAATAGCACTCCGTTCCTCCCGAGTCTCTCCGTATGGCTAAGTAATACTGTACAGCCACATATGGGGTATAGCCACGTTCAGTAGAAATTGTGGGACAAATTTTGGTGTCATTTTTACCCACATCTTGTGTGAAAATGTAAAATCTGGGGCTAAAACTGAATTTTGGTGGTAAGAATGTAATTATTTTTTCTTCACTGCCCAATGGTATAAAATTCTGTGACACACCCATGGTGTCAATATGATCACTGCACCCCTAGATGAATTCATTGAGAGGTGTAGTTTGTAAAATGGAGTCACTTATGGAGGGTTCTGCTGTTCTGGCATGCCATGGGCACCTGCAAACCATAGCAGTAAAATCTGGCGCTCCTTGCCTTCTGAGCTTGGCACTATGCCTGAAAAATATTTTCCCGTTACATGTAGAGTATTGGCGCACTCAGGAAAAAATGGACCTCAGTTTGTCGTAAAAAAAAAATTCCTATTAGCTCTTAGAAAAATGTAAAACTTGGGGCTAAAACAACAAAATGGTGTCACTTGTGGGGGATTTTAATTGCTTAGGCAAATCAGGGGTCTCCAAATGCGACATGGCATCCGCCAATTGCTCCAGCAATCTTCTCTCATATAGAGCCCTCAAAGTGAGTTCAAATGTGAGGTGGTGCCTAAAAAAATGGTTTTGTAAATTTTGCTGGAAAAATGAAAAGTTGCTGGTCAACTTTTAACCCTTATAACTTCCTAACAAAATTAATTTGGGTTCCAAAATTGTGCTAATGTCATTTATTAACTATTTTGTGTGACATATCTCTGTGATTTAATGGCATGAAAAATTCACAGTTGGAAAATTGCGAAATTTTCAAAATTTTTGCCAAATTTTCATTTTTTTCACAAATAAACACAAGTCATATCAAAGAAATTTTACCGCTATCATGAAGTACAATATGTCACGGAAAAACAACTGGGATCCGTTGAAGCGCTCCAGAGTTATTACCTCATAAAGTGGACTGTGGTCAGTAATCTGGGAGTCAGAGATGGTTAGAGGGGTCTTCCTCATGCTGTTCTCCTTCCACTTAGCACTTTTTCCATCCATTTCCAAATTTTCACTGTCCCCCTCTAGACCTCCTTGTAGGGTCTGCCGGAAAAAGGCTTGGATTTCCCATTGTCGCCCATTATACTTGTTACTCAAAACGAGCATCCGAGCATTCGGAATTGCTTGGTTTGAGTAACGAGCATCCGAGCATTTAAGTTCTCGCTCATCCTCATTTACTACCACTGTTTGCAGATTGTTCTTAATGTTTCCTTTGCAGGAGAAATAATACTTATTTTTTGTTGAACAGTTAGTAAAAAGAAGATAAAAGCACAAGGATACAAACCAGTGAGTGTCCTAAGAAGCAGTAATGCAGGGTCATCTGAATTCTGATGTTCGGATTCACAGTAAGAAGTCTGAAAGTGTTCTTGGTGTCTGTATTTAGCAGATGGAAGGACGGAGATTTTTTATTTATTTATTTATTTGCTGATTTCTATGCCCATAATTGGATGATTATTTTATACCAGTTTATAAAGAGAGCACTGATTGATGACTTAATTCAAACCGATTTTTACAAGGAAAGCTGCAGTGAAATCAAAAGCCACATGAATATATTTTGCAGAAAAGTTTTTGTTTTTAAGTTAGTATAACTCAGTTAAAGAATTTGTCTTAGTTTGTCAGCCCCTTTCCAAAAGCCCAGTAGAAGGGTTGTCCCGGCATAGTACCAAGGCAGCCTTACCCACAGGAAAAGGATTGCTCTTGTAGTGGGACCAAAGAAAGTGGCAACACGTCCAACTGTAGAAAAGTGAGGAGGAACAGGCAGCTTCACCACTTCAGATGTCTGGGTGTAGAACAGGCAGCGTGATGCAGTGACTTCACTGTGTAGCTGTAACACCCCAGGTAACCGGTTGTTACAGTGATGTTGCCTTACTTTCGGGGAGGGTGATATCACGCTTGGAGGCAATGAGGATTCTCTTTACCAGGTAAGGCACTCACATTCAACACAATCTGAATCCAGGCCAGAAGGGGGAGCTCAGGACCCAGATTCAGGGGAGTTTCCCTTAGCTATAGGCATCCTGGTCTGGAGGAGGAGTTAGGCAGTCTAGAGGAGAGAGTGAGAGGAGAAGGACATCTGGAACAGACAGAGGGGCTGAGCAGCCACGTGGGAGCTGCGACCCCTGGAAAGAGTGAGAATTTGAAGGAGTTGAATAGTGGATGAGCTTAGAGGAAAGGAGCACAGTGGAGGAAGAGGCTCAGCAGGGGAACAGCGGAAGGACACCCTCAGAGCCAGAGCGCAGAAAACGTGTACCGGGAGCCCGAGGTTGTGTTGTTCTCCAGGACACACGACAGAACCGGAGGGCATAGGACTGTATGTCAATTGTCCACATCAAGTCTGAGGTGAAGCAGTAACCTGTGAGCCTGGGTCATGATAGAGACCCTATAAAACGGCTCGCACTGCCGATCATACAGACATCTGTCTTAGGACAGGAGAGAGAGGACTTTGCAACCAAGCTTCAAGCAGCAGGGACCTCCCAACTAAAGTAGCGCAAGTAGGAAAGGCTTATGGACCTCACCTGGTAACGGAATCCTCTATTGCCTCCAAGCCGGCCGGACCACAGCTACCCTTGCACTTGGTACCCTAGACTGAGGCTGACCGCTACCATCAGTTAACCAGGTAAAGACTGCAAACCTGTGTCCTGGTTCTTTACTATATCATCCACCACACCATCTGTGCCATACACCTTGGGAGCCCTGGGAACCCCGCTTCACCTATGGGAAGCATCACCATCTTGCTGCATAACATCACCCCAGAGAACCCCTTTAAGCAGCGTCAGTCCCTACTGACTGAAAACCACAGGTGGCATCACGAACACAACCTTTATTCATAAAACCCCTAAAAGACTTTTAATTTAATTGGGCACCCAGGGCTAAGGACCGGGTCGCAGCCACCGTGACATCCCCTTTAAGACCGGACCCAGTACCGAGTACCCCACAGCCCAGGCGGGTGACTCATAGCCTGCACTGGACATGAGAAGCCCTGCAAACATAGTACTTTGAAATTAATGCATCAAGCTGACTTTGCCATTGTTACCCACATATTCCCCCTCTACTTCTCCTGGGTTACCATCTCTTGTGACATCATGCTGTCAGGCCTTATATGCTGGCTCACACAATAGGATGCCGCCTGAGTATTCATGTAGTTGGTGCACTGCTCACCTCTACTGTGGACTTTATTCCTGTTTAGTTTACTCAGCTGCTCTCATGCAACCTGCTTCTAACCTTGCTCTGCTACATCGCTGGGTAAATTCTGCTAAACTGCTGTTCCAGCTCTGCAATTAAGGACTGTGTTACAAACCCAGCTTCATTTTGTTGCTGGGTCTACTCTGCTATACTGCAGGACTCTGCTGCAAACCCAGCTCCAGTATATTTTTAAATCGACTTTGCTGTACTGTTCTGTCCTTCTGCAATCCAGCTCACTGGTCAATGCTGATAGAACACTGTACCAGCTCTGCAATGAAAAACTCTGTTGCAAACCAAACCCAATTTCATGATGTCACTGGTTCTGCTCTGCTGAGCCCTGATGCAAAGCAATTTCTGCCACATCACCGGATTAGCTCTACTAAACTGCTGTGCCAGCTCTGTAATCTAGTATATCATTGGGTCTACTCTGATATATCAACATGCCAGTTCTGATTTGGACACTATTGCAAGCTCAGCTCTGCTTCACCTGTGCCTTGACTCTGGGCTACCATCACTGGCTTGATTCTGCCATTGAACCTTGTTATACCACTGACCAATTCTATCTTGCACTCTGTGACAAATCTAGCTCCGCTACACCATTGGGTTTCTCTGCTTTATTGCTGCCTGTAGGTGTGTAACTAGAGTCCGATGGGCCCCAGTGTGATCAGATTGGTCAGCTGTATTAGCTTCTGCTATAATTTCCCCCTGTCCCGACACGACTCAGTTGTCAGGTGATCCGGGACCAGGGGCTCCTTCCCTGTCCCTAACACTAGTGGGCACCCAAGATTGACCTATTCCCTTGGATAATTATGAAGGTGAAGATGCCGAGGCCACCACCCTTGCCTTATCTCCTGAGTCACCCCTCTATCTGTTTCCTTCCCCCAAGAGGGAAGCTGCCGTGCACCACAGTACACCAACCTGATGAACAAGGCAACACGAACAAGGGGTAACTAAAAATACCAGGCATATCTCTCACACATAATCCTTGTGGATTTCAACTCTGTTACACAATTTGCTATAATCTCAGCTCTGTTTCTACGAATTCCATGACTCCCATTTGCTTCTCCTATTCTGTCACAATCTTTCTTTTGTTCCATATGGATCTTGTTGCTGCACGAATATCATCTACATAACAACTGCTCATCTGGGTCAAGGGCTTTGAGGATCCACCTCACCTAGTGAGACATAATAGCCAAAAGGCAAGTGTTGTTAACTGCTGGACATAGACACCACAACAATGTAACTGCATTCCACCACGTACAATGCACAATCAATAGGGGTTAAAAAGGGGTGCAATATTGCCAGTCTCACATTCAGATAATATATCTGCAAATTCGAGGTGGTTCCGTGCCAAAAAAATGGGCAAAGAATATGTAAAATCTAGTGATGAACGTACGTGCTCGGGTTTTATCTGAGAATCTGGGCGAGCTCTTCTATTATGTTCGAGTCCCTGCTGCTGCATGATTTGCAGCTGTTAGGCTAGGTTCACATTGTGTTAGGGCAATCCGTTTAGCGTATTCGCTAGCGGATTGCGCTAACGCAATGTCCCGAAAAGGATTGTGTTTGGCGATCCCGCTAGCGCAGATACCCGATCTGCGCTAGCGAGGAACGGACCTCGGACGCTGCAAGCAGCGTCCGAGGTCCTTCCGGAACTAACGGGACATCGCTAGCGCATGCGCTAGCGATGCGCTAGAGATCCGTTAGCACATTGCAGTCAATGGGTGCGCTAACGGATCCGATACATAGCGTTAATTGCGACAATTGCGCCATGTAACGGAGTCCGCTAGCGGACACCCATTAACGCAATGTGAACCTAGCCTTAGACAGCCTGAGCAAATGTGGGAAATGCGTAACAAAAAGGCAACCCAAAGCCGCAGGGACTCGAACATAATATACGAGCACGCCCAGATGCTCGGATAACAGCCGTGCGTGCTCGATAAGACTTCATCCGAGCACATTCGTTCATCACTAGTAAAATCCTCGGCAACAGTTGTTTGGGGTTTCTCAGATGTCTACTGTTGGAAGGAAATACACATTTAAGGAGGCTTCTTTATGAGTTCTGCTCTGAAGCCTATGTCAGAGTTTTTTTCATGCAACAAATATCTTTTCATTGGATTTTCAATTTTCCAATTCAGCAAATCCTGAACTAAGCTCACACTTTTACATTTAGATAGATTTTTCTGTCTGCCGCTATTATGGACGTGCGTCTAGGCTTTGTACATACTGCGTACTCTTGTAGTTTTGACAGCCCCAAGTTTCCATTCCAGGTGCGGACACACCTTAACATCAGCGCCTTAGCTGGTCGTATGTGGCCACAGCCGCCGCCGCGTCATCCAACTTCATGCAACATTTTTCAGATAAGGCAGAGCACAGCGTTGTCCCTATGGCGCTAATAGAGGTTTCTTCCAGCCAAATACTCCGCAATACAATTTGATTAAAGCTGTTTAATCCTAATCCCCTTTTCTGTGATCTTGGCAGCGAAATATTAGCGAGTCACTCGATTTAAATAACTAGTGAGCATTAATCCTATTGGCGGGGGGAAAAAAAGAGCAATGAATAGAAAAGAATTGTAGAAACTGGTTACAGCTGCTCCATTGTTGTGCTCTGTGTATGTGAAAGAGCTTTGTTTAGACCGGAGAAGTAATCTCCAGCATAAGTTTATAGTTTAATATGGCTTTGTTTGGCCGGGGCCTATGCTGGGCAAACAAGTCATTACGTCTCTAAGTTAATTGTGCAAAGGGCACCATGCCATTCTCTACTCAATGCCCTTCTATAAAAGGTAATTTATACTCTTTGGTTTTCCTTTACTTCACTTTTACTAAATATGTCAATCAATATACAGCAATTCTTATTCCGCTGCTTATGTGCAAGAAGAAGTCAGTCTAGATTGTCATCGCTAGCTGGATACAATGGCAGCAGCGTCTAGTTTTGGTTTGCCACTAGGTGGAAGAAACATGGTTAAGGGCCATCGTAGCTTGGGCATTTATGTTATAGTCACATGATAGAGCCATCTCTGGATCCTTCATTTATCCGGAGGACATGGAGCCCTATCAGGGGCGTAGCTAGAGCTTTTGCCGCCCGGGGCTGCTCCCGAGTTTGGCGCCCCCCCCCTCGGCTCAATACACACAAAGGTTACCAAAAATAGGACAACACGCATGATCGGGACTGCAAAAAAAAAAAACAAGTTCTGCTTACCTGACCGCGCTCCTGCTCTCTCCACGCAGCTGAAGCGTGCACTCGCCGGCGACTGACAATGACGTCAGCATTGCCCCAGTGTCTCCAGCAATCATCTGCCCCAGTGTGTCCTCCAGCATTGCCCCCAGTGTGTCCAGCAATCTGCCCCAGTGTCTCCGGCATTGCCCCAGTGTCTCCAGCAATCTGCCCCAGTGTCTCCAGCATTGCCCCAGTGTCTCCAGCAATCTGCCCCAGTGTCTCCAGCAATCTGCCCCAGTGTCTCCAGCATTGCCCCAGTGTCTCCAGCATTGCCCCAGTGTCTCCAGCATTGCCCCAGTGTGTCCACCGTTAGCTTATAAAAAAAAAACCAAACAAACAGAGTCTCCTCACCTGACCAGCGCTCCATGCGGCGAGCTCCCTCCAGCAGCGCACACTCGCCGGCAACTGACGTCAGAAGCCGGCGACGTGTGCGCTGCGGCCGACTTCAGCTGCCAGCCTCCAAATGGCTGGTGGCTGTTGTTAACTATTGACGTGCGGGCGCGGGCCCGCACGTCAATAGCGTTAAACAGCTGCAGCGCCGGCCGCGGTTTTAGAGGGCCCCGGGCGAAAGAGTCTCAGTGGGCCCCCCCTTTAACACATAGCACGATTCATGATGCAGATACAGCAGAGAAATATAGCATAGCCACATAGCATATAACACAGCCCACGTAGCATATAGCATAGCCACGTAGTGTATAACACAGCCCACGCAGTATATAACACAGCCCACATAGCGTATAGCACAGCCACGTAGTATATAACACAGCCACGTAGTATATTGCCCAGCCACGTAGTATATTGCCCAGTGACGGAGTATACAGCACAGAGTCACGTAGTATACAGACTTAAAATAAAAAATAAACATATACTCACCCTCCGATGAAGTTCTGGCCCTGTACCGCACGAGGCAGCTTCCGGTCCCAGGGTTGGTATGAGCGCAGGACCTGTGATGACGTTGCGGTCACATGACCGTGACGTCATGGCAGGTCCTTCTCACATACCATCCTTGGCACCAGAAGCTGCCGCTTGCATGGAGCGGGCACTGGAGCGTGGCGAGGAGCGGTAAAGGCGGTGGAGGGTGAGTATAGCAGGTTTTTTTTTATTTTTATTATTTTCAACATGACATATTTTTACTATTGATGCTGCATAGGCAGCATCAATAGTAAATAGTTGGGGACACACAGGGTTAATAGCAGCAGTAACGGAGTGCGTTACACTGCGGCCCGTTACTGCTGCTATTAACCCTGTGTGAGCGGTGAGTGGAGGGTATTATGGACTGTGCCCGTCGCTGATTGGTCGCGGCAGCCATGACAGGCAGCTGCCGAGACCAATCAGCGACGACAGACAGAGGCTGCGACCAATGAATATCCGTGAAAGAAAGAAAGACAGAAGGACA
The DNA here is from genome assembly GCF_032444005.1 of Ranitomeya imitator. Classification (NCBI taxonomy): domain Eukaryota; kingdom Metazoa; phylum Chordata; class Amphibia; order Anura; family Dendrobatidae; genus Ranitomeya; species Ranitomeya imitator. Next base: position 25,157,534 of record NC_091287.1, read on the forward strand.
GACAGAAAGACGGAAGTGTGACCCTTAGACAATGATGTAATATATATATATATATATATATATACTTCTCACCTGTGTCTTGCCTCTCTGTTGTGTTTTCTATCTCTCACAGTCACATCTTTTCTGTCTCCCGCTCTGATTTTCATATTTCCTTCTGCCTCTTCTTCCTGCTTGTCCATGGCTCTGCCCCCGACATTTAGCCCTGCCCCTCCATGGCTCTTCACAGTGTGAAAGCTGTGACGCTGCTGGAGGGGAGGGATCGGAGCTTCTGCTTCTGATTGCAGGTGCGGGGGTGAGTCACAGCGTGTGTGACTGTGTGCCCCTGCTACACTGCAGCCAGCAACTCTGCACGGCCGCGCGCATTGCCAGCGCTCTGCTCCAGTCCACACTGCAGGGAGGAAGGAGCAGAGAATGAGTGCGCACAGCCGCGCTGATATCCGCCCCCCGCATTGTGCCGCCCGGGGCGGCCCGCCCCCCCCGCACCCCCCTCTTCCTACGCCACTGAGCCCTATCCTGCCGCCATAAGTAAAATGTGCATCTGTCATGAGTGTGTCACATCCTCCTGGGAGATCTGGAGTTAGGTGATCTTTACGAACTGTAAATCACTCACAGATCTTCCATTTAGCCTGTGTGCTTTGTTCCTCATATTAAATGGACTTAGTTTCCTTTGACACCAAAGAAGTTAACGGCTCTTTGTATGCTGATTAGAGACATGCTGCTCCATCTCACAGCTGCTCGTTTTCTCTCTCTATAAAACCTGGCCAAACCTTCTCATCCCTGACTGCGAAAGTTTTGCTTCCTTGCTTGCTGGAGTTGGTTTGCTGAAGTTGGAGTTCGTAGTTGCTGCTGGAGATTGTTGTCTACTGGTTTTGGGTGTATGCTTTCTCCATTATTCTATTCCCATTTGGCTTGTACCTTCCTATCTTGCCCTTCATTCCTCTCTACCCTTGCTGAGTGTTTTTGTATGGAAGTTACTTTTTGTGATTCTTGTTTGTCTTACGTGTTTATACACTAACATGGGTGTCCCAGGCCTCTTGGGGGAGGAGAGATCTCTCGACATTAACAGGAGCAGAGAAAGGTTGGAGACTCGGGCCTATCTACCCTTGAGAGTCCAGGGATAGTTAGGGTCTCAGTTCCAGGAACAGGTTGTGGTTCCCCTACAACTGAAGACCATCATAGTGTGACAGCATCTTTGTTCATCTTTTGCCTTTCACTTTTATGGCAATTTTCACAACTCCCAAAGAAGAGAATACAGAGAAATGCGCCTTACCATTAATGGTGGTGCTAGGCAGGACCTCTTTTTCGAGACTATGTAAGCCCAGTCGGTAGGACTTTCATCTATCAGACATTTATAAAATATCCAGTGACGATGGGAAAAACATCTTAAAGTATTTTTGTCATTAAGTGGTGAAACCACATCTATCTCGAGAGGGCTTCAGAAATCGCCCAGCTGTCCGTCCCAGAGAAGTGAAAGGGCTGGTGGTCAAGCAGGTGAAACCTGTTGAAGCACTTGAGCAGCGCGAAACGGCCGTCATTTGACCTGTACACTCTGCTGTATATGCTCCCCCAAGCCGTGAAGATTTTACTGCAATAAAGTTTTACCTGCACTGAAGATCGGTGAGTGCTGCCGTCTCCTTCCTTACTCGCATATATATAAAATTGTTGATTTTGCACAAAATCCATGGACTGCATACGTCACTTTGAAGAATTTGGTATCGAAAAATGTCAACGAATACTGGAAGACAAAAAAGAAAGCAACTTACAAAAAGCCCTCAAATGATAAATGGGGCTCTTTATGTGTACACTGTATCACTATTGAGCACATTATGAGGCCCATTCGGATGTCTACATTTCACGTACGTGTTGTTTCCATGTTTCAGAACACCTAACCCTAATAGTCTATGGGCATGTTCAATGGAATTTTTTTAGGTACCTGAAAAAAAAAGCAAAACAAATAAAAAAAAAAAAATGGGGACAACAGAGCGTCCGATTTTCATCCCATCAAAATCATGTTTTAAACTGAAAAGTTCTTCAAAGAGACGGACAGATTTGTCATTTAAGTGATGTCCGTTTTTTGCTAACTAATGGATTGGAGAACCTTGCAACCTTTTTTTTATTTCCGAAAACAAAGAAAAATGGATGTCGCATAGGGTAAAAATGGACACATAGAGACCCCCAAAAAACTGGTGAAAATACGATAAAAAAAATAATGATGAAAATCGATTCACGCAGAATAAAAAGGAAATGGATGTTTGAATGAGGTCTAAGGTGGAGGACACAATACAAGGGGACACCGTCCAACATAAGGCCCACCCTGCAGATGGGTCACCCCCAAAGGTCATCCCATAGTATGGCTTCCTGTATCTGGTAACAAGGGAGCACATCCACGAATCCGCGTCTGTCGTTAGTCTGAGCTCGGACATGCAGCACAGAGCAGTAATGTTCTCCGTACCAAGGTTATCATAGTGTTTCTTGTAAAGTTATAAAACTCATTCATCTAAAAAGCTTGCTTAAGATTAAGGCCTAATACCGTTCCTCTCATAAAACCAAGGACGAAGCATCTTTTTTTTTCTTTTTTTTTATTCTCAATATGTATTTAAAGTGCAATATTCATTTAGGTCGATTTAAAGTGCAGTGAAGTATTGAAATAGGAAAGAGGGAAATAACGCTGACCTCTGCTTCTGATCACAGATGTAAAGTTCACTCTGATACACAGGGCCATAAATAAGGATCGAGATGCGTGACAATTACGCCGTGTCCTTTACAAGGCTCCCGCTGGAAGAGCGGCTCCGCTTTATGGAACAGATGCATTGCGGTAAAGTTCGGAAACTTACAGGCTCTTTATTAATAGGAAGAAGAAATACTTTGTATCATAGAATCATAGAATGTTCGGAAGCGAAGGATTCACACTTCACAGTATCCAATAACTCCACTGAACAACATTGATGTAGACGTAGCTTTCCACCCGAAGGAGGGGGCACGGATTTCTTTACTTAAAGGGAACCCGTCACCATGAAAATGCAGTCCAATCTCCGGGCACCATGTTATAGAGCCGGGGGAGCTGAGCAGATTGATATATAGTTTTGTGGGAAATGATTAAGTATAACCCTTGTTCTAATCATTTATGTCTCTGCTCTTTCTGGGATTTTTGGTCCAGTGGGCGGTCCTATCAGTGACTGACAGCATTATTTATATACGTGTGCATACAGAGATAGCTGTCAGTCACTGATGGGACCGCCCACTGGACCAAAAATCCCCAAAAGAGCAGAGGAAAAAATGATGAAAACCCAGGTTATACTCAATCTTTTCTCACAAAACTACATATCAATCTGATCGGCTCCCCCTGCTCTAGAACATGACGCCTGCAGTTTGGATGGCATTTTCATGGGGACAGGTTCTCTTTAAGTGTATGGACGATATATATATTTTTTAATTAAAATTGCCTAAAATGTTTTTACTGGTTATTTTTTAAGCCTGCAGAAAACTATGATGTTGCTTCCCTCCTCTTTCTGCTCTCCAATATTACCAGGAAGTGCAATGATTCTAATATTGTCTACACTTTTCCACTTCATCGGCGTGCTGCCAGCACTATAGGTTCTGTATCTTGCGCTGTTCCTAAATTTCTGGCCTGCCTCTCTGTAAGGGTAGTGTCACACGACCGTTTTCCCCATGTCCGAGACAAACGGGCGGGTTTTTCTGATCAGACTGGAATAAGTTTTTCTTGCATGTGGAGAGAAAAAAAATCCCTTTTTACTATCCGTGAAAATCGGACCGATGTTTTTCACGGACCCGTAGATTTGCATTACAGATTACTAGGATCAAAATTAGACACGTCTCCAATTTTTTCAGCGGACCACTTGGTGCGAGGAAATGATCGGACACGTGCACAACCACACAGAATATATGGATGCCATCCGTGAAATCCACGGAGAGAACTCGCACTGAAAAATTGGTTGTGTGCAAGAGCCCCTATACCTATAAGCAACAGAGACAAGAATCCGCTCCTCCTTCCTGTAATCTGCCTCTGAATCTCTGCTGCTAGACACAGATTGCACCTCATGGTGGCAGCAAGAGGGTCTCCTAGGGACCGACAATGGGGAATTATTTTTTAGGGGTTTAGGGCAACATAATTAAAGAAAAAAAAAAGTGATTTGCAGATTGCCTGATAAATATGATCTATGAGTTGAGATCAGGCTGTCTGAAGATACAGGCACATTGTAATATATTTTTAAAATTAAAATATGTAGAATTATTATTATCATTATTATTAAAACGATTGTATTATTATCAGCATAATTATTATTAATACAATATTATTATTATTGATAATATTTGATTTTGATCACTATTTTCCTACTGTATCCTCACCCATCCCTTGTAGATTGTGAGCCCTCGCGGGCAGGGTCCTCTCTCCTCCTGTACCAGCTGTGACTTGTATTGTTTAAGATTATTGTACTTGTTTTTATTATGTATACCCCTCCTCACATGTAAAGCGCCATGGAATAAATGGCGCTATAATAATAAATAATAATAATATTTTATTATTGTTATCATTATCTGTACTATTTTATTATTATTGTTTATACTATTTTATTATTATTATATAGTAGTAGTACTATTTTGTTATTATCTGTGCTATTTCACTATGTATACTATTTTATTATTAGTAGTACTATTTTTTATTAATTATTATTATTAATAATAATAATAATAATAATAATATAGTACAGATAATGATAAAATAGTACACATAGTAAAATAGTACAGATAATGATAACAAAATACTACTACTACTGCTAATAATAATAACAATTATAATAAAATAATAAAATCTACTATATACTTGTCTAAGGGTCACTTTCGTCTGTCTGTCTGTCTTTCTGTCTGTCACAGATATTCATTGGTCGCGGCCTCTGTCTGTCATGGAAATCCAAGTCGCTGATTGGTCGCGGCAAAACAGCCACAACCAATCAGCGACCGGCACAGTCCTGCGGCAATATGGCCGCTCCTTACTCCCCGCAGTCAGTGCCCGCTCCGTACTCCCCTCTCGTCAGCCCTCACACAGGGTTAATGGCAGCGTTAATGGACCGCGTTATGCCGCGGTGTAACGCACTCCATTAACGCAGCTATTAACCCTGTGTGACCAACTTTCTATTATTGATGATGCGTATGCAGCATCAATAGTAAAAAGATCTAATGTTACAAATAATAATAATAATAATAATAAAAAAAACACGTTATTCTCACCCCACGTGGCGCTGTCCTCTGCAGTGCAACCGGCAGGTTCCGATGCAATGGATGCTAAGCGAGAAGGACCTTCCATGATGTCACGGTCATGTGACCGCGACGTCATCACAGGTCCTGCGCTCATACCAACCCTGGGACCGGAAGCTGCCGCATGCACCGCACACACTCCAGGACTACAAGGGGCCCTCAGAAGGTGAGTATATGTTTTTTTTTAATTTTAAGTCTTTTTTAATCTGTTACATACGTGGCTGGGCAATATACTACGTGACTGGGCAATATACTACGTGGCTGTGCAATATACTACGTGGCTGGGCAATATACTACGTGGCTGTGCAATATACTACGTGACTGGGCAATATACTACGTGGCTGTGAAATATACTACGTGGCTGGGCAATATACTACGTGGCTGTGCAATATACTACGTGACTGGGCAATATACTACATGGCTGGGCAATATACTACATGGCTGGGCAATATACTACGTGGCTGTGCAATATACTACATGACTGGGCAATATACTACGTGGCTGGGAAATATACTACGTGGCTGTGCAATATACTATGTGGCTGGGCAATATACTATGTGGCTGTGCAATATACTACGTGACTGGGCAATATACTATGTGACTGGGCAATATACTACGTGGCTCTGTGCTGTATACTACGTCGCTGTGCAATATACTACATGGCTGGGCAATATACCACATGGCTGGGCAATATATTACATGGCTGGGCAATATACTACGTGGCTGGGCAATATACTATGTGACTGGGCAATATACTACGTGGCTCTGTGCTGTATACTACGTCGCTGTGCAATATACTACATGGCTGGGCAATATACTACGTGGCTGGGCAATACACTACGTGACTGGGCAATATACTACGTGACTGGGCAATATACTATGTGACTGGGCAATATACTACGTGGCTCTGTGCTGTATACTACGTCGCTGTGCAATATACTACATGGCTGGGCAATATACCACATGGCTGGGCAATATACTACATGGCTGGGCAATATACTACGTGACTGGGCAATATACTACGTGGCTGGGCAATATACTACGTGGCTGGGCAATATACTACGTGGCTCTGTGCAATATACTACGTCGCTGTGCAATATACTACATGGCTGGGCAATATACTACATGGCTGGGCAATATACTACATGGCTGGGCAATATACTATGTGGCTGGGCAATATACTATGTGACTGGGCAATATACTACGTGGCACTGTGATGTATACTACGTCGCTGTGCAATATACTACATGGCTGGGCAATATACTACGTGGCTGGGCAATATTCTACGTGACTGGGCAATATACTACGTGGCTCTGTGCTGTATACTACGTGACTGGGCAATATACTACGTGACTGGGCAATATACCAAGTGGCTGGGCAATATACTATGTGGCTGTGCTATATACTACGAAGGCTCTGTGCTGTATACTATGTCGCTGTGCAATATACTACGTGGCTGGGCAATATACTACGTGGCTGGGAAATATTCTACGTGACTGGGCAATATACTACGTGGCTCTGTGCTGTATACTACGTGACTGGGCAATATACTACGTGACTGGGCAATATACTACGTGGCTGGGCAATATACTACGTCACTGAGCAATATACTTCGTGACTGGGCAATATACTACGTGGCTGGGCAATATACTATGTGGCTGGGCAATATACTACGTCGCTGTGCAATATACTACGTGGCTGGGCAATATACTACGTGGCTGGGCAATATACTACGTGGCTGGGCAATATACTACGTGACTGGCCAATATACTACGTGACTGGGCAATATACTACGTGGCTCTGTGCTGTATACTACGTCGCTGTGCAATATACTACATGGCTGGGCAATATACTACGTGGCTGGGTAATATACTACATGGCTGGGCAATATACTATGTGGCTGGGCAATATACTACGTGGCTGTGCAATATACTACGTGACTGGGCAATATACTACGTGACTGGGCTATATACTACGTGGCTCTGTGCTGTATACTACGTCGCTGTGCAATATACTACATGGCTGGGCAATATACTACGTGGCTGGGCAATATTCTACGTGACTGGGCAATATACTACGTGGCTCTGTGCTGTATACTACGTCGCTGTGCAATATACTACGTGGCTGGGCAATATACTACATGGCTGGGCAATATTATATGTGACTGGGCAATATACTACGTGGCTCTGTGCTATATACTACGTGACTGGGCAATATACTACGTAACTGGGCAATATACTTTGTGACTGGGCAATATACTATGTGGCTGGGCAATATACTACGTCGCTGTGCAATATACTACGTGGCTGGGCAATATACTACGTGGCTGGGCAATATACTACGTGGCTGGGCAATATACTATGTGGCTGGGCAATATACTACGTGGCTGGGCAATATACTACGTGACTTGCCAATATACTACGTGGCTGGGCAATATACTACGTGGCTGGGCAATATACTACGTGGCTGGGCAATATACTAAATGGCTGGGCAATATACTACATGGCTGGGCAATATACTACGTGGCTGGGCAATATACTACGTGGCTGGGCAATATACTACGTGGCTGGGCAATATACTACATAGCTGGGCAATATACTACGTGGCTGGGCAATATACTACGTGGCTGGGCAATATACTACGTGGTTAGGCAATATACTGCATGGCTGGGCAATATAATACGTGGCTGGGAAATATACTACGTGGCTGGGCAATATACTACGTGGCTGGGAAATATACTACGAGGACATGCATATTCTGGAATACCCGATGCGTTAGGGCCGCCATCTAGTAGTACAGATAATACTATTAATAATGATAATACCGTAATAATATAGTAGAAATAATGGGTAATGAAAACAAATAATTATATAAAGTAGCAATAAAATAATAATACTGACAATAGTTAATAATTAATGAACACCCGACTGCCATAATTAGCAATTAGTAAATTGATTTATTTCCCATTTCATACATAAGTAGCTTCCCGCACCTTGGGGCAGATGAATATAATGGGCAGTTTGATATCAGACGCAGAGCTAAACAAAATCCAATTTTTTTTCAATTTCAGTGAAATTCTCTATGAAGGGATCAGGCGCTGGTGTCAGCTGCTTGTAATCTGAAATTTACATCCTCTTTCTTCACGCCTAAAATAATGGATTTATGAAGCTGAGACATAACGACAGCAAACAGATGTGGGGATGGAGGCTTTTTTATTTCTTTATTTTTTTGTGAGATTTGGCACCGGCTTTATTATTGTTATGAAGTTAAAACAGGGAGGTTAATTGAAAAATAAGATAAAAAAGCCCCTTGTATGTGCGTGAGTAATTCTGCCCGACGGCGCTGACAACCTCCAACCATCCTGCACTACAACAACCGAACCGCCGCTGAAAAAAAAAAAGAGTTAATTGTCTTTTTGTTCCTTCCACCTCATTTCAGACCAATTATAACTGGGAAAAGTCGTTTTATCTCATTTGCATTAATGCGCTTCCATGAAAACAAAAATAACTTTCAGTGCAAATTTGATTTTGATTTTGTTTTTTGAAAAAAACAAACAAAAAATTGGCAACTTTTTTAACCCCTTAAATGGAACCAGCGACTAGATGAATCGGAGCCGGGCTGCGTGATTGCTAGTCAGATCTCCCCATATGGTTCCCTGCTGGATCCCCAGCGTTTCAGGAAAAGACAGACCTGCGTGCTATCCTGCAGTCAGCCTCTGAATCGGGGGTTTCGGGCAGCATGAATTTAGTGACAGGTTTCCTTTAAGAACCTGTCAAACTTTTGTTTCCTCCCCTTGTTCCAAGAGTCGTAGCTTTTCTATTTTTTTTTTCTCCGTAGGCCGAGTTGCAGTTTTGAGTGACATCATTCATTTTACCGTACAGTACACTGGAGAACAGGAAAAATATTCCAAATGGGAAGAAATTGCACAAAAAAAGGATTTCAACCATAATTTATTTGGTTTTGTAAAATTGGGGTTCTCCAGGTCAGTACGACTTCATCAATACCAAACTTGTATAAATTTATTAAAATTATTTCAGTGGTGAAAAAAAAATCTGAAGTGTGTAAAAAAAAAAATTGTTTGTGTAGCCATCTTTGAAGACCTGTATTTTTTTTAAACTTTCTTACATCTTGAGCTTATGATATTATGAAAGTGGTTATCCGAGACTATTTTATTTTTTTCCTATGGGCCTAAGAACTAACAGGCAGGTACTGTAGTTGTTAACTACCTGCCTATTGTGCCCGGTACCAATCTCTGCCGGCACAGAGCGGTCACAGAGCCCCTGTCCACAAATCTGTGGTTTCCAGTGACGTCAAGTTGACAGAACCAAGGCTTGTCTTCTAGCCTTCTCTGTTGACAGGGCGTGACTGCCAATGTCATGCTTATTGACAGCCAGCTCTCTGCTGCCTAACTGCGGGGAGCCGGCTGTCAGTCACCATGGCGTTGGCAGTCACATCCCATCAACAGAGCAACCCAGAAGAAAAAGAGCTGTTGTGTTAATGTGGAACTGCTGAAATCGCTGGCTGGAATGGTGAAGGACCACTCCTAGCCGGGCTTGGGCAGAAAAGACATGTAGTTAGCAACTACCTGCCTGTCAGATCTTAGCCCTATTAGAAAAAAATTAAATAGTGCCGGTAAACCCTTTGAAAGGGAACCTGTCATGTGAAAAACCACTATTAACCTGCAGATAGGGAGTTAATATGTAGATTAATAGCATTCTGAATGTCATGCCAGTGACTTACACAGTTAGGAAGAGCCGTCCTATATACTGTGGTCACCGCTCTGCTCCTCCCAGTGTTAGGCCATTTTGCTGTACAGCCTCTGGCAACATTCCAGCATTGCTATGTCTTCCTCTCTCTGGTGAGTCCCCACCTGGCTATAGGGAGGCAAGGCCAGATTGTGCAGGAATTTAACCCCTGTGGGTCCTCCAGAGATTAGCTTCCATGGCCAATCCCTAGCCATCAAGTGCTATAACAGGCACCACTGCCTTCCACACCTTACCTGAGTTTAAGTTCCAGTTGCATTTGTCTCTAGTTTCCTGCCAAGGTGTACCTTTGTTTAGGCTCCTCTGTTAATGACCCAGCTTGTCTACTCATCTTTTCCGATCTCTGCACTTCTGATCCTGGCTTGTATAGTGAAACCATGCTACCTGCCCTGACCCCAGGCCATCTGAACATGCTTGTCTTGCCCTTCTGTACCTTGCATATCTACTCTGGCCCGCGAGTCAGCTGCTGCAGGCCCAGGGACTGCCCCGGAGTGACTCCTGGCAACTACTTGCAGCTGAGCCTATCCTCACAATATGTCCAAAAAATAGTTAATAAATAACATTTCCCACATATCTACTTTACATCAGCACATAGCCAGTGATTTTACATTTTTTCAACAAACTTTACAAAACAATTTTTGTTAGGGACCACATCATATTTGAAGTCACTTTGAGGGGTCTATATGATAGAAGATACCCAAAAGTGACACCATTCTAAAAACTGCACCCCTCAAGGTGCTCAAAATCACTTTCAAGAAGTTTATTAACCTTTCAGGTACTTCACAGGAATTTTTGAAATGTGGAAAAAAAAGATGAACATTTAACTTTTTTTCACAAAAAATTTACTTCAAAACCATTTTTTTTTCACTTTGACAAGGGTAACAAGAACAAAAATGGACCCCAAAATTTGTTGAGTAATTTCTCCTGAGAATGTCAATGGGAGAAAACCACTGTTTTGGCACACGGCAGAGCTCAGAAGGGAAGGAGCGTCATTTGACTTTTTGAATGTAAAATTTCCTAGAATCATTAGCGGACATCATGTCCCATTTGAAGAGCCCCTGATGTGCCTTAACAATGGAAATCTCCCACAAGTGACCCCATTTTGGAAACTAGACCCCTCAAGGAAAGTATTTAGATGCGTGGTGAGCACCAAGTGCTTCACAGACGTTTAAAACGTTGAGCTGTCAAAATAAAAAAAAAATCACATTTTCCCCACAAAATGTTATTTTGGCTGGCCCCAATTACACCATACAATTTGTTGTGCAATTTCTCCTGAGTATGCCGATACCTCTCGTATGTGGGGCAATACTACTTTAGAGGCACAATGCAAAGCTCAGAAGGGAAGAGACATCATATTGGAGTTCAGATTTTGCTGCAATGGTTTGAGGGTGCCATGTCACATTGGCAGAGCCCCTGAGGTGCCAGAACAACAACAAAAAAACCTATATGTGAACTCATGTTACAAACTACACTCCACAATGAATTCATCTAAGGCCAGTCTCACACGTTCAGATAATTCCGGTACCGGAAAAATCGGTACCGGAATTATCCGTGTCCGTGTCTCCGTGAGCTCACGTAGGCCATCCGTGTGACACACGTGCGGCACACGTGTGCCGCCCGTGTGCCAACTGGGTACCACACGGAGCGTGCAGGAGACAGCGCTAGAGATAAGCGCTGTCCCCTGCATCTGGTGCTGAAGCAGCCATTCATATCTTCTCTCCAGCAGCGTTCGCTGGAAAGAAGATATGAAAAATCCTTTTTTTTTGTCCTCGTGTTTAAAATAAAGATCCCTGTCGCCACCCCCCTCCCACCCCCTGTGCGCCCCCCCGTTACTAAAATACTCACCCGGCTCCCTCACAGCATCCTGTCCTCGCCACACCTTCTCCTGTATGAGCGGTCACGTGGTGCCGCTTATTACAGTAATGAATATGCGGCTCCAACCCTATGGGAGGTGGAGCCGCATATTCATGACTGTAATCGGCGGCCCCACGTGACCGCTCATACAGGGTATTTTCCAGAAACAAGCAACAGTGAAAATTGCAAACTGCCGTTGTAGTGACCACTACGCTGTAGTGACCAGTATGTGGCAGTCACTAGTGTGTTATGCCCAGCCTGTGCTTCTGGAGACATGCACCCGTAAGTTAGGTGGGCTCTCATCACTTCAGACTGCGGATGCAGTATATGGTTTAGGTACACTTTGAGGCTCAGAAGTGAGGGGGCATTTGGATTTGGGAGCGGTGAATTTGCTGAATTTCTTTTGGCGGGTGCGGAGCCATTTCGCTTTTCCAGAGTCTTGGTGCTACCAGTAACATGGATGCCCCCTATATTTGCGTTAACAGATGACGGACCTGAGTGGGGACTTGCTTTTTTTGTGGATTGAGTTGAAGCTTCTATTGCGAACATAACATTTGGGAATCACATTTATCGATGCTCTACGCTGAGCACTTACTTTGTGGTTTCCATCTAAATCTCTGAGTGACGTGATTCAGATGAAACCCCCGATTGATCCATTCACTATAGTGAGGCAGCAGAGTTACTCTGGATTCCGTCTGGCCTCTGTTCTGCATTGTCCTTCTTTTCGGAAGTACACAAAACTGCGGCTGACAGCTCTTTTATGCAATCCGAAAAAGATATACACCACTGGATCACAGGTCAGACAGCGTCCACAGTGCCTCCATCTGCCTAATTATAGGGAATTTTCTGCCGGAAGTTCCTTCTGAATCACGTATTTCAGAGATTTACATGGAAATCCTTGAGCAAGAGCTCAGTGCAGAGGGCAGGATAAATATTCGCCGAGCCTTACTGCGATCTTTGGGAGGCAGAATGAAAAAAATCAACAGCAGGTGAAGAATTTACTTTATTTATTTTTTACGCCATTCCTCATGCGGTATAAGGGATTAGACAACTTTATTCTTCGGGTTGGTGCGATTACAGCGATAACAGATTTATACCGGGTTTTTATGTTTGGCTGCTGTCACACACTAAAAGACGCTTTTTATTGCAAAATCGTTTTTGCATTGCCATATTTTGAGAGCTATAATTTTTCCATATTTTGGCCCACAGAGTCATGTGAGGGCTTGTTTTTGCGGGACGAGTTGATGATTTTTCTAGTACCGTTGTTGAGCACATGACATTTTTTGATAGCTTTCTATTCCAATCTTTGGGATGCAGAATGAACAAAAACCAGCAATTCAGGAATTTTTTTTGGGGGTGTGTGAATTATGCGGTTCCGTGTATGGTAAAAGTGATAAGGCAGTTTTATTCTTCGGGACAGTATGATTACAACAATATCTCATTTATTTCATTTTTTTAGGTTTTTGCGCTTTTGCACGATAAAAAACTACTTTATAGAAAAAATTATTATTTTTGCATTGCTTTATTCTGAGAGCTATAACTTTTTATTTTTCCGCTGATTGAGTTGCATGGTGGCTTGCTTTTTGATGGACAAGATGATGCTTTCAGCGGTACTATGTTTATTTATATCTGTCTTTTTGATCGCGCTTTATTCCACTTTTAGTTTTGCGATATGATGATAAAGCATTGTTTTTTGCCTTGTTTTTTTATGGTGTTCACTAAAGGGGTTAACTAGTGGGTCAGTTGTATAGGTCAGCCTGTTGCGGACGCAGCGATACCAAATATGTGTGCTTTTATTGTTTTAATTTTTTTTTCATACAAATATTTATTTATGTACACAATATATTTTTTATTATTATTATAATTATTTAACTTTTTTCAACTTTTTTACTTTGTTCCACTATGGGACTATCATTTTGTCTGTATAAACTGTCAACTCTACCCTGACAGAGAAAGTTGCTGATCATGCACTGCGCATGATCAGCAACTTTCCTAGCTCTGTTCACCAGGATGTCATCAGGACATGTCATCGGGTTACCATGGCAACGCCATGGCAACAACCCCTGCTGGCCACAGCCAGAGTTGTGCCTAAGGATGCAGTGTATGTTGTGCTTGCATCACTTCTTGTCTGGACAGGAAGATGCAACTTAACTTCATTTTCTTCCTCCTCCTCCACCTCCTCTGCTGAGCTTCTCAGCTATGTGCCTCTGGCTTCACACCAAGTGGGATCTCCAACCTCATTGTCATCCTCACTGTTCTCCCACTCCTTGCCCTGAGAGTCACCTTCCTCCTCTTCCTGCCCTGACAGCACAGTACTGTGCACGCGCACGTCAGGTATCTAAGTCTCATCAGGATCACCTCCAACCCTGATGAGGGTCTGGATTTTGCTCAGACCCTTCTTCGTAGAGCCCCGGATCCAGCAAGAAAAACTTTGGACATCAGTAAAGATGCTGTCCTCCTCTGGCTTCTGTGAATCTTTGGAGCAGACCTCTGATGCTCATAGAATAGAATGTGTGAACAGCTCTGCAGACTCACCCATCTTACACTTTACAGGAGAGAGAGAGAGGACTCCGCTGACCATAAGAGCTTACACTCTACAGGAGAGAGGACCCCGCTGACCATAAGAGCTTACACTCTACAGGAGAGAGAGGACCCCACTGACCATAAGAGCTTACACTCTACAGGAGAGAGAGGACCCCGCTGACGATAAGAGCTTACAATCTACAGGAGAGAGAGGACTCCGCTGACCATAAGAGCTTACATTCTACAGGAGAGAGAGGACCCCACTGACCATAAGAGCTTACACTCTACAGGAGAGGGAGGACCCCGCTGACCATAAGAGCTTACACTCTACAGGAGAGAGAGGACCCAACTGACCATAAGAGCTTACATTCTACAGGAGAGAGAAGACCCAACTGACCATAAGAGCTTACACTCTACAGGAGAGGGAGGACCCCGCTGACCATAAGAGCTTACACACTACAGGAGAGAGAAGACCCAACTGACCATAAGAGCTTACATTCTACAGGAGAGCGAGTACCCCATTGATCATAAGAGCTTATGAGTCACCGCCTGGGCAGTGGGGTACTCGGTACTGGGTCCGGTCGCACTTAAAAGGGATGACACGGTGGCTGCGTCCCGGTACATGGCCCTGGGCGCTCACTTAAAGGGGAAAGGTCTTTAAAGGGAATTTGGTAATAAAGTCTATGTTCGTGACGCCACCTGTGGTTTTTGGTTAGTAGGGACCGACGCTGCTTAAAGGGGTCCTGTGGGGTGATGTTATGCAGCAAGATGGTGATGCTTCCCACAGGTGAAGCGGGTTCCCCAGGGCTCCCTAAGTGTATGGCACAGATGGTGTGGTGGATGGTATAGTAAAGAACCAGGACACAGGTTTGCAGTCTTTACCTGGTTTACTGACGGTAGCAGTCAGCCTCAGTCCAGGGTACCAGGCACAGGTGTTGCGGTTGTCCGGCCAGCCTGAAGGCAATAGATGAATCCCTTTTCCAGTTGAGATTTGTGAGCCTTTCCTGCTAATGCTGGTGTGCGAGGTCCCTGCTGCCTGAAGCTTGCTGGCAAGGTACCCCTCCTTTCCCCTGTCCTGGGACAGGTATCTGTATGGTGGGCATCTTGAGCCGTTTTACAGGGTCTCTATCATTACCCGGGCCCTTCAGATGCTGCTGCGTCTTCAAGTGTGGTGTGGGCAAATCACATACAATTCTTAGCCCTCCGGTTCTGTCATGCGTCCTGGAGAGCGACATGACCTCGGGCTCCCGGTGTCCAGTTTTTGCGTTCTGGCTCTGAGGGTGCCCGGTCACAGTTCCCCTCTGAGCCCTTTATCTCTCCTCTACTCCTTCCCTCAATGACTCCACCACATTCAACCCCCTGGGTTTGCCTTCCTTCCTGGAGCTGCAGCTCAAAATCCTGGCTGCACGGCTCCCCTGTCTGCTCAGTATCAGACTTCCTCCTCTGTCCACTGTCTTTCACCAACTGCCTAACTCCTCCTCCAGACCAGAACACATAAAGCTGGGGAAGCTCCCCTGAATCTGGGTCCTGAGCTTCCCCTTCTGGCCTGGATTTGGAATGTGTTGTGTGTGGGTGCCTTACCTGGTGAAGGGGATCCACCTTTCCTCTAAGCATGATATTACCCTCCCCGAAAGGAAGGCAATATCACTGTAACAACCGGTCACCTGGGGTGTTACACTTACACTCTACAGGAGAAAGAGGACCCCGCTGACCATAAGATCTTACACTTTACAGGAGAGAGATGACCCCAGTGACCATAAGAGCTTACACTCTACAGGAGAGAGAGAGGACCTCACTGACCATAAGAGTTTACACTCTACAGGAGAGAGAGGACCCCACTGACCATAAGAGCTTACACTCTACAGGAGAGAGAGGACCCAACTGACCACAAGAGCTTACACTCTACAGGAGAGAGGGAACCCCACTGACCATAAGAGCTTACACTCTACAGGAGAGAGAGGACCCCACTGACCATAAGAGCTTACACTCTACAGGAGAGAGAGGACCCCACTGATCATAAGAGCTTACACTCTACAGGAGAGCGAGGACCCCACTGACCATAAGAGCTTACACTCTACATGAGAGAGAGGACCCCACTGACCATAAGAGCTTACACTCTACAGGAGAGAGAGGACCCCACTGACCATAAGTGCTTATACTCTACAGGAGAGAGAGGACCCCACTGACCATAAGAGCTTATACTCTACAGGAGAGAAAGAGAGGACGCCAATGACCATAATAGCTTACACTGTACAGAAGAGAGAAGACCCCACTGACCATAAGAGCTTACACTCTACAGGAAAGAGAGAGGACCCCACTGACCATAAGAGCTTACACTCTACAGGAGAGAGAGAGGACCCCACTAATCATAAGATCTTACACTCTACAGGAGAAAGATGACCCCACTGACCATAAGAGCTTACACTCTACAGGAGAGAGAGGATCCCACTGACCATAAGAGCTTACACTCTACAGGAGAGAGAGGACCCCACTGACCATAAGTGCTTATACTCTACAGGAGAGAGAGGACCCCACTGATCATAAGCGCTTACACTCTACAGGAGAGAGAGGACCTCACTGACCATAAGAGCTTACACTCTACAGGAGAGAGAGGACCCCACTGACCATAAGAGCTTATACTCTACAGGAGAGAGAGGACCCTGCTGACCATATCAGCTTACACTCTACAGGAGAGAGAGGACCCCACTGACCATAAGAGCTTATACTCTACAGGAGAGAGGACCCTGCTGACCATATGAGCTTACACTCTACAGGAGAGAGAGGACCCCACTGATCATAAGCGCTTACACTCTACAGGAGAGAGAGGACCTCACTGACCATAAGAGCTTACACTCTACAGGAGAGAGAGGATCCCACTGAACATAAGAGCTTATACTCTACAGGAGAGAGAGGACCCTGCTGACCATATCAGCTTACACTCTACAGGAGAGAGAGGACCCCACTGACCATAAGAGCTTATACTCTACAGGAGAGAGGACCCTGCTGACCATATGAGCTTACACTCTACAGGAGAGAGAGGACCCCACTGACCATAAGAGCTTACACTCTACAGGAGAGAGAGGACCTCGCTGACCATAAGAGCTTAAACTCTACAGGAGAGAGAGGACCTCACTGACCATAAGAGCTTACACTCTACAGGAGAGAGAGGACCTCGCTGACCATAAGAGCTTACACTCTACAGGAGAAAGAGGATCCCACTGACCATAAGAGCTTACACTCTACAGGAGAGAGAGGATCCCACTGACCATAAGAGCTTATACTCTACAGGAGAGAGAGGATCCCACTGACCATAAGAGCTTATACTCTACAGGAGAGAGAGGATCCCACTGACCATAAGAGCTTACACTCTACAGGAGAGAGAGGATCCCACTGACCATAAGAGCTTACACTCTACAGGAGAGAGAGGATCCCACTGACCATAAGAGCTTACACTCTACACTAGAGAGAGGATCCCACTGACCATAAGAGCTTACACTCTACAGGAGAGAGAGGACCCCACTGACCATAAGAGCTTACACTCTACAGGAGAGAGAGGACCCCACTGACCATAAGAGCTTACACTCTACAGGAGAGAGAGAGGACCTCACTGACCATAAGAGCTTACACTCTACAGGAGAGAGAGAGGACCTCACTGACCATAAGAGCTTACACTCTACAGGAGAGAGAGGACCCCACTGACCATAAGAGCTTATACTCTACAGGAGAGAGGACCCTGCTGTCCATATGAGCTTACACTCTACAGGAGAGAGAGGACCTCACTGACCATAAGAGCTTACACTCTACAGGAGAGAGAGGACCTCGCTGACCATAAGAGCTTACACTCTACAGGAGAGAGAGGACCCCGCTGACCATAAGAGCTTACACTCTACAGGAGAGAGAGAGGACCCCACTGACCATAAGAGCTTACACTCTACAGGAGAGAGAGGACCCCACTGACCATAAGAGCTTACACTCTACAGGAGAGAGAGGACCCCACTGACCATAAGAGCTTACACTCTACAGGAGAGAGTGGACCCCACTGACCATAAGAGCTTACACTCTACAGGAGAGAGAGGACCCCACTGACCATAAGAGCTTACACTCTACAGGAGAGAGAGGACCCCGCTGACCATAAGAGCTTACACTCTACAGGAGAGAGTGGACCCCACTGACCATAAGAGCTTACACTCTACAGGAGAGAGTGGACCCCACTGACCATAAGAGCTTACACTCTACAGGAGAGAGAGGACCCCACTGACCATAAGAGCTTACACTCTACAGGAGAGAGTGGACCCCGCTGACCATAAGAGCTTATACTCTACAAGAGAGAGAGAACACTGCTGACCCCTTTCACACATCAGGTTTTCGCTATCAGGCTAAATCCGGCTTCTTTTGAAAAAAAACGGATCAAGCGAAAGCTGTCCCTGGATCCGTTTTTGTCTCATAGACTTGTATTAGTACCGGATTGCGCCGGATGGCCTCATGTTTCGTCCGTCTTTCGCCGGATCGGACGAAAAGGGGTTTTCCGGCACCTGAAAAAAATGTACAAAGTTACGTTTTTTGAAGACACAAAAGAGCATAGTAGAACCAAAAACACTCAGTTTAAAAAAATCACAGTAATCCGCAAAAAAAATCGGACAGCGCTGTATACGGAGCGTCCAGCTTTTTGCTAGAATGGAAGCCTATGGGATCTATCAAATTTTGGCGCCGGATTCCGTTTTTTTCAACTGCGCATGCTCAGATTTTTTTAGTATCCAATTAGCTGAATCAGCTAGTCAGATCCATCGAAAAAACGGATCCGTCGCATCAGTTTTTCAAAATCTGCGCCGGATCCATTTTTTTCAACATTCGCCAGATTCAGCCTGACGGCGAAAACCTGATGTGTGAAACAGGCCTTAGCCAGTGAGTCTGGAGAGGGAAAATTAATGTGTAGTACAATCTGTGTTCCGCTGGGAGCCACTGATCTGTGATGGCCCCAGTACTGGCCACCACTGTATAAGGAGTGATAATCCTCTAGATGTCATAGCTACAGGGAATTATGGGGAGGCCACACGGTATTGTAAAAAGTCATTCGCTCTCTGGTGCTTCAGCAGTGTGTGAAATAGCGTCCGAGCAAAGTATTTTTTGTGAACCACGAATTGAATCTTAATAATATTATTCAAGATTATTCAAACTAATATTCAAATTAGGCTACGTTCACATTAGCGTTAAGCTAATGTGCGTCGGGTTTGCGTCGGCGACGCATCGGCGACGCATGCGTCATGCGCCCCTATACTTAACATGGGGGACGCATGCGTTTTTGTTTGTTGCGTTGTGCGACGCATGCGTCTTTTTTGCCGCAAGCGTCGGACCAAGAAAACGCAACAAGTTGCATTTTTCCTGCATCCGATTTTCGGCAAAAAACGACGCATACGTCGCAAAACGCAGCGTTTTTGCATGCGTTTTGCTGCGTTTTTGCGTGCGTTGTGCGTTGCGTCGCCGACGCAGTGGCGCACAACGCTAGTGTGAACGTAGCCTTAGAGTGAAACAATAGATATCAGGGCATTTTATTTAAACTCAGTCCTCCATGGATCGATCCGCTCATCTCTAAAATATATATATATATTTCATCCTATACTTACAGTATCTATATCCTATCCGTCTATGATCTCCTATCCATCTCATCTATTCTCATTGTGGACATATCATTTCACGTCTCCTGTAGCTTCTGGTTCTGCAATATTTTCTAATGAAACCATTCACCCGTGACTGAGGAAGGTTGGATATAATCAAAGGTAAGGTATATATTTGCTGACGAAAGTCTAATTAACAAGGCTATATCTGGCCTAAATATAAACCTGACGTTAATAGCACTGACGGTGGAGCTTTGGCTGAACACTTCATTACTTTCCCTTTTTTGCAGGATTTCTACGTTTCCAGTGAATTGAACAAGTCATATCGCCTGAGCTGTTTCACAATGCACATTGATGATAATTTTTTCGATTATATTAATTTAAATGAATTACATCGTTTCCTAATCCTTTATGTAAAATATCAGAAACTACTTTATGTATAACTGTCCCACTACTGTGTTTAAAGAAATGTGAAAATCTTTTTCTTATATCACATTTCTCAGCTGATCTATGATCACATGAAGTTTCAAGCCCAAAATATGGGTCTACATTGCATGACATAATGTCCTCTTCGAATATTATCTGGCGCATTATTATCAGTCTTTATGAAAATCTACACTTGCCAATGGACCTGATTCTGATGGCAAAATTCTGTGGGGCTTATATATACCCCTCTCCAAAGTGGGATATTTGGGGTGGTCCTTGATTTTCTTGGTTATTCGTAGGGACAGGGCTGAAATATCCTTGTTTTGATCTTCCTAATCATGACCAATGACTCCTCTATCTATTATCTATAGCTGTGAACAATTATGTATTTAGTAATCCCATGGAGATTATAGTACAGAAAAATACTATTTTTTTTGTATTTACCAACAGTCCCCATTTTGCTGGATAGTGTTGGGCTCACCTCATGAGGTAGATCCTTCAAGCCCATGACCCGGGTGGGCACAAGGGCCGCGAGCGTCAGGGCAGCAAACAGGTAGGGCACACAGAACATGGATAGCTGAGGGACTGGAGACAGTAAACAGACAAGAAACCATTAGCAGAGGTACTGGAACCCACAGGCAGGAGATGTCCTGGAGACCGCAGACAGGTAGCTAAGATACTGGAAGCGGCAGGCAGAAGATGTCCAGGAGACCGCAGACAGGTAGCTAAGATACTGGAAGCTGCAGGCAGAAGATGTCCTGGAGACCGCAGACAGGTAGCTAAGATACTGGAACCCCCAGGCAGAAGATGTCCTGGAGATCACAGATAGGTAGCTGTGATAATGGAAACCACAGCGAGGCAGGAGACATCCTTGAGACCACAGACAGGTAACTGAGATACTGGAAACCACAGGCAGGCTGGATACATCCTTGAGACCACAGACAGGTAGCTGAGATACTGGAAACCACAAGCAGGCTGGAGACATCCTTGAAACCACAGACAGGTAGCTGAGATACTGGAAACCACAGGCAGGCTGGAGACATCCTTGAGACCACAGATAGGTAGCTGAGATACTGGAAACCACAAGCAGGCTGGAGACATCCTTGAGACCACAGACAGGTAGCTGAGATACTGGAAACCGCAAGCAGGCTGGAGACATCCTTGAAACCACAGACAGGTAGCTGAGATACTGGAAACCACAGGCAGGCTGGAGACATCCTTGCGACCACAGACAGGTAGCTGAGATACTGGAAACCACAGGCAGGCTGGATATATCCTTGAGACCACAGACAGGTAGCTGAGATACTGGAACCCCCAGGCAGAAGATGTCCTGGAGATCACACATAGGTAGCTGTGATAATGGAAATCACAGCGAGGCAGGAGACATCCTTGAGACCACAGACAGGTAGCTGTGATAATGGAAACCACAGCGAGGCAGGAGACATCCTTGAGACCACAGACAGGTAACTGAGATACTGGAAACCACAGGCAGGCTGGATACATCCTTGAGACCACAGACAGGTAGCTGAGATACTGGAAACCACAGGCAGGCTGGAGACATCCTTGAGACCACAGACAGGTAGCTGAGATACTGGAAACCACAAGCAGGCTGGAGACATCCTTGAGACCACAGAAAGGTAGCTGAGCAGGTCGAGGTGCACAGAGAAACTAAGAGTCTTAGGCATACTGAAGTCCTAATGCTAAGATATAGGTGTGTGTCTTGGTGAGCCTTATATATACCCGGCCAGATTATCACATGAGGTCACGCCGAGCCATCTTCAAAGCCCAACATGGAGAACAACAGAGTTTAGCAGACTGGGGTGAGGGAAGTAAAGCACGGATCCAGGACAGGTGTGCAACAGTCATTGAACCAGACAGCAGTGTGGCGATGTGTAATAAAACCACACCCAAAAGGGAACTATAGGGCCAATGATGGCAGTTCCTAGGTGTTCCTGGACATTACGGGGCAGGACTTAATGTTACATATTTTGCAGTAGATCTTTAAGCAGGTAGTTCCATACATTGGGGAATTTCCATCGTTATTTCTAGTTGACTTGCGAAGGTTGTAATTTTTGGGTGATATAAGTTGACACTAGTGACTCCTCTTGTGATCTGTGGCTTTGCCTAGGCTTCCATTAATGAGACTCAGATCTGTTATTTAACATAAAAAAGCCTTTCCAACTACACCATCTTTTATGACCAAAACAATCTAAAAATGTAAAAAAGCAGACAAGATTGTCACAGATACTTGTGCTTCAGGCCAGTACCTGGGGCAGCATACAGCTGGCAGTGTTGCAGGCTCCTGAGAAAATCAAAAACAGCGCTATTTTCATTGACAGACAGTGACAGTTTTTACTTTCTAAATACTGGAAGGTGCAAAGGAGCCATTTGATCCACCAGGATCAGGAGAAGGCTGACACCATCAAAGCTATTGGTAGACACTGCAGGGTGCCTGGGCTGCAGATAAAAGGACATTATCTATATTGCAATATGCAGGCCAATAATTACAGTGGCACTTGAAAGTTTTTGAACCCTTCAACATTCCTCATGTTTCTGCATAAATTGGATTGTGCTCGCATGAAAATTGCTTGCCTCTTGCATGACACTCGACCGAGCTAGTGTGTCTCCGGCCTTACGAGGGCACCGTTACTGGTCGCCTGCTATTTATAAAGGGACAACTACGGTTATACTTTGCTCTGGCTATTCTGACTATCTGGTCTCAGGGGAGCCATAGCCTTTACCTTTTAACCCCACACAGAGCAGCAATACTGAACTACAACACAGGTGTCACAGGTAATGAAAGAGAAGTCAGGCAAGCCAAGATCATACACAGAGATAAGCGCAGTACACAGGGGGAGTCAGAAGAATGGTCGGGGACAAACAAAAAGTCAGAGCCTACCGGGAACGTGGTAACCAAAACGTGAGACGCAAGACAAAGTCAGGATACAAGCCAGAGGTCAGAACAGTCAGAGGCAAAAAGGAACACTAGTATAAGTGAACAGGTCAGGTGCTCAAGTCGTGCAGCATGAACTATAGCTGACACTGGCCCACAGGTTGCAGAGGACTTAAATAGCTCAGCCAGCTTCAAAGTGAGGCAGAGGGGATTAACTCCCACATGACCAGTCCAGAAACAAGACAGCTGAACATAAACTCAGAACTTTTCATGACAACAGGGATGTGGAATCGCACAGGGACCCTGAGCTAAGTCCTTTTAGTAGCCACTGGCTGGTAGTGCAGGCTGACAAGAAGAATGGCCAGGTCAGAAACAAGAAGTACAGAGAGGTTCAAATTCGTCAAGACAGGAGAATTGTCAGTAAGGGAGCTGAAGTCTGAATCAGCTACACCCACTAGAAGCACAAGAGCTAAGACACACAGGAGTTCATCAGACCTAGTATAACTATAAGGCCGGGATCACACATGCGAGAAATACGTCCGAGTCTGGCATGGTAATCCCCGGCCCTGCCGCCTGCACTCTGGAGAGGAGTGTGCGGCCGCATAGCAATACATGGAGCCGCACGCTCCGCTCCTCAGTGTCGGGTGCAGGGCCGGGGATTACCATGCGAGACTCGAACGTATTTCTCGCATGTGTGATCCCGGCTTCACTGGCAGTGAATAGCAGGATTTCAGGAGCTTAAATAGCTTGCAGCCTCGCCCAGGCAAAACAGCAGGGAGTTAACACTAACTAAAGTGAACTCCCAAGTTCACAGCCTGGACCACAAGTCATATTGAACACATCACTATCACCTGGTAACAGAAGCAGAAAAAGGATGACCGACACCGACGCAGATATCACACCCAATGGCTAGTGTGAAAATTACACAATTTTATATTTCAAAAGAGAACCTGTCATCAGATTCATGCTGTGCAAACCACGGTCGGCATGAATCAGACACTGCGTGACTGCAGCCAGTTTTATTTGAAGGTGTTTCGCCCCACTCCAGTTGACTGACAGGTCTCACCCTACGTGTGTAAAGCGCAGCAGTGAAAAACAGCTGTCATCCATTTACCCATAAACAAATATGCAAAGGTCACTGATATTAATAAGCTGTGCATGTGTTACAGAGCTTGAAGAGTGTTGGATACAGCCCTGGGAGACCTCAAAGTGTTACACATGTTTTCAGGGCTTTTGAAGGTTTTGCTGTAATATCAATTTGCGGAAAATCAAACGTTTTGAAAAATTTGCGAAAAATTGCGAATTTGAATTTTTGATTTTTAGAAGATGTGTTCATCTCTAGTTGTATGTGTTCTATGTGTTCATCTATAATACAATTAGGTTCTGTAGAAGGACATAGATCTGGGGATTTATTATGATGGAATATAGGCTGAACTGGATGGACAAATGTCTTTTTTCGGCCTTACTAACTATGTTACTATGTAGCTCTAGTAACTGTATACTGGGGTTGTAGGCACTGTCATGACATAGAGCATCTATTCTAACATAGCCCAATTTAGCATAGGGAGACATTAGGGTTTTTATGAGCACCATAATATGGCTGTGTGTCAGGCTGTGTTTTGGGTACAATATTATATTCCTTGAAAAGAGGGGTCAAATTCAGAAGGTGCCAACCACTATTCCTATAGTGCCAATGATGCCCTGGCCAGACATACTGTACCTCCGCCAACATTTGAGGCTTTACGGCGGCAAACTTGGTCTCTACAAATTTTACACCATTTAGTCAAAGACCCTTTGTGCGCTGCCGCACGATGCAACAACATGGCCGTATATACAACATCCAGTCCAGAGCCGGTCACACCGGAGTACTCTAGAAGGCAAGTTAGACCCTGAAGATGACACATCCTTCAGATCTACTTTCTAGTTTGTCTAAAAGAGGGGGTTCCAGTGGTATGACCCCCAAACCCTGTACGGTTGGGTCATACTATCGGGGAGAGGACATATTTTCAGAAATTGCTGGAATTGAGTTTTAAATGCCCTCCTCACTGAGCCCTTTCACATTATTTGGTCCCCCACCGGTCTCTATTTCAGGGTCCATCAATCAGTTTTTGCCCCAGGGACCGATCAAGTGGTAGAAAGTCACCGTCAGCTGGAAGTAGAAACCAGTAAGGGGCCCGGACTCCTTCAGAATCAGGATTGGTGAGTTTTGGGTTTCTTTTTGGTTCGTTTTTTTTTAAACACATTCCCAACATTTTTTTTAAAAAGTATCACACCCCAGACCATCCCTTTAATAAATCCAAAGTCCCTATAAAGTTCTTTAAAAAAAATCCTCAGATCTTGCGGTATTACTCTTATAAATGATTATGTTAGGCTTCTTTCACACTAGCGTCGGAATCTCCCCGTCGCAATGCGTCGGGGAGAGATTCCGACGCTAGCGTTTGCTGCATTGCACAATGGGTGCAGCGGATGCATTTTTCCGGCGCATCCGCTGCCCCATTGTAAGGTGCGGGGAGGTGGGGGCGGAGTTCCAGCCGCGCATGCGCGGTCGGAAAAAGCGGTCTGTCGGGAGAAAAAAACGTTACATGTAGGGTTTTTTTCTCCCGACGGTCCGCCAAAGCACGATGCATTCGTCGCAAGACGGATGCGAAGTGTGCAAATCCGTCGTCAATAGAAGTGTATGGGGAAAAACGCATCCTGCAAGCACTTTTGCAGGATGCGTTTTTTCTGCAAAACGACGCATTGTCACGGATTTAAAAAAACGCTAGTGTGAAAGTAACCTAAGGAACCCATACAAAAAAAACTTAACGTGTAATGTGTGAGTGGATTTGAATTTTTTTTTTACTTGTCAAAAATATCCACAAATCACCTAAAGAATTGATAGCGCCTCTTTAAAGTCAGGTATTGAATTGAATGTTAAAAAAAAAAGTCTCTTATGTTGAGCATAGAAGGGGAAAAAAAAAAAATCAAACACTTTCTGAATTGGACCCAAATATCCAAGGTTAATTTTCTGAGAAAGCTGCAGTAGCTAGATAAGGCCGTCCCCTGCAAATTAGTTTTGCTTGCCTGGATTACAGCTAAATTTATGCAGCCTTCCTTATCCTTTCAGAAGCGCCTCTGAAGTGTCGTAATTAACTGGCATACATAAAGTGTGCAAATTTTCTGCTTGGTGGCAGCCATTTCTCATTTCATCTAAGTTCTAACCCATATGGAAAGGTGTTTTTTTTTTTTTTTTCTTTTTGAAAAAAAAAAAAAAAATTAAACTTCCCCATATCAAAAAAAAAAAAAAAAAAAAAATCCCCTTCGACACTTTGCTGCCTGCTTCTGAGAAGAGACACATAAAGCGGCTTCCAACATACGTCTGCTTTATTATTTCAAAGGAACATACTGGATTCTGTTAGAGCAATTAGAACCTCCAGTGTTAAAAACACATAAATGAAGAAAAAGACCAAAACCCTCATAGAGCGACTCAACGGAAATTGGATCTTTCATCTTTCTTTTTTTTTTTTTCTTTTTTCTTATCTCAGTCCTTGGCATGTCTGCCAGCACAGGAGGCAGAACAATAAGTGGAGAAACCATCTTTCATGAAGCCGTTTCTTTATAGGGAGAACTTAGTTATGGGCTTGTGATCTCAATTTTTTTTTTTTTTTTTACTTTTTAGATTAAGGCAAATATTTTTTTTTTTTTCGTTTTTGTTTTTTTCCCTTTAATTCTTATTGGAGATGACAGGAGCCAGATCTGTAAATGGGCTGCATTTCAAATAAATGAAAGATAAGAAATGATGAGAGTGAGAGTCGTCTGTTTCAGCTCCAAGTTGGAAAAACTAAAACGAGTTATCTAACATTAAAGGGGCTCTTTTTAAAGGGTTGGATTTTTTTTAACAACTTTATACATGCAATTCTATACTACGGTACTTTCTTCTATTACCAAAAGTTCATCTTCTATCTGTGTGCTTGACAAAGGACAGCATTTGCTGGGTAACAACATCATCTAAGCTGTCTATGAAGGGGGCTGGCTAACAGCTAAGTCGGCCAGCCCCCTTCACAAGTGGCTCTGATAATAGGCCAGAAGAGGAAACTCCCCCCACAGAGATGGAAGTGGAGCTGCTACGACCTAGCGCCGAGGGTGAAATCGGGACATCGCTGGAGCTTTGGTATCAGAAGTACATTAGTAAGCTATATAGACTTTAATC
This sequence comes from Ranitomeya imitator, assembly GCF_032444005.1. NCBI lineage: Eukaryota > Metazoa > Chordata > Amphibia > Anura > Dendrobatidae > Ranitomeya > Ranitomeya imitator. Next base: position 25,185,068 of record NC_091287.1, read on the forward strand.
AAGAACGTCTCTGACCACAAAACATATATATATACTTTTTAAATGGACAACCCCTTTAATTAGGTAGGTCATCAATTGTAGATGAAGAGGGTGTGCTGTGCTCCCTTGTGTGCCGCAGACTCTTCAATCAGCTAATTGTTGGGGATGAATACATTAAAATTGATGATGTATTCAAAAATAATCAATATTAAGCTCATAAAACCCCTTTAAGTAGGCCTCGTTAATCAATGAAGGGGTTAAGTTCACTGACACAAAGTGTCTCTCACTTCTAGCTCAAAGAGTTCATAGTAAGTTGTCCCCCTTCCCTGAACTTCATCTACCCTTATAGGACAATCCATTTAATGGGACGTTCCATCTTTCCCAAACACGGGCGACACAATAGGCAAATGTACACTGCAATTTTTTTTTTAACTTTAGTTTTTATCATATCCAAAAAGTTCTTTCTTTTTTTTTTTTCAAAATAATTCAAATATGTTGCTATTTAGAAACCATCAGCAAGCAGGCTATATTTATTGTACTTAATGTGCTTATGTAAAAAAAATATAATAAATATAAAGACAAAAATGAATTAGAAAATATATAAAATTACTAAAAAAAATAAATAAAGTAAAAACAAATCACTCTGTACAAAGCTGTAATATGCGATAAGGGGCATAACTACAATAGATGCAACGGTTGCAATTGCACCCGAGCCCGAGGGGCCCAAAAAGTCCATTTAGTGTATATGAAAAGACCACTACTACTAAAGGCTTGCAATAATTGGGGGCCCAGATGAAGCTTTTGAATTGGGGCCCATGAGATTCAAGCTACACCACTGCACCCAAGGAGTTTTTCAAGTTCCTCATAGGACTGTATTTGAGGGGAAAAATATGTGACACGCTCCACCAGTTGGTGAGTATACGGAGGTATGGTGACGTATTGCTTCTACAGAAGAATAATTCCATTATACGGCGCCATGCAGAGTATCTCCAATTCTTACAAATGTGGCAGCCATGAAATTGTCAGGAACAGCGCTACCACCATCACCAATTTACCACGAACCATGACACATGTTCCTCGCTCATGACACATGTTCCTCAGTTGTTACCGTACAGGGGGCCTCTGCTTCCCACACACACTCGTCCACTCACCTATTGCAATAGTCTGACAAAGTTTCTCCTCCTAACAACTGTCAGCTACTTATAATTACTCTTTATACACACTCCGTGTCTGCTCTCCATCGGATAACCTGCTTCAATTACCTGTTGTGATCCAATGATCCCAGCTCAGAACAGGGCAAAGTGCGGCCCGCGGGACACATTCTGCCCTCTGTCTGTTCCAGTCCAGCCGGTGGACCGAGACATCAAAGGGGCTGAAAACAGTGGCCCATTGTTATGAATAGGTAATTCAGAACCACAATGGACCTTGAAGTTCAGAGCACACAAAGTGACCTGACAATAACCAAACGTGGGAACTCTGCTGACCGCAATCCCTAATCCTATCACACCACACTAGAGGTAGCCGTGGATTGCGCCTAACGCTCCCTATGCAACTCGGCACAGCCTGAGAAACTAGCTAGACCTGAAGAGAGAAAAATAAGCCTACCTTGCCTCAGAGAAATTCCCCAAAGGAAAAGGCAGCCCCCCACATATAATGACTGTGAGTTAAGATGAAAATACAAACACAGAGATGAAATAGATTTAGCAAAGTGAGGCCCGACTTACTGAATAGACCGAGGATAGGAAAGATAGCTTTGCGGTCAACACAAAAACCTACAAACAACCACGCAGAGGGGCAAAAAGACCCTCCGCACCGACTAACGGTACGGAGGTGCTCCCTCTGCGTCTCAGAGCTTCCAGCAAGCAAAAAAAACCAATATAGCAAGCTGGACAGAAAATAAAGCAAACAAAAGTAACACAAGCAGAACTTAGCTTATGCTGAGCAGACAGGCCACAGGAACGATCCAGGAGGAAGCAAGAACAATACTAGAACATTGACTGGAGGCCAGGATCAAAGCACTAGGTGGAGTTAAATAGAGCAGCACCTAACGACTTAACCTCATTACCTGAGGAAGGAAACTCAGAAGCCGCAGTACCACTCACATCCACCAACGGAAGCCCATAGACAGAATAAGCCGAAGTACCACTTGTGACCACAGGAGGGAGCTCGACCACAGAATTCACAACACCCATGGGCCGCACCGTGACTGCCCATCCGCCCGCTCTGTCTCTGCAGTCACTCTCCATCCACACTTGCTGCATTGGTGGAGGATCCTTCCTCCACCAATCAACGTAACAGCTGACGCGATGACATCATGTACTGTACTGCGGCAAGTCAGTTCACCGGAGACAGGAGCAGAGCGCCGTGGGAATGGAAGAAAGGTGGTGAGTGTGTGGTGTTTTTTTTTTTTTTCATTTATTTATGTGTATGGGATGTTTGGCTGAACATGGGGAGACTATATGGGTCTCATCATGGACATGGGGAGGCTATAAGGGTCTCATCATGGACATAGGGAGGCTATAAGGGTCTCATCATGGACATAGGGAGGCTATAAGGGTCTCATCATGGACATGGAGAGGCTGTAAGGGTCTCATCATGGACATGGGGAGGCTATAAGGATCTCATCATGGACATGGAGAGGCTGTAAGGGTCTCATCATGGACATGGGGAGGCTATAAGGATCTCATCATGGACATGGAGAGGCTGTAAGGGTCTCATCATGGACATGGGGAGGCTGTAAGGATCTCATCATGGACATGGAGAGGCTGTAAGGGTCTCATCATGGACATGGGGAGGCTATAAGTATCTCATCATGGACATGGGGAGGCTATAAGGGTCTCATCATCGACATATGAAGGCTATAGGTGTCTCATCATGGACATTGATAGGCTCTATTTTGGTTCTCATCATGGACATGGGGAGGCTATATGAGGGTCACATCATGGACATGGGGATGCTCAGTCTGCTGCAAATCATCTTTTAACTTCCATCTTTTAACTTCCATCTTTTAAATTACATCTTTTTAATTATGATTTTGAATTAGACTGAATTCTAGAATGCATTTGGCTACTCATCACTACTACAATATTATCATCATCTGCACCATCTAATCGAGCTGTTCTCCTCTTCCCACAGGTATGCACTGACTTTACCCAGCTCTCCCTGGCTTCTGAATGTCTCTGTATACTGCATTGATTTTCCATGGTATGCACTGACTTTACCCAGTTCTCCCTGGCTTCTGAATGTCTCTGTATACTGCATTGATTTTCCATGGTATGCACTGACTTTACCCAGCTCTCCCTGGCTTCTGAATGTCTCTGTATACTGCATTGATTTTCCATGGTATGCACTGACTTTACCCAGCTCTCCCTGGCTTCTGAATGTCTCTGTATACTGCATTGATTTTCCATGGTATGCACTGACTTTACCCAGCTCTCCCTGGCTTCTGAATGTCTCTGTAGATTGCACTGGCTTTTCTATGCTTCCCCTGGATCTGAGTGTCTTGGTGCTGCACATATAATCCTTTTAGTATGCTTTCTTACCTATCAGCTTGTTTTCCATGACCTGTTTTCATGTCTCTCATTGTGTGATCCTGGCATCTCTTTGAGTGGTCAGTCTTACCCCTCCCTCACTTTATGACCTTTGCTTAACTCTCTACATCTGGTCTCCCATACCCAGCCACCTCCTCATTCACACCTGATTGCCCTTAACTGGGGATATATTCACATATAGGAGTCTGCTATAGACTCAGTCTGCTGCAAATCATCTTTTAACTTCCATCTTTTCAATTACATCTTTTTAATTATGATTCTGAATTAGACTGAATTGGACTGGAATTGACTGGAAGGTAACAGAACACCAACCACTACAATGTTTCGGTTTCTTTTCTCTTTCACCCCCATACTACTTTCCTTCTTACAATCTCCTGCAATCCCTCCTCCTAGTAAGGAACTAGTCATTTCTTCCTCCATACTCCCCAGCCATCTCACCTTCTCCTCAGAACTGTTCCTCCACATACAATCCTTTTCATCCAGACACACACGGCCACATCATGTTCTATCCTGCTCCCACCTTCTAATGATCTGTCTGTTACTCCTCATTGCTGGTGACATATCCCCAAATCCCGGCCCTCCCCAATTCATCCCCACACTCGTTTCTAACCCCCTGCCACGATCCTCCGCACGTTTTCCCAACCACGACAACCTCATACCCATTCATCCAGCCCCCACTCCCCAGCTCCCCCTACTTGGAGCACTATGGAACGCACGCTCCATCTGCAACAAACTGCCATTTATCCATGACCTCTTCATCACCAACAAACTCTCCTTCCTCGGCCTCACTGAAACCTGGCTCACCCCCTCTGACTCGGCCTCTCCAGCTGCGCTCTCCTATGGCGGATTCCACCTCTCTCACACCCCTCGCCCCAGCAACAAACGATGTGGAGGAGTTGGCTTGCTTCTGTCCGACACCTGCTCCTTCACTCCAATCCCGCTACCACCCTCCGCTACTCTTCCCTCGTTTGAGGTGCACTCTGTCCGCATCTATTCCCCCTCCAACCTCCAGCTGGCTGTCATCTACCGCCCCCAGAACTAGCCATCTCCACCTTTCTCGACCACTTCACCACCTGGCTACTTCATTTCCTCTCTGTTGACATCCCCACTATCATCATGGGTGATTTCAATGTCCCCATTGACACTTTCACCTCAGCTACCTCTAAACTTTTATCACTGACTGCCTCCTTTGGCCTCACTCAATGGTCCTCTGAGGCCACTCACAAAGATGGCCACACGCTGGACCTCATCTTCACCCGCCTCTGCTCCCTTACTAACCTCACTAACACACCCCTCCCCCTGTCTGACCACAACCTACTGACATTCTCGTCCCTCTCCTCTCCTAGTGTGCAACCCCCACTCCACAAACTCACTCACCCTCGCAGAAATCTCAAACATCTCAACTTACAATCACTCTCTGAGTCCCTTCTCCCTCTCACAGACATAGCTTCCCTTCATGACACAGATGCTGCTGCCACTTTTTATAACACCACAATAACAACAACACTCGATTCGGCCGCCCCACTCATGCATAGTAAAACTCGTACAATTAACAGGCAGCCCTGGCTGACCAGCCTGACCAAAGAATTGAGACGGGCTTCCAGGATTGCTGAGCGGAGATGGAAGCGATCCCACTCTGCCGACCACTTCACTGCATACAAGCAGTCCCTCGCCAGCTTCAAGTCTGCGCTCACTGCCGCAAAACAAACTTACTTCTCATCTCTCATATCCTCCCTGTCTCACAACCCTAAACAGCTTTTCAACACTTTCAATTCTCTACTCCGTCCCCCCGCACCTCCTCCCTCCCCCCTCATTTCTGCTGATGACTTCGCCTCTTTCTTTAAACAGAAGATCGATACGATCAGAGAAAGCTTTGGCCCACAGCGCCCACTGCCCCTCTTAGCTGCTCAACCCTGCTCCTCCAAAACCAGCTTCTCCACCATGACAGAAGATCAGCTCTCCACCCTCCTGTCAAGATCACACCTCACCACCTGCACGCTTGACCCGCTCCCATCCCACCTCATCCCTAACCTTTCCACGGTCTTCATCCCAACCCTAACGCACCTCTTCAACCTCTCACTCACAACAGGTGTCTTTCCCTCATCCTTCAAGCATGCCAAGATCACACCCATCCTCAAAAAGCCCTCCCTCGACCCATCCTCTGTGTCTAGCTATCGCCCAATATCTCTTCTCCCTTATGCCTCCAAATTGCTGGAGCAACACGTCCATCTTGAACTGTCCTCCCACTTCTCCTCCTGCTCCCTCTTTGATCGGTTACAATCAGGCTTCCATTCCCATCACTCAACTGAAACTGCCCTAACTAAGTCACCAATGACCTACTAACTGCCAGGAGCAAGCGACACTACTCTGTCCTCCTTCTCCTGGACTTGTCTTCTGCCTTTGACACTGTTGACCACTCCCTTTTGCTACAAATCCTCTCATCCCTTGGCATCACAGACTTGGCCCTTTCCTGGATCTCGTCATATCTAACAGACCGAACATTCAGTGTCTCCCTCCCCCACACCACCTCCTCACTTCGCCCCTTGTCAGTCGGTGTTCCTCAAGGCTCTGTTCTAGGACCCCTACTCTTCTCCATCTACACTTTCGGCCTGGGACAGCTCATAGAATCCCACGGTATGCAGTACCATCTCTACGCTGACCACACGCAGATCTACCTCTCCGGACCTGACCTCTCCTCCTTGCTTACCAAAATCCCGCACTGTCTGTCTGCCATTTCAGCCTTCTTTTCTGCTCGCTTTCTACAACTGAACATGGACAAAACAGAATTCATCATCTTTCCCCCATCTCACTCTACCCCTCCACCAGACCTATCCATCAATGTCAATGGCTGCTCACTATCCCCAGTCCCACTCGCCCGGTGCCTCGGGGTGATCCTCGACTCTGCCCTCTCTTTCAAGCCACATATCCAAGCCCTTGCCTCCTCCTGTCGTCTCAAACTCAAAAATATTTCCCGGATCCATGCTTTCCTTGACCGCAACACTGCAAAAACAATAGTGCATGCCCTTATCATCTCCCGCCTCGACTACTGCAACCTCCTACTCTTTGGACTCCCCTCTAGCACTCTGGCACCACTCCAATCCATCCTACACTCTGCTGCCCGACTAATCCACCTGTCCCCCCGCTATTCCCCAACCTCTCCCCTGTGTCAAGCCCTTCACTGGCTTCCTATCGCCCAGAGACTCCAGTTCAAAACCCTCACACTGACATACAAAGCCATCCACAACCTGTCTCCTCCATACATCTGTGACATGGTCTCCCGGTACCTACCTACACGCGACCTCCGATCCTCCCAAGACCTCCTTCTCTACTCCCCTCTCATCTCTTCTTCCCATAACCGCATCCAAGACTTCTCCCGTGCTTCCCCCATACTCTGGAACTCTCTACCCCAACACATCAGACTTGCGCCTACCATAGAAACCTTCAAAAAGAACCTGAAGACTCATCTCTTCCGACAAGCCTACAGCCTGCAGTGATCCTCAACCTACTGAACAGCCGCACAGCCAGCTCTTCCCTCTCCTAGTGTATCCTCACCCACCCCCTGCAGACTGTGAGCCCTCGCGGGCAGGGTCCTCCCTCCTTATGTACTCGTGTGCCTTGTTATCTGCTCATGTTTAATGTATTTGTCTATATTTGCCCCGTATTCACATGTAAAGCGCCATGGAATAAATGGCGCTATAAAAATGTATAATAATAATAATAATAATAATAATAATAATGCTATATGGGGGTCTCATCATGGACATGGGGATGCTATATGGAGGTTTTATCATGGACATTGATAGGCTCTATTTTGGTTCTCATCATGGACAGGGGAGGCTATATGGGGGTTTCATCATGGACATGGGAAGGCTATATGGGGGTCTCATCATGGATATAGAAGGCTATGGGGGTCTTATGGACATGGGGAGGCTATATGTGGGTCTCAACATGGCCATGGGGAGGCTGTGCGGGCCACAGATGCTGTCCATAAGAAGGCTGTGCGGGCCACAGATGCTGTCCATAAGGAGGCTGTGCAGGTCTCAGATGCTGGCCATGGGGAGGCTGTGCGGGTCTCAGATGCTTGCCATGGGGAGGTTGTGTGGGCCTCAGATGCTGTCCATAAGGAGGCTGTGCATGTCTCAGATGCTGGCCATGGGGAGGCTGTGCGGGCCTCAGATGCTGGCCATGGGGAGGCTGTGCGGGTCTCAGATACTGGCCATGGGGAGGATGTGCAGGTCTCAGATGCTGGCCATGGGGAGGCTGTGCAGGTCTCAGATGCTGGCCATGGGGAGGCTGTGCGGGTCTCAGATGCTGGCCATGGAGAGGCTGTGCAAGATTCAGATGCTGGCTATGGAGAGGCTGGGTGAGCCTCAGATGCTGGCCAGGGGGAGGCTGTGCAGGTCTCAGATGCTGGCCATGGGGAGGTTGTGTGGGTCTCAGATGCTGGCTATGGGGAGGCTGTGCAGGCCTCAGATGCTGGCCATGGGGAGGCTGTGCAGGCCTCATATAGTGGCCATGGGGAGGCTGTGTGGGCCTCATACAGTGGCCATGGGGAGGCTGTGCGGGCCTCATATAGTGGCCATGGGGAGGCTGTGCGGGCCTCATACAGTGGCCATGGGGAGGCTGTGCGGGCCTCATATAGTGGCCATGGGGAGGCTGTGTTGGCCTCATGAGATATATTAAAGGGACTGTATTCGGGTTCAAAAACTATATAGGGGGAAGTCAGCATACTTAATTCTGCTCAATTGTCACGCCATAAACGGTGATAAAGGGGCAGGACGGCGTACTGGGACCCGCACCTGTCCCTACCGCTTAAATGGGGCCCTGGCTTTCCCTTATCTCGGGGGTACCTATGATGGTTAGGAGGCCCGTGCCGCCAGCATATCCCTGTCTCCTGTGCAGGCCCTATCAGGGGTCCCCTCTCCCCCCAAAGGAGGTGGACTGCACCAGTGTAATAATACAACAAATAACAGGGTATACAGACAAGGTAACTAAAAGTCTCAAACTCAGCAAATGCTCACACAACCACAGAGGAAACACAGAGAAGGGAAGAGAAGGAATAAACTTAGGAAGAAAAACAGGTTTAACATGCAAACAAAACAGCAGACACCAATCTCTGTAAATAAACCTCCAACACAAACACTACGCTCCTTCAACCTCCAAGCCAGGCAGTAGAACTGATCACTGACACTAGCTGAAGTCAGGACTGGGTCTATATAGAGGATCAGATTACAAAATCCACTTCAGCTGAGAGAGACCCAGCTCTCAGCAACTCAGCAATAAGGTTAACTCCTGCACTGCTGGCACAAAGCAGCCAGGTCAGAATACAGGTGAAGAGCTTCTGTTCACTGTGTGTGAACGAGGCCCAGAGCGCTGCGGTTCTCTGGAACCTCTCTGTCGCGGTAGCCCCGTGACATCAATATTAAGTGATATAATTAATATCAATATTAATATTACAATTATAATTAATATGTTGATATTAATATTGTGCCTAATTAATTTGAGCCTATTGGTTTGGTCCTCCACAACAGTCACGGTCTCTCATGCGGCCCCTTGGGAAAATGAATTGCCCACCCGTGCCCCAGCCTATAGCTCGATTTATAACACATGACTTTCCATAAAACATTGTGACCAAGCTTTCTCACTGTTTTTGTACTTTAGGCACACTCTGCTAGTACTGTAGCGCCTACAGGTGCCAAGTTGCTGGCTGCTACATTGGTATGAAGAGATACAATCCCCCAGTCAATACCTTCAACAGGGAACACAAGGGGACAACCCAGGACTCGTACTGATTGAATTTTGATATTTTTCTGGTCTTTCAATAATTTTGTATTCCTTCCCAGCACAGTGATGAAACTCCAAGTACTTGTGGATTGACATGCAGCCCCATCCGCTGCCAACACTGGAAATTTGTCATTTGGAAAGATTATTTTTTCTCAATCCAGGATTCTGATGCCTCCAAAATAACAGGATTACTGGCAGCGGACTCCAATTGTTTTACTGAAATTGGCATCTTAACATTGGATGTCAAAAGGATGTCACAATTTTGCTTTTCAGAGATGAGAGTCCTTAGAGTTTTCAGTAGAGAATTGATGTATCAGCACAGTGGTGTCTACCGGAGATAAAATTAATTCAGTTCCAACAGTTTCACCTTAAAATTAATATTTACTCTTCTTTTTTATTGATCTAATGTTTTGCTTTTTCCTTTTAAAATCCAGAAAATTGTAAGTTACGTGATAACCATTAATTTGCTTGCATAAACCACTGCCATTTTATTAATCTTCCATAGTTCCCCATTTTTATTGCAATATTGAGAATTCCTTCTCATTCTAAGCGGATAGTACTAGCAGATTAATACATCTTTTACAGCTTTTAAAGGGAATCTGACACCATAATTAGGCTGCGAGAGGATGGATGTCTTTACGCACCAGTACTCACACAAGGTGATTTTATCAGACAGCTTGACTCGACTGCAGAGGCGTGTATGAAGATTCCAGAAGAAGGTTCATTTTCCAATGGAACTTTTGCATCATGCACAATGGCCGTAGCTGCACTAGCAGTTGGTAAAATGACAATTCTGAACCAGAGATGAATCTCAGACAAATATGGCTGACACACACTGGAAGAAGGGAGGGGTCAGTAATATCAGAGCTGGCTACAGGGAGAGAGACAGGACAAACTTCTGAAAGGCAAACCTCTTTCCATAGCAATGTAATAGGAACAATACAACGATAACACAATACTGTGTGATTCCAGAGTTGTGAGGAATGATACTGTTACCAGGTATTTGCAACTTAGTCTGAAAGCAGCGATGTGTCACTTATTGGGCTGCTTTCTGTAGTTTCGATAAAATTTCTAACCCGTCCCCCACCACTAATTGGCAGCTTTCTGCCTATGCACATTGTAAACAGAAAGCTGCCAATCAGTGGTGTGGGCGGGGTTATACAGAGCTCAGTATTCAGAGCTCTGATAGATCTGCAGCAAGCAGTCCTGCAAGTAATGAATCACTGGAATTATGGTCTCTGTCCCTACATTATGCTGATCTCAGATGGAAGAGCAAAAACCTAGTGACAGTTTTACGCAACAGTGAATGTGTTATCAGAAAATTACTATTGTTTCAATTTTTTTTTGTGTTAAATGTACTTTTGAAAATTTTTTGCCAATGTTTTTTTTCCCATTTCTCAATCTTTATTAAAAATTAAAATAGGATTACTACTGAAGATTTTCTAGACTCTAACTTCCTGTTGTTTCAAGAAACAACAAATGTACATTGCGAGAGGAACGAAGAGCCTCAGAACCTAAGTTTTTTATTCAGGCATCTAATGAGCCTGTGTAAAATTCATTTTAAAGGGAGGAGGAGTAGAGGTAGCTGTGACGTAAGTGATTGTGATTCATGGATCCTGTGTTATTAGCTGTGTATAAAGATGTTATCAGTAATTTTACAATAGGTGGAGGAGGTGAGCTGTGACACCACTTATTGTAAATGGTGGATCCTGTGTTATCTACTGTATATAGAGGTGTTATCAGTCATTGTACAGGAGGAGGAGGTGAGCTGTGACATCACCTATTGTGAATGGTGGATCCTATGTTATCTACTGTATGTAGAGGTGTTATCAGTCATTGTACAGGAGGACGACGAGGTGAGCTGTGACATCACCTATTGTGAATACTGGATCCTGTGTTATCTACTGTATGTAGAGGTGTTATCAGTCATTGTACAGGAGGAGGAGGTGAGCTGTGACATCACCTATAGTGAATGGTGGATCCTGTCTTATCTACTGTATATAGAGGTGTTATCAGTCATTGTACAGGAGGGGGAGGTGAGCTGTGATATCACCTATTGTGAATGGTGGATCCTGTGTTATCTACTGTATATAGAGGTGTTATCAGTCATTGTACAGGAGGAGGAGGTGAGCTGTAACATCACCTATTGTGAATGGTGGATCCTGTGTTATCTACTGTATATAGAGGTGTTATTAGTCATTGTACAGGAGGAGGAGGTGAGCTGTGACATCACCTATTATGAATGGTGGATCCTGTGTTATCTGCTGTATATAGAGGTGTTATCAGTCATTGTACAGGAGGAGGAGGTGAGCTGTGACATCACCTGTTGTGAATGGTGGATCCTGTGTTATCTGCTGTATATAGAGGTGTTATCAGTCATTGTACAGGAGGAGGAGGTGAGCTGTGATATCACCTATTGTGAATGGTGGATCCTGTGTTATCTACTGTATATAGAGGTGAAATTTTCTATAAGAGGCTGTATAATTAAAAGGAAGCACAGGTCTCATTAATAGTATGAGGAGGCACAGAGGGGTCAATATTATTGATTTGGATACAGAGGGACATTATTACTGTCTAGGGCACTAGTTATAGCATTATATGATTTGTGTAGAGGTGGGAGAATGTGAGTAGGGGGCTGGAAAAGTAGTAAGCCAAAGATGTCTGTGTGCTACATTCTGCAGAGATGAGCCATGGAGGGAAGAAGTCATAGCGGTCTGGGTATAATGGAAAAGAAAAGGGAAATGACTACAATCAGCAAGAATGTCACTGGTGATTATCTGTACAGTACACACATACAGTCTGTGGTCTGCAGACACCGGTGTCAACTGACATCACCATTAGGCTACTTTCACACTTCAGGTTTTCGCTGTCTGGCTGAATCCGGCTACTTTTTAAAAAAATGGATCCGTTGCAAATTGTGAAAATCTCATGTAACGGATCCGTTTTTTTCCAGATCCGAATAGCTGATATCCGGACACCATCTGGTCCGGGGAGGAGAGAGAGAGCAAGAGAGAGAGACTCCAGAACAGAAAATGCTGCTACAGAGCATGCTCAATTGAAAAAAACCTTGAATCCGTTGCCGGATTCATCATTTCACGGATCCGGCACCATAGACTTTCATTATAGCAAACTCCAGACGCCGTCGGAGTCGTCGCTGTCCGTTTTTTAGCCGGACAAAAAAAAGTTACTATGTCCGTTTTCTCCGGCCGCCGGAAAACACATTTTCGACGGATCTGGTCAGGCCATCCGTCACAATCTGGCGCTAATACAAGTCTATGAGAAAAAAACGGATCTGGCGGCAACTTTTGCCAGATCCGTTTTTTTCAAAATTCTCCGGATTAAGCCCGATGGCAAAAACCTGATGTGTTAAAGTAGCCTTACATAGTTACTGTATGGTGGTAATATTTGGTTATGGTCTGGCGGTATTATTGGTCTGTTATATTGCAATATTGATGGTGATATTGATCATGGCACAGTTGTGTTTGGTAAAGATCAGTATGGAGGCATTATTGCTCAAATATTTAGTGGTATTATGTGGTCATAATGAGGCGGGATTACTTTATCTTTTATAGCGGTATCATTATTAATACCGGTCTTGCATGAAATTTTGAATTTCTCCAATGTCATGCGGGGTCACATTTGTAATAGAATAAATAAATAAGGCAGCACACTGCGGCACTAAAACATGCAAACATGAAACAAGTTGGTGACTATAGGTTCAGCACCTGTTCACACTTAGTCTATCCCATCTTACCCGCTATCTCTCAGATAACTCTCTTCTCGACCCTCTTCAGTCTGGCTTCCGCTCTTTACACTCTACTGAAACTGCCCTCATTAAAGTCTCTAATGACCTACTAACAGCTAAATCTAATGGTCACTACTCTATGCTAATTCTCTTGGATCTCTCCGCAGCATTCGACACTGTGGATCATCAGCTCCTCCTCACTATGCTCCGCTCCATCGGCCTCAAGGACACCGTTCTCTCCTGGTTCTCCTCCTATCTCTCTGACCGATCCTTCACTGTATGTTTTGCTGGTTCCTCCTCCTCTCACCTTCCCCTTACTGTTGGGGTTCCTCAAGGATCAGTCCTAGGTCCCCTCCTCTTCTCGTTGTATACTGCCCCTATTGGACAAACAATCAGTAGATTTGGTTTCCAGTACCATCTCTATGCTGACGACACCCAATTATACACCTCTTCTCCTGTTATCACGCCGACCTTTTTAGTAAACACCAGTGATTGTCTTACCGCTGTCTCTAACATCATGTCCTCCCTCTATCTGAAACTGAACCTGTCAAAAACTGAACTCCTCATGTTCTCTCCCTCTACTAACCTACCTTTGCCTGACATTGCCATCTCTGTGTGTGTTTTTCCACCATTTCTCCCCAGCAACATGCTGGCTGCCTTGGGGTCATCCTTGATTCTGACCTTTCATTCACCCCCTACATCCGATCACTGGCTCGCTCTTCTTACCTGCATCTCAAAAACATTTCTAGAATTCGCCCTTTTCTTACTTTCGATTCTGCAAAAACTCTGACTGTTTCACTTATTCATTCTCGTCTGGACTATTGTAACTCTCTACTAATCGGCCTCCCTCTTACCAAACTTTCCCCGCTCCAATCTGTCCTGAATGCTGCTGCCAGGATCATATTCCTCACCAACCGTTACACCGATGCCTCTACCTTGTGCCAGTCATTACACTGGCTACCCATCCACTCCAGAATCCAGTACAAAACTACTACCCTCATCCACAAAGCACTCCATGGCTCAGCACCACCCTACATCTCCTCTCTGGTCTCTGTCTACCACCCTACCCGTGCCCTCCGCTCCGCTAATGACCTCAGGTTAGCATCCTCAGTAATCAGAACCTCCCACTCCCGTCTCCAAGACTTTACACGTGCTGCGCCAATTCTTTGGAATGCACTACCCAGGTTAATACGATTAATCCCTAATCCACACAGTTTTAAGCGTGCCCTAAAAACTCATTTGTTCAGACTGGCCTACCGCCTCAACGCATTAACCTAACTATCCCTGTGTGGCCCATTCAGAAAAAAAAACAAAAAACAAAACTATAATCAGGTTCCTCGCATCATGTTCTCATACACTTTATGCAGTTAATAGCCCTCCGTGTCTGTACTGCTACATACTTAGGCAGTTAACTGGTTCATGCAGCTTTACATGAACACCCGAGCCTTACACTATGGCTCGTCCGAATAACTAAAGCAATTGTTATCATCCACCTCTCGTGTCTCCCCTTTTCCTCATAGTTTGTAGCTTGCGAGCAGCAGGGCCCTCATTCCTCCTGGTATCTGTTTTGAACTGTATTTCTGTTATGCTGTAATGTCTATTGTCTGTACAAGTCCCCTCTATAATTTGCAAAGCGCTGCGGAATATGTTGGCGCTATATAAATAAAATTATTATTATTATTATTATGTTTGGATGTGACGGTCAGTTTTTTGACATTTGTAATAGAGACCCCCACCTGGGTAATTGTGAAGAAACCGGATTATATCTTAATTACCTAGCCTGTAAGGCTGGGTTCACATCGTGTTGAACCCGCCTGTCTAACGGACTACGTTACACGGACATAACGTGGTGTAAATGTAGACCGTTAATGCCGCCATTGAATTCAATGTCAGACGCATCGCTAGCGCACGCCCACAATGGGCGTGCGCTACCGATGTGCCGTCATTGAGTGATGGACCCCGAGATGCGGGCTGCAGTGTTTCCGGGTCCGTCACCACTAGCGCAGATAGAGCTAGCAGATGCTCTATCTGCGCTAGCGTGCTGCCATACCGGCACTTGCGTTTACAGCAGCCCGTTACCGTATGTGTTGAACGGGCTGCTGTAAACGCAATGTGAACCCAGCCTAATCGTGACTTGTAAGCTGATATTTTATATATAACATAGTGTGCGCTTATCTTTCTTGACTAGTGATGTTTGCTGATATGCTAATTATACATTGTATTATGGAGCCAGTTTGCTGACTTCACAGAGAGGGAAAAACTATGGAAATAGATTAAATAATCAAGTAATGCTACTTCATCTCATCACCATTGTTCCCTTTATCTTGATGCTGGACTGAAAGACACTGGGTAATCTAAAAATATGTCACATGCCTCTGTATAAAGAGACTCAGGGACAGAGAGATGGGGAGAGACAGCCAGAGATTCTGCCAAGACATATACATCCAAAAGACCAGAGACAGGACAGCAGCCAATATCAGGGCACCATCACGAGGGACACGGATCTATCATTCTACAGGAAACAACCTAGGGGTTTTTGGCTCTGGTTGGAAGGACACAGATCTGTTCCATTGACCATCGCTGGACCATGGATACATTTGGAGACAGCCAGGATTGGGACCCGCTTATCGCCTGGCTCCATGGAGATGTTCGGATAAGCCAGGTTGTGATTCTCGTGTCAGCTGACCTTTTGCCTTGGATGGACTCAATGGACTGTCATCTTCCTGCGCTTGTCGTTACCTCCTCAATGTGTCTGTACCACAGGTGGGGTAGCTGACCCTGGGAGCTCTGACATAACATCTGTCTTTATCCTGGCTGGTCAGCGGAAGGGTGAGACTCTGTAATATGCACCAGCTTGGGGAATTTTGCTGGGACTGTTCTATGTGTTATCTGCCTTTTTTTTGGTTCAATAAAGTATTGCTACACTGTTTTACTCTCATCCTCTGTTGTCTGAGTAGCGTTTGCCCACATTAAAGGGAGAGCGGGCATTCGGCGGAACGATCCCTCGTCTATACGATTCTGGCTAGCCTGGGACCTGGACGCTCACCGATCCCCGTGTCTCGATAGTAATGGATTCCATTGATCTCTATGGAAAATGGCTAAAAAGGTGTGGCCAACTCTTGCATTGCCAGCAATCTCTCCTTATCACTTATGCCGAATAGTTAACCCCATCTATGGGACTCATAAAGAACTTTAAAATGGGGAGGTAAAAAAATTCCGCCAAGTTTTCAAAAATTATGTGCCTAATTTAGGCTAGGTTCACATTAGCGTTTCTGTGCACAACGTTTCATCTGCATGTGCAAACGCTTGCCAAAACGCATGCCAAAGCATGCGTACGCCTGCACATAATCTTGCGCATGACGCAAACAAAAACGCTGTGTGTGCATGCGTTTAATGCATTTTGGCATGTGCTTGCGTTTTTTATGCACATGGTGGAGGCGGTGTCATCATTTTCCGGACATGCGCAGTCTAAAGTACGCATGCGTATCGAACGCATGTGTACGTATGTCCTTGCGTATCAATGTGTTTCCATAGACAGTAATACGTTTTTTTACGCAATCATCCCCATGCGGACGATTGAGCAATACTTGGCACCTCAAAAATGCAACATGTTGCGTTCGCAGGACAACGCCGCACATAGCGAAACGACGCATGCGTACGCATCGGCATGCGAACGCATGCGAAAACATGTCCCTGTGTACACAATGTTAAAGATATGTACGCATGGCGCATGCAGATGTATGCGGATCATACGCTGCACACAGACACGCTAATGTGAACCGGGCCAAAGAATATAAAAAAAAATACCCTGATTCTTGACTGGATGCCAACATCCAGCGTATAACATAAATGCCCCCCTTTGCTCTGATCTGTGAAATTTAGTTGTGTAAAAGTTTTAATCTTTTCAGTTTCAACATTTTTATCGTGCAATAAATCTTGCGTAGTTTTACAATTTGAGGAAACCCTTGACTTCATTAGTGATAATCTGAATAACCTTTAAATTTGCATTGCTTTTCGTATTGTTAAGCTGTTTTCCCATCCCTGAGAATGAAATGTTCATAAAGTAAATGTCAGAAAGAAAATTAATATGTTTAGAAATTAAAAAGTGCTGACATTGAGGAGGTATGGCTGCTCAATAAAAACCCGACATAACTTTTTATAGGACTGAGCGGAGGGAGATGTTTCATGCGGCCAAATTTTAAAATAGATCTAGATGATTTAGAAATTGTATCCATGGCGCTAAATATATGGCTGGGGATAAAAATATAGATATTTTTGGGTTAAGCAGGTGAGATTTTAAAGGGGTTGTCCCCAGACAGAAGTATAATTTTTTCAGTTAGATATTAAAAATTAACAATATTTTCCCTTTGCATGACATTAAAATAATGATAGAGTGAAGAGTTATAAGCTTATGACATTTTTTTGTTGGAAGTTATCACTTTTATTTGCATAGTATGCCGCCACCTGGTGTTCACCATGTATAGCAGTGTGCACATCCACCTGCTGGGCTGAACGCTCTTGGTCATACTTGCTCAGTCACAGTGATCACAGCCAGTTCTCTGCACAGGGACCTGTTCACTGCACATCAGACAATTGAAATACAAACACACTTCCGAAAAGTTTTTGGAGACATTCATTTTGAGAATGATGGCAGCAACACATCTCCAAAAATTGCTGTAGGGTCAACAAAAGGCTGGAAAAGTAAATGGCACTAATGAAAAACAGCTGGAGGGTCAATTTTCAACAAAAGTCACATGATTATACATATATAAAAAGAACATATTAGAGAGGCAGAGTCTCTCAGTAGCAAAGATGGTCAGAGGTCACCAATCTGTGAACAACTGCGTCTAAAAATTGTGGAACAGTTTCAGAAAAAATGTCAATGTCAAACTGCAAATACTTTGAATATTCCACCATCTTTAGTAAATAATATGATGAAAAGATTCAGAGATTCTAGAGAAATCCATGTGAACAGTTACAAGATCGACAGTCAATATTAGATTATATCTGGGCCCTCAGGTGGCATTGCATTAAATACAGGCATGATTTCGTCATGCAAATCACCGTTGGGGCTCAGGAAAACTACCAGAATTTATTGTTGGTGAACACAGTTCTCAGTGCAATAAACAAATGCAAAATAAAGCTCGATGATGTAGAGAAGAGGCCATGTATCCGCACGATCCAGAAACGTTGGCATCTTCTCTGGGCCAAAGCTCATTTACAGAGGTGTAAGAAGATGGAAGTTTTGCCTATGTTTCCCTTTGAAGATGTGTATTAATGGGATGAGATGTCAGGAAGTCAGATAGGGCCCAGCATGCGGTAGGAGCAGACCTATGGACTGACTAGCTAGTAGAACCACATGAAGTGGGTGTCCCTGAGGTGGGAGGAGACAGAAGCAACAGATAGCGAGATCCAGAGTAGAGACGAGGAAAAGCGACAGGGGAAGTGAACCATTAATCAGAGACGGAATCTGATGCGGGAGGACTAGCGGGACGGTCCAGAGTTCACAAGTCAAACAGGAAATGGGAAGCATTAGAGCAGGGAACACGTGACGAAGAGATTGCTCTAGGTACAGTTTGCTTTTAATGTGGTCTTTCTTTTTATACTCTTAATACATTCAGGAGGCCATAATGGCACAACATGAATAAAATAAGTAGAGTAGGACTGCCCCATTATGAGAATGTCGTGAAGTGGCGGGGTAGCTCAAAGAATTGATCAATTGTTTGCTAAATGTCTCATATTTGAAATACAGTTAGAATGTATTATGTGCATGTGCACTTCAGTTATTGCGTTCTGACCATAAGCAGTGCTGGCTTCTCCCCTTTTTTTTATTAGAGCAGGGAACACGAGACGAAGTGATTGCCCCAGGCAGTAGTTTCAAGTTGTTAGCAAGCAAAGAAACTAAGTAAAGGCCATATTGGCAAAGTAGCTCCCCTAAGGCAAAAAAGGATGTGGAAATACAGGACTCTCACTTAGGCTAAGTTCACACTTGCATGTGGCTGGACTGCGTACTTCCTCCCTTAAGCTCTGCCTAAGATCCGCCTACTTCCGCAGGCATCCTGCGTACCTATCTTTAACATTGGGTACGCAGGGACATGCGTTGTATGCAGATGTATCCGCATGCATCGTTTTGACGTGCCCTCCGACCGCATGGGAATGCTTTAAGGGAGGAATAATGCAGCCATACGCAGACCAGCCACACGCAAGTGTGAAACCAGCCTTACTGAACTGGACCTCCATTTTCATGCAGTGTGCTGGAGCATGAAACACGAGTACACCGCCCACAGCTACTGCCCCCCACCGTGCTATAGAGGCAAAATGGAAAACTGTTCTGTGGTTTGCGGAATCAAAAGTTGAAATTCTTTATGGAAACCATGGATGCTGTGTCCTGTGTACTCAAGAAGAGAGGGACCAAAGATCTTGTTATCAGCACACAGTTCCTGTATCTCTGATGGTTGGGACTGCATTAGTCCCTATGGCAGAGACAGTTTACACATGAAAGGCACCACCAGTGCTGAGCATTATTCTCCCATCCCATTTCAGGGAAGACCTTGCATATTTCCTCAAGACAATGGTAACCACATACCGCCTCCATCACAAGCAGTAACTGTGAAAAGTGGACTATAGTTTATAGCCCAGGGCTAATATAATAATAATAATCTTTATTTATATAGCGCCAACATATTCCGCAGCGCTTTACAGTTTCAAACACAACAGTCATAAGTAACAACATTAACAATACAATAATTAAAGCACAATAAGCCGCCCCTGCTCGTGAGAGCTTACAATCTACAATGAGGTGGGGGAGATACAAAGTACAGGTGTGTATTTACAATGATGTATTTACAATGGTGGTCCAGCCATCTTCAGGGGGTGGGGGATAGATGGAGATAGTGAATGGGCTACAAAACACACACAAACATAGAATGACTTTGATTAGTTAACATGGTAGGCCGCTCTGAACAAATGTGTTTTGAGCAAGCGCCATAAACTATGCAAATTGTGGATGGTCCTAATATCTTGGGGTAGAGCATTCCAGAGGATTGGCGCAGCACGGGAGAAGTCTTGGAGTCGGGAGTGGGAGGTACGGATTAGTGCAGAGGTTATTTGAACGTAATTTGCAGAGCGCGGCGGTCGGTTAGGCCGATAGACTGAAATGAGGGAGGAGATGTAAGGGGGGCCGCACTGTGAAGAGCATTGTGGGTGAGAACAAGTACTTTGAATTGTATCCTGTAATAAATAGGCAACCAGTGTAATGACTGGCAAAGAGCGGACGCATTTGAGTAACGATTAGTTAGATGGACGACCCTGGCTGCTGCATTAAGGATGGACTGGAAAGGGGAAAGTTGAGTGAGGGGGAGGCCAATTAATAGAGCAGTAGTCCAGGCGGGAGTGGATCAGGGCGACAGTGAGCGTTTTTGTTGTTTCCATGGTGAGAAAAGGGCAGATTCTAGAGATGTTCTTTAGGTGTAAGCGGCACGAGCGGGCAAGAGATTGTATATGGGAGGTGAAGGACAGATTGGAGTCAAACAGAACACCGCATCAAACAGCGCGCCAGTTAATATAATATCTTAAGGGGATTTTTCAGACTTAGGATGGTGATGACCAATCCTAAGCTGAAGGTCATGATAAGCAACATATCAGAGATTGATTTGTTACTTGGAAAAGCTAAGAACAGTAGAGCTGGATATGCAGGACGGCAAGTTGATCAGTAGAGGGGAAGTACTTGGCACAGCATGTGTGGAAAGAACAGGAATAATAATAATCTAATATAATAAATAATATAATTTATTATAGCGCTAACATATTCCGCAGCGCTTTACACACATTATCATCGCTGTCCCCGATGGGGCACAATCTAAATTCCCTATCAGTATGTCTTTGAAATGTGTGAGGAAACCGGAGTACCCCCACGCAAACATGGAGAGAACATACAAACTCTTTGCAGATGTTGTTCTTGGTGGGGTTTGAACCCAGGACTCCAGCGCTGCAAGGCTGACCACTGCGCCACCGAATAGCAGACTTATGTCAGCAATCTGGCACCTAGTTGCAGGAGCTCAGAAGCACACAGGAATAGCAGAGATGAGTAGGTGGTAAGGGAACTCCTTGATAGCAGATTTGAGAGTGTAGACAGCACCAGGAATAGCGGACCTGAGCTGGCACGAGAAGTTGATGCAGGTGCATGAGCTGCTCTTAAAAAGCCTTGGATGATGACATCAGAGGTGTATGCTGGATTACCACAGCACAGAGGAAGGCAGACATATAGGAAGGAGGCAAAGCCTGGAGCTGAATAAAAAGTAGTCATTTCATTATATATAGCTTTAAATGGTAACAAAAAAAAGTACAAAAAAAAGAAGCCATTACCTGGCTATATCAACGGAGAAACAAAACAGTTACATCTCTTGGAATGTGTTGAGGTAAAATATGAAAAAAAAATCTTGTTCGTCAACAACAAAAGCAGAATACAGTCATGGCCAAAAGTATTGACACCCCTGCAATTCGGTCAGATAATACTCAGTTTCTTCCTGAAAATGATTGCAAACACAAATCATTTGGTATTATTATCTTCATTTAATTTGTCTTAGATGAAAAAACACAAAAGAGAATGAAGCAAAAAGCAAAACATTGATCATTTCACACAAAACTCCAAAAATGGGCCAGACAAAAGTATTGGCACCCTCAGCCTAATACTTGGATGCACAACCTTTAGCCAAAATAACTGCGACCAACCGCTTCAGGTAACCATCAATGAGTTTCTTACAATGCTCTGCTGGAATTTTAGACCATTCTTCTTTGGCAAACTGCTCCAGGTCCCTGATATTTGAAGGGTGCCTTCTCCAAACTGCCATTTTTACATCTCTCCACTGGTGTTCTATGGGATTCAGGTCTGGACTCATTGCTGGCCACCTTAGAAGTCTCCAGTGCTTTCTCTCAAACCATTTTCTAGTGCTTTTTGAAGAGGGTCTGTTTTGGGTCATTGTCCTGCTGGAAGACCCTGGGCCATGACCTCTGAGGAAGACCCAGCTTTCTCACACTGGGCCCTATATTATGCTGCAAAATTTGTTGGTAGTCTTCAGACTTCATAATGCCATGCACACGGTCAAGCAGTCCAGTGCCAGAGGCAGCAAAGCAACCCCAAAACATCAGGGAACCTCCGCCATGTTTGACTGTAGGGACTGTGTTCTTTTCTTTGAATGCCTCTTTTTTTCTTTTGTAAACTCTATGTTGATGCCTTTGCCCAAAAAGCTCTACTTTTGTCTCATCTGACCAGAGAAAATTCTTCCAAAACGTTTTAGGCTTTTTCAGGTAAGTTTTGGCAAACTCCAGCCTGGCTTTTTATGTCTCGGGGTAAGAAGTGGGGTCTTCCTGGGTCTCCTACCATACAGTCCCTTTTCATTCAGACACCGACGGATAGTACGGGTTGACACTGTTGTACCCTCGGACTGCAGGGCGGCTTGAACTTGTTTGGATGTTAGTCAAGGTTCTTTATCCAACATCCGCACAATCTTGCGTTGAAATCTCTTGTCAATTTTTCTTTTCCGTCCACATCTAGGGAGGTTAGCCACAGTGCCATGGGCTGTAAACTTCTTGATGACACTGCGCACGGTAGACACAGGAACATTCAGGTCTTTGGAGATGGACTTGTAGCCTTGAGGTTGCTCATGCTTCCTCACAATTTGGTTTCTCAAGTCCTCAGACAGTTCTTTGTCTTCTTTCTTTTCTCCATGCTCAATGTGGTCACACAAGGACACAGGACAGAGGTTGAGTCAACTTTAATCCATGTCAACTGGCTGCAAGTGTGATTTAGTTGTTAGGTGCCACAGGTAAGTTACAGGTGCTGTTAATTACACAAATTACAGAAGCATCACATGATTTTTCGAACAGTGCCAATACTTTTATCCACCCCCTTTTTTATGTTTGGTGTGGAATTATATCCAATTTGGCTTTAGGACAATTCTTTTTGTGTTTTTTCATTTAAGACAAATTAAATGAAGATAATAATACCAAATAATTTGTGTTTGCAATCATTTTCAGGAAGAAAATGAGCATTATATGACAGAATTGCAGGGGTGTCAATACTTTTGGCCATGACTGTAGTCCTTGGGATTAAAGGATGATTCCCATTTTAAAAAATCTGTGATTGATTCACAAAATAAGTGATCTTGCTGATCACTTGGATGGAGAACAGGGTTTTGAAATTCTTAATTTTAAGGGAGCGCTCCAATACTCCACAGATAGTCTACAGCAGAGGTGTCAAACTGCATTCCTCGAGGGCTGCAAACAGGTCATGTTTTCAGGATTTCCTTGGGTTGCACAGGTGATAGTTTAATCACCTGCACAGAATGATTCCATCACCTGTGCAATACTAAGGAAATCCTAAAAACATGACCTGTTTGCAGCCCTCGAGGAATGCAGTTTGACACCTCTGGTCTACAGGACCGCCGGAGGTTGCTGAGAAATGTCTTCTGCTCCATTCCAGTGGAGCATTTTTGGAACCCTGTTTGAGAATTGATAGGACAACCAACTATCTACAGATTATCACCTAAATTTCGAGGATGGGAATAACTCTTTAAGGTCACTGTATATTGGACTTCGAAAAACCAAAAATAGATTCCACCAATTTGTTAGTGATTCGTGATTAATCTGTTTTTTTTTCCAGCTTTGCCTCCAGATAAAGACATTGTCAATAGTCAATCTACGTTTTTGCCTTTTCTTTCCCCTCCCTCCGCCACTTTGTGCTTCCCGTAACAAGACGATAATCTGCCCACCGCTTTCTTCTCCGCAAACAAATTCTTTATTATTCGAGAAGTCAAGGTAGCGATATTTAATTGAAGAAGTTAATGCACGATTATATTTGCTCTTTTGTTTGGATACCTTGGTGCACTATTAATCTTCAAAAAGCATAATTATGGAAATTTTTAAGACCAATTAGTTTCCTGTAGGCCCCTTCTTTATTATCAGCATGGGATTGTGCCGTAAATTACATGTCCACTATTTTCCTTCATTCTTTTCAGATAAGAATGGAAATGACATTTTCGCGGTGAGCTTGTCAGGAATAAAGTGGAACATTGTTTAAAAGCCGCTTTGTTTCCTGTTTTGTTTCGCGACTTGTTATTATGTTTTTTTTTTTACGGAAGAGATTATATTTATTATGTTCATTTTCCTAATTGATGCGATTCATTCGTGAACTTAAACACCTGAAATAAACCTTTCTCTGGAATCGTATTTTCCCACCCTCGATGCATAATTTTATACAAGGTGCCGGTATAAATATAGCATTAGGAACGATGAAAAAAAAAAATTAAAAAGTAAAGAAATTATTTAACCCGTTCGTTTTCTTTGTGCGCTTTAATTATTCATCCAGTTTCTTTTTTTTAATTAATTCATCGATTTAGCCATAGGAGAGCTTGTTTTTTTGCAAGTTGTAATTTTTGTTTTTATTCATTTTATCATATAATATACTCAAAAATGGGGAAAAAAATTCAGTGTGGGGTGAAATGGTGAAAAAAAACCACGATTATTTTTACAGCACTCATTATTGCAGTAAAAATGAGTCGCCGTTGTGATTTTTCTGATCAGCGTGATTGGGGTAGTGCCAAACTTGCATTTTGTTTTTAAGTGTAAAATAAAATTTGCAAAAAATAATTGTTTTATGTCGCTATTATTTTTTTTATTTTTCCATTTCGACTTTTTTTTATTTTTCCCCTATGATCGCTTGTTTTTTTTTGCGTGGCCAGTTGACGTACATATAACATTTTCATTGATTATTATTGGATTTTTTTTAGGAGTAGTGCAGTCACTACAAATCTGGCGTTTTGATTCGTTTTTCATTTGGTGTTTAACATATGTTTTAAATATTGTAATGTTTTGATAGATAGGAAAAATATCAAATATGCTAATTTTTTTTTTCTCTTTATTTGTAAACCTGTAAAATGTGTGTGATTCAAACATTTATATATTTGAAATTTTTTTTTTACGTTTTTTTTTTACTATATCTTCATTTCCCCCTTTTGGGGACTTGAACCTGTGATATTGTTTGGAATATATAGTTAAAGTGATTAAGTCCATGAACAGTCTAGGCTTCAGAGGGGGATCATCATGACAGTAATAGGGACCCGAGTCCAGCCCCGGCTACTATAGTATATCAATACTATGGGGTGATGGGAGATGGTGCACAAGAATACCAGCAATTAAAATCAAGTAAATGGTTAATCAGCAGTGACTAGCGCTAGCTCCAGTCGCTGCTGTTATAGGCACATGCTTGCTGTGTAACACAGACGACATCTGCCCGTCATGGGGCTTCTGAGTCTGCTCAATATTCCTGCACCCAGACTGTGACGTACAGGTATGTTAGGGTGCTAGAAGGGTTAATGAAGTAGCTGCCAAAATTTGAACCACTTTTGCTCTTGACAAAGGAGTATGCGCATAGGTTCTGCTTTTAACGTCTGTCGTGAGAAAAGAGCCGAGCACAAACTCTATGTAACCTATCGTATGGACTACCGCCTTTAATGGAAGCCCTTAAAGTTGACCATTTAGTCCAATCTATGGGTAAATCATGTAACAGAACAGGAGGTGGAGGTTGAAGCCCCTGCATAATCAGGATCAGTGTCTGACCACCGGTAATCATTGAGTACTGTCATGTCCTAGTGATACGCAATTGCTTATGGAGATGTGAATTAGACGGGTGGAACAGTACCTCCAGGTGTGACCCAACTTTGTGGAGTTTTCTAAAAATAAATAAATAAATTTTAGATTGGATCT
Source organism: Ranitomeya imitator (assembly GCF_032444005.1). Taxonomy (NCBI): domain Eukaryota; kingdom Metazoa; phylum Chordata; class Amphibia; order Anura; family Dendrobatidae; genus Ranitomeya; species Ranitomeya imitator. The sequence goes on from NC_091287.1 coordinate 25,210,889, forward strand.
GGATAAGTTGGAAACTTGGGCTGAAAGGTGGCAGATGAGGTTTAACAATGATAAATGTAAGGTTATACACATGGAAAGAAGGAACCAATATCACCATTACACACTGAACGGGAAACCACTGGGTAAATCTGACAGGGAGAAGGACTTGGGGATCCTAGTTAATGATAAACTTACCTGGAGCAGCCAGTGCCAGGCAGCAGCTGCCAAGGCAAACAGGATCATAGGGTGCATTAAAAGAGGTCTGGATACACATGATGAGAGCATTATACTGCCTCTGTACAAATCCCTAGTTAGACCGCACATGGAGTACTGTGTCCAGTTTTGGGCACCGGTGCTCAGGAAGGATATAATGAAACTAGAGAGAGTACAAAGGAGGGCAACAAAAATAATAAAGGGGATGGGAGAACTACAGTACCCAGATAGATTAGCGAAATTAGGATTATTTAGTCTAGAAAAAAGACGACTGAGGGGCGATCTAATATCCATGTATAAGTATTTAAGGGGACAATACAAATATCTCGCTGAGGATCTGTTTATACCAAGGAAGGTGACGGGCACAAGGGGGCATTCTTTGCGTCTGGAGGAGAGAAGGTTTTTCCACCAACATAGAAGAGGATTCTTTACTGTTAGGGCAGTGAGAATCTGGAATTGCTTGCCTGAGGAGGTGGTGATGGCGAACTCAGTCGAGGGGTTCAAGAGAGGCCTGGATGTCTTCCTGGAGCAGAACAATATTGTATCATACAATTAGGTTCTGTAGAAGGACGTAGATCTGGGGATTTATTAGGATGGAATATAGGCTGAACTGGATGGACAAATGTCTTTTTTCGGCCTTACTAACTATGTTACTATGTTACTATGTTACTATGTTAGATTAGGGATTTATACTGTCCTCCCCTCTCAACTATTCAAGACACTCATCTATTTGCCAGAATACAAAACACATCTATCTCTGGAGGACCCAAACACAATGGACAAGGCGTAATGCCACTTTTCTCCTGCGGAAGTGCTGCAGGGGATATTTACATTTGCTGTTAGATTGAATAAAAGGTTTCAGCTGAACAATAGAAAATAGGGAATCCTGCAATCAATTTATCACTAAAAGATCCCCTTCATACATAAAGTCCAAACCCTTTAAATGGTCTTGAAAAGAAAACTTGACTTTTGTTGCAGCCTGCTTCATCTCAGTTGTTACTGCCTAAAATCACACAGAAAGCCGTAATTGTGTGTTGTTGGTAAAGAGCTTTCTATGTTCAGGTATGGATCAAAGGCTCTGAGTACGGAGCATTTATCTTACCGTTTTATCAAACATTCATTGAGATTAATTCCTAGCATTTACATTTGGGCTCGTGGGGGAGAAGCGTTATTTTTATTATACTGGCACAATGTCGGTTTGATTGCTCCAAATTCCCATCAGCTGTGCAGCTATTATAGGACTTGAGGGGTTTTTTTTTGCTTGTTTTGCTCTTTTGTACTTCTCATTTTTTGTTCATTTTTGATATTCTCTCATTTTGAATGTAAATGATTTTTTACATTACTATATTTTTCTTTACAAACAAATAGGTAAACTGTTTATTTATAATATGATTAAGGTGCTGGTACCTTCATTGTGAGTATGAATGCTGACTAACACAGCCGAGTGTATTAACTTTTATTCACCGAGGGATTGGGAATTTGGATCATGTTATTGTGCTAGTTTCATACATCTAAATGTTATAGCTTGCAAAAAACTTTGTGTTCTTATGACAGCACTCTTTTTAGGCTATGTGCACACTTTGCAGATTCCACTGCGGATTTTTCCGCAGCGGAATTGCAAAATCCGCAGTGAAAACCCATCGCGGTTTTTACTGCGGATTTATCGCGGTTTTTACTGCGTTTTCTTCTGCGGATTTTCAACTGCAGTTTTCTATTGGAGCAGCTGAAAATCCGCAGAAAAGAAGTGACATGCTGCGGAATGTAATCCGCAGCGTTTCCGCGCGGATTTTTCTGCAGCATGTGCACAGCGTTTTTTGTTTCCCATAGGTTTACATTGAAATGTAAACTCATGGGAAACTGCTGCGGATCCGCAGCGGTCAAATCCGCTGCGGATCCGCAGCAAAATCCGCAAAGTGTGAATATAGCCTTACTGTTCACTGCCTCTGTACAAGAATATGCAGTATCTACTATAACACTGCCCCTATGTACAAGAATATACCTACTATAATACTGCCCCTATGTACAAGAATATAACTACTATAATACTGCCCCTATGTACAAGAATATAACTACTATAATACTGCTCTTATATACAAGAATATAACTACTATAATACTGCCCCTATGTACAGGAATATAACTACTATAATACTGCTCCTATGTACAAGAATATAACTACTATAATACTGCCCCCTATGTACAAGAATATAACTACTATAATACTGCTCCTATGTACAAGAATATAACTACTATAATACTGCTCCTATGTACAAGAATATAACTACTATAATACTGCTCCTATGTACAAGAATATAACTACTATAATACTGCTCCTATGTACAAGAATATAACTACTATAATACTGCTCCTATGTACAAGAATATAACTACTATAATACTGCCCCTATGTACAAGAATATAACTACTATAATACTGCTCCTATGTATAAGAATATATCTACTATAATACTGCCCCCATGTACAAGAATATAACTACTATAATACTGCTCCTATGTACAAGAATATAACTACTATAATACTGCTCCTATGTATAAGAATATAACTACTATAATACTGCTCCTATGTACAAGAATATAACTACTATAATACTGCCCCTATGTACAACAATATAACTACTTTAATACTGCTCCTATGTACAAGAATATAACTACTATAATACTGCTCCTATGTACAAGAATATAACTACTATAATACTGCCCCCATATACAAGAATATAACTACTATAATACTGCTCCTATGTACAAGAATATAACTACTATAATACTGCTCCTATGTATAAGAATATAACTACTATAATACTGCTCCTATGTACAAGAATATAACTACTATAATACTGCCCCTATGTACAACAATATAACTACTTTAATACTGCTCCTATGTACAAGAATATAACTACTATAATACTGCTCCTATGTACAAGAATATAACTACTATAATACTGCTCCTATGCACAAGAATATAACTACTATAATACTGCCCCTATGTACAACAATATAACTACTTTAATACTGCTCCTATATACAAAAATATAACTACTATAATACTGCCCCTATATACAACAATATAACTACTTTAATACTGCTCCTATGTACAGTACAAGAATATAACTACTATAATACTGCCCCTATATACAAGAATATAACTACTATAATACTGCCTGTATATACAAGAATTTACCTATTATAATGCTGCTACTATATGATAATAACATAGTTACATAGTTACATAGTTATTAAGGTTGAAGGAAGACTATATGTCCATCTAGTTCAACCCATAGCCTAACCTAACATGCCCTAACATGTTGATCCAGAGGAAGGCAAAAAAACCCCATGTGCAAAGAGTAAGCTCCACATTGGGGAAAAAAATTCCTTCCCGACTCCACATACGGCAATCAGACTAGTTCCCTGGATCAACGCCCTATCAAGGAATCTAGTGCATATACCCTGTAACATTATACTTTTCCAGAAAGGTATCCAGTCCCCTCTTAAATTTAAGTAATGAATCACTCATTACAACATCATACGGCAGAGAGTTCCATAGTCTCACTGCTCTTACAGTAAAGAATCCGTGTCTGTTATTATGCTTAAACCTTTTTTCCTCCAACCGCAGAGGATGCCCCCTTGTCCCTGTTTCAGGTCTATGATTAAAAAGATCATCAGAAAGGTCTTTGTACTGTCCCCTCATATATTTATACATTAAAATAAGATCACCCCTTAGTCTTCGTTTTTCCAAACTAAATAGCCCCTAGTGTAATAACCTATCTTGGCATTGCAGACCCCCCAGTCCTCTAATAACCTTGGTCGCTCTTCTCTGCACCCGCTCTAGTTCAGCTATGTCTTTCTTATACACCGGAGACCAGAACTGTGCACAGTATTCTAAGTGTGGTCGAACTAGTGACTTGTATAGAGGTAAAATTATATTCTCCTCATGAGCATCTATGCCTCTTTTAATGCATCCCATTATTTTATTTGCCTTTGTAGCAGCTGCCTGACACTGGCCACTGAATTTAAGTTTGTCATCCACCCATACACCCAGGTCTTTTTCATTGACGGTTTTGCCCAGAGTTTTAGAATTAAGCACATAAGTATACATCTTATTACTTCTACCCAAGTGCATGACCTTACATTTATCCCCATTAAAGCTCATTTGCCATTTATCAGCCCAAGCTTCTAGTTTACATAAATCATCCTGTAATATAAAATTGTCCTCCTCTGTATTGATTACCCTGCAGAGTTTAGTGTCATCTGCAAATATTGAAATTCTACTCTGAATGCCCCCTACAAGGTCATTAATAAATATGTTAAAAAGAAGAGGGCCCAATACTGACCCCTGTGGTACCCCACTGCTAACCGCTACCCAGTCCGAGTGTGCTCCATTAATAACCACCCTTTGTTTCCTATCCCTGAGCCAGCTCTCAACCCACTTGCACATATTTTCCCCTATCCCCATTATTCTCATTTTATGTATCAACCTTTTGTGTGGCACCGTATCAAAAGCTTTTGAAAAGTCCATATACACTACATCCACTGGGTTCCCTTGGTCCAATCCGGAACTTACCTCTTCATAGAAACTGATCAAATTAGTCTGACATGAACGGTCCCTAGTAAACCCGTGCTGATACTGGGTCATGAGGTTATTCCTCATCAGATACTCCAGTATAGCATCCCTTAGAATGCCCTCCAGGATTTTACCCAAAGTAGAGGTTAAGCTTACTGGCCTATAATTTCCGAGTTCAGTTTTTGTTCCCTTTTTGAATATTGGCACCACATTTGCTATACGCCAGTCCTGTGGCACAGACCCTGTTATTATGGAGTCTTTAAATATTAAAAATAATGGTCTATCAATGACTGTACTTAATTCCTGCAGTACTCGAGGGTGTATCCCATCCGGGCCCGGAGATTTGTCAATTTTAGTGATTTTTAGACGCCGCCGCACTTCCTGCTGGGTTAAGCAGGTGACATTTAATTGGGAATTTTTATCACTAGACATTTTGTCTGCCATGGGATTTTCTTGTGTAAATACTGATGAAAAAAAGTCATTTAGCATATTGGCTTTTTCCTCATCCTCATCCACCATCTCACCCAGACTATTTTTAAGGGGGCCAACACTATCATTTTTTAGTTTCTTACTATTTATGTAGTTAAAGAATATTTTAGGATTATTTTTACTCTCTCTGGCAATGAGTCTCTCTGTCTCAATCTTTGCTGCCTTGATTTGCTTTTTACAGAATTTATTTAATTTTCTGTATTTATTTAATGCCTCCTCACTACCTACTTCCTTTAATTCTCTAAATGCTTTCTTTTTGTCCCTTATTGCGCCCCTTACAGCTCTATTTAGCCATATTGGTTCATGAAAAGTTTCTTTTTCAATAAATGAATTATATAGATGTAATAAATGATAATGTCTCCCTATAATTAGAAATATAATAATATACTATTTGGGACATTGCAACTGGGCCGTAATCATGTTTCGTACACCAGTTGTTTTGATTCTTACATCTAACTCTTTTCTCACTTGAGAATTGGAGGATATGTGCTAAACTCTTCGTCCTTCACATTCAAAGAAAAAAATAACATATAAAGAATAAAAAAGGGATTTGAGAAGATACATAAATCTTACGACACTTGAAATCTCCAAAGTGGTTGTTATTGTTCAGTAAATGTCACCAAAATCAGTGAGGAGTGAGAAGTTTCTATTATGACTCCTCAGAAGGCACGAGGAACTCAGCATTAAACATAATGTCTCCTCAGATCTATAAATGTTACTATCAAAAGCAGCTCTGTACCGGGGGATGGAGCAGAGAGAATCCTCCCAATAACACGTAATGTCTTATTATTCTCATATAAGTCTTCAGGATCAGAAGATTGACAAGTTATATGAGCACTCGCTTTGTGAAGATGACATTTGATTCATGACCTGCCCACCATGGATATGATAATCCTGAAGCTGAAGGACAAGGTGACATATAATAAAGGATGCAGAATGTCATGAAAATTCTGATAATAACGTGCTTACTATTAGAGATGAGTGAACCTTTCAAGGTTCGATTCGCCGAACATTTACACGTTCGCCGAACGGATCGACGAACGTACCCAAACCCTATTAAATTCATTGGGAGGCAAAAGCAAACGCATAGACAACACCTTCAGTGGGGCCACAAAGCTGTCAAAACAACTCAAATTATGGGCAGACACCAGGAAAAGCGGCATGAATTGACCCACGGTAGAAATTTGATAATGGCACAGCAGCCGTCAGCCATGGACCATGCATGAGGTATCAGGGTCTGGGCCACCTTTAACAGTTTTTAATTAGAGTTTAAATTAAGATGAGGCTCATGAGGGATCGGTGTAGGCCTGCTGTGCTGGGAGCTCTGATACCTCATGCAACAGCTCAAACTGCTTTTTAGCTAAGCCACACTCAGGTGGCACAAATATTAACAAAGGTAGTTGACGGATCAATTCACCAACAGTAGAAATTTGATAATGGCACAGCAGCAGTCAGCCATGGACATGCATGAGGTATCAGGGTCTAGGCCACCTTTAACAGTTTTCAATTGAAGTTTAAATTAAACTGAGGTGGGTGAGGTATTGGTGTAGGCCTGCTGTGCTGCGAGCTTTGATACCTCATGCAACAACTCAAACTGCTTTTTTGCTAAGACACACTTAGGTGGCACAAATATTAACAAAGGTAGTTGATGGATCAATTCACCAACAGTAGAAATTTGATAATGGCACAGAAGCAGTCAGCCATGAGCCATGCATGAGGTATCAGGGTCTGGGACAGCATTTCGACCTTTTAATTGAAGTTTCAATTACCACATAGTGGGAAAGGGAGTGGTGTAAGACTTCTTTGCTGGGAGCCCTGATACCTCATTCAACAGCTCAATTATTTTTTTCACCGCCACACTCAGGTGGCACAAACATCAGTTTCATACAGTACTATTGGTGGAAAAATGGAAGGAAAGTAACACAGGTAGCTGACTGATAAATTGACCCACAGGATAACCTTTAATAATGGCACACAAGCAGTCAGCCATGGGCCATGCATGAGGTATCAGGATCTGGCACCGGGATTTAACCCCTTACCAAATTCCGCCGTATTATTACTGCAGAGGTCGGGTCCCCTGCTTTGATGTGGGCTCCGGCGGTGAGCCCACATCAAAGCCGGGACATGTCAGCTGTTTTGAACAGCTGACATGTGCCCGCAATAGCGGCGGGTGAAATCGCAATTCACCCACCGGTATTAACTAGTTAAATGCCACTGTCAAATGCTGGCAGCTGCATTTAACCGGCGCTTCCGGCCATCGGGACGGAAATTAGCGCAACGCCGACCCCCCGTCACATGATCGATCAGGCTATGCCAGCTTCTAACCTCCCATGGAGGCTATTGAAGCATGGCAAAAGTAAAAAAAAGTAAAAAAATATGGAAAAAGTAAAAAAAAAATAAAAGTTTAAATCACCTCCCTTTCGCCCCATTCAAAATAAAACAATAAAAAAAACAAACCTACACATATTTGTTATCGCCGTGTTCAGAATCGCCCGATCTATCAATAAAAAAAGCATTAACCTGATAGCTAAACAACGTAACCCAAGAATTACATTTTTTTGGTCGCTGCGACATTGCATTAAAATGCAATAACGGGTGATCAAAAGAATGTATCTGCACAAAAATGGTATCATTAAAAATGTCAACTCAGCTCGCAAAAAATAAGCCCTCACCTGAGTTTGGAATTTTTTTTACCACTTAGATAAAACGTAACCTACACATGTTAGGTGTCTATGGACTTGTAATGACCTGGAGAATCATAATATCAGCTCAGTTTTAACATTTATTGAACCTAGCAAAAAAGCCAAACAAACAACAAACAACAAACAACAAACAACAAGTGTGGGATTGCACTTTTTTGCAATTTCACCGCATTTGAAATTTTTTTCCCGTTTTCTAGTACATGACATGCTAAAACCAATGATGTCTTTCAAAAGTGCAACTTGTCCCGCAAAAAACAAGCCCTCACATGGCCATATTGATGGAAAAATAAAAAAGTTACGGCTCTGGGAAGGAAGGGAGCGAAAAAACGAGAACGCAAAAATGGAAAAGGGCAAGGTCTTGAAGGGGTTAATGAGGACCTGGGGGTCTGTATGTTGGGGAGACAGGGCTATAACTGAGAACAAGGATAAACTTGCACCGCCACAAAATATGAGAAAAAAGAATGGATCTGCCTGTGGCCAAACATTTTTGTGTGCCTGATCATAGCATCGCGGACCTGAAATTACTTGTATTGAAAGGTAACTTCAAATCTCAGAGAGACAGAAGAATCTGGGAGCATAAACTTATGACAACCTTTGACACACTTAGTGCAGGAATGAATGTGTTGCATGGATTTATGTATTTTTACATTAACTAAGGAATTTGCACTTCAGACCTTATGGGGGCATTATAACACAGAACCAGACCCCAATCAGAGGACAATAAAACATTAACTCCTTATCTAGGAACTGTTTCAATATTTATGGACACAACTGTTTATCACTCTCCCATAATGACAGTTCTGTGCTGTGTTGTGTATAAATATGTGATTCTTCAGATGTTGTATTAGTCTATGACTGATGAAGAGACCTGTGTAGTCTCGAAAGCTTGCAATTTGTGACCATCTTTTCAATTAATCATTAAAAGGTATCAACCACTGAGGACTCTCAATTCCAAATATTATATTCAATGTAGCTAGTGTCTCTTCTAGACTTTGCAACTTTTCCTCCAACTGGGACACAAGCTCACATTTCTGGCAGGTGAAGTTTGGATTTTTCTCTGGTAAGTCTGTGAACATTAGATTAGCAAAAAAGTGTCTATAGGTGCAACAGGGCACTTCATGTACATTGAAACAACAAAATCCCATATGATATTCAATACTGGAAAAGGAAGAGATCCCAAAAACAATTGCAATTAAAATAATACATTTTATTACACAATTTGGGATGCCGAGCACAAATGCAGTGTAGGGGACACCTAGCAGGCATCCCTATATGGAATTCCTTCTTTTTTAATTATGGTTTTGAAAATTGCGTAATAAAATTTATTCTTATAATTGCAATATTTTTGGGGACCTCTTCCTTTTCCCGTATTGAATATCATTTTAATTTTGTTGTTTTTTAGTTGTGAACATGTAACATTCAATGCAGCTCACCAAAAGTCTACTGGCCTCTTCCATTTTCTTAATGTTTTTATGATGTCAAAGTGGTAAAGATTGTGCCAAAATTCACACGATGACACTTTACTGATCTTTAGAGTTTTCATCTTTCCAAAAAACTCAACATGGGCAAAATCAGATTCATTATCTTTTCCTATCTCACTTCACCAGAACTATTAACCCAAATTTATATCTATTCTCTACTCGCTACCCAGTCTCCTGCCCCCGGAAATCACCAAACCTGTCTTTCAGATGAGACAACACTACCTCAAAACATTTTTCGTATCTGCTCTCTTTTCAACTATGAGTCACCTGTAAAGCTTATACATGCAGCTATGATTTCCCACCTAGACTACTGCAAAATCATGTGTGCAACCTATTAAACTCTTGCACCTAATCCTTTCTCAACAGTGCCTGGATAATTAATCTCTCCCCTTGATGTTCCTCTGGATCTCCATTCTTGCTAATCCCTTCACTGGCTACCCATAACCCAATACGTAAGTTTTATAATCTCTGGTCAATGTCCCCCCAACATTCAAGTCTGTCCAAATCTCCATTCCTTTTAGCTTCCCAGAATTGTTTTCTAGTTTTTTGCAAGACCAGTTTCTCTGCTCCGCTTCTGCTCCTCACACAACCATCTGTAAGATTTCTCTTGTGCTTCCCCCATATTTCAGAAAAGGGGAGATGTTGACTCAATCTTTATATTGTGTGGCTGTGTGTTCCACACTAATCATGAAGAACAGAAAGAGGAGAAGAGAACTGTCTGAGGACTTGAGAATCAAAATTGTTTAAAAAATATCAATATCTCAAGGTTACAAGTCCATCTCCAGAGATCTTCATGTTCCTTTGTCCATGGTGCGCATCATAATCAAGAAGTTTACAACCCATGGCACTGTATTTAAATTCTCTGGACGTGGGCAGCAGAGAAAAAAAAATTGAAGAAAGGTTGCAATGCAGGATAGTCCGGATGGTGGATAAGTAGCACCAATAAAGTTCCAGAGAAATTCACACAGCCCTGCACCCTTAGGGTGCATCAGTGTCAGCCCAAACTTTCCATTGAAATTTGAATTAAATGAAATTGTATGGCAGCAGACCCTGGAGGACCCCGCTATTGACACAGAGACACAAATAAGCTAAACTGCAGTTTGCCAAAATGTATATGAGTAAGCCAAAATCCTTCTGGGAAAGAGTCTTGTGGACAGATGAGATCAAGATAGAGCTTTTTGGTAAAACACATAATTCAACTGTTTATTGAAAACGGAACAAGGCCTACAAAGAAAAGAACACAGTACCTACAGTCAAATATGGTGGAGAGTCAAAGATGTTTTGGGGTTCCACAGGTACTGGGTGCCTTGAAATAATGAAATCTAAAGATTACTAAAGGATCTTGCCTCGCAAATGTAGTGCACAGTGTCTGAGAGCTGGGTTTACATCCTAGGTCATGACACCAAACATACATCACAAAGCACCCAGAAATGTATGGAATCAAAGCGATGGAAGGTTCTGAAGTGGCAGCAATGAGTACGGATCTAAATCACATTGAACATCTGTGGAGAGATCTTATAATTTCTATTGGGAGAAGGCGCCTTCAAGGGTGCCAACACTTTGCAGCTTCTTTCCCACCTCTTGTCTATTCCTTGCTTATCTGTTGTGAATTCTGTGGCAGAGCTCCCTCCTGTGGTCACAAGTGGTACTTCGGCTGATTCTCTCTGTGAGCTTCTGTTGGTGGAGGAAAGTGGTACTGCGGCTACTGAGTTTCCTTCCTCAGGTGATGTGGTGAAGTCGTTAGGTGCTGCTCTATTTAACTCCACCTAGTGCTTTGATCCTGGCCTCCAGTCAATGTTCTAGTATTGGACCTGTTTCCTCCTGGATCGTTCCTGTGGCCTGCTGCTCTGCATAGCTAAGTTCTGCTTTGCTATTTTGTTTGCTGTTTTTTCTGTCCAGCTTGTCTATTTGTTTTTTCCTGCTTGCTGGAAGCTCTGGGACGCAGAGGGTGTACCTCCGTGCCGTTAGTTCGGTACGGAGGGTCTTTTTGCCCCCTTTGCGTGGTTTTTGTAGGGTTTTGTGTTGACCGCAAAGTTACCTTTCCTATCCTCGCTCTGTTCAGAAAGTCGGGCCTCACTTTGCTAAATCTATTTCATCTCTATGTTTGTCTTTTCATCTTTACTCACAGTCATTGTGTGTGGGGGCTGCCTTTTCCTTTGGGGTATTTCTCTGAGGCAAGGTAGGCTTATTTTCTATCTTCAGGCTAGCTAGTTTCTCAGGCTGTGCCGAGTTGCATAGGGAGCGTTAGGCGCAATCCACGGCTGCCTCTAGTGTGTTGGAGAGGATTAGGGATTGCGGTCAGCAGAGTTCCCACGTCTCAGAGCTCGTTCTATGTTTTTGGGTTATTGTCAGGTCACTGTATGTGCTCTGACCTCTATGTCCATTGTGGTACTGAATTATCTTATCACAACAGTACTGGAGGCCAAAAGTACTAATGATTCTCAATAGAGGGAAAAAAGAAGTTCTGACACCATTTTTTTTTCTCTGCACTGTGTTTTGCCTTTTTTTTCCCCTAGACATTTGGGTGGTTCAGGACACAGGTGTAGCGATGGACATTAAAGGTCTGTCTTCATGTGTGGATCAGCTCACGGCAAGAGTACAAAATATTCAAGACTTTGTGGTTCAGAATTCTATGTTAGAACCGAGAATTCCTATTCCTGATTTGTTTTTTGGAGATAGAACTAAATTTCTGAGTTTCAAAAATAATTGTAAACTATTTCTGGCTTTGAAACCTCGCTCCTCTGGTGACCCAGTTCAACAAGTTAGGATCATTATTTCTTTTTTACGTGGCGACCCTCAGGACTGGGCATTTTCTCTTGCGTCAGGAGATCCTGCATTAAGTAATATCGATGCGTGTTTCCTGGCGCTCGGATTGCTGTACGATGAACCTAATTCAGTGGATCAGGCAGACAAAAATTTGCTGGCTCTGTGTCAGGGTCAGGATGAGATAGAGGTATATTGTCAGAAATTTAGAAAGTGGTCCGTAATGACTCAATGGAATGAAGGTGCGCTTGCAGCTATTTTCAGAAAAGGTCTCTCTGAAGCCCTTAAGGATGTCAAGGTGGGATTTCCTATGCCTGCTGGTCTGAATGAGTCTATGTCTTTGGCCATTCAGATCGGTCGACGCTTGCGTGAGCGTAAATCATTGCACCATTTGGCGGTATTACCTGAGCTTAAACCTGAGCCTATGCAGTGCGATAGGACTTTGACCAGAGTTGAACGGCAAGAACACAGACGTCTGAATGGGCTGTGTTTCTACTGTGGTGATTCCACTCATGCTATCTCTGATTGTCCTAAGCGCACTAAGCGGTTCGCTAGGTCTGCCACCATTGGTACGGTACAGTCAAAATTTCTTCTGTCCGTTACCTTGATCTGCTCTTTGTCATCATATTCTGTCATGGCATTTGTGGATTCAGGCGCTGCCCTGAATTTGATGGACTTGGAGTATGCTAGGCGTTGTGGGTTTTTCTTGGAGCCCTTACAGTGTCCTATTCCATTGAGAGGAGTTGATGCTACGCCTTTGGCCAAGAATAAGCCTCAGTACTGGACCCAGCTGACCATGTGCATGGCTCCTGCACATCAGGAGGTTATTCGCTTTCTGGTGTTGCATAATCTGCATGATGTGGTCATGTTGGGGTTGCCATGGCTACAAGTCCATAATCCAGTATTAGATTGGAAATCCATGTCTGTGTCCAGCTGGGGTTGTCAGGGGGTACATGGTGATGTCCCATTTCTGACTATTTCGTCATCCACCCCTTCTGAGGTTCCAGAGTTCTTGTCTGATTACCGGGATGTATTTGATGAGCCCAAGTCCGATACCCTACCTCCGCATAGGGATTGTGCTATCGATTTGATTCCTGGTAGTAAATTCCCAAAAGGTCGACTGTTTAATTTATCTGTGCCTGAGCACGCCGCTATGCGGAGTTATGTGAAGGAGTCCTTGGAGAAGGGGCATATTCGCCCGTCATCGTCGCCATTAGGAGCAGGGTTCTTTTTTGTAGCCAAGAAGGATGGTTCACTGAGACCTTGTATAGATTACCGCCTTCTAAATAAGATCACGGTTAAATTTCAGTACCCCTTGCCGTTGTTATCGGATTTGTTTGCTCGGATTAAGGGGGCTAGTTGGTTCACCAAGATAGATCTTCGTGGTGCGTATAATCTTGGGCGTATTAAGCGAGGCGATGAATGGAAAACTGCATTTAACACGCCCGAGGGCCATTTTGAGTATCTAGTAATGCCATTCGGACTTGCCAATGCTCCATCAGTGTTTCAGTCCTTTATGCATGACATCTTCCGAGAGTACCTGGATAAATTCCTGATTGTGTACTTGGATGACATTTTGATCTTCTCGGATGATTGGGAGTCTCATGTGAAGCAGGTCAGAACGGTGTTTCAGGTCCTGCGTGCTAATTCTTTGTTTGTGTAGGGATCAAAGTGTCTCTTTGGTGTTCAGAAGGTTTCATTTTTGGGGTTCATCTTTTCCCCTTCTACTATCGAGATGGACCCTGTTAAGGTCCAAGCCATCCATGATTGGACTCAGCCGATATCTCTGAAAAGTCTGCAAAAGTTCCTGGGCTTTGCTAATTTTTATCGTCGCTTCATCTGCAATTTTTCTAGTATTGCTAAACCATTGACCGATTTGACCAAGAAGGGTGCTGATGTGGTCAATTGGTCTTCTGCTGCTGTGGAAGCTTTTCAAGAGTTGAAGCGTCGTTTTTCTTCTGCCCCTGTGTTGTGTCAACCAGATGTTTCGCTTCCGTTCCAGGTCGAGGTTGATGCTTCTGAGATTGGAGCAGGGGCTGTTTTGTCGCAGAGAAGTTCTGATTGCTCGGTGATGAAACCATGCGCCTTCTTCTCCAGGAAGTTTTCGCCTGCTGAGCGAAATTATGATGTTGGCAATCGAGAGTTGCTGGCCATGAAGTGGGCATTCGAGGAGTGGCGTCATTGGCTTGAAGGAGCTAAGCATCGCGTGGTGGTCTTGACTGATCATAAGAACTTGACTTATCTCGAGTCTGCCAAGCGGTTGAATCCTAGACAGGCTCGTTGGTCGCTGTTTTTTGCCCGTTTTGACCTTGTCCCAGGAGAAGGCTCAACGTTTCGCTAATCGCAGACGCTGTGTGGGTCCCCGACTTCGTGTTGGGGATTTGGTTTGGTTATCTTCTCGTCATATTCCTATGAAGGTTTCCTCTCCTAAGTTTAAACCTCGTTTCATTGGTCCGTATAGGATTTCTGAGGTTCTTAATCCTGTGTCTTTTCGTCTGACCCTTCCAGATTCTTTTTCCATACATAACGTATTCCATAGGTCATTGTTGCGGAGATACGTGGCACCTATGGTTCCATCTGTTGATCCTCCTGCCCCGGTTTTGGTGGAGGGGGAGTTGGAGTATATTGTGGAGAAGATTTTGGATTCTCGTGTTTCAAGACGGAAACTCCAGTATCTGGTTAAGTGGAAGGGTTATGCTCAGGAAGATAATTCCTGGGTCTTTGCCTCTGATGTCCATGCTCCCGATCTTGTTCGTGCCTTTCATATGGCTCATCCTGGTCGTCCTGGGGGCTCTGGTGAGGGTTCGGTGACCCCTCCTCAAGGGGGGGGGGGTACTGTTGTGAATTCTGTGGCAGAGCTCCCTCCTGTGGTCACAAGTGGTACTTCGGCTGATTCTCTCTGTGAGCTTCCGTTGGTGGAGGAAAGTGGTACTGCGGCTTCTGAGTTTCCTTCCTCAGGTGATGTGGTGAAGTCGTTAGGTGCTGCTCTATTTAACTCCACCTAGTGCTTTGATCCTGGCCTCCAGTCAATGTTCTAGTATTGGACCTGTTTCCTCCTGGATCGTCCCTGTAGCCTGCTGCTCTGCATAGCTAAGTTCTGCTTTGCTATTTTGTTCGCTGTTTTTTCTGTCCAGCTTGTCTATTTGTTTTTTCCTGCTTGCTGGAAGCTCTGGGACGCAGAGGGTGTACCTCCGTGCCGTTAGTTCGGTACGGAGGGTCTTTTTGATAGGGTTTTGTGTTGACCGCAAAGTTACCTTTCCTATCCTCGCTCTGTTCAGAAAGTCGGGCCTCACTTTGCTAAATCTATTTCATCTCTACGTTTGTCTTTTCATCTTAACTCACAGTCATTATATGTGGGGGCTGCCTTTTCCTTTGGGGTATTTCTCTGAGGCAAGGTAGGCTTATTTTCTATCTTCAGGCTAGCTAGTTTCTCAGGCTGTGCCGAGTTGCATAGGGAGCGTTAGGCGCAATCCACGGCTGCCTCTAGTGTGTTGGAGAGGATTAGGGATTGCGGTCAGCAGAGTTCCCACGTCTCAGAGCTCGTTCTATGTTTTTGGGTTATTGTCAGGTCACTGTATGTGCTCTGACCTCTATGTCCATTGTGGTACTGAATTATCTTATCACAACACTTATCTTCCTGGATTTTAAAGCCATTGTGGGTATACCTCACTCTTTCCTCAGGACCTGTGAGTTTTATTATTTTTTCATGTTATGTATTTATTTTGTCCCCCAAAATTTTACATGTAGATATAATGGTGATAGAAAATAATAATCATCAATTAGGATGACTTATGCTGTTTTATGGGAGTGCAGTGCAAACAAAAGGCTGCTATAAATGGCTTGTTTGAATTCTAGCGTTAATCCCTATGGCACCTTACACCTACAGGAATTTTAGATATTGACTTGACACATCCAAAATATATGTATTTAGCACTATGTCTTCACCGTAGCTTTTCAGATGTATTTGGTATCAATTATGAATCCCTTCTAGACCCCCAGGAGTAAATCAGAAATGCTGTTCTATAGAAAAACAATATAAACTGGGGTGTTTTGGTGCTTCCGTTGTGAGCAGCAAGACAGTTGGAACTCCCCATCCTGCAATTACCCCTGTTAGTGCTTGGTACCATCCCACCAATGGCCCCATAGTAGGTGCATGGTCTTCTTGTAGGCACAACACTGCCAGAAGTATAGTCCCATTTTAGATCCTGATGTCAGAGGTTTACTGCAATAGAGAGGAGCCAGAAGACTGCAGCGTCTGATTTCTCATACTCCTGCGCTGATTAGAAGCACTTCACCTTCATATAAAATGGTGTAAATTTCATTAGGTAGTGCAGCGGTTAATCTTCTCTTTTGAGAGCTCCTTGAGCTAAGGCTCTCAGCTGTGCACTGTTAGCCACTCCCATCTCCTATATAATCTGGTCCCTGGCTAGCACTCATTGTCAGAGTTAGCTTATGTTGCATGGCTGGAGGTTGTTGGTGGTTATTTGAGAAGGTGTTTGGTGGATTTATCTGTGACTGTTGCTTGGTTTTGAGTGAGTGATAATTGCCTTTCTTCTCCTACTTTGGTTTAACCCCATCCTCCACTCCCCGGGGCATACCTCTGTTATATGTGTGTATATTTGTATGTTTGGTATTTTCCATTACCCCTATTCGTATTACCTTGTTAAGTCTGGTTGGTGTATGGCGGTACACTACTACTCCCATCATTCCTGGGTGGAGGAATGGTACAGACGGAGGGCAGATTCAGGAGTTAAGGCCCTGGCGTCTTCATCATCAGAAGTAATCTGGGGAGCAGGGTGAGCTAGGGCGCCCCCTATCGTTCGGGACAGGGAAGGAGATCCTGGTCCCGAGATACCCAACAACAGAGTTGTGACACCTGACAATTTATGCATTGCATCTAATTAGATGAGTTATGACAGACGTGTTGTTTTTGCCTATTTTTGATAGCAGCATCTATTTTCCAATCTCCGGCCATCATGTTCTGCACAGCGTCCATACAGTATAAGCGATGCTTTTGCCTTTGAGAATAATTTCTCAAAAACTTGACATTTCAACTTTGCGTTCAGGAATTGTGTAAGTCTCAGAATGGATGCTGTGTCAGGAGAACGAGTGCCAGTTCATTCATTACTCGGATTTTTTTTGCTGATACGTAGCCTTTGTTGTGATGTGACATGAATTAGAAAATCCTCGCAGGGAACTGGTTTAATCCATTATATTCAGAGGGAAATGAAGTGTTGACAGATTATCATCTGCTTCTACTGATTGTCGCTTTGGCGATATCCTTATCAGTTGACCAATCAAGAAACAAGATAATCAATAATGATACATATTATATAAAGATATGGTAATAACAGAAACATAACATAAAAGAACACAAAAGTAACAAACCAATGAATACAATAGGGAAACAATGCGAATACAAAACAGACGTCAATGAGAATGATCCGAGGAAGGTCCGGGAGATGCTAGAGACATTTTAGAAGTTATATCAAATTCAGAAGTCAATTAGGTATTCTTTCCATGTGTTTAACCCCAGGGCGATTTTCCATTTTCGTTTTTTTCCTCCACTTCTTCCAAGAGCTAAAACTTTTTTATTTTTCCATGCACATAACCATATCAAGGCTTGCTTGTTGCGGCACAAGTTGTACTTTTGAATGACATTATCCATTTCATCATGTGTCGCACTGGAAAGTAGGAAAAAATTCCAGGTGCGTTGAAATTCCCCCCCAAAAAAGTGTCATTCCCCAATTGCTTATTGTTTTTTTAATTATGATATTCACTATACGGTAAAACTTAACTGGAAATATGATTCTCCAGATCAGCATGACTACACAGATACCAAATATATATATATATATATATATATATATATATATATATAATTTTTTTTTATTTACACTGGATACAGAAAGTATTCAGACCACTTTCAATTTTTCCTCCATGAGATGGTTCTACTCCTTCATTGGAGTCCAGGTGTGTAATTAAACTGATAGGACTTGATTTGGAGCGGCGCACACCTGTCTATATAAGACCTCACAGCTCACAGTGCATGTCAGACCAAATGAGAATCATGAGGTCAAAGGAACTGGCCAAATGAGCTCAGAGACAGAATTGTGGCAAGGCACAGATCTGGCCAACCAAGGTTACAACAGAATTTCTGCAGTACTCAAGGTTCCTAAGAGCACAGTGGCCTCCATAATCCTTAAATGAAAGAAGTTTGGGACCAGCAGAAGTCTTCCTAGACCTGGCCGTCCAGCCAAACTGAGCAATCGTGGGAGAAGAGCCTTGGTGAGAGGTGAAGAAGATCCCCAAGATCACTGTGGCTGAGCTCCAGAGATGCAGTAGGGAGATGGGAGAAAGTTCCACAAAGTCAACTGCAGCCCTCCACCAGTCGGGCCTTTATGGCAGAGTGGCCCAACGGAAGCCTCTCCTCAGTGCAAGACATATGAAAGTTTACTAAAAAACACATGAAGGACTCCCAGACTATGAGAAATACGATTCTCTGGTCTGATGAGACGAAGATAGACCTTTTTGGTGATAATTCTAAGCGCATGTGTGGAGAAAACCAGGCACTGCTCATCACCTGCCCAATACAATCCCAACAGTGAAACATGGTGGTGGCAGCATCATGTTAAGGGGGTATTTTTCAGCTGCAGGGACAGAACGACTGGTTGCCATTGAACAAAACATGAATGCGGCCAAGTACAGAGATCTCCTGGATGAAAACCTCTTCCAGAGTGCTCTGGACCTCAGACTTGGCCGAAGGTTCACCTTCCAACAAGACAATGACCCTAAGCACACAGCTAAAATAACAAAGGAGTGGCTTCAGAACAACTCTGTGGCCATTCTTGACCGGCCCAGCCAGAGCCCTGACCTAAACCCAATGGAGCATCTCTGGAGAGACCTGAAAATGGCGTCCACCAATGTTCACCATCCAATCTGACGGAACTGGAGAGGATCTGCAAGGAAGAATGGCCGAGGATCCCCAAATCCAGGGGTGAAAAACTTGTTGCATCATTCCCAAGAAGACTCATGGCTGTACTATCTCAAAAGGGGCTTCTACTCAATACTGAGCAAAGGGACTGAATACTTATGACCATGTGATATGACCAATTGTCACGGATCCCTTCTCTGTGGTGTCACTTATTCGTCACGTGCCTGCTCTCACACGTGAATTGGGGTTGTGCCTGCAAGGGTTAATCTATCTCCCCACTCTCAGTCCCGCATTCAACCTCTGTCCTATGCTGTAATGGGAGCATAAATCACACACCGACCCAGGCCAGACACCTGCTCATACTTGCTGCCACCACTCATTGAATACACGGGCGATGAGTCCCGGACTAATAATAATACTAATAAAAATATGTCTATCACTCATAAGCCTCACACACCTTTAGGCTATGGATTCTTTAGAACATTCAAGGTTCAACTTGTTAAAGTTTTATACTTTAATTGCAAAAAGTTCAATGCTTACAATAAGAAAAAGGTATACAAATATGATAATAAAAAGACATACAACTTATGCAAAACAGTGTCAAAATAAACAGGAGAAAACTTACAGAAAATCATCTAACTGGTAGTTGCTTCTGCTCCCTGGGGTAGGACGAATGTAGATTGGAACACATCAGCTTCTCAGGCTCTCCCCTCTGTACCAGTCTGTCACTGTAAACTTGTTTACTGTAAACGATATCTATAACTCTGTATGTAACCCCTTTCTCATGTACAGCACCATGGAATTAATGGTGCTATATAAATAAATAAATAATAATAATAACAATAATAAAAATAATAATATTTCAGTTTTTATTTTTTAATAAATTTGCAAAAATTTTTACATTTCTGCTTTTTTCAGTCAAGATGGGGTGCAGAGTGTACATTTATGAAAAAAAATTAACTTTTTTGAATTTACCAAATGGCTGCAATGAAACAAATAGTGAAAAATTTAAAGGGGTCTGAATGCTTTCCTTAACCACTGTAGGTCCATGCCACAGCTTCCTATGCTGAGCGCAGCAGTTAAAGATCAGTTTGTCATCAGCTGCTGATCTCTGCATACGCAGCGACCAACGTATGAAAGCTTTCAGCATGATAAATTGAGCTTTGTCATCTCAATCGCTGCCTATACAGAGTGCAGCAGACAATGACCATCTGGGCCTGACCGCTGCGCTCTGCATAGGCAGTAACTGAGATGACAACGGCTGCACTACACTCTCCCATAGCTCCTTTTTTTTCTCTTACGTGTAATTTTATGAGAAAGGAGACATGTTGAGGGAGCTATCCCAATTTTTTTTTTTTTTTTAAAGTGTCCCATGTAAAAAAAAAACAAAAAATCCACTAATTGATATGAACTATAACTTTTTAAATGAGCTTTCTAACTAGGATTTGGGCTAAGGTCAAGGATAGGACTAGGCTTTGAACTTAGGTAAAGGTTACTACTAGGTGGTTTAGTGGAGGTGATAACTTTGGGGTAGGTTCAGGACTAAGGAAATAACACAGATACATAAAAAACGCAAAAATCAAAATAAATAAATAAATAAATAAAAAGTAAAAAAAAAAATAAGGATGTAATTTTTTTTTTTTTTTTAGTTTTTATGTGTAACGGGTGTAATATACTCGTATTGCCCAGGGTGCTGCCGTCACACGTTGCTCCATTGCTGGTAACATACGATCACAGTAGTGCCACCATTGCAGCTTTTTATACCTACGCCACCTCCTCCATCCTTTGAACAAGCGTGTACGGATAAGGTTAAGTTTTTGTAAACAGCGCTCCGGCATTCACTTTCCTTGTTGATTGAAAATGTATCCGTACAGCAAGGAAAACTCATCTTTGAATTGAATAGATGCTATCTGCTTGTGCCGAACAATGAGAAACAGATAAATCACTTCCCAGAACTGCATGTGAGGGATAATGTCAATATGAGTTATGTCTTCCTATAACTTCAAATGAAGTCTGCTGCTGACTGTCACAAGATGAACAATTTCCATTACTCCATCAGCGTTCCACAGCTTGTTCACTTAGAAAACTGCTATATGTTTCTTCTCTGCTGTCACTAACACAGATAAGTCACACACTGACTGTCAGAGGAGAACATCAGGAAATCTCAAAGAAAGACCGTTCTCTGTGTCTTGTTGTATACCGCTATAATACCGCAGCCATGAATTAACATTAATATCAAAGTAACGTCACAGGAACGTACAAATTGTAATCATTGTCCCATCAAGACTCAACGCAACACAGAAGGTCGAAATATTTCCCTGTGCTCATTGTCGCTCCCTTGAGAATAAAATCCTCAGTTTGGTTCATGTTTTGGATTGCATAAAACAGACACAGTGAGTGAAAGATCTGCACTAAAGAGTCATAAACTATTATTTTATTATAATATTATAATGCTGTCACCTACTGAACTTCAGTCCTACATGTAAAAGATAATGCTCCTATGTACAGGAATATAACTACTATAATACTGCTCCTATGTACAAGAATATAACTACTATAATACTGCTCCTATGTACAAGAATATAACTACTATAATACTGCCCCTATGTACAAGAATATAACTACTATAATACTGCCCCTATGTACAAGAATATAACTACTATAATACTGCTCCTATGTACAAGATTATAACTACTATAATACTGCTCCTATGTACAAGAATATAACTACTATAATACTGCTCCTATATACAAGAATATAACTACTATAATACTGCTCCTATGTACAAGAATATAGCTACTATAATACTGCTCCTATGTATAAGAATATAACTACTATAATACTGCTCCTATATATAAGAATATAACTACTATAATACTGCTCCTATGTACAAGAATATAACTACTATAATACTGCTCCTACGTACAAGAATATAACTACTATAATACTGCCCCTATGTACATGTACAAGAATATAACTACTATAATACTGCTCCTATGTACAAGAATATAACTACTATAATACTGCCCCTACGTACAAGAATATAACTACTATAATACTGCCCCTATGTACAAGAATATAACTACTGTAATACTGCTCCTTTGTACAAGAATATAACAACTATAATACTGCCCCTATGTACAAGAATATAACTACTATAATACTGCCCCTATGTACAAGAATATAACTACTATAATACTGCTCCTATGTACAAGATTATAACTACTATAATACTGCTCCTATGTACAAGAATATAACTACTATAATACTGCTCCTATATACAAGAATATAACTACTATAATACTGCTCCTATGTACAAGAATATAGCTACTATAATACTGCTCCTATGTATAAGAATATAACTACTATAATACTGCTCCTATATATAAGAATATAACTACTATAATACTGCTCCTATGTACAAGAATATAACTACTATAATACTGCTCCTACGTACAAGAATATAACTACTATAATACTGCCCCTATGTACATGTACAAGAATATAACTACTATAATACTGCTCCTATGTACAAGAATATAACTACTATAATACTGCCCCTACGTACAAGAATATAACTACTATAATACTGCCCCTATGTACAAGAATATAACTACTGTAATACTGCTCCTTTGTACAAGAATATAACAACTATAATACTGCCCCTATGTACAAGATTATAACTTATACTAGATTGTGGCCCGATTCTAACGCATCGGGTATTCTAGAATATGCATGTCCCCGTAGTATATGGACAATGATGATTCCAGAATTCGCGGCAGACTGTGCCCGTCGCTGATTGGTCGAGGCAACCTTTATGACATCATCGTTGCCATGGCAACCATTATGACATCATCGTCGCTGTGCCCGTTGGCCTGGCGGCCTCGACCAATCAGAGACGCGGGATTTCTACGTCGATGCTGTGCCGATCTCTGATTGGTCGAGGCCTGGCGGCCTCGACCAATCAGAGAGCCGGGATTTCCAGGACAGACAGACAGACAGACAGACAGACGGAAAAACCCTTAGGCAATTATATATATAGACTAGATGGTGGCCCGATTCTAACGCATCGGGTATTCTAGAATATGTATGTAGTTTATTTATGAAGTTTTCAGAATAATGCAGTTTATACACAGGATTCGGCTGGCCGTGACTAATTAGCGAAGCGTGGTTCAAATTCCGCACCAATTCGCGGGGAGAGTGCGACTGTCGCTGATTGTTCGCAGCCCGGGCAAAAGACTCTCAGTGGGCCCCCCTCTTTAACACATACCACGATTCATGATGCACAGATACAGCATAGAAATATAGCACAGGCAAGTAGCGTATAACACAGCCCACGTAGTATATAACACAGCCACGTAGTATATAGCACATCCCATGTAGTATATAACAGCCACATAGTATATTGCCCAGCCACGTAGTATTTAGCACAGCCCACGTAGTAAATAGCACAGCCCACGTAGTATATTGCCCAGCCATGTAGTATATAGCACAGCCCACGTAGTATACAACACAGCCACGCAGTATATTGCCCAGCCACATAGTATATAGCACAGCCCATGTAGTATATAGCACAGCCACGTAGTATATAACACAGCCCATGTAGTATATAGCACAGCCACGTAGTATATAGCACAGCCATGTAGTATATAGCACAGCCATGAAGTATATAGCACAGCCCACATAGTATATAGCTTAGCCCACGTAGTATATAGCACAGGCCACATAGTAAATAGCACAGACACGTAGTATGTTGCCCAGCAACGTAGTATATTGCCCAGCCATGTAGTATATTGCCCAGCCATGTAGTAAATAGCACAGTCACATAGTATATAGCACAGTCACGAAGTATTTTTACACAACCCACATAGTAAATAGCACAGCCCATGTAGTATATTGCCCAGCCACGTAGTATATAGCACAGTCACGCAGTATATAGCACAGCCTCGTAGTATATAACACAGCCCATGTAGTATATAGCACAGCCACATATTATATAGCACAGCCACGTAGTATATAGCACAGCCCATGTAGTATATAGCACAGCCCACGTAATATATAGCACAGGCCACATAGTAAATAGCACAGACACGTAGTATATAGCACAGCCACATAGTATATAACACAGCCAATGTAGTATATAGAACAGCCACATAGTATATAGCACAGTTACATAGTATATAGCACAGCCACATAGTATATAGCACAGCCCATGTAGTATATAGCACAGCCCACGTAATATATAGCACAGGCCACGTAGTAAATAGCAGACACGTAGTATATTGCCCAGCCATGTAGTATTTTGCCCAGCGATGTAGTATATTGCCTAGCGACGTAGTATATTGCCCAGCCACATAGTATATTCCCCAGCCACATAGTATATAGCACAGCCCACATACTATATAGCACAGCCACGTAGTATATAACACAGCCCATGTAGTATATAGCACAGCCACATAGTATATAGCACAGCCTATGTAGTATATAGCACAGCCCACGTAGTATATAGCACAGGCCATGTAATAAATAGCACAGACACGTAGTATATTGCCCAACCACATAGTATTTTGCCCAGCGACATAGTATATTGCCCAGCGACGTAGTATATTGCCCAGCCATGTGGTATATTGCCCAGTCACATAATATATAGCACAGCCACGTAGTATATAGCACAGCCATGTAGTATATAACACAGCCCATGTAGTATATAGCACAGCCACGTAGTATATAGGACAGCCACGTAGTATATAGCACAGCCCACGTAGTGTATAGAACAACCCACATAGTATATAGCACAGGCCACGTAGTAAATAGCACAGACACGTAGTATATTGCCCAGCCATGTAGTTTATTGCCCAGCGACGTAGTATATTGGTGAGCGACGTAGTTTATTGCCAGCCACGTAGTATATTGCCCAGCCACGTAGTATATTGCCCAGCCATGTAGTATATTGCTCAGCCACGTAGTATATTTCACAGCCACGTAGTATATAGCACAGCCCACATAGTATATAGCACTGATATGTAGTATATATCACAGCCCATGCAGTATTCAACACAGCACACGTAGTATATAGCAATGTGGGCACCATATCTCTGTTAAAAAAATAATTAAAGTAAAAAATAGTTTTAGACTCACCTTCCATCGGCCCCCCGGATCCAGCCAAGGCGTTTACCGATGCTCCTCATGACGCTCCAGTCTCAAGAGTGCATTACGGTCTCATGAGATGATGACATAGCGGTCTCACGAGACCACTACGTCATCATCTTGCGAGACCGCACTGCATGGACCGCTCACCGGAGCGTCGCGAAGAGCGGGAAAGGCCTGGGCTGGATCTGGAAGGTGAGTATATAATGATTTTTTTATTATTTTTAACATTAGATCCCGTGCCAATGTCGCTGATTGGTAGCGCCGTCTGGGCGCGACCAATCAGCGAAGCGTGATTTAAATCCCGCGCCAATGTCACCCAATCAGGGAAGCGTGATTTAAATCCTGCGCCAATGCCGCTGATTGGTCGCACCGGCTGGGCACGAGCAATCAATGAAGCGGGATTTAAATCCCGCGGCAATGCCGCTGATTGGTTGCGCCGGCTGGTCTCGACCAATCAGCGAAGCGGTGGGACCGGAGCATCGTGAGCTGCAGGAAAAGCTGCTGCGGAGGCGACGGAAGGTGAGAATATCACGATTTTTTTTTAAATTATTTTTAACATTATATCTTTTTACTATGGATGCTGCATAGGCAGCATCAATAGTAAAAAGTTCGTCACATAGGATTAATAGTAGTGTTAACAGACTGCGTTACACTGCCACGGTGTAACGCAGTCGGTTTAACGGACTGCTACAACGCTATGTGGGCGGCGGGCATTGACTGGGGGGGTAGTATAGAGGCGACACTGACTGCAGGGGAGTAGGGAGCAGCCGGACTGTGCCTCTCGCTCCCAAGAGTGCATTGCGGTCTCGCGAGATGATGACGTAGTGGTCTCACGAGACCATTATGTCATCATCTCGCGAGACCGCAATGCATGGACCGATCACCAGAGCATCGCGAGGAGCGGGAAATGCCTGGGCTGGATCCGGAAGGTGAGTATATAATGATTTTTATTTTTTTTTAATTATTTTTAACGTTAGATCTTTTTACTATTGATGCTGCATAGGCAGCATCAATAGTAAAAAGTTGGTCACACAGGGTTAATAGCAGCGTTAACGGAGTGCGTTACACCGCAGCATAACGCAGTCTGTTAATACTGCCATTAACCCTGTGTGAGCGCTGACTAAAGGGGAGTATGGAGGGCACTGACTGCGGGGAGTAAGGAGCGGCCATTTTGCCGCCAGACTGTGCCCTTCGCTGATTGGTCGTGGTTGTTTCGCCACGACCAATCAGCGACTTGGGATTTCCGTGACAGACAGACAGAAAGATAGACAGACAGAAAGACGGAACTGACCCTTAGACAATTATATAGTAGATAATACTGCCCCCTATGTACAAGAATATAACTACTATAATACTGCTCCTATGTACAAGAATGTAACTACTATAATACTGCCCCTATGTACAAGAATATAACTACTATAATAATGCTCCTATGTACAAGAACATAACTACTATAATACTGCCCCTATGTACAAGAATATAACTACTATATTAAAATAGATAAATCTCCAGGTCCGGATGGCATACACCCACGAGTACTAAGAGAACTAAGTAATGTAATAGATAAACCATTATTTCTTATTTTTAGTGACTCTATAGCGACAGGGTCTGTTCCGCAGGACTGGCGCATAGCAAATGTGGTGCCAATATTCAAAAAGGGCTCTAAAAGTGAACCTGGAAATTATAGGCCAGTAAGTCTAACCTCTATTGTTGGTAAAATATTTGAAGGGTTTCTGAGGGATGTTATTCTGGATTATCTCAATGAGAATAACTGTTTAACTCCATATCAGCATGGGTTTATGAGAAATCGCTCCTGTCAAACCAATCTAATCAGTTTTTATGAAGAGGTAAGCTATAGACTGGACCACGGTGAGTCATTGGACGTGGTATATCTCGATTTTTCCAAAGCGTTTGATACCGTGCCGCACAAGAGGTTGGTACACAAAATGAGAATGCTTGGTCTGGGGGAAAATGTGTGTAAATGGGTTAGTAACTGGCTTAGTGATAGAAAGCAGAGGGTGGTTATAAATGGTATAGTCTCTAACTGGGTCGCTGTGACCAGTGGGGTACCGCAGGGGTCAGTATTGGGACCTGTTCTCTTCAACATATTCATTAATGATCTGGTAGAAGGTTTACACAGTAAAATATCGATATTTGCAGATGATACAAAACTATGTAAAGCAGTTAATACAAGAGAAGATAGTATTGTGCTACAGATGGATCTGGATAAGTTGGAAACTTGGGCTGAAAGGTGGCAGATGAGGTTTAACAATGATAAATGTAAGGTTATACACATGGGAAGAGGGAATCAATATCACCATTACACACTGAACGGGAAACCACTGGGTAAATCTGACAGGGAGAAGGACTTGGGGATCCTAGTTAATGATAAACTTACCTGGAGCAGCCAGTGCCAGGCAGCAGCTGCCAAGGCAAACAGGATCATGGGGTGCATTAAAAGAGGTCTGGATACACATGATGAGAGCATTATACTGCCTCTGTACAAATCCCTAGTTAGACCGCACATGGAGTACTGTGTCCAGTTTTGGGCACCGGTGCTCAGGAAGGATATAATGGAACTAGAGAGAGTACAAAGGAGGGCAACAAAATTAATAAAGGGGATGGGAGAACTACAATACCCAGATAGATTAGCGAAATTAGGATTATTTAGTCTAGAAAAAAGACGACTGAGGGGCGATCTAATAACCATGTATAAGTATATAAGGGGACAATACAAATATCTCGCTGAGGATCTGTTTATACCAAGGAAGGTGACGGGCACAAGGGGGCATTCTTTGCGTCTGGAGGAGAGAAGGTTTTTCCACCAACATAGAAGAGGATTCTTTACTGTTAGGGCAGTGAGAATCTGGAATTGCTTGCCTGAGGAGGTGGTGATGGCGAACTCAGTCGAGGGGTTCAAGAGAGGCCTGGATGTCTTCCTGGAGCAGAACAATATTGTATCATACAATTATTAGGTTCTGTAGAAGGACGTAGATCTGGGGATTTATTATGATGGAATATAGGCTGAACTGGATGGACAAATGTCTTTTTTTGGCCTTACTAACTATGTTACTATGTTACTATGTTACTATAACACTGCTCCTATGTACAAGAACATACCTACTATAATACTGCCCCTATGTACAAGAATATAACCACTATAATACTGCTCCTATGTACAAGAATGTAACTACCATAATACTGCTCCTATGTACAAGAATATAACTACTATAATACTGCAGCTAAATATAACTACTACTAGTCTATGAACTAAAGAACAATATAAATTAACCTTATATAATTCTACCTTATTCCTTTCTATCAGCTCTTTTAAACTTTTTTCCATGGCCCCGAAATTTTAAACTGAGCTTGGACATTCTCTGTCAGGCACAGGGTGCTGTCACCTCCACCTTGGCCAACATTAATTTTACTGTGATTGAGTGAAATAATTGGATAAGACGTGAGATAAAGACGAGTCAGAAGATTATAATGGAAATCATTAGATCTTATCATCTGATTAGCTTTATTTTCTTTTCCACTGATGACTTTCCTGATCAGATAATGCTAAGAATTGATTTGCTGCTATCAGACCAGTTTGTATAGAAAATACAGGCCAGGACAACTGGTGACGTTGGGCAATCCGCTCACTAAGATTTTAATTTGAATATTTGCCATTTTTAATCAAATTTTTACATTTAGGTATTATTATTTTATTATTATTATTATTATTATTATTATTATGCAACATCAAGATAATTTTTTTTCTTATAATGCCCACACATTGTAGCCATGATGATCAGCTGACACCCTCTGACCCCCTGTGACTGTCTCTCTAGTCTATAAAATTGAAAAGCTGCCAATCATCACAGACTGGACTATAATGACAATGGTAGACCCCGGTGGTCTATGGAAGTAAAGGTTCAATGATAGTCTCCGTGTGACGCTGAGTCACTAGTCACAGGAAGAGACAGGATTGTCAGGCGGTCCAAGGTCAGATACCAGGAGGGCTCATAGTGCAGAGGAGTGATCCAAAGTGTGGTCAAGTAACAGTCTGTGGTCAAATGCCAGGAGGGTATGTGAAAAGCAAAATAAGAAATCCAAAAGCGTAGACACAACAAAATCCAGGGTCATCAGCAAGATCAGAGATAGGCACAGAGCAAACACACATACCTAAAGCAAATCTACAGCTGACACAGACTACTAGCAACTAACCAGCTAAATACCTTGCACAGGATTAAAGGTGGGAGGCACATGAGGAAACAGACTAAACCAGATTGAGCAGCGGAGCTTTCAATCAAACTGTTGATAACCAGAACGCTCCAGGATAAGATAGGATAACTGGACTCTCACTCACACAACTGACAGTCCAGTACACACCAGGTCCCATAGGGCGGCTGAGCTGTCACTCACAGCATTCCTTGGCCTCAATCAATGTAGAAACCGTGACACTCTGGTTGACTCGTGCAGTAAAATTTTAAATGCAATCCCTTCTGGCCTAGTGCATTAAAGGTTTATTTGTAGTCCATGGTCACTTGGAGCTGTGAATGTTTAAAGATGGTGGTCTATGGCAGTTGAAATTTAAGGGTTTAGTGTTTACTGGTGTTTTAAAGAAGTGAGGTTTTAATGGTAATTCCTGGTGGTCCAGGGGTGATTTAATTATAGCATCTGATGGTCTAGAGCAGAGGTCCCCAACTCCAGTCCTCAAGGCCCACCAACATGTCATGTTTTCAGGATTTCCTTAGTTTTGCCCAGGTAATAATTGCATCACCTGTGCAATGCAAAGGAAATCCTGAAAACATGACCTGTTGGTGGGCCTTGAGGACTGGAGTTGGGGACCTCTGGTCTAGAGAAGTGAAGGTTTCATTGTAGTTCATGGTGGTCTAGGGCAGTAAAGAAAAAATTATAGGCTCTGGTGGTCTAGGAAAAAATGATTTTAATGGTAGTCTGTGATGAACTAGGGAAAAAAGTATAAATATAGACCCTGGTGGCTTACAGCAGTGAAGGTTTAATTGCAGTTTCTGGTGGTCTGGGGCAGCAAATGGTAAATGTTAGTCCTGCGTGATCTAGGGAAAACAAAAGGTTTAATGGTAGTTACTGGTGGTTAAGGGTGTGAAGGAACAAATTAAGAAGGATTCTCCATTTTGTGCTTTTCCACTCCATTTTGTTGTTTTGATATAAATTTTGATAGTAGGCTAAAGTTTACAGCTGTTATGAGACCTTGATGAGACCTTGATTGTTGCAACCTGGGCAGGACATGAGACTGAGGGTGTATTGTTCTACGAGACTTTGACGTACAGACTGTTCCTGTATTCTTATAGGTTAAGAACTGTGAATGTGTTCTTATGCTGATTGGTTGAAGCATAATTTCTATGATTATAAAAAATGATACACAATAAACGGGGGCCAGAGATCTGCTCGATCCCCCATACAGAGACATACGTCTCCGTCTGGTCATTTTCAGTTGACGGCAGCGCCCTGTAGATTAATTTGGAAATCACTGAGTTAACCGTGAAGGATCACTTTAGATCCTCCCTCAACAGTTGGCGCCCGAAATGTGGGGCCCCAAACAGGAACGCCTCTGCCCCCCCCCCCCGGAGGACAACAAGACAAAGGACCATCGGACCGGACACAGGCACTGGAAAATTGGGACTGATCATCCCCCACAACAACCACGGTAAGTTGGCAGTTATACTGTCCAGATTGACCGTTTGGTGTGGTTTTCCTGTGTTTGTGCTGCAAAGAGGATCTGAGGTTTGTCCCCGATGGTGGGGTGATTCTTGGGTGGAATCATATAGAGGTGTAGTTCCGTTGGGAGGCCAGTGCTCGAACCGTACCTCATAAGGGACGGACACCCCAGATTGACCAGTGATGTAATTCTCTTTATAGTCAAAATATCCTGAATTCCTGATCACTGTTAGAATCAGGCGCGGAGAGGTGATCGAAGATGGGTAGGATGCGTAACTCACGAATATATAGATATATATGTATATGTCCAGGGGTTTCCGGAGGGAAAGTCTGAGACGCCCTCCTCCTTTCACTGAGTACCGCGTTTTTGGGTTGTCCCAGCGGGGGACAGAGAGACCCAGTGGAATAGACTATACGGCCGCTCTAGTACTATGCACGACTAAAGTAAGGATATTCAGCTCTAAAGGAGAATCAGTTTCCGTGGTAGAAAAAGAAAAAGAAGACTTTGAATGTGTGTGACAAATCTGATATTGTTAGCCAAAGACGGGGAAAGAAATCTGTTAAGAATGCAGGAAAGATAATATGGTCCCTCCCCAGGAAATTAAGCCTCTACTCCTGACTGTAAGCCCTATGCCCCGTAACCCCAAGGCACAAATATATCCTGGACTGCCGAGAAGTTCTATGGGCATCTTATGGTAGTATTTAAAGTTCTGGGATTCTCATTGTAAATCATTTTTGTGGCAGCTTTTATGCCCGGCCTTAAATCTGAATTAAAAGAGGCAATTATGTCAGTCAGATGCGATATTGAGACTTCCACTCCGAATGATGCATTAAAAGTAGTACAAAGTTTTCAGAAGAATTTAACCCATTCTGCATCAGCAGGGATATTAAAGGTTAAGTCAGTAGCCGCAGTGATTCTTGCTCGCTCTCTAGCCCCCACCCCAACTACAAGGACACAGCTCCGTTCCTTATCAGTGGCCCACGCAACAGACTTTAGCTCCTACCCTCCCCACCTTACACAAATCCAGTCCCATACTCCAATATCCCTTTTAACCCTATGTCTGGGAATCTCGCTCCCCAGCCCTGCCATGTCAATTCTCAGATCAAGAGCTTGTTTTAATTAGAGTAGATGGCGGACCTAATAAATATACTCTTACAAAACCCATCCCTGTCTGAAGTCACGGCCCAGTTCATGATCTCTCCTACATCTCCGGTAAATTTACTGGGGGCAGATTTATTATCACAGTTCCACTACAGGATACAATTCCAAGATAATGGTCAGATGGTCCTAACATTATATAACCCCTATGCAGATGAACACCATGAGGAGATCTGTATCCTACATGCCCTTCCCTCGGTTATGATGGCCCTGATAGGCCCAGATCCACCCCCAATAATGCCTGTAGAACCAGTAAAATTGTTTCTCAAACCTGGTGCCCCTTTTCTCAAAGTCCATCAGTACCCTTTGAAATATGATCAGGAGTGGAAAAAACAGGCCCTAGCCCTGGTACAAAAATTCTACTGGGTTCCAGGTATTTCTACAGTCCTGACAGCACTCAACCGTGCATGTAATATCTGTCAGACCTGCAATCCCGGTCAACTTCAACGTGTACCCCCGAAGCACCTTGCTAAGCCCGGCTATCCTTTCCAAAGGCTCCAGGTGGACCACATCACGTTGCCTAAGTCTGGAAGTTATGAATATTGTCTGGTGGTTGTCGACATGTTCTCCAATTGGCTGGAAGCATTCCCCGTTACCAACATGACTGCAAACACCACAGGAAAGAAACTGGTGATGGAAGTCATATGCAGATTTGGTGTTCCAGAAGTTATCGAAAGTGACCAAGGCCCGGCTTTTTCTTCTCATGTGTATCAGGAGGTTTTGATAATGCTTGGATCCACTGTAGCCCTCCATAATCCGCACCATCCACAATCCAGTGGGAAAGTTGAGAGGCTGAACGGCACACTGAAGGGACAATTGACCAAAATGATGCAGGAGACTACGGCTCCATGGCCAGAGCTCCCACCCATTTTACTGTACCACATTCGTACTACCCCTATTGAAAAACATGGCCTGTCCCTATATGAGATATTGTTTGGTGCTAGGTCCTCAGTTGCAAATTTCAGTCTCAGTAGTTGTCAGAAGAAACTGACCGTGCTGTTCAATATGGTTATTCAGCTTAGTAAAAATTTTGCTAACACCCATGTTTTAGTTTCTTCTTCCCTTCCAGATTCAGCAGAAACCAATACTTGTCACAATTTGAAGTCTGGTGATTTTGTAGTCGTGAAAAGGCATGTCAGAAAACACGGACTAGAACCCTTGTATGATGGTCCCTACCAAGTTCTCCCATTACTCCTATGTCAGTAAAGCTGGAAGGAAGGCCGACATGGATCCACGTATCGCACTGCAGGCTGGTCAAACAGACTAGTAGCAAATAAGGGGACATAATGTTTTGGTTTTTCGTATTTCCATATAATAATATTGGTAACCGCATGGGACAGCCTAAATTCTCCAATATCCTTGAGTAATACGTTTGTACAATATCATGAAAGATTAGTAGTACAGATGGGTATAGCCAATAAAATTGTCAGTTCTATTTTCATTTATCCTATGATTACACAAATATGGGATAAATTGCTTAGGGCCACAGACTATCTAGATGATCAAATTTGGGATATATTGGATATACTTAATACTACTGTTGCTGTCCAAAACCAACTTATCATAGTCACTAATAGTGTTGAGCATTCCGATACCGCAAGTATCGGGTATCGGCCGATACTTGCGGTATCGGAATTCCGATACCGAGATCCGATACTTTTGTGGTATCGGGTATCGGATCCATAGGGATGTGTAAAATAAAGAATTAAAATAAAAAATATTGATATATTCACCTCTCCGGCGGCCCCTGGACATCACGCTGGTAACCGGCAGGCTTCTTTGTTTAAAATGAGCGCGTTTAGGACCTGCGAATGACGTCGCGGCTTCTGATTGGTCGCGTGCCGCTCATGTGACCGCCACGCGACCAATCAGAAGCCGCGACGTCATTCGCAGGTCCTAAATTCCTAGAATTAGGAGTTTAGTGAATGAGAATGACGTCGCGGCTTCTGATTGGTCGCGTGCCGCTCATGTGACCGCCATGCGACCAATCAGAAGCCGCGAGGTCATTCTCATTCACTAAACTCCTAATTCTAGGAATTTAGGACCTGCGAATGACGTCACGGCTTCTGATTGGTCGCGTGGCGGTCACATGAGCGGCACGCGACCAATCAGAAGCCGCGACGTCATTCGCAGGTCCTAAACGCGCTCATTTTAAACAAAGAAGCCTGCCGGTTACCAGCGTGATGTCCAGGGGCCGCCGGAGAGGTGAATATATCAATATTTTTTATTTTAATTCTTTATTTTACACATTAATATGGATCCCAGGGCCTGAAGGAGAGTTTCCTCTCCTTCAGACCCTGGGAACCATCAGGATAACTTCCGATACTTGGTGTCCCATTGACTTGTATTGGTAACGGATATCGGTATCGGCGATATCCGATATTTTTCGGGTATCGGCCGATACTATCCGATACTTTCAAGTATCGGACGGTATCGCTGAACACTAGTCACTAATCAACATACTGTAGTACTGGACTATTTAACAGCAGCACAGGGTGGTATGTGTCAGATTATTGGACCCGCTTTCTGTCATTATACAGATCCCAATAGTACTTTAAAGTTAAAGTTAGAGGATATTCAAAGACTCAGAGATTAATATGATAAAGACAATGACCGTAATAAGGACAGTTGGTGGGCAGACACCTTCTCCTTTCTTAATCCAGCCAATTGGTTTAAGGGATTTGGGGGCTGGATAGCTGGAATCTTGCAAAGTTTGTTACATATCGCTGCCTTTATCCTTCTCATGTATGTAATGCTAAAACTTGATCTTTGGTGTATTTCTGTATGTATTAGGAAATTCTGCACTAGGACAACTAATGATGAAACCAAAAGCGTTGCCACCCATGCTCTTCTCTACACCGATTTCACAAAGTTACCTGATGAAGATGTTGAAGCCAAGTGCTTGGCTATCTTCAAAAGATCCCCATCACTGTTATCAATAATTGTTATTCGTAAATTCTAGTATACAGGGGGGACGGGTACGCCGCAACAGCCATGGCTGGTAACATGGTACCAGTCATGTGAAGACCGTACCCCTCGAGCTTATAGCTCGGGATAGTACCTCTGATGCTGCATATTAGTTTACAAAATTTATCTAGGGGGGAATGTGAAGGAACAAATTAAGAAGGATTCTCCATTTTGTGCTTTTCGACTCCATTTTGTTTTTTTGATATAAATTTTGTTAGTAGGCTAAAGATTACAGCTTTTATGAGACCTTGATGAGACCTTGATTGTTGCAACCTGGGCAGGACATGAGACTGAGGGTGTATTGTTCTACGAGACTTTGACGTACAGACTGTTCCTGTATTCTTATAGGTTAAGAACTGTGAGCGTGTTCTTATGCTGATTGGTTGAAGCATAATTTCTATGATTATAAAAAATGATACATAATAAACGGGGGCCAGAGATCTGCTTGATCCCCCATACAGAGACATATGTCTCCGTCTGGTCATTTTCAGTTGCCGGCAACACCCTGTAGATTAATTTAGAAATCACTGAGTTAACCGTGAAGGATCACTTTAGATCCTCTATCAACAAGGGTAGTGAAGCTTTAATTTTTCTATCCAGTGAAAGTTTAATTCTATTCCCAGCTTGTCTAGCTTAAATGTTTGTCCTTGGTGGTTTACAGCAAAAAAATGTTTCATTTAAGTCCCTGGAGGCTTAGAGCAGTAAAGATTCTATTGTAGTACCTGATGGTCTGGAGTGAAATCTATAAAGTCCCTGGTGGGCTGTAAAAGTTTAATGGCAAAGTCCTTCTACTCTTGGACAGTTAGGAACCAGAAGCCTTGGTCAGTTTCCCATATTTCCACCTTATAAAACTGTCTTTTTTTGCTACAGAAATATTCTCTAGTTACTGACATATTTTTGGGGAGGAGAATCAAATGTAAGGACACCAGACCATCCCACAGCTATGGGTGGTCTTATCTGCTTTGCTATTAGGTGGCGAGAACCTGTGCATTTCTGCAGTACAGAGTTTTATGTGGCGCCCCCTCTCATGCATGAGAGGAATACACACCGTGCAAGATAAATCATGCCCTCATGGTGCTCCCTATGTGGAATAAGAGTGATTTCGAACTCAATTGATTTCTATAAATGCCGCATTATGACAATGTTCAACTTCCCGGCAGAAAAAGGCACTTCGGCCGAAACGCGCGTTGGGGTGGTGGCACCGCAGGTCTCAGGTAGCACTTCACATTTTATATGATTTATATGTCTCATTCTATACAGATATGCTGCTATCACATATAATTTAATATTCACTGCTGGCTTGGTGGGTTCTTTCCTCTTATTAATTAGTTACTTACCTTATTATATTGTAACCTGCTGCTATACTTTTTTACCTTGCATACTGATTCTACTACTTATACCTTTGACCTGCGGTCCCACATTTCTGTTTTTTTCTCTGTTCATCACCCTTCTACATGCATTTTTTTTTCAATAGAGTGTTATGTTTTATGAGTACACATTGGTTCCCCTGGTGCTTTTTTTCTTTATATGCTTCAACGTTCAACTCAAATGTTTCAGAAAGTGCAATCTTCTCCTGTATTTTCTTCACAAGTTGCCATCTTTGCAAAGAACTTTCAACTACCTCCTCGTATATTGTATCTTTTTTCCACTCCTTTAATTAGAATTCCTTGTATCCAGTATGAGCGAAACCTTTACACCTTTGTATCACCACGATGTGATGACAATGTATCAAATAACTTCACAGCCGAAGATGTAGGACAAATATAGATCCATGAAGAATATAGGACGGACCAGATGTAATAAAGGAGGACAGGAACGGAGCGATATGTCTGCCGGAGGAATAATATCCTAATGAGGAACAGTAAAATACATATAGCAGTAAATGTAACAACATGTCATTAGGAAAGGTTAGTGCGCTGCCGGCTCCTCGCTTTATGATATTAATTATGGCTTCTACATAGATTAATTTTATTGGTGTTGTAGAGGGACTCGTCTAATTACCACATTTAGAGCTTTGTCCTTCTTCCATTGGTTGACATGATATTTAGCTAAAAGGCTCGTGAAGCTCTGAACATGGATGATGGGCGTTATTGTTGACAGACGTCACGTCATCATTATCTGCAATCAATTTTGCAATTGGTTTTCACTAAAAATGTTGCTCCATTTGTTTCTTACAGACTTTGTTTTCCTACATATTCGACTTTAATGTGCTCATAAATCAGCTGAGAAGAGCTCAGAAAAAAGTAGATGAAATAGTTGCAACTGACCCGTCAGAACGAGCTCACTGATGTAAACTTAGTTCCCTCATTCTGCAGCCAGCAATAAACAATGCAACAGAGAGGCTATAGATGTTGACCATTGCAAAATCTTTAATGGAAACTAATTACAAAAATTATTTTTAGTACTAAATACATGAGTCTATGTAAAAAAAAATACTCAAAGGTGGACTTCAACCTCCAAGCCTGTTTTCACCTTCATAACCAAGCTAAATTTTACAATTCTGACCACTGTCACTTTATGAGGTTATAGCACTCGACGCTTCAATGGATCCCACTGATTCTGAGATTGTTTTTTTTTGTTACATATTGTACTTCATTGTAGTGGTATAAAAAATTATTATCACAAGGGTAAGGCTACTTTCACACTAGCGTTAACTGCAATCCGTCCCAAAAACGTCTTTTTCCCGAAAAAACGGATGCGTCAAAAAACTGCAAAACGTATGTAACGAATACAGCATTTCGACGGATCCGTCGCAAAACCGTCGCAAATCCGATAAACGGTTCCGTTGAAATGCTGGATGCGTTGCATACGTTGCATACGTTTTTTCCATCCGTTGCATACGTTTTTACGACGGATCCGTTTTTAAAATGGGAGGCACCAAAATTTGATTGGCTACTGGAAACTAGGGAAATCTATATACTGACTGTATTTACAGCACATCTTTGAGGGTTTTAGTTTAGTGGCAATGATGGATGGTGTAATTGGGAGGATTTCGAGTTTGGTTACTGAAGTTATATTTGAGACGAATCGCCTGGATATCATAGTGCGGGAGAAGGAGGCGGCAGCAGAAAGACGGATGATGCAACGGAGAAGGCGACGATTCTGGATACATCCAATCAATGAGCTGCGGATGACCAGGGGTGTCCAGTCCACTCTCTATCTGGAGTTGCGGTGCAACCCCCAAAAATTCTTTAGTTATGTACGGATGAGGATGGAACATTTCGATTATTTGGTTGGAAAAATAGAGGATGTCATCCAAAGGCAGGACACAAGGATGAGGCTTGCCATCACACCGGCGGAGCGGCTCATGGTGACACTGCGGTAAGCATTTTTTCTTTATGTCATTGCTCATATTGAATGTGAGTACATGCTGCAGAGAATACTGCGCTGACACATTGCGCCGCATTTACTGTAGCATGTCATTTGTTGGTTTATGTGAGGCCATTCCACTTGTTTTTTTTTCTTGTGTCATTGGTCATATTGAATGTTATTACATGCTGCAGAGAATACTGCGCTGACACATTGCGCCGCATTTACTGTAGCATGTAATTTGTTGGTTTATTTGAGGCCATTCCACTTGTTTTTCTTGGTTGATGGTCTGTGCAATTTTTTTTTACATTTTTTTTTATTTTTCCCTGCAGCTTCCTAGCTACGGGTGAGTCTTTGACTTCACTCCATTTCCAATTCCGGCTGGGGATTTCCACTATTGGCGGAATTGTGAAGGACACATGTCGTGCGATTTGGGACACTTTACAGCTGGAGTATATCCCACAACCAACAATGGAAATCTGGATGAGAAGTTCCGAACAATTTGAGCGAATGTGTAATTTTCCAAATTGTGTTGGTGCTGTGGACGGCAAACACATTAGGATTGCAAAACCGGCAGGAACAGGATCAGAGTACTATAACTATAAAAAATACTTCTCAATTGTACTCATGGCTATTGCTGACGCCAACTGCCGATTCCTTGCTGTGGATATAGGAGCGTATGGCCGGTCCAACGACTCCCAAGTGTTTAAAAACTCTCCGATGGGTCGCTGCCTGTATGGAGATACATACAATTTCCCGCCAGCAAGACCACTCCCAGGAACCAGTGAACCAGCCTTGCCCTATGTGTGTGTAGGTGATGAAGCCTTTCAACTGTCGCCGCACCTACTGAAACCATACAGCAGCCGTGAATTACACCGCACCAAGCGGGTATTTAATTACCGTCTTACCAGAGCAAGAAGAGTGGTAGAGTGCTCTTTCGGTATTTTGACAGCAAAGTGGAGAGTTCTGCTGACGGCAATAAAACTGGATACAAAAACTGTAGACGATGTTGTCAAGGCATGTGTGGTGCTCCATAATTTTGTTATTTCAAAGGAGCCCGTTACCTTGGATGACGAACAATTGGAGACATCCTTGTGGGATTACCGAAGTGCCTCTGTTCGCTCCACCGGTTCTGTTACTAGGATGAGGGAACAGTTTGCTGAATATTTTTTGTCACCTGTTGGGCGGATTCCATGGCAAGACATAATTGTGTGACTTTTTTTTAATTTTTTTTCTTTTTTTTTTCCCAAATTTTTTGGTAGCAACTGCCACAAAAAAACAAAAAAAAAAAACAAAAAAAGAGTGTGTGTGGTTTGCTTGCTAATATAATATAAAACCATTTTGTTAAACCTTGAAAACGTCTGGTGTTTCTTTTCACTTAACCTTTCATATTTACCTTAATTAATGAACACACACACACAGTAGATTGTAAACCAGAATTATGTTTATTTCAAAAAATATATTTTTTGTGGGTAATTTTCCCACACAATTTTTTTTTTGGTAATTTAAAGAACCTTTCTTTTTTTGGCAAAAAAAAACTATGTACAAGTACATTCCAGGTTCACAGGTCCTGGTATTGTTGGGTGGAGTAACTATGGGAGGAGGGGCTGGAAGGTTGGACCACGTCGGTAGGTGGGATTGGGGAAA
Source organism: Ranitomeya imitator (assembly GCF_032444005.1). NCBI lineage: Eukaryota > Metazoa > Chordata > Amphibia > Anura > Dendrobatidae > Ranitomeya > Ranitomeya imitator. The sequence continues at coordinate 25,250,942 of NC_091287.1, forward strand.
CCCTACCTGTTGCGTCTGTAGTGGAAGGGGGGGGGAAAACAGGAGGCTGACCAGAGGGGTGTTGTGTTGGGGTAGGTGGAAAACTTACTGGGGAAGGAAAGCTGGGCAAAGATGAAGAAAACACGGGTGAATACATTTGGGTTGTGGGCCGGGTTGGGTATTGGTAGTGATGTTGATATTGAGAGTGATGTGGATATTGGGACTGGCGGTGATATTGTGGGGCATGGTGTTGAAATTGGGACTGGGATGTGTGGGGAGGTGTGGGGGTAGATTGGGGTTCGTTAATTACCTTCAGCAGAGCGTTATGGCAGCTATTCATTACCCGCATCTGCTGATCAAAAGAAAGCTTTTCCATGCTCCTGAGCATGGACTGAAAAAAAAGATTGGCTGGAGCTTGACTTACATCTAAATGCAGTCTATCCAAGCGACTGCTGATTTCATGTTGGTTTTCACTCATGCGTGATTGCATCATGCTGAAACCAGCAGTCACTTGTTCTCCCAAAATTTTAAATGAATTTTGGAAGCCTGCATTTAGATGCAAGAACTCAGGAGCATAGCTCCTTTCCTGACCCCTCTGACGCTGCCGCCATGAACCTACCGGTGGTGTAGAGGTGGCAGGGTCAGAGGGGTGGGGTAAAGGGAACGCTATCTGTTGACCATCAGATGCGAGTAAGGAAGGCTGCACTCCACTGGTAGAGGCGGATGAAGTGGAGGGGACAGAGGGGTGAGAGGTGTGGGGCCTACCGACGTGGTCCCCGGTGGCGGACTCAGGAGGGATCGCTTCAGAGGGTGCAGAGGTAGATGCAGGCGCACGGTGGCTGGAGTAGGTGCTGTGAAAGAAAAAAAAATAAGTTAATATATTGATATGAAAAAGGCCGGACTGAAACAAAAGTTTTGTGATTAGACAGGTTCTTACTGTGATGTTGAATACTTACACTCTACTCAGCATGGTTTCCCTCAGGAAGGAGAGGTTCGTGCCATATCTGTACCTCCTCTTCTTCCTTGCTGCTGAGCCACTCGGGGCCTGCATCTCCTCGTTAAACTCCCTCTTAAAGCGATCCCTCAATGACCGCCACCGCTTCCTAACCTTGGTACCTGTGAAGACAGGAATGAAGAAAAAAAAAAAAATATTCGTAAATGCAAGACATTACATTCAGCTCAAAACATCACTGAAAAGTGAATACTTACATAGTTTGCTCTGCTGCTGTGGAAGAAGGTCCTCCCACCTCGCAAAGATGTTCCGGCATACTTCCAACCAGAGCCGACGGGTGACACTGGTATCAGCATGCCTGCGGTCAGCCATGTTCCACAGTGGCTCCCGTTCACGAACCTCCTCGATGAGGGCTTCAATATCGATATCTGAATCGTATTCGGGAGCACACTGTGAAGCCTGTTAGAACAAAAAAAAAAGAAAGAATTAAAAATTAGTAGACTGAAAGCAAAAAATTAACAATTGAAGCCCCACAAAAAACCGACTCACTGATGGCCGACCGCGGCGTCGAGTCCGCCGACTCTGGGAGTGCCTGGGAGAACCTTCATGCTGTGCTGGACGTTCAGCAGCACCAGCAGCAGCAGCAGCAGCAGCAGGAGACTGAAATAAAGGATAAAAAAATTAGCTTTAATGTATGTATATGTTTTCTGTGTTACGTTATATATGAAATTCTGTTTTGTGTACGGTGCAGTGTGATGTGTGAAGCAAGTGTTTCACCACTCCTTACACTTGGTTCCTCCTCCACTTCGATGTCTCCACCCGTCTCGGTCCCTTCCGACAGCTCCTCATCGGATTCTGATTCCTGTTTAAACATAATAAATGCATGTAGTGACTCAAAATGATGTAAATTTAAAAAAAAAACCAAAAAAATTTTTTTTACTTACCGATACCTGCTGTTGCTGTGGAGGAGGGCTGCCGGAAGAGGACATTGTGTGGCTGTGGTCCAGGTGGCTGTGGTCCTGGTAGGTCTGTAAGTTAAAAGACACTTGCAATCTGCTCTACACATTGAAGTAGCAGATTTGGGGTCTTCAAAACTTACTTTTCAGATTTTCTGGATGTGGGCCAGGTGGCTGTGGTCCAGGTGGCTGTGGTCCAGGTGGCTGTGGTCAAGGTGGCTGTGGTCAAGGTGGCTGTGGTCAAGGTGGCTGTGGTCCAGGTGGCTGTGGTCAAGGTGGCTGTGGTCCAGGTGGCTGTGGTCCAGGTGGCTGTGGTCCTGGTAGGTCTGTAAGTTAAAAGACACTTGCAATCTGCTCTACACATTGAAGTAGCAGATTTGGGGTCTTCAAAACTTACTTTTCAGATTTTCTGGATGTGGGCCAGGTGGCTGTGGTCCAGGTGGCTGTGGTCCAGGTGGCTGTGGTCCAGGTGGCTGTGGTCCTGGTAGGTCTGTAAGTTAAAAGACACTTGCAATCTGCTCTACACATTGAAGTAGCAGATTTGGGGTCTTCAAAACTTACTTTTCAGATTTTCTGGATGTGGGCCAGGTGGCTGTGGTCCAGGTGGCTGTGGTCCAGGTGGCTGTGGTCCAGGTGGCTGTGGTCCTGGTAGGTCTGTAAGTTAAAAGACACTTGCAATCTGCTCTACACATTGAAGTAGCAGATTTGGGGTCTTCAAAACTTACTTTTCAGATTTTCTGGATGTGGGCCAGGTGGCTGTGGTCCAGGTGGCTGTGGTCCAGGTGGCTGTGGTCAAGGTGGCTGTGGTCAAGGTGGCTGTGGTCAAGGTGGCTGTGGTCCAGGTGGCTGTGGTCAAGGTGGCTGTGGTCCAGGTGGCTGTGGTCCAGGTGGCTGTGGTCCTGGTAGGTCTGTAAGTTAAAAGACACTTGCAATCTGCTCTACACATTGAAGTAGCAGATTTGGGGTCTTCAAAACTTACTTTTCAGATTTTCTGGATGTGGGCCAGGTGGCTGTGGTCCAGGTGGCTGTGGTCCAGGTGGCTGTGGTCCAGGTGGCTGTGGTCCTGGTAGGTCTGTAAGTTAAAAGACACTTGCAATCTGCTCTACACATTGAAGTAGCAGATTTGGGGTCTTCAAAACTTACTTTTCAGATTTTCTGGATGTGGGCCAGGTGGCTGTGGTCCAGGTGGCTGTGGTCCAGGTGGCTGTGGTCCAGGTGGCTGTGGTCCTGGTAGGTCTGTAAGTTAAAAGACACTTGCAATCTGCTCTATACATTGAAGTAGCAGATTTGGGGTCTTCAAAACTTACTTTTCAGATTTTCTGGATGTGGGCCAGGTGGCTGTGGTCCAGGTGGCTGTGGTCCAGGTGGCTGTGGTCAAGGTGGCTGTGGTCAAGGTGGCTGTGGTCAAGGTGGCTGTGGTCCAGGTGGCTGTGGTCCAGGTGGCTGTGGTCAAGGTGGCTGTGGTCCAGGTGGCTGTGGTCCAGGTGGCTGTGGTCAAGGTGGCTGTGGTCCAGGTGGCTGTGGTCCAGGTGGCTGTGGTCCAGGTGGCTGTGGTCCTGGTAGGTCTGTAAGTTAAAAGACACTTGCAATCTGCTCTACACATTGAAGTAGCAGATTTGGGGTCTTCAAAACTTACTTTTCAGATTTTCTGGATGTGGGCCAGGTGGCTGTGGTCCAGGTGGCTTATGCCGGTCAGTGTGGTCCCTACTCTATCTGCAATATAATAAGTATAATGGATTGAAAGTTAGACCAAAGCAGAAATAGGTAATGTTTACCACTAAACACCATGTTAAAATGAGAAAAATATGTGAACACCCAAACCCAAAAACTGGTGCACGTTATACCATTCTTTTCCATGTCCCAAAAACAAAAAAAGGTAAACTGTGAGACACCTTTAAAAATATTTTTATGTTTTAAAAAAAAAACAATTACCTCCCCGAAATAAAATTTCAAAGGATAACCTTTATTAAAAAATGACCACTCAAACAACTCTGTATTGCATGTGTAACCATTGGTACATACACCTGATTTAAATTTACCTTTAAGAAATTATACTACGGACAATTTTTTAAGAAACATTTTATTAATATATAATTTTTTTCTTTTTTTTTTTTTTTAAATCACAATGGAGCAGAAATGCTCTTTATTTTAAAATACAAGTACATCGAATGGGAATGGTTAAGTAAATTTAAAAAAAAAAAATATAACCTCAAGCTGCAGACCATTAGACTTTGCAATAATACATCCATTTTAATAAACAAAAAAAAAAAAAAAGGTGCACAAAACACTATACTAAAGGTACTGTCACACTAGACGATATCGCTAGCGATCTGTGACGTTGCAGCGTCCTCACTAGCGATATCGTCCAGTGTGACACGCAGCAGCGATCAGGCCCCTGCTGTGATGTCGCTGGTCGGGGAATAAAGTCCAGAACTTTATTTGGTCGCTGGACTCCCCGCAGACATCGCTGAATCGGCGTGTGTGACACCGATTCAGCGATGTCTTTGCTGGTAACCAGGGTAAACATCGGGTAACTAAGCGCAGGGCCGCGCTTAGTAACCCGATGTTTACCCTGGTTACCAGCGTAAAAAAACAAACAGTACATACTTACATTCAGCTGTCTGTCCCCTGCCGTCTGGTTCCTGCACTGACTGCTGGCCGGAAAGTGAAAGTGAAAGCACAGCACAGCGGTGAGTCACACAGCGATGACTCACCGCTGTGGCTGTGCTCTGCTTTCACTTTACGGCCAGCATTCAGTGCAGTAACCAGACGGCAGGGGACAGACAGCTGAATGTAAGTATGTACTGTTTGTTTTTTTACGCTGGTAACCAGGGTAAACATCGGGTTACTAAGCGCGGCCCTGCGCTTAGTTACCCGATGTTTACCCTGGTTTACCGGGGACCTCTGGATCGTTGGTCGCTGGAGAGCGGTCTTTGTGACAGCTCTCCAGCGACCAAACAGCGACGCTGCAGCGATCCGGATCGTTGTCGGTATCGCTGCAGCGTCGCTAAGTGTGACGGTACCTTAAAGGTACCGTCACAATGAACGATATCGCTAGCAAACCGTGACGTTGCAGCGTCCTGGTTAGCGATATCGTTCAGTTTGACACACAGCGGCGATCAGAATCCTGCTGTGATGTCATTGGTCGCTGCAGAAAGTCCAGAACTTTATTTCGTTGCTGGACTTTATGTAGACATCGCTGAATCGCCGTGTGTGACGCCAATTAAGCGATTTGTTCACTGGTAACTAGGGTAAACATCAGGTTACTAAGCGCGGCTCTGCACTTATTAACCCGATGTTTACCCTGGTTAACAGTGTAAAAGTAAGAAAAAACACAAACACTTCATACTTATGTTCCGCTGTCTGTCCCTCGGCGTTCTGCTTCTCTGCCCTGTATAAGCACAGCGGCCGGAAAGCAGAGTGGTGACGTCACCGCTCTGCTCTGCTTTACGGCTGGCTGGCGCTCACAATGCAGAGAAGCACAGCACGGGGACAGACAGCGGATATTTTTTTTTTTACCTTTTTTTTTTTTTACTTTTACACTGGTAACCATGGTAAACATCGGGTTACTAAGCGCGGCTATGCACTTAGTAACCCCATGTTTACCCTGGTTACTGGCATCGTTGGTTGCTGGAGAGCTGTCTGTGTAACAGCTCTCCAGCGACCAAACAGCGACGCTGCAGTGATCCGGATTATTGTCGGTATTGCTGCAGCGTCACTCAGTGTGACGGTACCTTAATTAGTAAATACATCACAAATCAATATTAACCAATATGGCATTGACAAATGCACATGCAACCAACAAGACGCACACAAACATACCTGCAAGCCGAGTCATAACGCAAGCATAACACATGAACAGTCGCAATATTGACGAAGGCATAATAAGGTGCAGGCACGTGAACACATACATACAAAAGCACACAGCAGTACAAAAATAAACACACACACCCACACACACACACACACACGGCCATCAGTCCTCCGGCTGGAGCTTGATATCTTCACAGTGGCAGGCCTCACGGTGGATCTGGACTGTAGCATGGCAATGGCTGTTGCAGGATGACGGCAGGCCTCAGGTTGGATTCAGGTTTTATAAGCTCTTGCTATAGTCAGTACGTCATACACAAATGCGCACACACACACACACACAAATGGCAATATACTCACACTGTTGTAGTGTGTCTGGTCCTTGCTGCCAGGCTGGGCTCTTGGTGTCCGGCTGGGCTCTTGGTGTCCGGCAGGGCTCTTGGGGTCCAGGCTGGGCTCTTGGGGTCCGGCTGGGCTCTTGGTGTCCGGCAGGGCTCTTGGGGTCCAGGCTGGGCTCTTGGGGTCCGGCTGGGCTCTTGGTGTCCAGGCTGTGCTCTTGGTGTCCGGCAGGGCTCTTGGTGTCTGGCAGGGCTCTTGGGGTCCAGGCTGGGCTCTTGGGGTCCGGCTGGGCTCTTGGTGTCCAGGCTGGGCTCTTGGTGTCCGGCTGGCTGGAGGCTGCTTCTTCTTCTCTCTGAGTCTTGCTGGCATATGTGGGGGTTGAAGGCCCAGACCAGGTTTATATAGATTTGGGGATGTCTGGCCATTTAGATAAAAACACCTGTTTCTGAGCATGCTCAGTAGAAAAAAACGTATTGCAGCGCTGCATTGCGTCGTACGACGTGTCTCGACGCATCCGTCGCTCATAGACTTTCATTCTAGCAAAAGACGCATGCCGACGAATGCGCCGAGACACGTTTTATTGGCGGAGACAAAAAACGTTACAATCTTCTTTTTTCCAGACGACGTGTCGCCTCTTTTCGACGCATCCGTCGAAAGACGTATACCGACGAATGCAAATCCGTCGCAATACGTCGCCAATACAAGTCTATGGGGAAAAAACGTATGCAGCAAAATATTTTGCTGCATACGTTTTTTCTGCAAAACGACGCATTTTAACGTATTGCAGTTAACGCTAGTGTGAAAGTAGCCTTACAGGAGAATATGGAATTCAAAATTTATTGAGTACGATATGTGGGGGAAAACTACTTTTTGGGTGCATGGATGGGCTCAGAAAGGACATGACATTTTTTTGCTCGCTTTCCATTCCAATTTTTGGGAGGCAGAATGAACAAAAAACAGCAATTCATGAATTGGGTTTTGGGAGTTTTTTTTATGCCGTTCCGTGTGTGGTAAAATTGGTAAGGCAGCTTTATTCTTTGAGTCAGTACAATTACAGCGATACCTCATTTATATTTGTTATGTTGCAGCTCTTTTACACAATAAAAACTTTTTAGAGAAAAAAAATTGTTATTTTTGCATTGCTTTATTCTGAGAGCAATAACTTTTTTATTTTTACGCTGATGGAGCTGTAGGGCGGCTTGTTTTTTGCAAGACAAGATGACATTTTCATAGATACCAATTTTATTTACATTCTTTTTGATTGCATTTTATTCCATTTGTTTGCCGGTATGATGATAAAGCATAGATTTTTGTCTCATTTTAATTTTCTTTGTTTAACCACGGAGGGGGTTAACTACTGGGACAGTTTTAGTGGTTGGGTCGTTTGGAACGTGGCGGCACCAAATATGTGTAGTTATTTTATTTTTAATTTTTTCATAAAAATATTCATTTATGGGTACAATATATTTGAATATTATTTTTTTACCATTTTATGATTTTTTTTACAATTTTTTTTTTACGTTTTTACTTAGTCCCTCTGTGGGACTTTTCCTTTTTTCATTCTGATCACTTCTAAATCATAGCAATGCACGAGTATTGGTATGCTATATAAACTTGATACACCATGCTCTGAGCATGTTCTAACATCTTGATAGCTCTGGTGACCCGGATGTTGTCATGTTGACATCTTGTCACAATGGCGCCAATTGGAGAGAAAATGGGGCTCCTGCCCTCTTCCTTCCTTCAAAATGTTGCGATCACTATCGATCGCAGCATTTAGGGGGTTAAGCTGCCGGGAGCGGTGCCTATGGATACGTCCAAGGTCGTGAAGGGGTTAACCCATTCCAAAGATTGGACATATTAGTGTGTCCTAAGTCAGGTGTAAAATTTGTGATATTTACTACATATTGCAATATAATGCAAAACATAATACAAATGATTAAACGATTAGTAATAAATACATGAGTGAAAAAGGATAAACAAGTTTTAACCATTAAAAAAACAACAGAAAGCTAAAAGTTTGAATTACATAATTTCTGAATCTGATAATAAATGTAAAAAAATAAACATATTTGGTGTTGCTGCATCCGCAAAAGTCCATAATATTGAAAGGTAAAATTAAATGACACGTAGGATAAATGCTGTAAAGGTAAAACCTATAAATGCCACAATCAATATCTTTTTATCACCTCAACACACATCAAAAATGCAATGTAAGTAGTCAAAGAGTCGTATGTATCCAAAAATGGAAACAATGAAAACGACAGCTTGTCACACAAAAAGAATAGACCAATTTTTCACAAAGATCTGAATTTTCTTTGACCAGTAATGTTGTATATTATACCACTACTATATATTTATAGTATATTAGTCTATGTTCACATGTTGCCTTTTTTGATGGTCAAAACCTGATCTCTTGGCAGTAAAAAAGATGCAGACAAAAAGCAGGTTTTGCTGCTTTTTGCTGCGTTTTTCAGCAATCCAAAGTTTAGCTTTGCTTCCACCATGCAAGCATGAATAATACAAGGTTTTAGACCACCAATGAAAGACATATGTGAAACCATAAGGCCGGTTTCACAAGTCAGTGGCTCCGGTATGTGAGGTGACAGTTTCCTCACGTACTGGAGACACTGACTCACGTAGACACATTAAAATCAATGTGTCTCTGCACATGTCAGCGTGTTTTCACGGACCGTGTGTCTGTTTGGAAAACACGGAGACATGTCAGTGTTCGTGGGAGCGCACGTATTACACGGACCCATTAAAGTCAATGGGTCCGTGTAAAACACGTACCGCACACGTGTTGCCCGTGTGCAGTCTGTGTGCCGTGCAGGAGACAGCGCTACTGTAAGCGCTGTCCCCCCAGCGTGATGCTGAAGCCGCCATTCATTTCTTCTCTCCAGCAGCGTCCGCTGGAGAGAAGATATGAAAAATTTTTTTTTTTTGGTGTTAAAAAAAAAGATCCCTGTCCCCAAACCCCCTCCCACCCCCTGTGCCCCCCCCCCTTCCCGCTGTTAATAAAATACTTACCTGGCTCCCTCGCTGCTGCTTCTCCTCGCCGCAGCTTCTCCTGTATGAGCGGTCACGTGGTGCCGCCCATTACAGTGATGAATATGCGGCTCCACCTCCCATAGGGGTCATTAACCCTTTCTCTGCCCTGTACCACCTGTAAAATTGATCATAACCTCCTTCTCTAGACCACCAGGGACACAGTCAATAACGCTTTCACTGCCCTAGATCACCAGAGTTGCAGAAATTAACCTTTTCTCCTAGTGTCATTAAAACTTTTTTTTCAAAATCATATCATCTGGGGGAAATTGATCATAACGCCATTCTCTTCTTCCTACCACCAGGGATTTCTGATCAGACGATCAGAGACATAGCCATTAACCCCTTCGCTGCACTAGACCACCAGGGATCATTTCAGAAGCAACCTTTTCTGCCGAAGACCACCAGGGATGCATATATTGACCCCTTCACTGCCTGAAGGCAGATGTTAACCCATTTACTACCGTAGCTAATTATGGATCATTACTAATATTTATCTGGGTCCCTGACTGACCCGATCACTGGCTTCCACGTTGTACAGGCAACATTGGTTTTCTTTATTATAGATAGGATTAAAAGAAAACTGGATAACAGAGAAATTTCATCAGAAGAGTAAAATTGCCGAGTGCAGCATGGCAGACGGAGAATATTGGTGATTGCTATTCATTACTATTTATGTTGTATTCTGTCCTTTGCCATTCATATTACAAAAGCTGCAAATTACCATAAACTGCTTCATCAGCTCGGCTCTATTTAAAGCCTCTGTAGCAGTTGCTTTGCCCGGGATTTATTTACTGTGAATGAGGATAAGGGCCACTCAGGCTTACAGTCCTTCAAGTGATGTTTCCGGCACATCTGTAGAACCTCTGCGTCGCTGCCTGACACAGGACACAACAGATTATGCAGGTTTATGAGCGATATACACAGTGTCACGCTGTGATGGTCTTTTGGTATGAAAAGGGGGCCTCAAACTGTCACTGGAACTGGAACCCTAACTATCTCTGTCCCAGGGGTACTCTTGAAGGTGGAGATGCCTGAGTCTCCGACCTTACTATGCTTCTGTTAAACCCTGATCTATCCCATCCCCCACCCCATGAGGCTTGGGACAGAAATATAAGGTAAACCAGACACAAAGACAAGACAGAGATGACAGAAAACAACAAACATACAAACACTAGCCAAAGGTAAAGACGTACATAGGGCAGGATAGGAATGTACCAACCAAATGGGAATAGGACAATGAGGAAAGCATACATCGCAAAACAGCAGGCAACAACGGTCTGCATTTCAGCACAGCGTCTCTGAGGAGCTAGGAAGCAAAGCTTTCACTGGCAAGGAAGAGAAGGTCTGGCCAGGTTTTATAGGGAGAGGTAATGACCAGATCAAAAGCAGCTGAAAATGGAGCTGCAAGTTTCTGACCAGCATAGAAAGGATTGTTAACCTCATCAGCACCAAAGGAAACCAAATCCATTTAATATGGGACACAAACACAGAGGCTAAATGGAAGATCTGCGATTCACAGTGATCTTCTAACCCCATATTTCCCACCGTGTAGGGTGTGTTAGACTCACTTCTAAGCCGCAGACCTCGGCCATCTCCAATTCTTTAATTTAAGAAGCCACTGCCATGAATCAGGGAAACGCTGTTCCTTTCATCACAAAGAAGTTTACTCGACAGTCCCAGTGCATCAGTTCATAACACGCAATATCAGGGACAAAGCTCTCAGTTTCTTGCTTCCATACTACAGTACATTTCCAGCATTTATTTCCGTTCCACCTGGACTATTCCTATATTCACTGATCCTGTGAGCCCCTGGAATTCCCATTCCTATGAAGTAATACGCCCGAGGTCCGTTACTTCTCCCACCCGCAGTTCCACATCCATCTTCCTCTGTACATAAGGGGTTACAGTGTCTGCCATAGCACCCGACTCGAGCCTTGAGCTCTGGATGATGCAGGAATGTCTGCAGGGAATTTTGCAAGGCCTACTGCCGTTCAGCGCAATATTTACTTGCCCTTACTATCAGTCCAATTGCACCTTGAACTTGACCTTATGTCTCTCTGTAACAAACTCTCTAATGAATAGGAAGCAGCGTCCTTTTTACTGGAACTCCCCCCCCCCAACTATGGGCTAGTCATGGAAACAGGAACACATGGGCTACTTGCACAGTGAACAAGTCTGTATGATCATGTTCACACACCACCAAGAAACCTGAAGACACAAAAGAGAATAGTAAAACCAAAAACACTCAGTTTGAAAAAATGTTGCAGTAATCCGCAAGTGCTAGTAAAAGATGTAAAAAACAGGGTATTTGGTTGATACGTTTTTTGCAAAAAATGTATACTAAGCTGCTCTACCAATCTTCACGGTATACCCTTATCAGAGCAGTCCTAACTAATGTATGCAATCCCTATCTGATGTATTTATAAACCTGATCATCTGTATATAACCTGTGTGAACAGGGTTCAGAGAGGAAAAATCCATGTGTGCTGTTCAGAGAGGAAAAATCCATGTGTGCTTACAGGGTAGAACAGCTTTTGTGCAGATAGCCCAAGAGGAGTGGTGGAACTCCCCAGTCTTGTAGACACAAGAGAACAATTATGGAAACAGGAACACATGGGCTACTTGCACAGTGAACAAGTCTGTATGATCATGTTCACACACCACCAAGAAACCTGAAGACACAAAAGAGAATAGTAAAACCAAAAACACTCAGTTTGAAAAAATGTTGCAGTAATCCGCAAGTGCTAGTAAAAGATGTAAAAAACAGGGTATTTGGTTGATACGTTTTTTGCAAAAAATGTATACTAAGCTGCTCTACCAATCTTCACGGTATACCCTTATGCACACATGGATTTTTCCTCTCTGAACCCTGTTCACACAGTTTATATACAGATGATCAGGTTTTTAAATACATCAGATAGGGATTGCATACATTAGTTAGGACTGCTCTGATAAGGGTATACCGTGAAGATTGGTAGAGCAGCTTAGTATACATTTTTTGCAAAAAACGTATCAACCAAATACCCTGTTTTTTACATCTTTTACTAGCACTTGCGGATTACTGCAACATTTTTTCAAACTGAGTGTTTTTGGTTTTACTATTCTCTTTTGTGTCTTCAGGTTTCTTGGTGGTGTGTGAACATGATCATACAGACTTGTTCACTGTGCAAGTAGCCCATGTGTTCCTGTTTCCATAATTGTTATCTTGTGTCTACAAGACTGGGGAGTTCCACCACTCCTCTTGGGCTATCCGCACAAAAGCTGTTCTGCCCTGTATGCACACATGGATTTTTCCTCTCTGAACCCTGTTCACACAGGTTATATACAGATGATCAGGTTTTTAAATACATCAGATAGGGATTGCATACATTAGTTAGGACTGCTCTGATAAGGGTATACCGTGAAGATTGGTAGAGCAGCTTAGTATACATTTTTTGCAAAAAACGTATCAACCAAATACCCTGTTTTTTACATCTTTTACTAGCACTTGCGGATTACTGCAACATTTTTTCAAACTGAGTGTTTTTGGTTTTACTATTCTCTTTTGTGTCTATGGGCTAGTCATGAACATTAACACTTTCTTACCCTACTATCACCATCTAACTACCACCACTCTCTTATCCCCTAAATCCTAATCTATGTCTTACCCTATACTTATTCTGCATAGTACACTACTCACATTATGCATACCCTTTACATTACATATACTCTATGCATTACCTATACATTACGTGTTCCCCAGCTCTGGTCCTCGAGAGCCACCAACAGGTCATGTTTTCAGGATTTCCTTAGTATTGCACAGGTGATGGAATTATTGCCTGTGCAGGTGATGCAATTATCACCTGTGCAATACTAAGGAAATACTGAAAACATGACCTGTTGGTGGCTCTTGAGGACCGAACTTGGGGAACACTGTGATTACCATATCTTGATACATGGCGATTCTCATATCACATCACTACACAATTTATAGAAAAAGACAAATTACACTATTCACATGTCGTGATTGGTGTCTTCAGGGGCAGGAAAGCGATAGTACAGTACATACCCCCTTAGAATTGAGCTGTTTGTCATGTCGGCTGTAGACCGTCCAGGTCTCGCTGGCGTAGAGGAGTGTGGTAAGGACCACCGCACAGTAGACATTCAGCTTGGTAGTAAGGCTGAGTCCCCTCCTTTCCTGTAGAGATACAAAAACCTTCCACCACTTCCTGCTGAGAAACAAAAACTCGCCCCCACATCCTGTGGAGATACAAAGACCCTCCACTACTTCTTGCAATCTGTCTCGACATCTTTGCTGTTAGAGATAGATTAGATCTGACAACAGGCAGTGGACAGAAAGTTAAATAGAAGAGAGACATCTAGTAGCCAACAGTTTGGAGTAATTTTTTTGTGGGTAAAACAATTATTAAATGAAGCGATATGTAGATTATATATTTATCGCATTATCTATCAAAAGAGACAAAGTTGTCTGAAAATACAATGGCCATGAGGGGACGTGTGATGTGATCTTTTTGCAACTGTAATGTTTCCCTATGACACAAAAAGCTGCCTGAAACTTTCAGTAATTGCTAAATATTACTCATGACTGAGGTGGTCACCTGCAAATTAATTGGGACTGATACACAATCAGAAATAGTCATGGACGCCAAGCCGACATAGAAGCCTTAATAGATATAATTCCTACATACATATATATATATACATATATATATATATACACCCATAGTGTATGTAGTAGAATTCAATATTATAGTTAACGTAAGCGATCATCCAGATTTGTATTACAGACTCTTTGAAGATATCAGAGGAATGACATATTGTAAGTTATTTACTGGATGTACTGAACATATAGAGCTGGGGTGAAGATGGGTCTTGCTGAGCCTATAGGGATAATATAAACATACGTCAATTAATCTCAGCCTTCTGTTTACTCTTCTAATTTGGTAGGATCCAGATGTCTTTTGCAGATGATACATAGTACCTGGTGGGATGCCAGGAGCATTAATAAGATTCAATCTTTCTCGACTTGGCAGGAAGTGGCCACCATCCTCTTAAAGAATCCATGGCATTTGTAGAAAGTGAGAAAAGAATATAATCCTGAAGATTTATAAAACATGTATATGGACATAAAGCTGTTGGAGCTCCAGAAAAGTTTTCTAAATTTTTGTTTACATTTTATTACTCAGTCATGAAAAAAAAAACAAGAAAAAAGTACATCCTCCTTGAATTCTACAGTTCTATTTAGGATGGCATAAAAAACATCAGAAGTCTTAAAAGTAGGTAAATACAATTTCAGACGAACAGTAGAAATGAGAAAATCTACTCAATTGGAATCGAGTTCTTCTCAAATCTTACAAAAATTTGCATTTTCCAGGGCAATTTTCTCTGAACTAATTTATCACGAGAGGTGGCGAGTTCTCCTTCAATGGAAGTCTTCAGAGTCTGGACAGACATCTGTCTGATATGGCTTAGTGAATCCTGCATTGAGCAGGTGGTTCGACCAGATGATCCAGGAGGTCCCTTCCAACTCTAACAATGTAGGATTTTATTATACAATGAAAATGGGGTCACCATTTGGCTGAAATGCAAAGGTGTGTTAGGCGTAACGGCGTGTTTTCTATTTCTAAATAAATGTGTAAAACGGTGCTTTGTTTGATTTTAGATAATGGATTTTATTCTTGCTGTGTGTTTATTTCAGTGGTGGGACCTTAACAGAGCTGTGAATGAATGTCCACAAACCTCAATGAAACTAAGCAATGTTGTTAAGAAGAGTGGCCAAAATTCCTCAAGAACGATGTGAGGGACTAATAAAGTCATACAGAGAACCAATACTTCAAGTTACTGCTGATAAAGTTGGTTCTACAAGCTATGGAGTCATGGGGTGTAGTTTATTTTTCACACATTGTTTCTGCATTTTGATCATTTTTTTGGATATTCGTTTAATTTGTCGTGTGCTTTGTTCAACTGAGGTTTACGTATTTACGTATTTTTAGAGATTTATGAATAAAACTTTTTTTTACTGAATTAATGTAGTTTCTTTGACTGTTTTTGGTGTGCCAGCATTAAAGGGCAAAGAAGATGTTTCTTCCAGAAGAGAATAAAAGATCTTGTCCCATTTCTTGAAAAGAAACAAAGACCTGCCCCCATCTCCTGTAGAGATAAAAAGACCCTCCACCACTTTCTGTAGAGATACAAAGACCCTCCACCACTTTCTGTAGAGATACAAAGACCCTCCACCACTTTCTGTAGAGATACAAAGACCATCCACCACTTGTTTTAGGGACATAAACACTTCTCCACACTTCCTGTAAAGATACAACAACCCACTCCAATTTCCTGCAGAGAAGAAAACTTCCTGCAGAGAAACAAAAAACATCCACCACTTTCGGTAGCGATAAAAAGACCCTCCACCACTTCCTGCTGGGATACAAAGACCCTCCACCACTTCCTGCTGGGATACAAAGACCCTCCACCACTTCTTGTAGTGATACAAAGACCCTTCACCACTTCTTGTAGCAATACAAAGATCTTCCAAACTTCATGTATCGATGCAAAGATCCTCCACCACTTCTTGTATCGATACAAAGATCCTCCACCACTTCTTGTAGCGATACAAAGATCCTCCACCACTACTTGTAGCGATACAAACATCTTCCACCACTTCATGTATCGATGCAAAGATCCTCCACCACTTCTTGTATCGATACAAAGATCTTTCACCACTTCATGTATCGATGCAAAGATCCTCCACCACTTCTTGTAGCGATACAAAGATCTTCCACCACTTCATGTATCGATGCAAAGATCCTCCACCACTTCTTGTATCGATACAAAGATCCTCCACCACTTCTTGTATTGATAAAAAGACCCTCCACCACTTCCTGTTGGGATACAAAGACCCTCCACCACTTCTTGTATCAATAAAAAGATCCTCCACCACTTCCTGTAAGGAAACAAAGTACTTCCGCCACTTCTTGTAGAGATACAAAAACCTTCCATCACTTATTGCCGAGAAACAAAGACTCATCCTGTGTTGTTGTCCGTATTTCGTAGTTGAAGATGACCGTGATTTAAGGATTTAAAAGGAGGATCAGTGGCTCTAGGTCCAGAGGTCAATGTGGATCCTGAATGCGCACTGAGTGAGCACTCACATATGGGACATAAGTAAGTATATGTGTCACGCCAAGGCAGACGGAGCAGGGTTAGTGAACCCACTTGACCACAGAGGACTCTGTGGAAGCTGAACCCTAGGAACCAGCTGGACAAGGATGTCAGATGAATCAGCAAAGCTTTATTCAGATTATAAAGCAGGTGAACCCACAATGGAAAACCCCCTGAGCTGAAACACAGAATACCACCGAGGAAGCTCTGGCGAGCGAACCCCTATACAGGGATAGACCAGGCGCAGCCAAGGAAGCTCACGTGCAACAGCTCCAGAGACCAGAGGGTCAGACCCAAACGGTGCAGTGGTACTGGGAGAGGAGAAGCGAGAGGTCCAGGGAACTGGAGAATGAGAACCAGCAGGGCCCAAGAGTAGGTGTTCAGGACAACGGTACTAGGGAAAAACACTGGATATTAATTCAGGCAAGACAGAATAAGCAAGCACTGATCTGGAACCTGAGAACGGCAACTAAGAACAAAATGCAAAGTTGCCCTGGCACCTCCCAAAGGAAGTGAGGACCTTAAGTATACACAGACCTCTCAGTGACTGGCTAAGAGGTGATCACAGGAAAAGGGTGAACTGGCCCTTTAAATCATTAGACAGCCGCGCACCCTATGCTCGCTCCCCCACAACCTGGAAGTGAAGAGGCAGTGGAGAAATGTCGGGAAGATGCCGCAGCCAGAGGGAGCATCGCGGACAGGGTAAGAGATATTGCGGGGACCAAGGGTACGCCTGCGGCCAGACAGGACCCGATCCCCCTCCACCCTGGAGACGGGTCCCGCAGACTGGATCATTACAATATGTAGTCAGGACAGTGGATACTGCTTGTGCCTTGCGCACAGCTCGCTTTTGTTTTGAGGTTACTACATTTACCTAATTTTAAACCCTTCTAAGAACCAGATGCTTTTTTTTAATATGTCCTGATTTGTGAAAGCATAACATTTCTAAGAATTAGGCTAGAATTACTCATTGCAATCAAGTTAAAATCATTACATAAATTCAATGATTTCCTATGAGAAAAAATTACAAGCGATCACTGGAAATTATGCCTATTTTTTTGGAATAGTTTCAAGGTCCTTGTGACTTTTGATACATAAGTTGGTAACATTATATTTGCAATTCAAATGGAATGTACTGATATCTCATCTTGACGGTATCGACAACCCAGGAGGTTGTTGTGGGGTCCTCGTAGACTGTGGGTTCAGCCAACTTGAACTCAGACATGATTTACAAACATTCTCCCTCTATGAGCAATGCAGGAGGTAAGCAGAGAGTGTTTGTCAACAGTGTCTGAGTATGAATTCTTGCTAGAGCAGCAGTTGAAAGCAGCTTCTGAAAGTATCAACTAGGCAAATAAACCAGCACTTTCAGCATCGTAATTGGGAGATAAAGAAGCAAAAAAAGGTAATGGAGTACATTACAAAAATTCCAAACTTTGTAAATGCTGATTCATAACTAAATAATAAAAAAGTTTACATCTACTATATAATTGTCTAAGGGTCACTTCCGTCTTTCTGTCTGTCTGTCTGTCTGTCATGGATATTCATTGGTCGCGGCCTCTGTCTGTCATGGAAATCCAAGTTGCTGATTGGTCGTGGCAAAACGCCCATGACCATTGCCACGACCAATCAGCGACGGCCATAGTCTGGCAGCGAAATGGCCGCTGCTTTACTGCCCTGCAGTCAGCGCTGAGAGCTCTGTTATGAACAGGTAATTCAGAACCACAATGGACCTTGAAGTTCAGAGCACACAAAGTGACCTGACATTTACCAAAAACATAGGACGAGCTCTGAGACGTGGAAACTCTGCTGACCGCAATCCCTAATCCTATCACACCACACTAGAGGTAGCCGTGGATTGCGCCTAACGCTCCCTATGCAACTCGGCACAGCCTGAGAAACTAACTAGCCCTGAAGATAGAAAAATAAGCCTACCTTGCCTCAGAGAAATTCCCCAAAGGAAAAGGCAGCCCCCCACATATAATGACTGTGAGTAAAGATGAAAATACAAACACAGAGATGAAATAGATTTAGCAAAGTGAGGCCCGACTTACTGAATAGACCGAGGATAGGAAAGATAGCTTTGTGGTCAACACAAAAACCTACAAACAACCATGCAGAGGGGCAAAAAGACCCTCCGCACCGACTAACGGTACGGAGGTGCTCCCTCTGCGTCTCAGAGCTTCCAGCAAGCAAGAAAAACCAATATAGCAAGCTGGACAGAAAATATAGCAAACAAAAGTAACATAAGCAGAACTTAGCTTATGCAGGAAGACAGGCCACAGGAACGATCCAGGAGGAAGCAAGACCAATACTAGAACATTGACTGGAGGCCAGGATCAAAGCACCAGGTGGAGTTAAATAGAGCAGCACCTAACGACTTAACCTCATCACCCGAGGAAGGAAACTCAGAAGCCGCAGTACCACTCTCATCCACCAAAGGAAGCTCATAGACAGAACCAGCCGAAGTACCACTCACGACCACAGGAGGGAGCTTGGCCACAGAATTCACAGCAGCGCTCACACACACAGGGTTAATGCCAGTGTTAACGGACCACGTTGTAACGCACTCCGTTAAGGCTACTTTCACACTAGAGTCGGACTCGGCCCGTCGCAGTGCGTTGGGCCGAGGTTCCGACGCTAGCAGTGAATGCGCCACACAACGGAGGCAGCGGATGCATTTTTCCTGCGCATCCGCTGGAACGGACGACGGTTGCGACGTGTGTCAATGCGTCGCAATGTGTCGCTAATGTTAATCTATGGGGCAAAAACGCATCCTGCAAACAACTTTGCAGGATGCGTTTTTTCCCATAAACGATGCATTGCGACGTATTGCAAAAAACGCCAGTGTGAAAGTAGCCTAACGCAGCTATTATCCCTGTATGACCAACTTTTTACTATTGATGCTGCATATGCAGCATCAATAGTAAACAGATCTAATGTTACAAATAATAATAATAAAAAAAAGGTTATTCTCACCCTCCGCCGTCGCGTCCTCTCCTCGGCAGTGCAAGCGGCAGGTGCCGGTGCCAAGGATGCAATGCGAGAAGGACCTTCCATGACGTCACGGTCATGTGACCGCGACGTCATCACAGGTCCTGCGCTCATACCAACCCTGGGACCGGAAGCTGCCGCGTGCACCGCACTGTTGTGAATTCTGTGGCAGAGTTCACTCCTGTGGTCACAAGTGGTACTTCGGCTGATTCTCTCTGGGATCTTCCGTTTGTGGAGGAAAGTGGTACTGCAGCTTCTGAGTTTCCTCCCTCAGGTGATCTGGTGAGCTCGTTAGCTTCTTCTCTACTTAACTCCACCTGATGCTTTGATCTATGCTTCCTGTCAATGTTTCAGTGTGGGACTTGTTTTTTCCCTGGATCATTCCTGTGGCCTGCTGCTCTGCAAAGCTAAGTTTTGCTTATGTTATTTTGTTGCTATTTTTCTGTCCAGCTTGCTTTATTGGTTTTTCTCGCCTGCTGGAAGCTCTGAGACGCAGAGGGACCACCTCCGTACCGTTAGTCGGTGCGGAGGGTCTTTTTGTCCCCTCTGCGTGGTTTTTTATAGGTTTTTGTGCTGACCGCAAAGTTATCTTCCCTATCCTCGTTCTGTTCAGCTAGTCGGGCCTCACTTTGCTAAATCTGTTTCATCTCTATGTTTGTGTTTTCATCTTACTCACAGTCATTATATGTGGGGGGCTGCCTTTTCCTTTGGGGAATTTCTCTGAGGCAAGGTAGGCTTATTTTTCTATCTTCAGGATTAGCTAGTTTCTCAGGCTGTGACGAGGCGCCTAGGTTCTGGTCAGGAGCGCTCCACGGCTACCTTTAGTGTGGTTTGATAGGCTTAGGGATTGCGGTCTGCATAGTTCCCATGTCTCAGAGCTCATTCTATTATTTTGGGTTATTGTCAGTTCACTGTATGTGCTCTGACCTCCATGTCCATTGTGATTCTGAATTGCCTTTCATAACAGTACAGGAAGCCAAAAGTGCTAATGATTCTCAATAGAGGGAAAAAAGAAGTTCTGAGACCATTTTTTTTTTCTTTGCACTGTGTTTTGTCTTTTTTTTCCCCTAGACATTTGGGTGGTTCAGGACACAGGTGTAGCAATGGACATTAAAGGTCTGTCTTCATGTGTGGATCAGCTCACGGCAAGAGTTCAAAATATTCAAGATTTTGTGGTCCAGAATTCTTTGCTTGAACCGAGAATTCCTATTCCAGATTTGTTTTTTGGAGATAGAACTAAATTTCTGAGTTTCAAAAATAATTGTAAACTATTTCTGGCTTTGAAACCTCGCTCTTCTGGTGACCCAATTCAACAGGTTAGGATCGTCATTTCTTTTTTGCGCGGCGACCCTCAGGACTGGGCGTTTTCTCTTGCGTCAGGAGATCCTGCATTGAGTAATATCGATGCGTTTTTCCTGGCGCTTGGGTTGCTGTACGATGAGCCTAATTCAGTGGATCAGGCAGAAAAAAATTTGCTGGCTCTTTGTCAGGCTCAGGATGAGATAGAGGTATATTGTCAGAAATTTAGAAAGTGGTCAGTGCTCACTCAATGGAATGAATCTGCGCTGGCAGCAATATTCAGAAAGGGTCTCTCTGAAGCCCTTAAGGATGTCATGGTGGGATTTCCTATGCCTGCTGGTTTGAATGAGTCTATGTCTTTGGCCATTCAGATCGGTCGACGCTTGCGTGAGCGTAAACCTGTGCACCATTTGGCGGTATTACCTGAGCTTAAACCTGAGCCTATGCAGTGTGATAGGACCTTGACCAGAGTTGAACGGCAAGAACATAGATGTCTGAATGGTCTGTGTTTCTACTGTGGTGATTCCACTCATGCTATCTCTGATTGTCCTAAGCGCACTAAGCGGTTCGCTAGGTTTGCCACCATTGGTACTGTACAGTCAAAATTTCTTCTGTCCGTTACCTTGATCTGCTCTTTGTCATCATATTCTGTCATGGCATTTGTGGATTCAGGCGCTGCCCTGAATTTGATGGACTTGGAATATGCTAAGCGTTGTGGGTTTTTCTTGGAGCCCTTGCAGTGTCCTATTCCATTGAGAGGAATTGATGCTACGCCTTTGGCCAAGAATAAGCCTCAATACTGGACCCAGCTGACCATGTGCATGGCTCCTGCACATCAGGAGGTTATTCGCTTTCTGGTGTTGCATAATCTGCATGATGTGGTCGTGTTGGGGTTGCCATGGCTACAAGCCCATAATCCAGTATTAGATTGGAAATCCATGTTGGTGTCCAGCTGGGGTTGTCAGGGGGTACATGGTGATGTTCCATTTCTGTCAATTTCGTCATCCACTCCTTCTGAGGTCCCAGAATTCTTGTCTGATTACCGGGATGTATTTGATGAGCCCAAGTCCAATACCCTACCTCCGCATAGGGATTGTGATTGTGCTATCAATTTGATTCCTGGTAGTAAATTCCCAAAAGGTCGATTGTTTAATTTGTCCGTGCCTGAGCACACCGCTGGAGAAGGGACATATTCGCCCGTCATCGTCGCCATTAGGAGCAGGGTTCTTTTTTGTAGCCAAGGAGGATGGTTCGCTGAGACCTTGTATAGACTACCGCTGTTATCTGATCTGTTTGCTCGGATTAAGGGGGCTAGTTGGTTCACAAAGATAGATCTTCGTGGTGCGTATAATCTGGTGCGAATTAAGCAAGGCGATGAGTGGAAAACTGCATTTAATACGCCCGAGGGTCATTTTGAGTATCTCGTGATGCCGTTCGGACTTGCCAATGCTCCATCAGTGTTTCAGTCCTTTATGCATGACATCTTCCGAGAGTATCTGGATAAATTACTGATTGTGTACTTGGATGACATTTTGATCTTCTCGGATGATTGGGAGTCTCATGTGAAGCAGGTCAGAACGGTTTTTCAGGTCCTGCGTGCTAATTCTTTGTTTGTGAAGGGATCAAAGTGTCTCTTTGGTGTGCAGAAGGTTTCATTTTTGGGGTTCATCTTTTCCCCTTCTACTATCGAGATGGATCCTGTTAAGGTCCAAGCCATCCATGATTGGACTCAGCCGACATCTCTGAAAAGTCTGCAAAAGTTCCTGGGCTTTGCTAATTTTTATCGTCGCTTCATCTGCCCCTGTGTTGTGTCAACCAGATGTTTCTCTTCCGTTCCAGGTCGAGGTTGATGCTTCTGAGATTGGAGCAGGGGCTGTTTTGTCGCAGAGAGGTTCTGGTTGCTCAGTGATGAAACCATGCGCTTTCTTTTCCAGGAAGTTTTCGCCTGCTGAGCGTAATTATGATGTGGGCAACCGAGAGTTGCTGGCCATGAAGTGGGCATTCGAGGAGTGGCGTCATTGGCTTGAAGGAGCTAAGCATCGCGTGGTGGTATTGACTGATCATAAGAACTTGACTTATCTCGAGTCTGCCAAGCGCTTGAATCCTAGACAAGATCGTTGGTCGTTGTTTTTTGCCCGTTTTGACTTTGTGATTTCGTACCTTCCGGGCTCTAAAAATGTGAAGGCGGATGCTCTGTCTAGGAGTTTTGTACCCGACTCTCCGGGTTTATCTGAGCCGGCGGGTATCCTCAAGGAAGGAGTAATTGTGTCTGCCATCTCCCCTGATTTGCGGCGTGTGCTGCAAAAATTTCAGGCTAATAAACCTGATCGTTGCACAGCGGAGAAACTGTTTGTCCCTGATAGGTGGACGAATAGAGTTATCTCTGAACTTCATTGTTCGGTGTTGGCTGGTCATCCTGGAATCTTTGGTACCAGAGAGTTAGTGGCTAGATCCTTTTGGTGGCCCTCTCTGTCGCGGGATGTGCGTGCTTTTGTGCAGTCCTGTGGGATTTGTGCTCGGGCTAAGCCCTGCTGTTCTCGTGCCAGTGGGTTGCTTTTGCCCTTGCCGGTCCCAAAGAGGCCTTGGACACATATCTCTATGGATTTTATTTCTGACCTTCCCGTTTCTCAAAAGATGTCAGTCATTTGGGTGGTCTGTGATCGCTTTTCTAAGATGGTCCATCTGGTACCCTTGTCTAAATTGCCTTTCTCCTCTGATTTGGTGCCTTTGTTCTTCCAGCATGTGGCTCGTTTGCATGGCATTCCAGAGAATATTGTTTCTGACAGAGGTTCCCAGTTTCTTTCTAGGTTTTGGCGAGCCTTTTGTGGTAGGATGGGCATTGACTTGTCTTTTTCCTCGGCTTTCCATCCTCAGACTAATGGCCAGACCGAGCGAACCAATCAGACCTTGGAAACATATCTGAGGTGCTTTGTTTCTGCTGATCAGGATGACTGGGTGTCCTTTTTGCCTTTGGCTGAGTTCGCCCTTAATAATCGGGCCAGCTCGGCTACCTTGGTTTCACCGTTTTTCTGCAATTCTGGGTTCCATCCTCGTTTCTCTTCTGGACAGGTTGAGTCTTCGGACTGTCCTGGTGTGGATACGGTGGTGGACAGGTTGCAGCAGATTTGGACTCAGGTAGTGGACAATTTGACCCTGTCCCAGGAGAAGGCTCAACTTTTCGCTAATCGCAGACGCCGTGTGGGTCCCCGACTTTGTGTTGGGGATCTGGTTTGGTTATCTTCTCGTCATATTCCTATGAAGGTTTCCTCTCCTAAGTTTAAACCTCGTTTTATTGGTCCGTATAGGATTTCTGAGGTTCTTTATCCTGTGTCTTTTCGTCTGACCCTTCCAGATTCTTTTTCCATACATAACATATTCCATAGGTCATTGTTGCGGAGATACGTGGCACCTATGGTTCCATCTGTTGAGCCTCCTGCCCCGGTTTTGGTGGAGGGGGAATTGGAGTATATTGTGGAGAAGATTTTGGATTCTCGTGTTTCAAGACGGAAACTCCAGTATCTGGTTAAATGGAAGGGTTATGCTCAGGAGGATAATTCCTGGGTTTTTGCCTCTGATGTCCATGCTCCCGATCTTGTTCGTGCCTTTCATGTGGCTCATCCTGGTCGGCCTGGGGGCTCTGGTGAGGGTTCGGTGACCCCTCCTCAAGGGGGGGGTACTGTTGTGAATTCTGTGGCAGAGTTCACTCCTGTGGTCACAAGTGGTACTTCGGCTGATTCTCTCTGGGATCTTCCGTTGGTGGAGGAAAGTGGTACTGCAGCTTCTGAGTTTCCTCCCTCAGGTGATCTGGTGAGCTCGTTAGCTTCTTCTCTACTTAACTCCACCTGATGCTTTGATCTATGCTTCCTGTCAATGTTTCAGTGTGGGACTTGTTTTTTCCCTGGATCATTCCTGTGGCCTGCTGCTCTGCAAAGCTAAGTTTTGCTTATGTTATTGTGTTGCTATTTTTCTGTCCAGCTTGCTTTATTGGTTTTTCTCGCCTGCTGGAAGCTCTGAGACGCAGAGGGACCACCTCCGTACCGTTAGTCGGTGCGGAGGGTCTTTTTGTCCCCTCTGCGTGGTTTTTTATAGGTTTTTGTGCTGACCGCAAAGTTATCTTCCCTATCCTCGTTCTGTTCAGCTAGTCGGGTCTCACTTTGCTAAATCTGTTTCATCTCTATGTTTGTGTTTTCATCTTACTCGCAGTCATTATATGTGGGGGGCTGCCTTTTCCTTTGGGGAATTTCTCTGAGGCAAGGTAGGCTTATTTTTCTATCTTCAGGATTAGCTAGTTTCTCAGGCTGTGACGAGGCGCCTAGGTTCTGGTCAGGAGCGCTCCACGGCTACCTTTAGTGTGGTTTGATAGGCTTAGGGATTGCGGTCTGCAGAGTTCCCACGTCTCAGAGCTCGTTCTATTATTTTGGGTTATTGTCAGTTCACTGTATGTGCTCTGACCTCCATGTCCATTGTGATTCTGAATTGCCTTTCATAACACCGCACACAGGCTCCAGGATTTCAAAGGGCCTTCGGAGGGTGAGTATATGTTTATTTTTTATTTTAAGTCTCTTTTAACCACGCATATAGTGCCCACTTTGCTATATACTACGTGGGCTGTGTTACATACTGCGTGGGCTCTGTTATATACTACATCTCTGCTATATACTATGTAGCTGGGCAATATACAACGTGACTGTGCAATATACTACGTGACTGTGCAATATACAACGTGACTGTGCAATATACAACGTGACTGTGCAATATACAACGTGGCTGTGCAATATACTACGTGCTCTACGTTATATACTTCGTAGCTGTGCAATATACTATGTGGCTGTGTCGGTTCTGTTATATACTACGTCGACTGTGCACTATACTACGTGGCTGTGCAATATACTACGTAGCTATGCAATATACTACGTGCCTCTACAATATACTACGTGGCTATGTTATGTACTACGTGGCTCTGCTATATACTATGTTGCTGACCAATATACTACATAGCTGTGCAATACACTATGTAGCTGTGCAATACACTACGTGACTGTGTTATATAATACGTGGCTGTGCAATATACTACATACCTGTGCAATATACTATGTGGCTCTACAATATACTACGTGGCTATGTTATATACTACATGGCTCTGCTATATACTACTTGGCTGATGAATATACTACATACCTGTGCAATACACTACGTGGCTACGTTATATACTACGTGGCTGTGTTAAGCTCTGCTATATACTACGTACGCTGTGTTACATACTACGTAGCTCTGTTATATACTATGTAGCTATGTTAGATACTACATTGGTTGTGTTATATACTACGTCACTGTGCAATATAGTACGTAGCTTGTGCTGTATACTACCTACATATTCTAGAATACCCGATACTTCAGAATCGGGCCACCATCTAGTATTACATAATTCTAGATTTTAGAGTGACATGTGTTAGGAGTCGAGTTTCCTCTGCTGCACAGGGGGAATCTCGATCCGTCTCCGCTGCGGTCTCCCATTCTCCTTCAGCCGCAGTGGAGTCTGCTCAGCAGGGACGTCGATCCCAGCGTCTCGCTCAGTCTGACTCTGTGCGAAGAGTTGCTGCTGCTTCTCCAGTCTCTGCCATTAAAGTCAGTGCTGGTCAGCAGCGAGCGGACTTCTCTGGGACTAAGTCCTTGTCTGCACGTACTGAGCATGCCCAGGGTAAGATCTCCCATTGGAGATCGATGGTCATGTGCTCAGGCTCTGCAGCACATTCCATTGGTCCTCTTGGCAGGTCTTGGAAGGGCAAAAGTGCTGTAGCCACTTCCTGTGCTGCAACTATATAAACTGCGCATGACCGCACGGCCATGCGCTAGTATTGTCTCATAATGTTATATGTGTGTGTGTAGATGAATGTATGTCGATGGATAAAAGCTCCTAAATATCCCTCCCTAGAGTTGTTGTCTGCTCGCGGATGTTGGTAGCTATCTAGCGCCCGACTAATCATCTGCACAATACACACATTACAGCGTCCTCTTGCTGTGTTCGCCTGTACGGCGCCGTGCGCTTGCCTTGCGCTTTCCATACCCAAGCCAGTGTGGTTGGTGGCGTCCGTCAGTGCGGCATTGCTCGCACTCCTGTGCATTTATATATTTATACTTAGTTTCCTTACACACCCAGTTGTGGTGTAGTGCCAGCGAGGGTCTAATCGGACTTCAATCCCAGTTGGGGTTAAGTACGCTGACTACTCGCTCGCACTTTAGGTGCGGTACCGCGATCCTGTGACTCAACAGGATTGCTCCCTTCACGCTGGGTGAGGTTGAACCCACGTGTACATACTTTAGTGTACCGCCATATAGTCTGTATTTACTAGCAGCAGATTTTCACCTGCACGGTGGACCCCGGACTGCGAACGCACCTATATCACCTTTCTTGGTGCGTTCCGCCAGTCCTAACAACATGTTTATCTGTATAGTACTTTTGAGATCCATATCCCACCACTAAGCACCATCAGCTGTCAATAGTGCTGGCCAGATTTTCCCCTAAAAACTGCTTCTGTAGAGAAATTGGCACTGTGGCCTGAGTTACTGGAAGGAGTGGTGAATTTTCACAACAAACTCTGCCAAAGCCTGAACTTTGGCCTGAATTGTGAACATGCTGTTGATTAAAGGGTTACTCCCCTGTTAGAAAACTTTTCCTGATATGCGCAGTTCACTGGGCTTGTTTAGCTTAGAAAAATGGCGCCTCATAGGGGATCTCATTTACATGTATAAATATATTTGTGGTCAGTACAGAGGACTGGCGCAAGACTTATTCCTTCCAAAGACCACACTAAGGACCGGGGGTACTCATTATGGGTGGAAGAAAGGTGATTCCAACAGCTAAATTGGAAAGGCTTCTTTACAGTTAGTGCAGGCAGACTGTGGAATGCTGACCACAAGAGGAACTAATGGCAGATACTATAACCGCTTTTATACAAAAGCTGGATGATTTCCTCAATACACATAACATTGCGGGCTATAGTTAAATTAGTGAAAAAACGCACAAATAGTGGAGAAAGGTTGAGCTTGATGGACCTAGGTCTTTTTTCAATCTATGCAACTATGTAACTATTGTCCCATTTCCCAGATAATTAACATAAGCCCCCAGTTGTCAGCTTTCCCTCTGCTGGTTATAAAAATTACGCGGAATTCCACACCTTCTTTTAAATGTAATTTTTAATTTTACACAGGAGGTGCACAGCTCTACCCTCGCCTACTGTATTCTCACCCATCCCTTGTAGATTGTGAGCCCTCGCGGGCAGGGTCCTCTCTCCTCCTGTACCAGTTATGACTTGTATTGTTTAAGATTATTGTACTTGTTTTTATTATGTATACCCCTCCTCACATGTAAAGCGCCATGGAATAAATGGCGCTATAATAATAAATAATAATAATAATAATAATATAAGTGGCTTCCAAATTCTTTGCTTTTCTCTAATCTATTTTATCTGCTTTCAATTGCAGTGATATCAGAACATACTCGTTTGGAGTACAGATGATGGCAGTGATTAGTCAGCTCAGCCGCAGTGCCTCAGTAACTCTGGAGATGATCTGCTGCAGGAGATAGCTCTGCTACGCCCAACAGTCAGGGGAGGAGACAGGGGCTGACCCATCACTGCCATCATCTGTACTCCAAAAATGTAGGATCTTATATCAATGCAGCTGAAGGCAGGGAAATACAGTAGACTGGAGAAAATCAGTCTATTTGTGTTACAGGAATGAAGACATATAGTATAATAATAAAGTGATTTACTAAGTTTGATAGCTTTCCATGCTGGACAAAATGATTACACAAATTAAATTTAATTATTTACTCTTTAAAGACTTTTGTGCTATTGAGGAATTGTGTGTGCTTTTTTTCCTGCACTTGAATTTATTGGAAGAATAAATAAATGAATAAATTTATATAAAAAAAGGTGTGGACTCCCGCATATTTATAAAAACCAGCACAGGGAAAGCTGACGGCTAGGTACTGATGGTAGTAATCTGGTAAAGGGGCCATTAGTCCTAAATGTTCCCAGGATATAAACAACAACTCACAACTGTTTGCTTAGCTTTTGCTGGTTAGTGTACAGTGGGATCCCAGACAAAACATAATGTAGGGTCCCCCTCTAAATTCTAACCAGCAAAGGCTAAACAAACAGCTGTGGAATGATATTAATATCCAGGATAGGGGCCATGGATATTGCCCCCCCTCTAAGGTTAATAACATGAGCTCTCAGAGGCCACTGAAATGGTGCAATGATAGGAAGTGCCAAATCTGGCAATTAGCCTCGCTCTTACCACTTGCTCTGGTGCGGTGGCAAGTGGAGTAATAGGGTTGGGGTTGATGTCAGCTTTTTTTTAGTAATGGAGAGTCATCAATAAGACGCCCTCATTACTAACCCTATAGTCATATTGCAAAAAATACAATGCCAGAATATTTCCCAAGGTACTAGCTGTGATTTCATTGAGGTCACCGCAGTTCATCGGGCCACTGATAATGAGCGGCCCATAGGAACCACAGCTTCAGTGACCTGCGGTGATCTTAACGACATCACCGCAGGTCACTGAAGCTGCGCTCTGACACTCAGCTCAGTGTCTCCTAAATGCCAAACTGAACAGTTGCATCATGCCAGTTCTCAGCAAGGCATCCAGATGAAGCAGATATGGATTATGGTGTGGGACAAATGTATTCTCGTCAGACAGGTGAGGAATATAGTCTTTTTGATATATAATTTTACATTTTCTAGACTCCTCTCCATTACTAACCCTTGGGATTGATGTCAGTGGCCATAAAAAAGCTGACATCAACCCCAAACCTATTATCTCACTTGCCACCACAGCAGGGCAAGTGGGAAGAGCCAGGTTAAGCACCAGACTTGTAGCATGTTATGGATGCGCCATTTCTGGGGCCGGTTAGTGCTGATGTTTTTAGCCTGGGAGGGGGTCCAATAGTCACGGCCCCTTCCCTGGCTTATATTAGCCCACAGCTGTCTGTTTAGCCTTTGCTGGTTAGAATTTATGGTGGGACTCCATTTTTTGTCTGGGGTTCCCCCTGTAAATTAATCAGTAAAAGCTGGGCAAAGAGCTGTGAGATGTAATTAATAGCCTGGGAACATTTAAGTCTAATGGCTCATTTCCCAGAATATTAATATCAGCCCCCAGGATTTCATTTCATTTTATTGTTATAGCCGGCCGCTAACTACAACTAACATCAGCATCGCCTGCTTTAGCTGATTCGCACCCAGCACCTGGTAACAGCGCAAAACGTATGGCTTCTGCCAGATACTGTTACACGTCACACTGCTGAAACTAGGATGTCATCCGTGTGTTATCAGTTTGCATGTGTGCGGCACACATTTCGGCTGTGGTGCTGGCTAAAAATGGACATATCTGCGGGTTTTTTACATGGACTTGATCTGTGTGAAAAAACTGACATGTGTGCAGCACCATTGAAAAATGGGAGTGCGTGTATTTTCAGTCCTTAACCTCTTAACCCTGGGAGTTTTTTTCAGTTATGCGTTTTCGTTTTTCGCTTCCCTTCTTCCCAGAGCCATAACTTTTTATTTTTCTGTCAATTTGGCCATGTGAGGGCTTGTTTTTTGTGGGACGAATTGTACTTTTGCATGACACCAATGGTTTTACCATGTTGTGTACTAGTAAACGGGAAAAAAAATTCCAAATGCTGTGAAATTGCAAAAAAGTCCAGTCCCACACTTGTTTTTTGTTTGGCTTTCTTACTGGCTTCACTAAGTGCTAAAACTGACCTGCCATTATGATTCTCCAGGTCATTACGAGTTCATAGACACCAAACATGTCTAGGTTCTTTTTTATCTAAGTGGTGACAAAAAATCCAAACTTTGTTTAAAAAAAAAATTGCGCAATTTTCCGATTCCCGTAGCGTCTTCATTTTTCGTGATCTCTGGTTGGGTGAGGGCTTACTTTTGCGTGCCGAGCTGACATTTTTAATGATACCATTTTGGTACAGATACGTTCTTTTGATAGCCCGTTATTGCATTTTAATGCAATGTTGCGGCGACCAAAAAAATGTAATTTTGGAGTTTTTACTTTGTTTCTAGCTACGTCGTTTAGCGATCAGGTTAATCCTTTTTTTTATTGCTAGATTCTGGCGATTCTGAATATGGCAATACCAAATATGTGTATGTTTGGTTTTATTTTTATTGTTTAGGGGGGTGATTTGAACTTTCATATATATATATGTATATATATATATATATATATTTTATATCTTTAAAAACATTTTTTTTACTTTTGGCTTGCTTCAATAGCCTCCATAGGAGACTAGAAGCTGCCACCACCCGATCGGCTCTGCTACATACAGGCGATGATCAGATCACCTCTATATGGCAGAATTGCTCACTTGCTATGAGCGCCGACCACTGGGTGCGCACAGATCAATCATATTTGCATTCTTTCTATACCCATGGAAGTGGGGTTGGACGGACGGACTTGGATAATAAAAGAGCGCCGATTTGCTTGCATATAGCTGATCAGTAATTGTTTATTGGCTGCATTATAAAAGTTTGACAATGACCCGAGACTCCAGAGATAAGTTGTAAGGAAACCTTGTAGTTAGGGTATATACACACGTCCGGAAAGTATGCAGAAATTTCCTGAGAAAATCCTGAGGTTTTCCGCAGGAATTCTGCATGCGGATTTTTTGCGTTTTTTTTGTGTGGATTTTATGCAGAGTTTTTTGCTTTTTTTGTTCCCCAGACACTAATATAATGGGAAATCCGCAAAAAATACGCAAAAAATAATGAACATGTTGCTTCTTTTTCCGGAATGCGTTCCTTTTTTGCGGAAAAAAAAACGCAACATGTGCACAAAAATTGCAGAATGCATTCTAAATGATAGGATGCATATCCATGCGTTTTTAATGTATTTTTATAGCGTTTTAATCGCAGTAAACCCCGCAAAAAACGCGAAAAATCTGCATCGGGTGCACCTAGCCTAATTGTTCTGTTAACTCTGCAGCTCCACCACAAGGGGAATAAAGTATTACGGAAAGGTCATTCATGTCAACAGGTCATCTTTGTACTGCTGAACAGTACAGGTTCTCCATAAATATATATGCCTATTCTAAAACATAGAGTATAATCACCTGCAATCTGCTTGGAAACCCTGCAACGAGTGTTAAACTTCCCTGCAGCGCCCCGACAGGAGACATGAGGTATTACAATGCATGGAAGTGCAAGGTCCTCCAGATGCTTTATGTGATTTTTTTTAATCCATTTAATGTCTTCGACATAACTTTTTTTTCACATATGGATGTCAGTTCTTCTCATTAGCCTAATTGGATTCATGGTCGGTCCTCGGTGGATCTGCTCGTACACAGACGACCTCATGATGATGACTGATTCATGGCCCCTACCTTTTTTTTACCTTTTTTTTTTCCTGTAGTTGTCCAACCAATTCCTTTTGGATTTTCTCCACCGTCACCTACACAACTCTCCTACCGGCTATAAAATAGAGCAGCAGCTTGTCGGTAATTGATCAGACAAGTGAACTGTAAAATATTCATTTTCTACTTCAACAGCCAGATAAATCTCCTGGGATGCGGAGGGGAATATTACTATGCACAGTAATAGTAATGTTGCTGATAAGTGAGGTTCTGCTACACTCAATGGTTAAGGCTTTACGGCACTGCGGTGCATGCAGGCGTCCCGTAACTGTGAAGTTTACCAACGCCCGCAGTCACCGGATAATGGGAAGCTTGTTTATAAGGTGAAAAGACTTCACCTTCAACACGCGAGTCTCAGGAAAAACGCTGAGTCTTTTACAGACTACGCGAAGAGTGACGCAAATTCCCATGAACAAGGCTGGATAATTAAAGAGCAGAATCTACCCACCACCGATGCTCACCCTAATAATGCGCCAAATACGCACACCATGGACGGTAAGACTATTAAAAAGATACACTTCACTAAAGAGCAATTTTTTATTTTTTTTTTAATTCTGAATTTCACCGCAGTAAGAACCTCAGAATAGAAGAAAGATTTCATGTTCTATTTAATCAATGAAGAGTTTATCCCACGCTCAATTTAACGCACTTTGCACGAACATGGGAAAAAGTAACGAGAGAAGGGAAGTGACAACACATCTGATCTCATTTCTCCTTGGGATGACGGGTTGTCACAGTAGCACTTAATTTAGTTTATCTGGCCAAAGACGGAAACAATAGTGATCACTTTAAGTGTTGTAACTGCTAGAATGCTGCATAAGAGGGGATAGGAAACTTATAAAGTCAACTCACCCAAATGGAGATCCAATGCTCGAAAACTGCGGTGGTTCAGGAATAAAGGAAGAAGAAAAATCCAGCATCAGGGTCTTCCACAAATGTACAACATATAATTTCCAAAAGAAATTACAAAAAAACAAACAAAATACAACCACGCAACCATCACCACTAAAAAAAATGTTAAAAGAAAAGGCAAACGCTTTTCGGACGTAAGTCCTTAATTATTGCAGTGATATGTACAAGAATATAACTCCTCATGGTTAAGGACATATGTCCAAAACGGGTTTGACTTTCATTTTGACCACGGCCCCTATATACAAGAATATAACTGCTATAATACTGCCCATATGTACAAGAATATAACTACTATAATACTGCTCCTATGTACAAGAATATAACTGCTATAATACTGCTCCTATGTACAAGAATATAACTACAATAATACTGCCCCTATGTACAAGAATATAACTACAATAATACTGCCCCTATATACAAGAATATAACTACTATAATACTGCCCCCTATATACAAGAATATAACTACTATAATACTGCCCCTATGTACAAGAATATAACTACTATAATACTGCCCCTATGTACAAGAATATAACTACTATAATACTGTCCCTATGTACAAGAATATAACTACTATAATACTGCCCCCTATATACAAGAATATAACTACTATTATACTGCCCCTATGTACAAGAATATAACTACTATAATACTGCCCCTATGTACAAGAATATAACTACTATAATACTGTCCCTATGTACAAGAATATAACTTCTATAATACTGCTCCTATGTACAAGAATATAACTACTATAATACTGCCCCTATGTACAAGAATATAACTACTATAATACTGCCCCTATGTACAAGAATATAACTACTATAATACTGCCCCTATGTACAAGAATATAACTACTATAATACTGCCCCTATGTACAAGAATATAACTACTATAATACTGCCCCTATGTACAAGAATATAACTACTATACTGCCCCCTATATACAAGAATATAACTACTATAATACTGCTCCTATGTACAAGAATATAACTACTATACTGCCCCCTATATACAAGAATATAACTACTATAATACTGCCTCTAGGTACAAGAATATAACTACTATAATACTGCCCCTATGTACAAGAATATAACTACTATAATACTTCCCCTATGTACAAGAATATAACTACTGTAATACTGCCCCTATGTACAAGAATATAACTACTATAATACTGCCCCTATGTACAAGAATATAACTACTATAATACTGCTCCTATGCGCAAGAATATAACTACTATAATACTGCTCCCTATGTACAAGAATATAACTACTATAATACTGCCCCTATGTACAAGAATATAACTACTATAATACTTCCCCTATGTACAAGAATATAACTACTATAATACTGCTCCTATGTACAAGAATATAACTACAATAATACTGCCCCTATGTACAAGAATATAACTACAATAATACTGCCCCTATATACAAGAATATAACTACTATAATACTGCCCCCTATATACAAGAATATAACTACTATAATACTGCCCCTATATACAAGAATATAAGTACTATAATGCTGCTCTTATGTACAAGAATATAACTACTACTAGATGGTGGCCCGATTTTAACGCATCGGGTATTCTAGAATATGCATGTCCACATAGTATGTTGCACAGCCCATGTAGTATATTGCCCAGTGACGTAGTATATTGCACAGCAATGTAGTATACAGCACAGAGCCACGTAGTATATTGGCCAGTCACGTAGCATATTGCACAGCCACGTAGTATATTGCCCAGCTACATAGTATATTGCACAGCGATGTAGTATACAGCACAGAGCCACGTAGTATATTGCACAGCCACGTGGTATATTGCTCAGCCACATAGTATATTGCCCAGCCACGTAGTATTTTGCCCAGTCACGTTTTATATTGCCCAGCCACGTAGTATATTGCCCAGCTACGTAGTATATTGCGCAGCCACGTAGGATATTGCCCAGTCACGTAGTATATTGCTCAGCTATGTAGTATATTGCACAGCGACGTAGTATACAGCACAGAGCCACGTAGTATATTGCCCAGCTACGTAGTATATTGCCCAGTTACGTAGTATATTGCCCAGCCACGTAGTATATTGCCCAGCCACGTAGTATATTGCCCAGCTACGTAGTATATTGTCCAGCCACGTAGTGTATTGCCCAGTCACGTAGTATATTGGCCAGCTACATAGTATATTGCCCAGTCACGTAGTATATTGCCCAGCCACATAGTATATTGCCCAGTCACGTAGTATATTGCCCAGCCACGTAGTATATTGCACAGCGACGTAGTATACAGCACAGACACGTAGTATATTGCCCAGCCACGTAGTATATTGCCCAGCTACGTAGTATATTGCCCAGTCACGTAGTATATTGCCCAGCCACGTAGTATATTGCCCAGTCACGTAGTATATTGCCCAGCCACGCAGTATATTGCACAGCGACGTAGTATACAGCACAGACACGTAGTATATTGCCCAGCCAAGTAGTATATTGCCCAGCTACGTAGTATATTGCCCAGCTACGTAGTATATTGCCCAGTCATGTAGTATATTGCCCAGCTACGTAGTATATTGCCCAGTCACGTAGTATATTGCCCAGCCACATAGTATATTGCCCAGTCACGTAGTATATTGCCCAGCCACGTAGTATATTGCACAGCGACGTAGTATACAGCACAGACACGTAGTATATTGCCCAGCCACATAGTGTATTGCCCAGTCACGTAGTATATTGTCCAGTCACGTAGTATATTGCCCAGCCACGTAGTATATTGCCCAGCTACGTAGTATATTGCCCAGTCACGTAGTATATTGCCCAGTCATGTAGTATATTGCCCAGCCACGTAGTATATTGCCCAGCAACGTAGTATATTGCCCAGTCACGTAGTATATTGCCCAGCTACGTAGTATATTGCACAGTGACTTAGTATAGAGCACAGAGCCACGTAGTATATTGCCCAGTCACATAGTATATTGCCCAGGTACATAGTATATTGCCCAGTCACGTAGTAGATTGGCCAGTGACGTAGTATATTGCACAGCGGCGTAGAATACAGCACAGATATGTAGTATATTGCCCAGTCACGTAGTATATTGCCCAGTCACGTAGTATACAGCACAGAGCCACGTAGTATACAGCACAGAGCCACGTAGTATATTGCCCAGCCACATAGTATATAACAGTGGCCACGTAATATATAGCACAGCCCACGCAGTATATAGCACAGCCCACGGAGTATATCACACAGCCCACATAGTATATAACACTGCCTATGTAGTATATAGCAGCCATGCGGTATGTAACACAGCCCACATAGTATACAGCAGTGTGGGCACCATATCCCTGTTAAAAAATATTAAAATAAAAAATAGTTATATACTCACCCTCTGGCGAGATCCACCGAAGCTCCGGCGATACGCGCACGGCTGCCGCTATCTTCCGTTCCCAGGATGCATTGCGAAATTACCCAGATGACTTAGCGGTCTCGCGAGACCGCTAAGTATTCTGGGTAATTTTGCAATGCATCTATGGGAACGGAAGATGGCGGAGGCCGCGCGCGGCTCAGCGGACAACGGAGGGTGAGTATAGCAGGTTTTTTGTTTTTCTATTATTTTTAACATTACATTTTTTTACTATTGATGCCACATAGGCATCATCAATAGTAAAAGGTTGGGGACACACAGGGTTAATAGCGGCGGTAACGGAGTGTGTTACCCGCGGCATAACACGGTCCGTTACCGCCGGCATTAACCCTGTGTTAGCAGTGGCTGGAGGGGAGTATGCGGGCGCCGGGCAGTGACAGCGGCGAGGAAGGAGCGGCCATTTTCTTCCGGACTGTGCCTGTCGCTGATTGGTCGTGGCTGTTTTGCCGCGACCAATCAGCAACTTGAATTTCCTTGACAGACAGAGGCCGTGACCAATGAATATCCGTGACAGACAGACAGACAGACAGAAAGACAAACAGAAGGACAGGCGGAAGTGACCCGTAGACAATTATATAGTAGATAATACTGCTCCTATGTGCAGGCATGTAACTGCGATAATGTTGCTCTTATGTACAGTTTTTTGCACATACCATGGATGATCTGGAAGCTTGGAGAGAAGTCATCATCACTTCAAGTTCTGTAATATTCCTCACATTTTTTAACACGTTTTTCTGCCATTTTGGAAAATCTGTTCAATGTCGTCTTCTTCATGTCACTCAGATCCCTATCTTTGCCTATTTTCCTACTTCCAACCCATCATCTTGATACATTACAAATTATTGAAAGCAAAATGCAGAACATTTCAGCTCCACCCCCTGGACTATTTAAGAATGTCTCAAATAGTCCAGGTGTGCTTAATTTTGAGCTTGCTTTTAATAAGAACCAAACATATTGTGCCCCATCTTGCGGGACTGTTGGCACATACGGTATACATCCTTCAGCCTCACTTATCCCCCTTGCAGCTTATTTTCACCTGTCAGTGGTTTTGCTGTTGGCTTGATCTGAGCACAGGATCAAGAATTTGTAAAATGTAAGATTTTCTGAAGTCTCTTATACATTTCATTTTTTGGATTAAAAATAATTTATTATTGAGTGTCAAAGTGTTTATGACCAGAATGAAAAGAAAAAAAGATTTTTAAAGCCTAAAAAAACATCAAATTGTAAAAATCCAATAATTTAATTGCAATAACAAACTCAGTCAAGTGTGTTTATCTGGCTTTAACATGCCGGGATTTAAGAAAAAAATTTCACCTAACGGAAAAGTAGTTTTGTGCTCTAAAACTCAAACTCATTGATGCGATATATGGAGAGAAGTTATTAAAATCAGTTAGTTTTCTTAAACTTTGAATTCTAAATCTGTGTGCCAGCTAATCCAAAAGAAAATTAACTAAACTTTCCCTTTGGGAAATGCAAGATTGTTGCCACCGAAAGAAAAAATAGTGTTAATTTAGTATAAATGAACGAGGCTATTGTTGGAGAAATTGCCTTTATAATTAACTATTATCTCATAAAAAAGGGAAAAATGGAAAAACAAATGGAACTTTCTTTTTTGCGAGGCTTTCGTTTCTCGGCTCCTTTTTAAAAACCATAGTCATTTTGTTTATTGCTTCTTTGTCATAAAGGAAAATTTACATTTGCATTACTGTTCTCTTTTTTTAATTTTACATGGACCAACACGCCTCCCATTTGACCCATGTGGTTTTAAATTAAGAGGAGACTGCAAGAGGGGTTCTGACAATTTTTGCTCTCTGTCCACAGTCTGAGGCCGGTTTCACACGTCCAGATAATTCCGGTACCGGAAAAAATCTGTACCGGAATTATCCATGTCCGTGTGCCCCTACGTTTCTGTGGCACATCAGTGTGGCACACGTGCGGCACACGTGTGCCGCCCGTGTGCCCACTGGGTACCACACGCACCGTGCTGGGTACCACACGTACCAGCATCTGGTGCTGAACCCGCTGTTCTGAAAATACTCACCCAGCTCCCTCGTTGGCTGTCGCTGCTTCCTGTTCTGGCCGCATCTTCTCCTGTATGCGGTCACGTGTTTAAAATAAAGATCTATGTGCCCCCCGCCCTCCCACCCCCTGTGCGCCCCCCCGCTGTTCTGAAAATACTCACCCAGCTCCCTCGTTGGCTGTCGCTGCTTCCTGTTCTGGCCGCATCTTCTCCTGTATGCGGTCACGTGGGGCCGCCGATTACAGTAATGAATATGCGGCTCCACCCTTATGGGAGGTGGAGCCGCATATTCATTACTGTAAATGAGCGGCCCCATGTGACCGCATACAGGAGAAGATGCGGCCAGAACAGGAAGCAGCGACAGCCAACGAGGGAGCTGGGTGAGTATTTTCAGAACAGCGGGGGGGCGCACAGGGGGTGGGAGGGCGGGGGGCACATAGATCTTTATTTTAAACACTATTATTCATATCTTCTCTGCAGCAAACGCTGCTGCAGGGAAGATATGAATCGCGGCTTCAGTACCAGTGGGGGGGACAGTGCTTAATGTAGCGCTGTCTCCTGCACAGCACACGGACTGCACATGGACAATGTCCGTGTGCGGTACGTGTTTTACACGGACCCATTGACTTTAATGGGTCCGTGTAATACGTGCGCTCCCACGAACACTGACATGTCTCCGTGTTTGGCACACGGAGACACGGTCCACAAAAAATCAATGACATCTGCACAGATGCATTGATTTTTATGTGTCTACGTGTGTCAGTGTCTCCGGTACGTGAGGAAACTGTCACGTCACGTACCGGAGACACTGACATGTGAAACAGGCCTGAGAGTTAAGGTACCTTCACACTGAACAATTTATCAACGATATCGCTAGCGATCCGTGATGTTGCAGCGTCCTGGCTAGGGATATCGTTGTGTTTGACAGGCAGCAGCGATCTGGATCCTGCTGTGCCATCGTTGGTCGGAGCAGAAAGGCCAGAACTTTATTTCGTCGCTGGATCTCCCGCAGACATCGCTGAATCGGCGTGTGTGACGCCAATTCAGCGATGTCTTCACTGGTAACCAGGGTAAACATCGGGTTACTAAGTGCAGGGCCGCGCTTAGTAACCCGATGTTTACCCTGGTTATCAGTGTAAATGTAAAAAAAACCAAACACTACATACTTACATTCCGGTGTCTGTCCCCTGGCGCTCTGCTTCCCTGCACTGTCAGCGCCGGCCGGCCGTAAAGCACAGCGGTGATGTCACCACTCTGCTTTATGGCCAGCCGGCGCTCACAGTCAGTGCAGGAAGCTGAGCGCCGGGGGACAGACACCGGAAGGTAAGTATGTAGTGTTTGGTTTTTTTTACATTTACACTGGTAACCAGGGTAAACATCGGGTTACTAAGCGTGGCCCTGCGCTTAGTAATCCGATGTTTACCCTGGTTACCAGGGGACTTCGCATAGTTGGTCGCTGGAGAGCAGTCTGTGTGACAGCTCTCCAGCGACCACACAGCGACGCTACAGCGATCGGCATCGTTGTCTAGATCACTGCAGCGTCGCTAAATGTGACGGTACCTTTAGTGAAAGGTGAGTTTTTTAGATCTATTCACCAGATGTTTGGTGCATTGTTGCTGCGGAGTTGTGCCGATGGGGCGGTGTGGCCAGGAGTAGTCAGGACTCCGTCTCGCAGCATGGATAATGTGAGGCACCGGGCCGCAAGCCCTGTTAGTGCATTGTTGTTATTGTGATGGTGGTTTGCATAAGGCGCCGCACCTTTCAGGTTAGGGACCCATTATGAGGTTTACCATGACGTGGTAGTGGGATTCATACAGTCTGATCAGAATGTTAAACTAAGAACCTCATGTTCAATTTGTAAAATTTTTGCCTAGCGGCACTAGATCAAAGTATGAATATTGGGATGTGTGGTCCATGTCTTTTTCTACAGTTCTGAAAAATTAAAATCCATAACACATCTCCAGGAAGGGGGCATGAACTCCTCCCCTCACACAGAATCTCCAGAAGGACAAGAGCTAACACTCCTTTAAGTAGAATTACACTGTTAACATATGGCGTAGTGAGGAATCCTAATTAAAACGCAGATAGATACAACTTGAAACTTCTTTTGAAAGCATAGCGCCGCAGTGCCAAGCAGGATATGTATTGTGCTGAAGAGGCAGAGAAGTGGAAAATCTAACACCAGTAGAGGTAACCCTTGTTCACTTCAGAGGGAACTGGACATCTGCAACTAGTCATTTGGGCATCAGTGGAAAGTTATGAATATTGAGGTTTGTATAGATTATATATTGATGGCAAAAACATCTTCAACTTCAGGTCTAATATTGTAAGAATTTGCATATTTTTTCATAAGTCATAAAATCATGATAAAAAAATACAACATTGATATCGAATGCCAGTGATCGTCAGGCGTGACGATATTGTGAATATTGGGAATCTCATCATTTTCTGAAACTGAATTCACATCCCATGAACGGTCCTTTTATGAGTCATAAAGTGGGGGAGGTTGTAACTTAGGTGCTGATAAAAAAACAAGGAAAATTATGATCTGTGTTCAATGCTGAAAGATACATCACCGTGTAGGCTTGATCCACATTTACGTCTAGACATTTTCATTCAGATTGCTTCCATCTGCTAAGCTTTGAAGCCATTGCAGTGACATCGGGTTTAGTTATTTTTCTTTTTAAAGCCTTTTATTTTATGTACTTGTTCATGTTGTACTGTGTTGTCCCCTTTATAAAATTTTTTGGGTATGTTTTATAAACGCTGCCTATCTTTTTTGATTAAATATAAAATGTAATAGTTCTCTTCCTTTTGTTCTCTAAACCACACTCTTGAAAGCCCTACACTATTTGAAACCAGGCGTCCAATCGGTCTATAAAGGATTTGTGGTGGCAGCGAGTAGATTTGATATCATAGAGGTGGCAGTGACAGTTTTCTGGGAATATACATATATTCCAATGCGCTGAAATCAGAGGTGTATATACCATATGCTCGTTAATAGTTCTCAAATAGCCAGCCCTGTAGTGAAAACAGCCTGCGGCCTCCTCCGTTAGTCTCTAGTCCACTGCATAATCTTCCCGACGATAGGGGGAAGCAGGGGGCTGTTCGAGACAAATAGGTAACAGCTTGGTGGGTTCAGCGTGACCTCCGTGGCTGTGATTTTTGAGAGTCTCGATTACTTATTTATGAAGGGATGCAATATATCTGTTGCCCTTATATGCCTCCATAGGATATGTTCTTTTTGGAACATTACAAAGAAAGTTTTTCTTTACAAGATCTAATTCATTAGTCTAATAACCCAGATACCAAGTTGGCAAAATTTTTAGGGTTTAATATTTATAGTGTTCAAATGAAGATTGTGCCCAGCAGTTATTGTTTACCTTGATATTGCATATAGGAAATTCCTGAATTTCTACATGAAATCTCAGGGGTAGTTTCTCCTTGTTGGGAGTGTCAAGTTGGTGTAGGTAGAATTTTAAGCTATGCAATTTTTACATTATAAAGAGCCTTGCCACATGATTTGCATCCAATCTAGAATTTCCTTTTGAAACTCTTTTTACAGACACGTGTTGGGGTTTTTCTACCCCTCATCATTGCAAATCAAGAGAACTGGTTGGCTGCGTGAGAGACCTTTGGCTCTTAAGTGGTTGATTTTTTCTTTCTTCCTCAATGAAGAGAATATTTCCATGAGATATGTGATTCTCTCTATGCCAACTTGGCACTTTCCACAAGGAGAAACTTTAAACAGGAGACACCCTATCAGAGGCCTCTCACCCAGACAAACAGTTCAACTTCTTTGCACTGGTGAGGGGTAAACCCCTGATACACGTTTCTGCAACTGGAGTTTTAGGCTTGGCTTCTTATCATAAGTCACAAGAAAAGGAGCTTTAATGAATTGATATTGATGTTTAGGATTGCTATTTTCAATAGGTAGCATTAGAGACCCTCTTCCATATGCAATTATAAATGACACTCATTAGTAACTGATCCTAACACAGGGATTGCAACTGCTGCGTCATGATTATGGATGAGGAATGTACTCAGCTACCAGTCAAAATTCATCTGTGATCGTGTGGTTCCACATTATTAGGAAGCCACATTTACTGTCAATTTTCCTTTGAAATGGACCCTGAGATCAACAAACCAGATAGTCATATAATAGCACAGGGTGCTTCATCATGTATCAATAACAAATAGCAAGAAAAACAACTTTTATTAATTTACAAACATTAAAAAAACCATAAAATATATGTGCAAGATCTGGAATACACACGACAAGGTGAGAGAAATGGGCCGAACAAATGATCAAAACCAGACCAAGGTGCAGTCTATGTCATAGAATAAAAAATAATCTAAAGTCTCCCGTAGTAGCAATGAACATGATGTCTCAGTATGTGACAGACAATATATATACCTTACAAATTCAAGGAACAATATAGCACTGACTGTAATAGATATAACATATTTGTCAATAAATTGCATAATTTATAAGACAGTACTAGTGTTATATAAGATAGTACCAATGATGATATACACTATAGTAATTAAATATAGCTTAAACACATATTGCCCCTTCCCCCCCAGAGAAAATCCCCTATGGTAGCCACCCATATAGCCAATCACCTTAAGGGCAAGCAAAGCAATAAGAGCAAAGGTAAATGCTATTGAGAAACGGTCCCCAGGTACAATATACCCCATGTACGAAACAGTCTCCAGATGCATACCCCATGGCAAGCAGTGCAATAGCAAAATTGCAAACAAGAGAGAATAAAAATATCACCCATAGGAGCCCATGAGTCAGGTCAACACCCGGAAACCCCACACGTATTGCTGTATATAACAGGGAAATGTTTTTCTGACCCCCTATTTTCTCAGGGATCTGTTGTAGATCAGGGGTTATCTCTATTATTGGATCTTTTATTTAGTATGATCTCTTGTCCCTCTTGTCTTAACCTTTCATTGGTGGTATAGATCATTGGTTATGTCTATCGATGGGTTCTTTGATATGTTCCTGTAGCCATCTATGTACCTTTCTGTCTTCGTGGACCATGCCATTGGAAACATAGATCATGTGTAATATCTGTTTCTGCGTCCTTTGCATTGGGTTGTCCTGTAGCCATCTTTGGACTCTCCTATTTTACTGTCATTGGATATGTACAGTTAGGGCCAGAAATATTTGGACAGTGACACAAGTTTGTTATTTTAGCTGTTTACAAAAACATGTTCAGAAATACAATTATATATATAATATGGGCTGAAAGTGCACACTCCCAGCTGCAATATGATAGTTTCCACATCCAAATCGGAGAAAGGGTTTAGGAATCATAGCTCTGTAATGCATAGCGTCCTCTTTTTCAAGGGACCAAAAGTAATTGGACAATGGACTCTAAGGGCTGCAATTAACTCTGAAGGCGTCTCCCTCATTAACCTGTAATCAATGAAGTAGTTAAAAGGTCAGGGGTGGATTCCAGGTGTGTGGTTTTGCATTTGGAAGCTGTTGCTGTGAGCAGACAACATGCGGTCAAAGGAACTCTCAATTGAGGTGAATCAGAACATCCTGAGGCTGAAAAAAAAGAAAAAAATCCATCAGAGAGATAGCAGACATGCTTGGAGTAGCAAAATCAACAGTTGGGTACATTCTGAGAAAAAAGGAATTGACTGGTGA
Organism: Ranitomeya imitator; assembly: GCF_032444005.1. Classification (NCBI taxonomy): domain Eukaryota; kingdom Metazoa; phylum Chordata; class Amphibia; order Anura; family Dendrobatidae; genus Ranitomeya; species Ranitomeya imitator. The sequence continues at coordinate 25,294,923 of NC_091287.1, forward strand.
GCTTGGGAACTCAAAAAGGCCTGGGCGTCGACGGATGACAACAGTGGTGGATGATCGCCGCATACTTAATTTGGTGAAGAAGAACCCGTTCACAACATCAACTGAAGTCTAGAACACTCTCAGTGAAGTAGGTGTATCTGTCTCTAAGTCAACAGTAAAGAGAAGACTCCATGACAGTAAATACAAAGGGTTCACATCTAGATGCAAACCATTCATCAATACCAAAAATAGACAGGCCAGAGTTAAATTTGCAGAAAAACACATCAAGAAGCCAGCTCAGTTCTGGAAAAGTATTCTATGGACAGATGAGACAAAGATCAACCTGTACCAGAATGATGGGAAGAAAAAAGTTTGGAGAAGAAAGGGAACGGCACATGATCCAAGGCACACCACATCCTCTGTAAAACATGGTGGAGGCAACGTGATGGCATGGGCATGCATGGCTTTCAATGGCACTGGGTCACTTGTGTTTATTGATGACATAAGAGCAGACAAGAGTAGCCGGATGAATTCTGAAGTGTACCGGGATATACTTTCAGCCCAGATTCAGCCAAATGCTGTAAAGTTGATTGGACGGCGCTTCATAGTACAGATGGACAATGACCCCAAGCATACAGCCAAAGCTACCCAGGAGTTCATGAGTGCCAAAAAGTGGAATATTCTGCAATGGCCAAGTCAATCTCCAGATCTAAACCCAATTGAGCATGCATTTCACTTGCTCAAATCCAGACTTAAGACGGAAAGACCCAGAAACAAGCAAGACCTGAAGGCTGCGGCTGTAAAGGCCTGGCAAAGCATTAAGAAGGAGGAAACCCAGCGTTTGGTGATGTCCATGGGTTCCAGACTTAAGGCAGTGATTGCCTCCAAAGGATTTGCAACAAAATATTGAAAATAAAAATATTTTGTTTGGGTTATGTTTATTTGTCCAATTACTTTTGACCTCCTAAAATGTGGAGTGTTTGTAAAGAAATGTGTACAATTCCTACATTTTCTATCAGATATTTTTGTTCAACCCTTCAAATTAAACGTTACAATCTGCACTTGAATTCTGTTGTAGAGGTTTCATTTCAAATCCAATGTGGTGGCATGCAGAGCCCAACTCGCGAAAATTGTGTCACTGTCCAAATATTTCTGGCCCTAACTGTAAATCATGGATAATGTCTGTCTCTGGGTCCTTTTGGATTGGGTTGTCTCGTAGTCATCTCTGAACCCTCCTGTCTTCCCATCATTAGGTGTAGATCATGGGTAATGTCTATCTATGGGTTCTTTTGATTGAGTTCAATCTTTGTTTAAACCCGTCTTTGATGGTGTAGATCATGGATTACTCTTGTCTGCTGGTACTTTGGTTTGAGATGTTCCTGTTTCCTTCTATGTACCCTTCTGTGGCGCCCCAGGGTCCTGGTCATCACAGTACTGTCGCTTTCCTCCCGGGGAGAGTGATGCTACGTTTGGAGGCAAGGAAGGATAACTGCATCCAGGTATCACAAACATGCAACACATTTCATACTCCAGGCCGCCAGGGGGAGCTTCTGATCCTATTTATTAGGTGACTCCCCATATATACATAACTGGTAGTCTGTAGGGAAAGTTAGTTAGATCCAGACAGCCGTCTGAGGAGGACAGAGGGTCCACGGAGCTGTGCTTGCCCTCAGAGCTGCAGCTCCCAGAAAGAGACATTTTGAAGGCAGAACTGTATTGCAGCGAGCGTGAAGGAAGGCAAAGTAAAGGAGAGGATACCAGAAGGGGACCAGCCCCGAACAGGCTGCCTCCTTCTGAGGCGCAGAACACCGGTAGCCGGGACACTGAGGAAGTAAGGACCTCTACGCCTTACTTCAGAGACCAGCAGGACAGCTAATTGCACGTTACCTGTCTGCACCTACACCCAGGAGGTACGGTGACACCCCACAGACCCGGGTTATCTAAGAGACCCTATAAACAGGCTCAAGTCACCAGTCATATGGGTTTTGTCCTATCCTATACGGGGGACAGAGCGAGAGAGCAAGGCACTACATCTGTGAGCACCTTATTTGAAGCTTATGCAGTAAGGGACTACACCACTACAGCGCAAGGGAAGGCTATTGATTTCCACCAGGACAAGGGGACTCTGGACTTGCCTCTGAACCAGCCGGACTCTGCCTGCCCTGTGGTCTGGTGCCCTGGACTGTGGATGCTGAAGCCTTCAGTAAAGTTAAAGAGGCTGCAACCTTGTATCCTCGTTCTTCACTGCGCCATTCACCATTCACCATCTACACTGGGAAGCCCTGGGCATACACTTCACCTGTGGGAAGCTATACCATCCAGCTGCCATAACATCACCCCAGCGGACCTCTTAAAGCAGCGTCGGTCACCCTGACCGAATACCACAGATGGCATCATGAACATAAACTTTATCCCTTTAAAGACCTTTCCCTTTTATACGGACTTCCCAGGGCCACGGACCGGGTTCGCAGCCACCGTGACATCCCCCTGTGAACACCAGACCCGGTACCGAGTACCCCCTTGCCCTGACGGGGCGCTCCACTTCTAAGTTTGTTTAGCCCTGCCATTGGAAATATAGATCATGGGTAAGGTCTAACTGTGAGTCCTTTGGATTGGGTTGTTCAGTAGCCATCTCTGGACTCTCCTGTTTTACTGTCATTGAAGGTGTAGATCATGGGTTATGTCTATCTCTGGGTTATTTGGTTAGAGATGTTCCTGCAGCCATATCTGTACCCTTCTACCTTTGTCTGACCCTGCTATTGGAAATTTAGATCACGGGTGATGTCTGTCTGTGGTTCCTTTGGATTGGGGTGTCCTGTAACCATTTCTAAACACTCCTGTCTTACTATCATTGGAGGTGTAGATCATGGTTAATGTCTATCTGTGGGTCCTTTGAGTTGTCCTTTAGCCATCTCGATCATGGGAAATTTCTATCTGTGTGTCCTTTTGATTGAGTTGTCCATTAGCCATCTCTAGACCCTGCTGTCTTACCACTATTGGAGGTATAGCTCATGGGTAACGTCTGTCTGTGGGTCCTTTGGATTGAGTTGTCCTCTAGCCATCTCTTGATCTTCCTGTCTTACCATCATCGGAGGTGTAGTTTAAGGGTAATGTCTGTCTTTGAGTCCTTTGGATTGAGCTGTCCTTTACCAAAATATAGACAATTCAATTTTTGGTTAAACCTGTCTTTGAAGGTGTAGATCCTTCGATTTCACATGTTCCAGTAACCATCTTTTGCTATCTCCATCTGATCATCTCATTTCACACAGAGGTGGTGTAGATCATGGGTCTTGGCTGTAGATCATGGAATTAGGGTAGTGAGCTGTTACAATTTCTATAATAATGATTCCTTGGTGAATGTTTTTACATGATTCCACTTAATGAACATGTTGACAGTGAGTGGACCTCTTGATGCTCCACTCAAGCCTAGTAATTTATTTTATCTAGAACATGTACTGTAATATTAGTCCAGAAAAATCCATGAATAAATGAAGTTGATTTAATAAAGATCAGTAAAATGTAACTTTAAAACAGACAAATGTACTTTTTCTGCTTCATGGCCTGTAACATTTTCATGTAGTGCTCTTTGCATGGGAGAACGACTCCCAGTAATACAATTCTGTCTCAGTGGAGGTTAATTACTTTTTGCTACAGCAAAATAAATTTCTTGTCACGTATACAGACACGAACACTTCACCTGAATTAGGGAATGGGGATGGGCATTTTTAATATAAGTTTTAACTGTTATTATTCTGCATTATGATAATTTATCATGGTCATTTTTTAAATGTGCATCCTTAAGATTGACTTTGTGGTTGACTTTTGCAAATTATCTTTTTTAAAGAGTATGTCCATCATTAAGCATCATTTTACAGTTTGTATGTAAATCTGTATATAATCTACATAAAAAGAACATACATACAAAACTATATCATTATTTATCTAGATAATCGAAGTTTTAAGAAAAAAAGAAAATCTGTTTGTTTCTCAAACTAGTAATGAAATGAAAAGTGATGAAAAAACAATTGCAATGAGATAAATGAAGGTTTGCTGGACTCGCTGCATGTGTTAATCGTGTTCTGCATTAATTTATTGTGTGGGAGCTACTTCGCTGTTGGCCTCTAGTATTAAGACTGCCACCAGGAATTTCAGGGCCCCATAATGACTACATTTTCTTGCCCCCTTGAAAGTCCGCCCAGTCTCCACCCCAGCTCCGCCTCCAACCCTTGAACCTTCCACAGTCCCACCACCCTCTCTTGAAAAAAGTCCATTTCTGCACCGCGTCCTCACCAATCACACATTAAAAGTTCCTATCAAAACACCAGTTCACACACATAGCCAACAGCTTTTCTTTTCACTAAAAGATTTGTTCTGCCTGCCATTATGACAAGGTACAATCTTCTGGCCGGATCCTACGTTACTCTAACCTATTAAACATTTCTTAAAATTTCCAATACTCTTCTTAGGTATATTTTTTATTTATCTTTCTTTAAGGGAATGTGTCACATACATTTTTTAAAATAATCAATAATACCGCATAAAAAGGACAAATACAGTTACACCATGGTCGGACTATATATTACCACCACATAGTAACTGAATAATGCAACATACAGTTAGGTCCATATATATTTGGACAGAGAAAACATTTTTCTAATTTTGGTTCTAGACATTACCACAATGAATTTTAAACAAAACAATTCAGGTGCAGTTGAAATTCAGACTTTCAGCTTTCATTTGAGGGTATCCACATTAAAATTGGATGAAGAGTTTAGGAGTTTCAGCTCCTTAACAAGTGCCACCCTGTTTTTAAAGGGACCAAAAGTAATTGGACAATTGACTCCAAGGCTATTTCATGGAAAGGTGTGGGCAATCCCTTCATTATGTCATTCTCAATTAAGCAGATAAAAGGCCTGGAGTTGATTTGAGGTGTGGTGCTGCATTTGGAAGGTTTTGCTGTGAAGTAAACATGCGGTCAGAGGAGCTCTCCATGCAGGTGAAATAAGCCATCCTTAAGCTGCAAAAACAGAAAAAACCCAGCCGAGAAATTGCTACAATATTAGGAGTGGCAAAATCTACAGTTTGGTACATCCTGAGAAAGAAAGAAAGCACTGGTGAACTCATCAATGCAAAAAGACCTGGGCGCCCACGGAAGACAACAGTGGCGGATGATCGCAGAATAATCTCCATGGTGAAGAGAAACCCCTTCACAACAGCCGACCAAGTGACCAACACTCTCCAGGAGGTCGGCGTATCAATATCCAAATCTACCATAAAGAGAAGACTGCATGAAAGTAACTACAGAGGGTTCACTGCACGGTGCAGCCACTCATAAGCATCAAGAATAAAAAGGCTAGACTGGACTTTGCTAAAAAACATCTAAAAAAGCCAGCACAGTTCTGGAAGAACATTCTTTGGACAGATGAAACCAAGATCAACCTCTACCAGAATGATGGAAAGAGGAAAGTATGGTGAAGGCGCGGTACAGCTCATGATCCAAAGCATGCCCCATCATCTGTAAAACACGGCGGAGGCAGTGTGATGGCGCGGGCATCCATGGCTGCCAGTGGCACTGGGTCACTAGTGTTTATTGATGATGTGACACAGGACAGAAGCAGCCAAATGAATTCTGAGGTATTCAGAGCCGCCATACTGTGTGCTCAGATCCAGCCAAGTGCAGCAAAACTGATTGTCCATTTGTAGTATGAAACGACGACCAATGACCCAAAACATAAAGCCAAAGCAACCCATGAGTTTATTAAAGCAAAGAAGTGGAATATTCTGGAATGGCCAAGTCAGTCACCTGATCTCAACCCAATTGAGCAGCATTTCACTTGTTAAAGACTAAACTTCAGACAGAAAGGCCCACAAACAAACAGCAACTGAAAATCACCGCAGTGAAGGCATGGCAGAGCATCAAAAAGGAGGAAACACAGCGTCTGGTGATGTCCATGAGTTCAAAACTTCAGGCAGTTATTGCCAACAAAGGGTTTTCAACCAAATACTAAAAATGAACATTTTATTTAAAATTATTGAATCTGTCCAATTACTTTTGGCCCTTTTAAAAACAGGGTGGCACATGTTAAGGAGCTGAAACTTCTAAACCCTTCATCCAAATTTAATGTGGATACCCTCAAATGAAAGCTGAAAGTTTGAACTTCAACTGCATCTGAATTGTTTTGCTTAAAATTTATTGTGGTAAGGACTATAACCAAAATTAGAAAAATGATGTTTCTGTCCAAATATATATGGACCTAACTGTACAAAGAACAAATGCCACCACACCATGACCACACCACATATTACCACCACATAGTGATCAAATAATACCACACACAAGGGACAAATACCGCCATGACCCCACCACATATTACCACCATATAGTGACCAAATAATACCACACACAAGGGACAAATACAGTCACACCATGACCACACCACATATTACCACCACATAGTGACCGAATAATACCACACACAATAGACAAATACTGCCACACCATGACCACATCACATATTATCACCACATAGTCACCAAATAATACCACATATAAGGGACAAATACCACCACACCATGACCGGACCACATATTACCACCTTATAGTGACTGAATACTACAATACTGATCATTAATAAAAAAAACCCACAAAACTAATCTATCTATATATAATTGTCTAAGGTCCACTTCCATCTGTTTGTCTGTCTGTCACGGAAATCCCACATCGCTGATTGGTCGCGGCCGGCTGGGCGCGACCAATCAACAACAGGCACAGTCCGGCTGCGAATTGGCCCCTCCCCACTCCCCTCCAGTCAGTGCCCCCTCCATACTCCCCTCCAGCCAGCGCCCACATAGCATTTTAGCAGTCCGTTAAACGGACTGCATTACACCGTGGCATAACACGGTGTAACGCAATCCGTTAATGCTCCCATTAACCCTGTAAGTGTGACCAACTTTTTGCTATTGATGCTGCCTATGCAGCGGGATTTGAACCACACTTCGCTAATTGGTCACGCCCGGCCGGCCGAATCCTGTGTATTCATTGCATTATTCTAAAATCTTCATAAATAAACTACATACATATTATAGAATACCCAACTACGTGGGCTGTGCTATATAATATGTGAGCTGTGTTATATACTGCGTGGGCTGTGCCATATACTACGTGACTGTGCAATATACTACGTAGTTGTGCAATATACTACGTGGCTGTGCTATATACTACGTGGCTGGAGACACAAAAGAGAATAGTAAAACCAAAAACACTCAGTTTGAAAAAATGTTGCAGTAATCCGCAAGTGCTAGTAAAAGATGTAAAAAACAGGGTATTTGGTTGATACGTTTTTTGCAAAAAATGTATACTAAGCTGCTCTACCAATCTTCATGGTATACCCTTATCAGAGCAGTCCTAACTAATGTATGCAATCCCTATCTGATGTACTTAAAAACCTGATCATCTGTATATAACCTGTGTGAACAGGGTTCAGAGAGGAAAAATCCATGTGTGCATACAGGGTAGAACAGCTTTTGTGCAGATAGCCCAAGAGGAGTGGTGGAACTCCCCAGTCTTGTAGACACAAGAGAACAATTATGGAAACAGGAACACATGGGCTACTTGCACAGTGAACAAGTCTGTATGATCATGTTCACACACCACCAAGAAACCTGAAGACACAAAAGAGAATAGTAAAACCAAAAACACTCAGTTTGAAAAAATGTTGCAGTAATCCGCAAGTGCTAGTAAAAGATGTAAAAAACAGGGTGTTTGGTTGATACGTTTTTTGCAAAAAATGTATACTAAGCTGCTCTACCAATCTTCACGGTATACCCTTATCAGAGCAGTCCTAACTAATGTATGCAATCCCTATCTGATGTATTTAAAAACCTGATCATCTGTATATAACCTGTGTGAACAGGGTTCAGAGAGGAAAAATCCATGTGTGCATACAGGGTAGAACAGCTTTAGTGCAGATAGCCCAAGAGGAGTGGTGGAACTCCCCAGTCTTGTAGACACAAGAGAACAATTATGGAAACAGGAACACATGGGCTACTTGCACAGAGAACAAGTGAACAAAATGAAAAAGTGAACAAATACTACGTGGCTGGGCAGTATACTACCTGACTGCAATATACTACGTGGCTGTGCAATATACTATGCGACTGTGCTATATACTATGTGGGCTGTGCTATATATTACATGGCTATGCTATATATTACGTGGCTGTGCAATATACTATGTGGCTGTGTTATATATTATGTATCTGTGCTATATACTATGTGGCTGTGCTATATACTACGTGGCTGCGCTATATACTACGTGGCTGCACTATATACTACGTGGCTGTGCTATATACTATCTTACCACGTTATTAGCCATAGGTAAGTGTTCACACTAGGCAGTCAGCTCAGGTACCCATCTGTTCTGAGATTACCTTGACGATTGGTGGATGGGCTCACAACTTTTGGCCAAATCTTGTGGTAAGAATCTCATGTGTTTTTTCATATATTTCACAAGCCATTATGCTATTCCCATTTCATGTATCGCACATTTCCTTGCTCTAGCACAGATTAATTTTGAGTGCAGCCATTAATCTATTTGCTATATGACTTTTTTGTTTATGCACCAGTTCAGATTAGATTGCTGTTCAGTCAGTTTTTCTATATCTACTATATGCTATATACTATGTGGGCTGTGTTATATGCTACGTGGGCTGTGAGACTCTTTCGCCTGGGGCCCTCAAAAACCTGGAGCCGGCCCTGGCTTCACTGATTGGTTGCGACCAGAGCTCTGTATATAATGTCAGTGTACAGGTAATACAGTGATCACCAGTGACCTTCTATACAGGAGCTCTGTATACAGTGTATAGTGTACAGGTAATACAGTGATCACCAGTGATATTTTACACCGGAGCTCTGTAAAGAGTGTAAGTGTACAGGTAATACAGTGATCACCAGTGACATTATACACTGGAGATCTGTATATAGTGTATAGTGTACAGGTAATACAGTGATCACCATTGATATTATACACCGGAGCTCTGCATATAGTGTATAGTGTACAGGTAATACAGTGATCACCAGTGACATTATACACATGAGCTGTGTATATAGTGTCAGTGTACAGGTAATCCAGTAATCACCAGTGATATTATACATATGAGCCATGCATATAGTGTCAGTATACAGGTAATACATTGATTACCAGTAAAATTAAACGCATGAGCTCTGTATATAGTGCCAGTGTACAGGTAATACAGTGATCACCAGTGACATTATACACATGAGCCCTATATATAGTATGTAATGTAAGTGTACGAGTAACACACTGACTCACAGGTGATGGCTCTAGTTGAAGTCCTTGATCTTCACTTTTATTCTTCTTCCAGCACAGACCGCCGTCACTAATTCCAGCAAAGACCCGTCTCTGCGTAAAATAACACAGTTATCTAGAGCACATTCCCAATTTTTTTCCCAACTTCTACACCAAACAGATGAAGATAAAGTGACATATTCCACCCTGCACAGTAACAGGACCTCGCCCCCTCACCAAAAACAGTGTATTCAAAAATAAAATACATCACAGCAGTAATAATATCTCTTAATTAGCACCTACAGTGATAATGTCCCCCATCCTGGCCCTTTTTTGTCCCATTCCTGGTCCCTTGTGTCTCATTTCTGCCCCCATATGTTTCCCCATCCTGTCAGCTTTATGTCCTCTCATCCTGGCCCCATGTGTCTCCATTCTGCCCCATATGTCCTCCTATCCTTGCCCCATGTTTCTCCATCTTGCCCCCATATGTTACCCATCCTGCCCCCGTATGTCTCTATCCTGCCCCCATGTGTCTCCGCTCTGGCCCCATGTTTCTCTACTTTGGTCCCATGTGTCTCCACTCTGGTGCCATCTGTCTCCATTCTGCCCCCATGTCTCTCCATCCTGCCCCATATGTCTGCACTCTGCCCCCATGTGTCTCCACTTTGCCCCATGTGCCTTCATTCTGCCCCATGTGTCTCCATTCTGCCACCATGTGTCTCCATTCTGCTCCCATGTGTCTCTATTCTGCTCCCATGTATCTCCATATTTCCCCATATGTTCTCCCATCCTGCGGCATGTGTCTCTATCCTGCCCCAATGTGTCTCCATCTAACCCCTTATTTTCTCCCATCCTGCAACATATGATCTTCCATCCCACCGCATGTGTCTCCATCCTGCCCCACATAATCTCCCATTCTGCCCCATGTGTCTCTATCCTGCCCCATGTGTCTCCATCCTACTCCATGTGTCTCCATCCTTCCCCATATGATCTCCCATCCTGTCCCCATATTGCAACTTTCACAACAGAAAAAAGAAAAAAAAAGTTTTTCCTTACCTGGCCATAGTCCAGCGGCATCCTCTCCATCATCCATTTGAGGGACGGAAGTGCAGGGGCACGGCAGTGACATCATATGCTGGCAACATACGCACCAGCGTCAGCTGCCAGCCTTTGATTGGCTGGAGACTGTTAACTATTGTCCTGCGGGAAGCCACGGGCTTCCGGCACAATAGATTTTAACTGAAAGTGCATCTGAGGACGTATGTTCACTTACTGAACTGGCAGGATCCTGTCCCACCAGTATGGGCAGTAATGCTCTGATGCAGTATAGACTGGAAAATTCAAGGGAAACGAATTGGCACTCCCAGGAGAGTGAATTTTCCTGATGAAAAAGTCTTGGTCGAAAGTGTTGGCACCCTTGAAATTGTACCAGAAATTGAAGTATTTCTCCCAGAAAATTATTGTAATCACACAGGTTTGGTGATACGCATGTTTTTTTGTTTTGTGTTTATTGGAACAATGCTAAAAAAAAAAGAGAAAAAAATGCAAATTGGACATAAACCCCCAAAATGGCTGAACAAAATTCTTGCAACCTTTTCAAAATTCTGGGTAAACAACTTTGTTTCAAGCATGTGATGCTTGTTTAAACTCATCTGTGGCAAGTAACAGGTGTGGGAGATATGAAAATCAGACTGGAAATCAGATAAAAAGGGCAGAAGTTTGACAAAGAGAACAGAAAGAGGAGAAGAGAACTGTCTGAGGACTTGAGAACCCAAATTGTTGAAAAATATCCACAATCTCAAGGTTACAAGTCTATCTCCAGAGATCTTGGTGGATAAGCAGCCCCCAATCAAGTTCTAAAGAAATTCAAGCTGGCTTGCAGGCTCCGGGTGCATCAGTGTCAGCGCAAACTATCTGTCGATATTTGAATGAAATGAAACGCTATGGCAGAAGACCCAGGAGGTGCTAACACACATACATAAATAAGCTAACCTACAATGTACATAAATAAGCCAAAATCCTTCTGGGAGTGCATCTTGTGGACAGATGAGATTAAGGTAGAGCTTTTTGGTAAAGCACATCCTTCTACTGTTTACCAAAAAGGCCCAAAAAGAAAAGAACACAGTACCTATAGTTAAATATGGTGGAGGTTTAAAGATGTTTTAGGGTTGTTTTGCTGCCTCTGGCACTGGGTGCCTTGGCTGTGTACAAGGCATCATGAAATCTGAAGATTATCAAAGAATTTGGGGTGGCAATGTAGTGCCGAGTGTCATAAAGCTGTTTTTGTGTCCTAGGTCATGGGTCTTCTGGCAGGACATTGATCCCAAACATACTTAAAAGAAGCGCAGAAATGGATGGAAACAAAGCGCTGGAGATTTCTGAAGTGGCAGCAATGAGTCCGGATCTAAATCCCATTGATCACCTGTGGAAAGATCTTAAAATTGCCGTTGGGAGAATGCGGCTTCACATGTGAGAGATTTGGACCAGTTTGCAAAAAGTTCTCCAAAATTCCAGCTGAGAGGTGTAAGAAGCTTGTGGATGGTTATAGAAAGCGATTGATTGCAGCCATTTATTCCTAAGGGTGTGAAATCAAATATTAAGTTGATGAAGACGGCAATTTTGTCCTGACCATTTTTGGTGCTTTGTGTGAAATTATGTTCAATTTGCTTTTTTTTTCCACAGTTTTTTTTGTGTTTTTCCAATACACACAAATGAAAATAAACCTGTGTATAACACAACATGTGTAACTGCAATAATTTTCTGGGAGAAATACCTAATTTTCTGGAACAATTTCAAGGGTGCCAACACTTTCGGCCATGACTCTATGTAACCAAAAATTGCCCCAGAAAACAGAAGTAGTAAAAACATAAAAACAATAATAATAATCATATCAACTTGCAGAGTAAAGTTAAGAGGTCAGTTTTACTGAATGGTGAACAGTGTTTAAATATAAGAAATAAAAGACTAGATTTGCTGATTTTTTTTTGCCTCCCAAAAAGTGTGTTAAAAACTGACAAAAAATTGTACCATTGGAAATTACAGAATATCCTGCAAAAGATTAAGTCCTCATACAGCTTTGCTGACTGAAAAAGGTAGAACTTACGGTTCTCAGAATATAACAACACAAAAAAAAGAAATATATTTTCTCAATGTATTTATTACCCACAAATAAAAAATGAGATAAAAAACGTATTCTGTGGCTAAGTATAACTGCAGTCATACAAAATTTATCAAATTACACTTTTTTGTGCAAAGTGTAAAATTTTGAAAAAAAAAAAAAACAACAGCAATTCTACCATTGCTTTTTGAATTCCACTTACCCCATCAAGAGTTTAAAGGATTATTCTCATCTTCATAGATGGATATTGTCGGATATGGCATGTAAGCATGTTTTTTTTAGAATTTATTACTTATTAAGATTTTTAGGCTATTAACACTTTTGTTTCCATTTCGTTGCTCAGGAGACCAACCATCGCTGTTTTCTAGTTTGTAGTTATTGCACTGAAGCTGGCCGGGATTATTAGGCTACAGCAATTCTGGAAAGCTTCAAAACAGTGCTTAGATGTTCAATAAAAAAAAGAACTTGTAAGCTCGGCTCTTATTCTGCTGCTTAGCAATGCACAAAGAAACGTGTTCATAACTCAAGAACAGCTGAACATTTTAATAAGCAGAAAATAACAAATTTGCTTGTATTTTTAAGATCTATCCAACAATATCCAACTATGAAGATGGGAAATAACCCTTTAATAAAATTTAGATGATCAGTTATAAGTGCCACAAAATGGTATCACTGACAAATAGCACTTAGGTCTCGATCAGATGATCGTGAACATCAGATCGCACTCGGAGCAATATTATTCTATGAGGTCGAGTACGTGTCTGAATTTTTCATAGGACCAAGTCAGAGAAAGAAAATCGCATCATAGGTGATTTGCATCTGATATTTGGGTCACACTCGGCCCTCCGCCATGCAAGTCAATGGGTCAGCTAAAAAATTGGACAACACTAGGATGACCCATGTTCATGGACTGATTGAATGGAGAAGATGGAGAATTTTTTTTTCCATCTTCTCCACATTCGAGAAAATCGGATCACATTCCCATCCAACCGCGATGAGAGAAAATTGGTCATGTGGTCCATAGTATTGCCCCCAAAAAGCTCTCGTATAGCTTAGTGGACAAGAAAAATAAAACAAATTCGGGCTCATGGAAATCAATAATGAAAAATCAAATAGAAAAAAGTTTGGACATTATGGACAAAATACCTCTTGGAATTTTTCTTGACTTTGGTCATAATCCACAAACTTAAGCCTTAGAAAGAAATACATTGACCTGTGTCCCTTGTTGGCTTTTATCCATGCTGGGCTCATTGCCCCGATGCCATATGCACAAAGCCACCAGCTAAAAGCAATTCGGATAGTAACTGGAGGCACTAGATCCAGAATATTAACTACTTCCTTAAGCTTTTGGTTGTTACATGCTAGAAGCGCCACATTGGGACTTGGGCGACAGCTGGTCCTCGAAGATAGGGAATCGTGTTAATGGGCTACACATCTCTACTCTCTTTAATTTTCTTACTTCTCCATCAGTGTGTCTACAGACATGACTGGTTTTATTACACCAAAGTTCCAGTCGGTATGACGGCAGAAAATTCAATTTTACCATTCATCTGTGTCTTTGTTTTAGATATTGTGTCAGAAGGATCCGCCAGTGGAGCTGAGCTTCCGAGTTCACAGACTGCGTAGATAAGACCGCTGATATTTTCATGCTGGGTGCACCATATTAATGCACAGTAGGATTTATCATTTCTGAAAGGTGCACTGCATTTTGTAGAAAATTACACCCAGACAAGGGTTTGAGAAACTGGAATGTGTTTGGTGAAACCTAAGTCAAAGTTTACTATTAGTAAAAATTGAAAAATTGGTGCTCTCTCGGTGAGATCGGGAGGTGCTTGTTTGTGGTCCCTGTAGTCAGGTCATAGAAAAAGCCACAGCAGTCTCCAAGGTTCGAGATGCAAAAGCAATTTTACTGTGCAGATAAAGACTAGGCAATGTAGAGGTCTATGGACAAGGGCCACATAAATGTCTGACGTTTCTACTCCTCCTGTGTGTAGTCGCTTTGCCCAGATAGAGAACAGCAAGCGCTCACATGCGAAAGCAGTGTGTAATTAAGTCCGTTCACACATCTATCTATTATCTATTATCCATCTATCTATTATCTATTATCCATCTATCTATTATCTATCTATCTATCTATCTATCTATCTATTATCTATTATCTATTATCTATCTATCTATTATCTATCTATCTATTATCTATCTATCTATCTATCTATCTATTATCTATCTATCTATTACATACTGTACCTGTATCTATCCATCTATCTATCTATCTATCTATCTATTATCTATCATCGATCTATTATCTATTATATACCTCTATCGATCTATCTACTGTATCTATCTATCATCTACAGTCATGGTCAAAAGTATTGACACCCCTGCAATTCTGTCAGATAATACTCAGTTTCTTCCTGAAAATGATTGCAAATACAAATTCTTTGGTATTATTATCTTCATTTAATTTGTCTTAAATGAATAAAACACAAAAGAGAATGAAGCAAAAAGCAAAACATTGATCATTTCACACAAAACTCCAAAAATGGGCCAGGCAAAAGTATTGGCACCCTCAGCCTAATACTTGGTTGCACAGCCTTTAGCCAAAATAACTGCGACCAACCACTTCTGGTAACCATCAATGAGTTTCTTACAAAGCTCTGCTGGAATTTTAGACCATTCTTCTCTGGCAAACTGCTCCAGGTCCCTGATATGCAAATGGTCAAGCAGTCCAGTGCCAGAGGCAGCAAAGCAACCCCAAAACATCAGGGAACCTCCGCCATGTTTGACTGTAGGGACCGTGTTCTTTTCTTTGAATGCCTCTTTTTTTCTCCTGTAAACTCTATGTTGATGCCTTTGCCCAAAAAGCTCTACTTTTGTCTCATCTGACCAGGGAACATTCTTCCAAAACGTTTTAGGCTTTTTCAGGTAAGTTTTGACAAACTCCAGCCTGGCTTTTTTATGTCTCGGGGTAAGAAGTGGGGTCTTCCTGGGTCTCCTACCATACAGTCCCTTTTCATTCAGACGCCGACGGATAGTACGGGTTGACACTGTTGTACCCTCAGACTGCAGGGCAGCTTGAACTTGTCTGGATGTTAGTCGAGGTTCTTTATCCAACATCCGCACAATCTTGCGTTGAAATCTCTTGTCAATTTTTCTTTTCCGTCCACATCTAGGGAAGTTAGCCACAGTGCCATGGGCTTTACACTTCTTGATGACACTGCGCACGGTAGACACAGGAACATTCAGGTCTTTGGAGATGGACGTGTAGCCTTGAGATTGCTCATGCTTCCTCACAATTTGGTTTCTCAAGTCCTCAGACAGTTCTTTGGTCTTCTTTCTTTTCTCCATGCTCAATGTGGTTCACACAAGGACACAGGACAGAGGTTGAGTCAACTTTAATCCATGTCAACTGACTGCAAGTGTGAATTAGTTATTGCCAACACCTGTTAGGTGCCACAGGTAAGTTACAGGTGCTGATAATTACACTAATTAGAGAAGCATCACATGATTTTTCGAACAGTGTTAATATTTTTGTCCACCAACTTTTTTATGTCTGGTGTGGAATTATATCCAATTTGGCTTTAGGACAATTCTTTTCGTGTTTTTTCATTTAAGACAAATTAAATGAAGATAATAATAACAAATAATTTGTGTTTGCAATCATTTTCAGGAAGAAACTGAGTATTATCTGACAGAATTGCAGGGGTGTCAATACTTTTGGCCATGACTCTATCTATCTATCTATCTATCTATCTATCTATCTATCTATCTATCTATCTATCTATCTATCTATCTATCTATCTATCTATTTATTATCTATTATATATCTATTATCTATCTATCTATTATCTATCTATCTATTATCTATTAGCTATCTATTATCTATTATCTACTGTATATATTATCTATCTATTATCTATCTATCTATTATCTATTTATTAACTATCTATCTAAAAAAAATAGTAGAGCAGAGCAGCACAAAAATTAAATTCAGAGTCCGGGTGCAAAAAGCCCCCACAGGTATACACCAAACCTTGAATGTAGGAATCCAATAATCAGGAGCAGCACACCGTTATAAGTGAAAAAAGAGCTGTTTTATTTAGCCCATAAGGGTGATGTTTCAGTCCAAAGAAAGGTTCACTTTCTTTGGACCGAAATGTCGCCATCATGGGTTAAATAAAACAACTCTTTTTTCCCTTATAACGGTGTGCTGCTCCTGATTATTGGATTCCTGTCAATCTATCTATCTATTTATCATCTATTATCTATCTATCTATCTAATATATATTTATCTATTATCTATCTATCTATCTATCATCTATCTATTTATTATCTATTATCTATCTATCTATTACACTGATCTACAAAAAAAAAATTCTGGCATGGACTTTAAGAACAGTTTTAGACTAATTTGAAGGTGCTGAATTCAAATCTGATCTTATAATTTCTCTATCACATCACGTTTTTGCGCTATAGGTATATAGCCCATTTTCATGAATTCCATGATAAATATAAGTAGTGTATGAAAAGTGCCGGTTTATACGGTTCACTAAGGTAAATTTAGTTTTCATTTAGTCTCCCAATAAATGTGAGAATATCTTTGTTTTCTTTGAACATGCATAATTCCCATCTGTTATGATAACACCCTTGTTTTCTGTGCTACTGGGACAGTAGAGCTACAGCAGAGCATTGGGTGAAAACTGAATGGCCTCAGCGGCAGAGTTTGACCTCTGGCGATAAGAATGTCATCCATGATCCTCTAGTGGATAGGAAGGACATTGTCTTTCCTCCCTTACACATAAAGCTTGGATTGATGAAGCAGTTCGTCAAAGCTCTCAATCACAGTGGAGAATGCTTTAACTATATATGTTCAACTTTTCCTGGTCTTAGTGAAGAGAAGAAAAAGGCTGGAATATTTGATGGACCTCAAGTAAGAACACTTATGAGAGACCCAAATGTTATCACATCAATGAATGAGACAGAAGAAAGAGCTTGGAATGCATTTTGTAATGTGGTGCAGAATTTTCTAGGGAATAAGAAAGCAGACAACTATGAAGAGATTGTGGAAGAGCTACTAATGAGTCTGCGAAATCTTGGATGTAGAATGAGTATGAAGATTCACTATTTACACAGCCATTTGGACTTTTTTCCAGAGAACCTTGGGGATGTGAGCGAGGAACAAGGGGAGCGTTTTCATCAGGACATTAAAACAATGGAAGAACGGTATCAAGGCCGGAGGGACTCACATATGATGGCGACTATTGCTGGAGCTTGATGAGAGACCACCCAGAAGCCGTACATCACAGATCAGCCAAGAAAAGAAAGTCCAAATAATAACGGCCATGTGTCATTCATCTGTGTGCCATATATATGTGTTTTTATATTTTGTAGTTTAATTCTGTAAGTATATTTGACTTGCTGCACATTGACTTTGTAATCTTTGTTATTCCTTGATTAAAAATATACAAAATGTAGTACCGAAAATCATGTGTTTTTATCATAAAACATTATATAGGTGTAATTTTCATCAAAAATTGAAAATATCTTGAAATCCTGATGTGATAGCCAAAAACTGAGTTCATAGTCATAATCAGCAGCCAAAATTGACTTAAAATATGTTTTAAAACCTTTTGCCAGAAAAATTGCGTTGACCAGTGTTATCTAGCTATCTATTTATTATGTATCTATTTATTATCTATCTATCTATTATCTATATATCTATCTATTTATTATCTATCTACCTATCTGCACCATTTGGAGAAAAGTATTGGGCTGTACATCTTATTTATTTAATTTTTTTTTTCATTCAGCCCCATTGCTCCCTGTGTATAAAATATGACCCCCTCCCCACGCTAGGCATAGGTTTCCATGGCCGAGCAGCTGCATTCAGCCATACATCACCAAGCACAATGCCAAGAGTCAGATGGAGTGATGTAAAGCCGCCCTCCCTGGAGGACACGTGTTCTGTGTAGTGACGGATCGCACTTCTCTGTCTGCGTCTGATGGAGGAGTCTGGGTTTGGTGATTCCAGGAGGACGTTACCCCCTGACCACATTTTGCCTACTGTACAGTTTGGTGGAGGAGGATAATGCTATGGGGATGTTATCAGGGGTCGGCATCGGCTCGTAAGTTACAGTGACGGGAAATCTTAAAGCTTCAGCACAAGACATTGTGGACAATTGTATCTTCAGCTTTGTGGGAACAGTTTGGGGAAGACCCTTATTGTTCTCTTTTTTTTATCATTGAACATCTTTTTTGTGAAAAGTGATATAGTAATGAAATCGCTGTCCGGGGTGCTGAAACGGGTAACCATCATCTCCGTACGATTACATGAAAGTAGAAGCCATCCCTACACTTGCAACAGTCCGACCATTGCTGTAGGCCATCAATAAGAGAAGACCATAACCACAAAGTGACCTTTACCTCGAGGTGTTCCTTTTTTGAGGTTTGCCAGTAAATGGATAATTTTGGAACATTGTTCACAGACGTGTTGTGTTTTGCCCTTATGGTAGATAGAAATGCCGGGCTGGTAGACTGCCAGGTACTGAAGGCAGGAGTTATATAGTTCATTACCATGGAGGATGCATAGTAACATAGTAACATAGTTAGAAAGGCCGAAAAAAGACATTTGTCCATCCAGTTCAGCCTATATTCCATCATAATAAATCCCCAGGTCTACGTCCTTCTACAGAACCTAATAATTGTATGTTACAATATTGTTCTGCTCCAGGAAGACATCCAGGCCTCTCTTGAACCCCTCGACTGAGTTCGCCATCACCACCTCCTCAGGCAAGCAATTCCAGATTCTCACTGCCCTAATAGTAAAGAATCCTCTTCTATGTTGGTGGAAGTCTCATATCATGGATGACTACAATTGTTGAGCATACGACAGAAGAGAACTGATGTTTTTTTTTAAAAATCCCCTTCCAATGTCACAGTAAATAACCATATGATCTGCTCCAGTAAAAGAGATTTTTCTTCATATTGGAAATGCACCGATCACCAGAAACTCATAAGGAGCCATCAGCATATGCTCGGGGTTTGTCAGTCTGAAGTGATCCTCCTTAGGAGCTTTTTATATGGAGATTGGAGGCAATCCAAGGAGAAAACCATACAGCATAGTAAAATGATAATAAAGACATCTGTTAGTAGAAGAAAGCCAACAGAGAATTAATTTAAAGGTCACTAAGTGAATACACCATTGATATATCGCATGCCGTCAATGTTTTACAGATATTTTACAGGAAAAGCCTCTAAATAATAGAGCCTTGAGTATCGTACATGCGGGATGTTTTCTCACTCAAAATAACTGACACATTATTGGTTGTTAAAATCAGAGATATTAGGCTTTAGGGCATAGACCGAGATTTTAGAGCATATTTTCTACGCTGTGTTCTGAAAGATACCATTGAAAATCTTATTACTGAACAGTCGCGTGTCTTACTGTATGATTTTAGCTGTTTTCCTCCTAAATGCATCTCTATTTGAAGACAATGGTGCTCGTGGACTGTCATCATGAAGTTCCCACCTAAGTAAGAGAGCATTTGACTTGTGGACTAGTCTAAGCAGTCACATATGACTTTCTACAGAACTATGTACTTTAGTGGTAATTTAGGTGGCTCCTATGGGGCCTCTGGAGGACGAGACAAAGTGGAAACCAGACCAGAAAACTTTCAATCAAATCCGACAAGGCATGTAGACCCATTGGGTTCTCTTATTGGATTTTGTTAAGGGCTAAACCCAGGAGATTTGGACATTCAAGCAGGGAATCACTAGAATGCTACCCCCTCTTTTGATGGAGACTGACAACATTAGTCAGGCAGGAGTAAGGTTTGGTAGTTGGGTTGGTTACAAAAGAAGCAGGAACTACCACTTTGTAGTTGTCAGGAACCCAATGGAGTTTTTTTGTACAGGCCAAGAGCACGGTTGAAAGATTTATTTTAAAAGACTGGAGTACATTGGCTGATCTCAGTGTTGTCTACAGCTTATCATTCCTTTAAGAGGTAGGGCGTTACAGGTTTACTGTGAGAAAGAAGGGCCAGAAGACCACAGCGCCAGATTTTACATACTCCTGCACTGATTAGAAGCACGTCTCTTATTAAATGGTGCAGGTTTCTGTTAGCAGCGCAGCTGTTAAACTGTTCAGCTTAGAGGGGGACCCCCTGTGTATCATGTCAATTGACGCTGAAAAAGCTTTTGACCGGGTTCATTGGGAATTCATCTTCCAAACCCTGGAGGAAATTGGCTTAAAAGAAAATATGATGCGCAGGATTTCTGCTCTATATACCTCTCCTAGTGCCCAGGTCAAGGTCAACAGCGCACTTTCAAATGTGTTTCCGGTCAGAAATGGTACAAGGCAGGGGTGCCCACTCTCTCCCCTCTTATATATACTAACAATGGAGCATTTGGCCGTGGCATTGAGAAATAACCCCTCAATCAAAGGGATAAAACTGCGCTCCGAAGAACACAAGATAGCACTTTTTGCAGACGATATTCTGCTATATATCACGTCTCCATCTACGAGCCTACCAAGCATTATCTCGGAACTGCACAAATTCGGCCTCCTAAGTAATTTTAAAATGAACTCCCACAAATCCGAAATCTTAAACATCTCATTACAACTCCCCTTGGTCGAACAACTAAAGACCACCTTTCCATTTAAATGGCGCTTTGACTCCATCACCTACTTAGGCGTTAAGATTACCAGCCAGACATCCAAATTGTTTGAGACCAATTTTACAACAGCCCTACAAAAGGTTAACCTAGATTTAGAAAAATGGCATAGGCTCCAGCTGTCTTGGCTAGGCAGGATCAACGCAGTTAAAATGGACCTCTTACCGCGCCTTTTATACCTTTTCCAAACAATACCTCTATACTTGCCAGCTTCCTTCTTTTCTCGCCTTAAACAAATAATCACCCGGTTCATATGGTCTCATAATCGGGCACGCATTTCCTACACGTTACTAAGCAGATCAAAGCTGACAGGTGGTCTGGGCCTCCCAGATCTTGCGGTCTATAGTTACGCCTCATTAGGAACATGTATACTGGACCTCTATCACAACATAAATAGTAAAAAATGGGTAAAGCTAGAAAATGATCTGAATGGCTGTGACTCTCAGGTTATTCTCTGGTCCGGGGGTAGATTGGGGCCAGGCGCCTGTCTACCCTTCCTTACACGAAACTTATCGCTTCTCATTAAAAATAAAAGCTCAGACCTTAAGATCACAACTCTCCCAGGACCTTTGATCCCAATCTACGACAACCCTGCCTTTCCTGCGGGGCTAAAAAGAGAGATGTATTTAAACAAGAGAAAAGATTCCAAACCCATTCTCCATGACTATCTAAATGAGACTAGGATGAAATCCCTCCAGGAATTATTTCCGGAGGAGGAAGCACCCTCTGCTGATTGGTTTTTCTATGAACAACTCAAAAGTTTTATTTACGCAATCTCTAAACAAACCAATATTGGCAGACCGCTAACTCCTTTTGAGACGCTTTGCACATCAACAAGCCCTCCAGATCATACTGTCTCGCTGCTATATAAAATCTTCCAGGGGGGAAGGGCTCCACTGCAGGGATCACCAGTATTCTTCTCGAAGTGGGAGGGTGACCTGGGAAGGCCATTACCACCTGAGGATAGAGAAAAAATTCTTCTCTTCACGCTTAGATCGTCATTATGCGCGGTATCACAGGAGAGGAGCTACAAGATCTTGACAAGATGGTATAGATGTCCTTCTATGGTACATACTGTGTTCCCCACTACTCCTGACACTTGTTGGAGATGCTTAAAGGAGACTGGCTCTTATATGCACATTTGGTGGGATTGCCTCCCCATAAAAGCCCTTTGGTTGGCTATATTCGAGCTCCATAACAAGATGTCTATTACTCAGATCCAACCCTCTCCATACATAGCATTACTATCCCTATGTGATTTGTTGATTTCTCGATATAAAAAGAGCATCCTCAGACACTTTCTTACCGCGGTTAGGAACTTGATTCCACGCTTTTGGAAACAAGAAAAATTTCCCTCACGTTCGGAGTTTGTGGCGGAACTCAATGACATCTATAGGATGGAGCAGTTAATAAATCAATCTCTAGGCAATGTAGATAAAACCTATATCACATGGGCCCCCTGGATAGCTTTCAGAGAAACCCCTGACCTGGATCTCTGGATTTCTGAAGCCTGATGTAGTGCATGACTCGCTCTCGTTTACCACTAGATCATCCATTAGTCCGCGTCCTGACCGCTAGGATGGGATGATAGCCACACCTTTCCCCAACCTACCCCATTACCCTACCCAATCCTCTCCTCTTCTTTCTACCCCCCATTCTCTTCTTTATCCTAATCTCTTTGTTTGTCTTCCACCCCTCCTTTAGCTTGAATATGCATTATGATTATTGAATAATCACAATGAGAATTAATATAGGTTATTAATCACTTCAATTGTTCTTTATTGTCAACATATTATAATACCAATCAGTAGTATTATTTTTCAGAATGTTAAGTGCAAGATACATGATGTTGTTGTAATGCATTTCTTGACTAACATGTAATTTTACCTGGTATCCTGCTGATATACTAGATTGTATCGTTTACTTTTATTCTTCTTGCTTCACTCAATAAACATGATTTAAACAAAACTGTTCAGCTTAGGCCTCTTTCACACTTCAGTCTTTTGGCATCAGTTTGAATCCGCCGTTTTCATCAAATAGCAGATCCGCCATTTTTTTTTGGCGGATCCGCTATTTTCCCATAGACTTGCATTAGCGACGGATTGTGGCGGATGGTCGTCCATTCCATCCGCCATGTGACGGATCCGTCGAAATTTGGCGGACGTCGTCTACACATTGACGGACATTGCAACGTTTTTTGTCTGCGCCGAAATGGCAGTTTGCGATGGATCCGTCGTGTCCGCCATTTCCTAGAATGGCCGCCTATGGGCGACGGATCCGTCGCCACCGTCATTTGGCGGATCCGTCGCCCCAATCCGCTTTTTCAATTGAGAATGCTCCAAAAAGTAGATACTTTTCCCATATACACGGATGCGTCAAAAAACCGGATCCGTTAGAACCGTTTTCTCAACAGTTTTGACGGATCCGTCGATCTGTCACGATGTCGGAGCAGACTGACGCCAAACAACTGAAGTGTGAAAGAAGCCTTAGAGTTTCTGAAGCCTTCCTGCTTGGATGATCTCAGCTGTACAGTAATGGCTACTTCCCTCTGCTATACGTATATACTTGCCTCTGGCAATCTAGATTGTTACGTCCCTCCTTGTTTGTCTGGTTTGTATATATTCATACACTATTACTCCCCACTTCCCTGAGTGGAGTAGGGGAACAGATATAGTGCTGATTCAGGAGTTCAGCAAGGCAAGTGGCTCCTGCATCTTCACCATCAGAAGTAATCCAGGGAGCAGGGATAGCTAGGTCGCCCCAAACATTAGGGACAGGGAAGGAGCCTCTGGCCTCGGGTAATCTGACAACTGTGGTGACACAGGACTTATGCAAGTGACACATGAACAGAGCAGCGGGACACAAAATCCAAGCAGCAGCCGGGAGGAGGGCACTGAACACTACGATCGGCAATGTAATGCATGTGGAGGTGGAAGAGACAGGGGTTTGGCGGGTAGATAAACTAGTATTAAGACTTCCTTACCTTTAACAGGGGGCATCACATGCTTTAAACCGGCATATATTACGGTTCCTAATAAAACATTTTTTGCTATGTAAACTCCTCTCCTCTTCATATGCATAACATATACGAAGAGGTAAAATTGAGAAGGAGGGGAGAACAGAAAGTTTACAGAGAGAAAAGAGCAAGGATTGTACACAGGAGAGAAGAAAGTGCACAAGGGGAGCAGAAAGTGCCTAGAGTAGAACAGGAAGTACACAGAGGTCAGCAGGAAGTGCTCAGAGGAGAACAGGAAGTGCATAGAGTAGAACAGGAAGTACACAGAGGTCAGCAGGAAGTGCACAAGGAGAGCAGAAAGTGCATAGAGTAGAACAGGAAGTACACAGAGGTCAGCAGGACGTGCGCAGAGGAGAGCAGGAAGTGCACGGAGGAGAACAGGACATACACAATGAGAATAGAAAGTGAAAAGAGGAGAGCAGGAAATGCACAGAGGGGAACAGGACATGCACAGAGGAGAACAGGGAAAACAGGAAGTGCACAAAGAGAGTAGGAAGTGCTCAGAGGAGAGTAGGGAGTCCCCAGAAGAGAGAAGGAAGTGCAAACAGGACATATATAGTAAAGAATAGTACATGTACAGAGGAGAACAGGACATGCACAAGGAGAACGGGACATGCACAAAAAGAGTAGGAAGTGAACATAGGAGAGCATAAAGTGCTCAGAGGAGAAAGTCAGTAAGTGTAAACTGAACAACAAGAAACGTGCAGCTGGTAGGTAACTGGTTGACCCAGAACATTTCTGTAAATAAGGTCATTAAGTTACCTACCTAATTTAGCTCTTTACCCATGGTGTTGCTTTTAGTTCATCAGACAGCTCTACATACCTCAGTTTAGGGACCCCTGAGAAGTAGAACCATGAGTCAGTGACCACTCGTCTAAAAGACGCGCCAGGTTAAATAATTGCAGTTCAGAATAATAGTTGTTTCGGAATTAAAACTTATTTTGACATTCCCCACAGATTTGTTCATCCTGTCTAACCCCCTGACACAAATTAGTGAGCGTAGCGTGAACCTGTGAGAGTACAGAGCAGCACCAATCAATCTGTCTGTCTGTTCTACATTTCTGCAACAAGAATATTTCTATTTTCAAGTGACCTTTCAAGATGAGAAATAAGAGCTCTATGATTTTGTGTTTTATCGAGTGGTTAGTTTCAGTTTATTCAGATGAGAAAATGGTAAAGAATTTTAAAACTATTTCACAGCTTTGCATTTTTTTAACCAAGTGCGGTACCTAAGATGTGACCAATGACCCATCATTTATAGCTATGCACTACATCACATGTTTTGATAAAGTGTCGATACCTAAGGCTTCTGGTAGTCTAGGACTTAGGGCAACTGCAATGATAGTCTGGTTGCACAGATTCCATTTTCTTAGCATCTAATTAAAAAAAAAATCATCTGACTTTGAAATGAAATAAATTGTAGTCTCTCCTAGTGAGGAGAATTCTATAAGTTGAAAATCAGGTTGAGCAACACAGTCCAAGGGCACACCAGGCAGGACTTGTCAGATGGTTTGTGGATCAGCAAAACTAGGACAGTAGCGTATGCTGAATGGCAAACAGACAAGTAGAGTCGGAAACACTGGTAAGCGCAAAGCCAAAAGTGTAGAAATTCATAGGAACTGTAGATGAATAGTTAATCCAAGACTTGCAGCAAACAAATGGTTAAGGACCGAGTTGTATGCCATCAGTAGACAGCTGGTCCTAGGCAGGAATGTAGACTACTGAGCAGGAAACAAAATATTTGTTTTTAGAGAAGATACACTCTGTTGCAGCAATATTTGTAGTTTGAAAATTTGGACAACAATCAAGGAAGAGTTTGATATGCTTACAGCAGGCGAAAGGTTAATCAGCAGGTCTGAGCTAGGAAGTAAATGTACCTAGTAGAGAAACAAACAGAAGTTTGCTGAAGAAGGCATTGTCAGCTTGGAGAACTGGAGGATGAGGCCAATCCAACACGGCAGGTAGGTCTGTTAGATTAGGTTTGTAGTCACCACGTCCTATACCCTTTACATACTACCAGGCTGGATTGACTGTCTCAGATCTATTGCTTGTGTTTCCTGGCATCCTCTGGGCCAGAAATCCCAACATTACCAGTCTATGAGTTTATCACAGGGGGATCACCTTATTACCTATAAGTACTTCCTTAGGGTACATTGAGGAAGGTCTATAGGACCGAAACGTCTGTATATTGTATGTACTTTACGAATTAAACCTTTCACTGCAACTTCTTTGCTGTGTGCCAAGTCTTCACATAACTCCATACATCTGTGACCTAGTCTCCCGGTACTTTCCTGCACGCAGCCTCCGATCCTCACAAGATCTCCTTCTCTACTCCCCTCTTATCTCCTCTTCCCACAATCGCATACAAGCTCCCGCGCATTCCCCCTCCTCTGGTTCTCTACCCCAACATATCAGACCCTCGCCTACCGTGGAAACCTTCAAAAGGATCCTGAAGACTGACCTCTTCCGACATGTCTACAACCTGCAGTAACCACCAATCCACCAAACCGCTGCATGACCAACTCTACCCTCGCCTACTGTATCCTCACCCATCCCTTGTAGATTGTGAGCCATCGCGAGCAGGGTCCTCTCTCCTCATGTACCAGGCGTGACTTGTATTGTTTAAGATTATTGTACTTGTTTTTATTATGTATACCCCTCCTCATATGAAAAGCGCCATGGAATAAATGGCACTATAATAATAATAAATAATAATAAATAATACGGTAATAATAATTTTGTCCACAGTAAAGATTGATCCCGCCATTCAGTCCATATTCCCATGGAGCAATTGATGAAGATTTATCTCAAGTTAGAAAAGTCATTTCCTACAATATTATGTTAAGAAATTTTCAGCTGACGTGAAACATTTGCTATTTGTAGAATCTTTTAAGCAGCTTCAGTCCTACAAGAACAAGTCATTCCAAACAAGCAATTGCCACCGGTAGCACCCAAACGTTGCTTGCCTGGCAGATAAAATGAGAAACAACCTAATATCAGTGCAATCTCTGAATATTAGTGCAGCCTGCGCACAGCTAATTCTAAAAAAGAGCAAAATGACAGAAACAGTTTTAAAAGACCAACGTACGGGAGAAGTGGATGCAGCTGTTTGCACAGATTGTGAGGGGCTATATTTGGTATCAACAAGAACTACATGCGCGGTAATTGCTTCCTATTTCTAAACATTTCTGCCTTCAGTCATTGCCTTGTCAGCTTTCAGCAATGTAAGGAATTAAAAGTTAAAGAAAATAGTATTGTGTCTCGTAAATGAAAGTGTACCTACCATGGCGAGTGGACATTAGGTGGCCTATAGCAATATCCACACTTCCAATAACTTTTTATCTTCTGTCTGCCTTAATAGTGATAAAGTATCCCCCAAGTGAAGTTATTAATGGAGTTTTCTGTAAATCTTTGCATTGAGTAAAGACTTATATCGACTTTACATACTGTCTTTTGCCACCATATGGTTCATTGGTATCATGGCTAGGATGCATAATATTGTTGACTGGCTCTGGCTATCTTCACGAAGACCTTAAGAACCTGTTCCATGTGTTCTCGCAAAGGTTTTGTCCTTTTCGTGGCAAGAATAGAGTAACTAAAAAATGGGAAAACACAACAAAGTTTTAAAGAGATTACATTGTAGGTCACTTGGGCTTCTTGGCTGCTTTTTCAATCCATCATGAGATGGATGATTCTGCACAACACCATGGCTGCTATTGGAGCAGAAGCTATGACACCGTGAGAACATAGTCCTGGATGATAATTATCCATATGACCTGTGAAAATATATAAGTGAGGTAGACCACTTGCAATAACCAGAGCAGAAAGCTAATACAAAAAATAGCTTTCATAGTTAACACTAGTGCATACATAGTTCCGGACCAGGGGGTCCTACTGTTTGGAACCCGGAAATGTCAAGTAGGACAGAACAGACTGAGGTTGATGCAATAATAGTGTTGAATTGTATCTATGGTTCCAGTGACACACCACAGCAATGTTTAGGGCCACGAAGTTGCCCAAGAGATGATGTGATGAAAGAATGCTAATCGACTGGACCTGGCAAAGAACGCTGATCATGAGAAGTCCAAATAGATGAAAACTGAATATCTAAAATATTTAAAACGTTTGGTCTTAACCATCAATCTACTTTGTCTTCCTATGTTTTCTTCTTCTCAAGTTGGACTCTAACCGCGTATTTTGGTCTCTGGTTGAGTTTCTGTGTGAAGCAGATATGCTGGATATTTGTTCTACCGTCTCCCAGAATTTTGACCTTCAATCTGGTTCAACACCTTTCCTGTTACCTTCAACTTCATCTTTGATAGTTTGACCATCCGGTTGTAAACTAGCAAATACTGTAGCTCATTCCAAGTCTTTACCAGCGAGCACCATTTATAATGTATCCATCAGTCATAGACCACGTTCATCTTCTAGAGCTATCTAAAGTCCTTTTCCATCTTCTGATCTTGAGCAACCACCACCATAAGGTTGTAACTGGTCAGATGCCTTTGGGGAATATTTGTTTCTTCTAGATCAACACAAAATGAACATATACCATGTTACCCCGAAAATACGAAAGAGTCTTATGTTATTTAATTCTCCGAAATATGGTTTAGGGCTTGTTTTCAGGTGTCATCATATACACACACACACAAAAAACTACACATACACATGTAGATACAAATGCACATATGGTACATAACAGAGTAGTTCCTCTAGAGTCCCACAGTTAAAGGACCTTTCGTGACATTATGGTTGCTTGATCATGATGTCACCAAAAGTCCTTAAGCCGTCTTAACCTCGGAATAGAAATGCCTGTGGTTCCTAAGAGAGTCGGAACCTGGACAATTGCCCAGTATTCATCCCCTTAACGCCAGCCTTGACTGTAACTAGGACTAATTTTTGGAGAAGGGCTTAAAATCAAACATACTCCAAAAATCCAGTAAAATCATGCCAGGCCAGGGTTTATTTTCAGGGTAGGTCTTGTTTTCAAGGAAACACGGTAGGTTGAGTTTGAGTCACACTAGATAACTAGGTGACTGTTGTGTGAATAAGTCCCAATTTTTGACAATTTTTACATATTAACTTTATGTGTATCATTTCGAGCCAAATAAAATCATGCAAATGAAACTCTTTGATCTGTCTCTCAAGTGTGATAAAGAAACAATATGAATATTTTAATGATGTGTAATAATTGGGAGGTTCATAACCAAGGATGAAGAATGCTTATAATTATGCATGTGTATGTTGTTTCAATTATGGAGAATGTTATTGCGATGATGCAATGGCCTAAAAACTGTAATTTTGGCATTTTTATTTTTTTTTCTCGTTATGTAATTTACCAATTGGATTAATTTATTTATATTTTGATAGAACGGACATTTCTGAATGCAACAATATAATGCTGATATATTTTTCTTCAATTGTTTTATTTTTACTGGAGCAAAAGGGGGGTGATTCAAATTTTTTTTTCATATATTAAAATACTTTTTACTGTATTTAATAATCCTATTAGGGGACTTGAAACTGCGATCGTCTGATCATTTGTGCTATACATTGCAGTGCATAAGTTCTATCTATAGAGAAAATCACGATCTCCTATGAACGCCAGTCTTGGACTGGCTTTCACAGAAGGATCGTAATGACAGGATTGGGGGTCTTCAGCAGACTCCCAGCTGTCATGAAAACCCATCAGTGCTCTGAGATCTCTGTTTTGTGCCTCTGTCAGAGATTGAACAGATTAAAAGAAACACAATGGCTGATTAAATCAACAATTATGTGCGGGGAATGATGTGGGCTCGGTGTGTCATAATACGACATATGACGTAAGTTAAAGGGAATCTGCTAGTGGGATCTACCCTCCTAAGCCGCCTATATGGGCATGTAGGTCATAGAAAGTTCAATAAAATGACTCCTTGATATCTGGGTTCTGAGGTTTTATTCCAGTGAAATCCACATTTTTCTTAATATGTAAATGAGCTGTTAAGATCTATGGGTCGGACATAGATCTCCCCGAGAATCTGCCTCCAGAGATTATTGTAAATATCGTTACCAATGTGAGACATGTAATGACTGACAGTTGGCTCTCCTGATCTACTTGTCACACTGGTAACTTCCTCC
Source organism: Ranitomeya imitator (assembly GCF_032444005.1). Lineage (NCBI taxonomy): Eukaryota > Metazoa > Chordata > Amphibia > Anura > Dendrobatidae > Ranitomeya > Ranitomeya imitator. The sequence continues at coordinate 25,325,133 of NC_091287.1, forward strand.
TTTCATGTAAAATAAGACCGTTAGGTAGATCTGTGACCAGCCCATTGATCTTAACATCTTATTTACATATTAAGAAAAAAATGTGAATTTCCCTGACATAATAGATGAGATCGCAGATATCAAGGCATCATTTTATCATGGATGGCTTTGGAGGGTTGGTCCTATAGACAGATTCCATTTAAAGATTATTTGTCGTGCAATAAAAATGGATGTAAAGTTATATACTTTATGTTTCAAGATGTGAGCTTGCACAAAGTAACTGGGAACATTCTAACTTACATTATGATGATTAATGCACCACTCCAGCGCCTTTTTATTTCACCTCTGAAGTGGTATCAGTAATGTCTGTACCGTGCCCCGAGTAATTTACTTACCGGCCATCTTCTTCTGTGCTTCCCGGAGCCACTTCGGTCCCATTCCGTTATTTTCTGATCTCTCAAACTGGCAAAAGTCGATGGATTGGCGCCGACAACAAGCGAAAATGGTGTCTGGTAAGTATTATACTATAGGCAGAGAACAAACATTAGTGACACCACTCAGGGGGAGAAATTTAAAAAAAAAATTGGATACCGATCTATGATTGACATGGAATTGACTGCATGTTTTGGAAAATAAATGCAGAAAAAATAAGTTTTATTTTTTATATTTTACATAGATATCTAAATAAACAGTCTTAGAACACACTATGCGGGAAATTTCTTAAGCAATTTGGGCTGTAAATGTGTAAGTGTATCACGCACTTTAGATACTTTTTACATCTACTTCAAAGGTCTGCAGAAAAAAGAAATACAACCCCTAGGAGTTACAAAAAAAGCTCCACGACATGCCTTGTTTCTGAAATCCAACAATTTGAGTAAATATTGGGTAGATATGATGTGATATAGGGAGAGAAAATATCAAATATCACAGTGAGTTATGTCAAATTTAGCTTCTTGATACAAATGGTGTCCATCAGAAGGCCATATAAATCGGACCGAGATCGGAAAGTAGTGCACAGACTGGCCGGCAGCTCTCCCCACCTGAACTTGGCAACTGTATAGAAATACATGAAGCTGTCATGGTTGGGTGGGTAGAGCTGCCGGACAGTCCACGCACGGCATTCCAATGTGGGTCTAATTTATACGTCCATCTAACCGCATCCTTAGAGGTATCTACGCCAGAAGAGGAGCATATAAACTACCGCGAGAGCCAGCCTACAAGTCCTGCCCTACATCCTAGCATCACAGTATATGGCACCTCCAATATCTTTATTTGCAGACATGCGTTTTAACGGGAACAGGTCAACTGGTTTTCAACTATGGAACTAGGGCTATGGTTGTGTAAGGGCAACTTCTTTCCAGAGATGCAATTTGCAAATGATGAGAAATCTAGAGTAGAAGTTATAGGCAAATGACAGAGCTGGACATGCACTGGGGGCATGTCAATGTACACGGAAGAAGAAGTCCGAGAACATAGTCATGCCCCCAGACTGATTCGCACATGGCTTCAACCCCACATTTCTCATGAATGGCGCTTCAGATCGATACAAGGTCGGTATCATTTTTACTGAGAGCCCAGCTCCTATAGAGCCATATTTCTACTTCCACTTGTAGAATCGTGTTCACCTTTTCCCTTTAAACGCCTCCCTTTTATAATAAGGTGTTACTATATAATGCAGATAATAGGGACGCAGTCACAGCCCATACACCATGTTGGGCTTGGGGAAGATTTTCTTTCAGCACATGCTTGTAGCTTCCCGGCCTTTCTTTTCCCTTGCCTTGGATTCTCATATTTAGTATAAAATGCAGGGTCGCTAATCACCTGCTTATTGTGGGATAAATACTCTAATTTGCTATCACTTCAATCAACAACATGTGCAGAAAATTGCTTTAGTTTCAGACGTGGTGGTGCGGCGCACCTGTGTCTAAAATCACAGTCGGAGATGAGGGCTGAGGAAGATTTTATCACTTACTCTTGGGTATGTACCAACACCATGTTGCACACATAAAGGTATCATTCCGAGAATACGTTTGTCATCATTGGGCAGAAAAGTATTCACATCGATGCTGAACACAGAAAATGCAACATTTTGCAAGATTCTTTGGCTGGTTTGTGCATCACCATTGTGTGTATAATGGAGTGTGGGCGCTTCATGGGTGGAGACTGCGTGTGTGTGCGGGCGGGGTCTGTGCGTGCCTACCGGGGCTCTGTGCAGGCTTGCCGGCGCGCTGTGCGGCCTGCCGGGGCTCTGTGCATGCCTGCCGGGGCTCTTTGCCGCCTGCCGGGGCTCTGTGCGGGCCTACCGGGGCTCTGTGCGGCCTGCAGGGGCTCTGTGCGGCCTGCCAGGGCTCTGTGCGCACCTGCTGGGGCTCTTTACGGCCTGCTGGGGCTCTGTGCGGGCTTGCCGGGGCTCTGTGCCGCCTGCCGGGGCTCTGTGCGGGCTTGCCGGGGCTCTGTGCGTGCCTGCCGGGGCTCTTTGCGGCCTGCCGGGGCTCTGTGCGGGCTTGCCGGGGCTCTGTGCGGCCTGCCGGGGCTCTGTGCATGCCTGCCGGGGCTCTTTGCCGCCTGCCGGGGCTCTGTGCGGGCCTACCGGGGCTCTGTGCGGCCTGCAGGGGCTCTGTGCGGCCTGCCAGGGCTCTGTGCGCACCTGCTGGGGCTCTTTACGGCCTGCTGGGGCTCTGTGCGGGCTTGCCGGGGCTCTGTGCCGCCTGCCGGGGCTCTGTGCGGGCTTGCCGGGGCTCTGTGCGTGCCTGCCGGGGCTCTTTGCGGCCTGCCGGGGCTCTGTGCGGCCTGCCGGGGGTCTGTACGGGCTTCTCGGGGGTCTGTGTGTCTGTTTGCAGGCATCGTCTGTAAGGCTGCCGGGGGTCTGTGCGGGCCTGCCGGGTGTCTCTACGGGCCTGCCGGGGATCTGTGCAGGTCTGCTGGGGGTCTGTGCGGGCTGCCGGGGGTCTGTGCGGGCCTCTCGGGGGTTGTGTGTGTGTGCAGGCATCGTTCGAGGGGACTACAAGTCCCATCGGGCTATGCCTGCTACAATGACAGTGATTGACACATTAGCCAATGATGGGACAGTAGTAGTCCCATCATCCGGCTAATGTGTTGAATGTAAAAAAAACCCCACAAACATACATACTACATACAACATACATACTACATACATACTGCATACATACTACATGCATACTACATACAACATACTACATACATACATACATACAACATACTACATACATACTACATACATACATACAATATACATACTACATACATACATACATACCAAATGCCATAAAGTGAGACTCTGAAATACAGTAACCTCTCAGTGATGCACTGCAGGAGCCATTGTCTCCTGTCAGTGTGTCACTGAAGGTCCTATAGAGCAGTGACATCACCCAATGTCACTGTTCTATAGGGGAGATCGTCGAGGGGCACTCGTTATTAATTGGACTGTGTCGGACAGGGAGTATATGGTTTATTATTTTACGTTTTTGCAGGTGCTAAATGAAGAATATTAACATTGATGCAGGTTTTGATGCAGTTTTTGGTGCCGTTTTGATGCATTTTTGATGCAGTTTTGGTGCAGTTTTGATGCAGTTTTTGCGCAGTTTTGATGCAGTTTTTGGAAATAAATAAATAAATAAATAAACGGAAAATGTCATGATTTGAATAGAAACATGCATGAAAACGGATTCGGAGGCTGGATTCATCATTTCATATCTCAGTTTCACACGTTTTTCACCGGATCCGTCGCTGTGCGTTTTTTCGCCGGACAGAAAAAAGGTTCCTCTGTATGTGTTTTTCATTTGGCGAAAACAGCTTTTTTGACGGATCCAGCAAAAAACGGATGAAAGGTGTGGCCATCAGGCGCAATCCGGTGCTAATACAACTCTATGAGAAAAAAATGGATCCGGCGGAAAAAACGGACCCGTTTTTTTCAAAACTTGCCGGATTGTGCCTGACGGCAAAAACCTGATGTATGAAAGCAGCCAGATATATGGATAGAAACATCTATGTATCTATAGATATATCTATCTATAAATATATCTATAGATAGATATATCCATAGATATATAATAGAAAGGCCGATGTTTCTAAAGCTACTTTCACACTTGCGTTTTTAGCAATCCGTCGCAATCCGTCATTTTGGGAAAAAACGGATCCTGCAAATGTGCTCGCAGGATGCGTTTTTTACCCATAGACTTGTATTAGCGACTAATCACAACGGATGGCCACACGTTGCATCCGTCGTGCAATAGATCCATCGTGTTTTGGCGGACCGTTGGCACGAAAAAAACGTTCAAGTGAACGTTTTTTTGTCCGTCGTGTCTGCCATTTTCTACCGTGCATGTGTGGCCGAAACTCCGCCCGTTCCTCCCCAGACTTCAGAATGGGCAGCGGATGCGTTGAAAAATTGCATCCGCTTCCCACGTTGTGCACAAATTTCACAATGTGCGTCAGTACGTCGGCCCAACGCATAGCGACGGACCCGTACCGACACAAGTGTGAAAGAGGCCTTAATGAGCGTTTAATTTAAAAAAAAATGAAAAAAACGGCATGGGCTCCAAAGTGGGAAAGCCGATGACAGGGGGCCAATATTTGAAGCCTGGGAAGGGGGTAATACCCATGGCCCCTCCCAGGCTATGAATATCAGCCAGCAGTTGTCTGTGTAGCATTTACTGGCTATTAAAATAGGGGGACCCCCCTAAAAAATGATGTTGGGTCCCCTATATTTTATAGCCAGAAAGGCTACTCAGACAGCTGCGGGCTGATATTCATAGTCTAGAGAGGGGCCATGGATATTGGCCCCCCCGGCTACAAATACCAGTCCGCAGCCGCCCCAGAAATGGCGCATCTGTAAGATGCGCTAATTCCGGCACTTAGCCCCTCTCTTCCCACTCCCGTGTAGCAGTGGGATATGGGGTAATAAGGGGTTAATGTCACCTTGCTATTGTAAGGTGACCTTAAGCCGGGTTAATAATGGAGAGGCGTCAATAAGACGCCTCTCCATTATTAATCCTAGTGTAGCGAAAGAGTTAAAAAAAAAAAAGACACAGCCAGAAAAAAGTATTTTAATATTCTTCATTTAACCATACCTACCATACTTCAGCGCCTGCAAAAAACGTAAAATAATAAACCGTATACTACGTGTGCACTGTAGTCCAATTAATAATGAGTGTCCCACGATGTTCTCCCCTATAGAACAGTGACATTGGGTGATGTCACTGTTCTATAGGACCTTCAGTGACACACTGACAGGAGACAATGGCTCCTGCAGTGCATCACTGAGAGGTTACTATAGTTCAGAGTCTCACTTTATGGCATTTGCTGCGTGGGAAATTTCTCACACAGCAATGCCAAAAGGGAGACTGGGGACTATTTTTTTACAGCAGCGGAGGAATGCAGTGCGGAAGGATACCTTCCTCCCGTCATTGTATTCCTGGAGCCCCTAGAGCGCGGTCGCATCAGCTGATGCTGCCGTTCTCCATGGGAGATCATCGCGGGACACTCATGGATTTATATTGTTTGATTGTTATTTTACTATTTTTACAGATGACACTGGCTTCGGAGAACAAAGTGACAAGTGATGGTGAGTATGTGCTCTATGTTATATGTACCTTATGTCTGTATGTATGTATTGTATGTAATGTATGAATGTATTGTATGTAGTATGTATGTAGTATGTAAGTGGTATGTTGTATTTATGTAGTATGTATGTAGTATGCATGTAGTATGTATGTTGTATGTAGTATGTATGTATGTAGCATGTATGTAGTATGTATGTTGTATGTATGTAGTATGTATGTATTATGTATTATGCATGTAGTATGTATGTAGTATGTTGTATGTATGTAGTATGTATGTAGTATGTTGTATGTATGTTGTGTGTATGTAGTATGTATGTAGTATGTATGTTGTATGTATGTTGTGTGTATGTACAGTACAGGCCAAAAGTTTGGACACACCTTCTCATTTAAAGATTTTTCTGTATTTTCATGACTACGAAAATTGTACATTCACACTGAAGGCATCAAAACTATGAATTAACACATGTGGAATTATATACTTAACAAAAAAGTGTGAAACAACTGAAATTATGTCTTATATTCTAGGTTCTTCAAAGTAGCCACCTTTTGCTTTGATGACTGCTCTGAACACTCTTTGCATTCTCTTGATGAGCTTCAAGAGGTAGTCACCGGAAATGGTCTTCCAACAATCTTGAAGGAATTCCCAGAGATGCTTAGCACTTGTTGGCCCTTTTGCCTTCAGTCTGCGGTCCAGGTCACCTCAAACAACAAGTCATTTGGCGTAGCACCTTATCACTCTCCTTCTTGGTCAAATAGCCCTTACACAGCCTGGATGTGTGTTTGGGGTCATTGTCCTGTTGAAAAATAAATGATGGTCCAACTAAACGCAAACCGGATGGAATAGCATGCCTCTGCAAAATGGTAGCCATGCTGGTTCAGTATGCCTTCAGTTTTGAATAAATTCCCAACAGTGTCACCAGCAAAGCCCCCCCACACATCACACCTCCTCCTCCATGCTTCACGGTGGGAACCAGGCATGTAGAGTCCATCTGTTCACCTTTTCTGTGTCGCACAAAGACACGGTGGTTGGAACCAAAGATCTCAAATCTGGACTCATCAGTCCAAAGCACAGATTTCCACTGGTCTAATGTCCATTCCTTGTGTTCTTTAGCCCAAACAAGTCTCTTCTGCTTGTTGCCTGTCCTTAGCAGTGGTTTCCTAGCAGCTATTTTACCATGAAGGCCTGCTGCACAAAGTCTCCCCTTAGCAGTTGTTGTAGAGATGTGTCTGCTGCTAGAACTCTGTGTGGCAATGACCTCTAATCTGAGCTGCTGTTAACCCGCGATTTCTGAGACTGGTGACTCGGATAAACTTATCCTCAGAAGCAGAGGTGACTCTTGGTCTTCCTTTCCTGGGGCGGTCCTCATGTGAGCCAGTTTCTTTGTAGCGCTTGATGGTTTTTGCCACTGCACTTGGGGACACTTTCAAAGTTTTCCCAATTTTTCAGACTGACTGACCTTCATTTCTTAAAGTAATGATGGCCACTCGTTTTTCTTTACTTAGCTGCTTTTTTCTTGCCATAATACAAATTCTAACAGTCTTTTCTAACAGTCTATTCTAACAGTCTATTCAGTAGGATTATCACCAGACTTCTGCACAACACAACTGATGGTCCCAACCCCATTTATAAGGCAAGAAATCCCACTTATTAAACCTGACAGGGCACACCTGTGAAGTGAAAACCATTCCCGGTGACTACCTCTTGAAGCTCATCAAGAGAATGCCAAGAGTGTGCAAAGCAGTCATCAAAGCAAAAGGTGGCTACTTTGAAGAACCTAGAATATAAGACATATTTTCAGTTGTTTCACACTTTTTTGTTAAGTATAATTTTGTTAATTCCACATGTGTTAATTCATAGTTTTGATGCCTTCAATGTGAATGTACAATTTTCTTAGTCATGAAAATACAGAAAATTCTTTAAATGAGAAGGTGTGTCCAAACTTTTGGTCTGTACTGTATGTAGTATGTATGTATGTACGTACGTACGTAGTATGTATGTAGTATGTATGTTGTATGTATGTAGTATGTATGTTGTATGTATGTATGTAGTATGTATGTTGTATGTATGTTGTATGTATGTAGTATGTATGTATGTATGTAGTATATATGTAGTATCTATGTAGTATGCATGTATGTAGTATGCATGTAGTATGTATGTAGTATGTATTTTGTATATATGCAGTATGTATGTAGTATGTAGTATGTATGTTGTATGTAGTATGTAGTATGTTGTATGTAGTATGTGTTTGTTTTTTACATTCAACACATTAGCCGGATGATGCGACTATTTTGTATGTATGTTGTATGCATGTAGTATGTATGTTGTATGTTGTATGTGCGTTGTATGTATATTGTATGTATGTATGTAGTATGTATGTAGTGTGTTGTATGTATGTTGTATGTATGTATGTAGTATGTATGTAGTATGTTGTATGTATGTATATAGTATGTATGTTGTATGTATTTAGTATGTATGTAGTATGTTGTATGTATATAGTATGTATACAGTATGTATGTAGTATGTATGTAGTATGTTGTATGTATGTTGTATGTATGTAGTATGTATGTATTATATAGTATGTTGTATGTATGTTGTATGTATGTTGTATGTATGTAGTATATAGGATGTATGTTTGTGTTTTTTTTTAGTATGCATGTAGTATGTATGTATGTAGTATATATTTTGTATGTATGCAGTATGTATGTAGTATGTAGTATGCATGTTGTATGTAGTATGTAGTATGTTGTATGTAGTGTGTGTTTGTTTTTTACATTCAACACATTAGCCGGATGATGCGACTATTTTGTATGTATGTTGTATGCATGTAGTATGTATGTTGTATGTTGTATGTGCGTTGTATGTATGTTGTATGTATGTATGTAGTATGTATGTAGTGTGTTGTATGTATGTTGTATGTATGTATGTAGTATGTATGTTGTATGTATGTATATAGTATGTATGTTGTATGTATGTAGTATGTATGTAGTATGTTGTATGTATGTATGTAGTATGTATACAGTATGTATGTAGTATGTATGTAGTATGTTGTATGTATGTTGTATGTATGTAGTATGTATGTATTATATACTATGTTGTATGTATGTTGTATGTATGTAGTATATAGGATGTATGTTTGTGTTTTTTTTAGTATGCATGTAGTATGTATGTATGTTGTATGTATGTTGTATGTATGTAGTATATAGGATGTATGTTTGTGTTTTTTTTTTACATTCAACACATTAGCCGAATGATTGGACTACTACTGTCCCATCATTGGCTAATGTGTCAATCACTGTCATTGTAGCAGGCATAGCCCAATGGGACTTGTAGTCCCCTCGAACGATGCCTGCACACACACACAACCCCCGAGAGGCCCGCACAGACCCCCGGCAGCCCGCACAGACCCCCGGCAGGCCCGTACAGACCCCCAGCAGACCTGCACAGATCCCCGGCAGGTCCGTAGAGACACCCGGCAGGCCCGCACAGACCCCCGGCAGCCTTACAGACCCCTGGCAGGCCCGCACAGACCCCCCACGTTCACGCACAGACCCCGCCTGCACACACAGACACGCAGTCTCCGCCCTCACTTTATTATGGTACATCATTGCACTATGGGAACTTTTGATTCCGGTGTTCGATATCGTAAAAGTATCGGAACTCCGATACAGCGAATATCGGCCGATACCCGATATTTGCAGTATCGGAATGCTCAACACTATTCACCTGTCTTTCCCATGTTAGGGCTAGCGGAACGCACCAAATAATAAGAAAGATAGAGTAAGGTGCATTCGCAGCCCGGGGTCCACCGTGCAGAGATGGAACCTGCTGCTAAGTAATGACGGACTATATGGTGGTACAATGTGGATACACACACGAGTTAACTTCACCCTGTGTGAAGGAAGCGAACCCTGTTGCGTCACAGGACCGCAGTACCGCACCAAGAGCGCAAGCAAGGAGTCTCAGAACTCAATCCCAAGACACAGGATTTGAGTTCATTTAGACCTCTTGCGCTCGACACTGCAACTGGGGTGTCAGAATGACAGAAATCTACTATATAAAGCTGAATGTGTGTATGTGTGTGTGTGTGTATGTATCCGGGATTGGCATCTGCACCGTCGCAGCTACAGCCACAAAATTTTGCACAGTCACACGTCTGGACCCCAAGAGCGTCATAGGCTATATTGTGAGGTGAAATTTTAACCCCGCGCGTTCCAATTCACCAAACAATTTTGCCCCTATCTACATAATGGGGAAAAAAGTGAAAGGAAAAGTGTTGGAAGCGTCGCAGCTACAGCCACAAAATTTGGCACAGTCACACGTCTGGACCCTGAGAGCGTCATAGGCTATGTTGTGAGGTGAAATTTTAACCCCACGCTTTCCAATTCACCAAACAATTTTGCCCCTATCTACATAATGGGGAAAAAAGTGAAAGGAAAAGTGTTGGAGGCGTCGCAGCTAAAGCCACAAAATTTTGCACAGTCACACGTCTGGACCCCGAAAGCGTCATAGGCTATGTTGTGAGGTGAAATTTTAACTCTGCGCTTTCCAATTCACCAAACTATTTTTCCCCTATCTACATAATGGGGAAAAGTGAAAGGAAAAGTGTTGGAGGCAAATTGACAGCTGCCAGATGTTAACAAGGGGGACTTAAAGAATGAGAACGATGGCGCCAAAGAGTATATACCGTACAGTTGCTAAGGTGGGGCCCCGACATGGGATACTCACCACACATGGGGATATGAACACACACACAAAATGCGCCACACACTACCACGTGCTTGAACACATATACCACCCTCAGCACACATTTCACCACACATACACCAACCTCGCCACATAAAAGTCGAAACACAAAAGTCGCCGCTCAAAACTCACCACGCGCAAAACTCGCCACATGCAAAAACTAGGCTCACACAAAACTCGCCACAAGTGCAAAACTCACCTCATGGAAAACTCGCCACACGCAAAACTTGCACACGCGGAAAAATTGCCAGATGCACAAAATTTGCAACACATGCAAAAGTTCCCTCACACAAAACTTGCACATACTCAAAAGGCACCAGACATAAAACTCACCACGCGCAAAACTCGCCATGCGCAAAACTTGCTGCACACAACTTGCTACACTAACCTGTCACATGCAACTCGACACACAAAAAGTTGCTACACGCATGTTGCCACACAAAACTCATCTCACAAAAGTCGCTACATGCATGTCGCTACACACAACTCAACACACACAACTTGACAGACGAAACTCGCCCTAAAACACACACAAGTCTGGTATTAGCCATCAAAAATAAAAATCTGATTAATAAGCAGACAAACTACAAGAGCAACAAATGTACCATATAGGAAATACAGCAGCTGTCAGTCACATGACCTGTCTATTATGTGTATGTGTGAGCTAATATATACTGCCAGGGGGAGGGCTTCCTGTTGGCTGGGGATTTATCAGGCTGCCAATTTATCTTACAAATACTGAGGTAAAAATACTGAGCAAATAACGTGTTAACGAGGTCTAATACAGGAGATCACACAGGTATATACTATATACAGGGGAGATGACACACAGATATATACTATATACAGGAGAGATGACACACAGGTATATACTATATAGAGGAGGAGATGACATACAGGTACATACTATATACAGGAGGAGATGACATACAGGCATATACTATATACAGGAGGAGATGACACACAGGTATATACTATATACAGGAGCAGATTACCTACAGGTATATACTATATACAGGAGGAGATGACATACAGGTATATGCTATATATAGAAGATGACATACAGGTATATACTATATACCGGAGGAGATGACACACAGATATATACTATATACAGGGGAGATGACACACAGGTATATACTATATACAGGAGGAGTGACATACAGGTATATACTATATATAGAAGGAGATGACATACAGGTATGTACTATATATAGGAGGAGATGACATACAGGTATATACTATATATAGGAGGAGATGACATACAGGTATATACTATATATAGGAGGAGATGACATACAGGTATATACTATATACAGGGGAGATGACACACAGCAGGTATATACTATATACAGGGGAGATGACATACAGGTATATACTATATACAGGAGATGACATACAGGTGTATACTATATATAAGGGAGATGACAAACATGTATATACTGAGGTGAAAATGAGAGGTGTGAGGTGAAAATGAAAAGGTGTGAGTGCAAAATGAGAGGAGTGAGGGAAAATAGTGGAGTGATCGGAAAATGACAGATGTGAGGTCGAAATGACAAGTGTTAGGCGGGAATGAGAGGAGTGAGGGAGAAAATGAGAGGTGTGAGGGAGAAAATGAGAGATGTGAGGGGGAAAATTAAAGATGTGATTGGGAAAATGAGAGGCGTGATGGGAAAATAAGAGAAGTGACGTGCTATAACTTACCACAGATATTTACTATGCCCAGGCAACGCCGGGCTCTTCAGCTAGTACTAATAATAAAGATGCACGAGAGTGCGTGCAGTGCCACACTGGCGCACGCCACTAACCACCCAGGCTTGGGTCAGGAAAGCGCTGTGAAAGCGCACGGCGCTGCACAGGCGGTCACAGCAATAGACGCTGTTTTGTGTGTTACGTGCTGAAGGCTAAGTCGGGCGCTAGATAGCAATCATCCACCTTACGCGAGCAGTCATACACAAGGGAGGGGATAATTAATGAACGACTTTCACACATCAACACACACATGTTTACAAGTTTACACTAGCGCATGGCCTTGCGGTCATGCGAACCTTTTATAGCTGCAGCATGTACAGGACCTTCCCAGAAGGACCAATGGGAGACTGCCACAGAAGTTGAGCACCTTCAGGACCTTCCTGGAGGACCAATGGGATCTTGCCCTGGGCATGCTCAGAAGGGGAAAAGCAGGACTTAGTCCCAAAAGCGTCTGCTCGCCGCTGCCCAGCAATGGCTTCAATGGCAGAAGCTGGAAAAGCAGGAGTAATCCTATGCACAGAGTGAGACTGAGCAAGATGCTGGGACCGACGTCTCCGCTGAGCAGACTCCACTGCGGCTGGAGAAGAATGGGAGACCGCAGCAGAGATGGTTCGAGATTCCCCCTGTGCAGAGGCGGGAACTTGACACCTAACAATCAATGTTTTTTTTTTCTGTGATGTTTTGTGCATAAATATGTGATTCTCCAGAATTTCTTTTAGTCAATGCCTGATGAAGAGACCTGTGTAGTCTCGAAAGGTGCAATTTGTTACCATCTTTTCAGTTAGCCATTAAAAGGTATCAACCACTGAGGACTCTCAATTCTAAATATTTTGGTACAGTTATACTAAGTTGACTTTTGGGGCAGGGATGGTCATCACCATGTACAGGTGCTTCTAATAAAATTAGAATATCATCAAAAAGTTAATTTATTTCACTTCTTCAATACAAAAAGTGAAACTCATAGGCCAATATTTCAGATTTTTATAATCATTTTTCAAGCTGGTGTCATAAAGTATTCTAATTTACTGAGATAACGACTTTTGGGATTTCATTTCCTAATCATCAACATAAACATAAACAGAAATAAACATGTGAAATAGATCACTCTGTGTGCAATGACTCTATATAACATGAGATTTACTTTTTGTATTGAAGAACTGAAATAAACTTTTTGGTAATATTCTAATTTTGTAAGAAGCACCTGTACATGCATCCTTTTTGCTGGCTATTCTATATTGTGGCTAGGTACAGTGTGATTAAAAAATGTGTTTAAAAAATGCATAATTTAGAGTGTTGACCTTTTCTGATTTTTTTTTCTTTCTAAAAAGGTGAAAAAGCTGTTGAGACATGGATGATGGTGATTGCAGCTTTGATGGGCATATAGTAATTGGCATAATGGAACTTTTATTTAAAAAAAAATGTTCCTGCCGGAGAATATATAAGTACACTGTATACATCAGCATATCATATAAAGGGAAAAATAGGATATATATACTATATGTATTTTACTATTATGCTATTTTTTTTTACAGTTTGTTGTTTCTTCTAAAAATGAAAAATGAGAAAAAACATGAAAATAGAGAAAAATTCACAAAAATAGATATGCCAAAATAAACAGGATATACATGTAGGATAACAATAAACAAATTTCGGACCACTCATGCAGAACATGTACATACATTTTGGACCAGTAGGAGACAAAATGGAAGATATAGTGGGCCTGCATGTATCCTGCCTATTTATTATGTATATTTCTGCAAATATCGTTTGCGGCTAGGCTATTAAGTGAGAAAATCGTACCTTGACTCTACTCTCGACATCTGGCCTACATAATCCCCTCCTCTCGAATCTTTGGTGATAACCTGAATCCCATAGAATTTTAAGCCTTTATAGGATTGGTTCTGGTGTGAAAATGGCATGAAAGTGGATGTCCTATAAAATGTTTGTTATGTTGTTTGAATATTCTTTAATCTGTTTGCATAGCACTCACTTAGTATGACCCACGTACATGTTATTACATGGAGATTCTATAATATAAATGACTCCCAGTCGTGGATTATGTAATATGAGCACTAATTGCAAAACGTTCTATCCCATCTGAGTTGGTTGGAAAATTCCAATAATTTTATCCTGTTTAAGGATATGCCGATATTTGTAGAGGATTTTCTAAAAGGCCCCATAATTATAATGATACTGTGTGATTACTGGAACCTGGACGATTTTTTCCTGTATGCCTAAAAGTGTTGGTGACACTTTACTATTGTGGATCAACTTAGTTCTTGGGGTACTTCCTTCAATGAGTTTGTTAATGTGCTGACATTGTACCCTTTATTAACAATTTGATCCTTTTGGAACTCAACTTCCTTATTATAGTCGACCATGTCAGTGCAAGTCCTGCAAATGTGAGTAAATTGACCCCTAGGAATGTTCAAGAGTCATGTTGGAAGATTGCAACTAGTTAGAAGTATATAACTATTGGAATCCACTTCTTTGTGAAAACTCCTAGATGATAGACTAGTCTGATCTACAAATATGGCTAAGTCCAAAATGGTGACATTAATGGGACTGACTGTGAGGATAAAAAGAAGACCATAGAGATTTTGGTTTAGTTTCCTTAGGAAGTTAGTTAAGGAATCTATATGAAGAGAACGTCGTCGATGAACCAACGTCAGAGGATGAAACTGGCCCGTAATCCCCACTGGGTGTGGATGGTAGATTCCTCCGACTTGCCCACATATAAATTGGTGTAACTAAGAGCAAATCTAGTGCCCATGGCTGTGCCCCATGTTTGAAGATATAGTTGGTTGTTGTAAGAAAAATAATCATGAATAAGGATAAATCGAATGCGGTCAGTGATAAACTGGATTTGTGTGCTTTCATATTTGATAATTTTCTTTTGGACAAATTCAGAACCTTGACAACCTTTCTTATGGTCTATAACCGCATAAAGAAATGTTATATCTAGAGTGCCCAAAAAAGATTTTTTTTTTCCATGTAATGGTTTCCAGGATATACAATACATGTTGAGTATCTTTTAGGCATGCTGGTAATTGATTGACACAGTCCTGTAGGTGTTTATCTGCATATTTTGATAAATTAGCCATGAGGCAATTGATGCCTGAAATGATTGGTCTCCCTGGTGGGTGGATAATATCTTTATCAATTTTGGGGTTGTGATAACTCAAATCAATACTAGGAGTTTTGTTTAAAATGAAGGAAAACTAATTTTTATTGAGAATCCTTAAAGATTTTCTTTTTAAGGCAAGATTATATAAATAAAATTATTTTGGTTGGTCTGTTTTCAATTGTTTATATGTCTTGGTATCCCCTAGGAGGAGGGATGATGGTACATGGTGTGATCCATGATTACGATACCCTGATGGATGGATAATAATACCAATTTTTGTTGTAGACTAATGATAACCTGCTATTACTTATCTGTTAAGCTGTGTAAGGTATATCTTGGATCCTCTTAGGACTGTAAGTATTTGCCTGTGGTATGAAGTCAGCACATCCTGACGAAGGGGAACCGAGATTCCTCGAAACGCGTAGATTTTATGGCACCCACAGGACTCCATAACTCTCACACGCTTCTTCTACTTCCGCCCGCATGGTCACCAGGGATGCTACCGCCCTAAGACCCTTGGTCATACTCACCTCTCTGGAGATTTTGGCAATACTCTTCATCTCAGCGCTCGGGAATCAACGTGGATAACTTTTAACAGTGCTGTTGAAGTGCGCACAGTGGAGGCGGCACCCGCAGGGTCTAAGGGAATGTGTTATGAACAGGTGATTCAGAACCACAATGGACCTAGTGGTTACGAGCACAGAAAATGACCTGATAGTTGCTAATAACATAGGACGAGCTCTGAGACGTGGGAACTCTGCTGACCGCAATCCCTAATCCTATCACACCACACTAGAGGTAGCCGTGGAGCGCTCCTGACCAGATCTAGGCGCCTCGGGCACAGCCTGAGAAACTAGCTAGCCCTGAAGATAGAAAAATAAAGCCTACCTTGCCTCAGAGAAATTCCCCAGAGGAAAAGGCAGCCCCCCACATATAATGACTGTGAGCAAAGATGAAAACACAAACACAGAGAGGAAATAGATTTTAGCAAAGTGAGGCCCGACTTACTAAATAGACCGAGGACAGGAAAGATAGCTTTGCGGTCAGCACAAAAACCTACAAACAACCACGCAGAGGGTGCAAAAAGACCCTCCGCACCGACTAACGGTACGGAGGTGCTTCCTCTGCGTCCCAGAGCTTCCAGCAAGCAAGACAAACCAATATAACAAGCTGGACAGAAAAAATAGCAAACAAAAATAACACAAGCAGAACTTAGCTTATGCAAGGCAGACAGGCCACAAGAACGATCCAGGAGAAAGCAAGACCAATACTGGAACATTGACTGGAGGCCAGGAACAAAGAACTAGGTGGAGTTAAATAGAGCAGCACCTAACGACTTAACCTCGTCACCTGAAGAAGGAAACTCAGAAGTCGCAGCCCCACTCACATCCACCAGAGGAAGCTCATAGACAGAACCAGCCGAAGTACCACTCATGACCACAGGAGGGAGCTTGACCACAGAATTCACAACAGTACCCCCCCCTTGAGGAGGGGTCACCAAACCCTCACCAGAGCCCCCAGGCCGACCAGGATGAGCCAAATGAAAGGCACGAACCAGATCGGCAGCATGAACATCAGAGGCAAAGACCCAGGAATTATCTTCCTGACCATAACCCTTCCACTTAACCAGGTACTGGAGTTTCCGTCTCGAAATACGAGAATCCAAAATCTTCTCCACTATATACTCCAACTCCCCCTCAACCAAAACCGGGGCAGGAGGATCAACGGATGGAACCACAGGTGCCACGTATCTCCGCAACAACGACCTATGGAACACGTTATGGATGGAAAAAGAAGCTGGAAGGGTCAAACGAAAAGACACAGGATTAAGAACCTCAGAAATCCTATACGGACCAATGAAACGAGGCTTAAAATTAGGAGAGGAAACTTTCATAGGAATATAACGAGATGACAACCAAACCAAATCCCCAACACGAAGTCGGGGACCCACACAGCGCCTGCGGTTAGCGAAACGTTGAGCCTTCTCCTGAGACAATGTCAAATTGTCCACTACATAAGTCCAAATCTGCTGCAACCTATCCACCACAGTATCCACACCAGGACAGTCAGAAGACTCAACCTGCCCTGACGAGAAACGAGGATGGAAACCAGAATTGCAGAAAAACGGCGAAACCAAAGTAGCCGAGCTGGCCCGATTATTAAGGGCGAACTCAGCCAAAGGCAAAAAGGACACCCAATCATCCTGATCAGCAGAAACAAAACATCTCAGATATGTTTCCAGGGTCTGATTGGTTCGTTCAGTCTGGCCATTTGTCTGAGGATGGAAAGCCGAGGGAAAAGACAAATCAATGCCCATCCTAGCACAAAAGGCTCGCCAAAACCTCGAAACAAACTGGGAACCTCTGTCAGAAACGATGTTCTCCGGAATGCCATGCAAACGAACCACATGCTGAAAAAATAATGGAACCAGATCTGAGGAGGAAGGCAAAGGTACCAGATGGACCATTTTAGAGAACCGGTCACAAACAACCCAGATAACAGACATCTTCTGGGAAACAGGAAGATCCGAAATAAAATCCATGGAAATATGCGTCCAGGGCCTCTCAGGGACCGGCAAAGGCAAAAGCAACCCACTAGCGCGGGAACAGCAAGGCTTGGCCCGGGCGCAAGTCCCACAGGACTGCACAAAAGCACGCACATCGCATGACAAGGAAGGCCACCAAAAGGACCTTGCAACCAAATCTCTGGTACCAAAAATCCCAGGATGACCAGCCAACACTGCTGGAAGAACAATGGCACCAAATCAGAGGAGGAAGGCAATTTAGACAAGGGTACCAAATGGACCATCTTAGAGAAGCGATCACAAACCACCCAAATGACCGACATTTTTTGAGAGACGGGGAGATCTGAAATAAAATCCATAGAGATATGTGTCCAGGGCCTCTTCGGGACTGGCAAGGGCAAAAGCAACCCACTGGCACGAGAACAGCAGGGCTTAGCCCGAGCACAAATCCCACAGGACTGCACAAACGAACGTACATCCCATGAAAGAGACGGCCACCAAAAGGATCTAGCCACCAAATCTCTGGTACCAAAGATTCCAGGATGACCAGCCAACACCGAACAATGAACCTCAGAGATAACTCTACTCGTCCATTTATCAGGAACAAACAGTTTCTCCGCTGGGCAACGGTCAGGTCTATTAGCCTGAAATTTTTGCAGCACCCGCCGCAAATCAGGGGAGATGGCAGACAAAATTATCCCCTCTTTGAGAATACCCGCCGGCTCAGGCAAACCCGGAGAGTCGGGCACAAAACTCCTAGACACGGCATCCGCCTTCACATTTTTAGAGCCCGGAAGGTACAAAACCACAAAGTCAAAACGGGAGAAAAACAGCGACCAACGAGCCTGTCTAGGATTCAACCGTTTGGCAAACTCGAGATAAGTCAAGTTCTTGTGATCAGTCAAGACCACCACACGATGCTTAGCTCCTTCAAGCCAATGACGCCACTCCTCGAATGCCCACTTCATGGCCAGCAACTCTCGATTGCCAACATCATAATTACGCTCAGCAGGCGAAAACTTCCTGGAAAAGAAGGCGCATGGTTTCATCACCGAGCCATCAGAACTTCTTTGCGACAAAACAGCCCCTGCTCCAATCTCAGAAGCATCAACCTCGACCTGGAACGGGAGAGAAACATCTGGTTGGCACAACACAGGGGCAGAAGAAAAACGACGCTTCAACTCTTGAAAAGCTTCCACAGCAGCAGAAGACCAATTGACCACATCAGCACCCTTCTTGGTTAAATCAGTCAACGGTTTAGCAATACTAGAAAAATTATTGATGAAGCGACGATAAAAATTAGCAAAGCCCAGGAACTTTTGCAGACTCTTCAGAGATGTCGGCTGAGTCCAATCATAAATGGCCTGAACTTTAACAGGGTCCATCTCGATAGTAGAAGGGGAAAAAATGAAACCCAAAAATGAAACCTTCTGAACACCAAAAAGACACTTTGACCCCTTCACAAACAAAGAATTCGCACGCAGGACCTGAAACACCATTCTGACCTGCTTCACGTGAGACTCCCAATCATCCGAGAAGACCAAAATATCATCCAAGTATACAATCAGGAATTTATCCAGGTACTCTCGGAAGATGTCATGCATAAAGGACTGAAACACTGATGGAGCTTTAGAAAGCCCGAATGGCATAACCAGGTACTCAAAATGGCCCTCGGGCATATTAAATGCTGTTTTCCATTCATCGCCCTGTTTAATACGCACAGATTATACGCACCACGAAGATCTATCTTGGTGAACCAACTAGCCCCCTTAATCCGAGCAAACAAATCAGACAGCAGCGGCAAGGGGTACTGAAATTTGACCGTGATTTTATTTAGAAGGCGGTAATCATTACAAGGTCTCAACGAACCATCCTTCTTGGCCACAAAAAAGAACCCTGCCCCCAATGGCGACGAAGAGGGGCGAATATGACCCTTCTCCAAGGATTCCTTTACGTAACTCCGCATAGCGGCGTGCTCAGTTACAGACAAATTAAACAGTCGACCTTTAGGAAACTTACTACCAGGAATCAAATCGATAGCACAATCACAATCCCTATGCGGAGGTAGGGCACTGGACTTGGGCTCATCAAATACATCCCGGTAATCTGACAAGAACTCTGGGACCTCAGAAGGGGTGGATGATGAAATAGACAGAAATGGAACATTACCATGAACCCCCTGACGACCCCAGCTGGACACAGACATTGATTTCCAATCCAATACTGGGTTATGGACTTGTAGCCATGGCAACCCCAACACGACCACATCATGCAGATTCTGCAACACCAAAAAGCGAATATCCTCCTGATGCGCAGGAGCCATGCACATGGTCAGTTGGGTCCAATACTGAGGCTTATTCTTGGCCAAAGGCGTAGCATCAATTCCTCTCAATGGAATATGATGCTGCAAGGGCTCCAAGAAAAACCCACAGCGCCTAGCAAACTCCAAGTCCATCAAATTCAGGGCAGCGCCTGAATCCACAAATGCCATGACAGAAAAGGATGACAAAGAGCAGATCAAAGTAACGGACAAAAGAAATTTCGACTGTACCGTACCAATGGTGGCAGACCTAGCGAAACGCTTAATGCGCTTAGGACAATCAGAGATAGCATGAGTGGAATCACCACAGTAAAAACACAGCCCATTCCGTCGTCTGTGTTCTTGCAGTTCTGCTCTGGTCAAAGTCCTATTACATTGCATAGGCTCAGGTTTATGCTCAGGTAATACCGCCAAATGGTGCACAGTTTTACGCTCACGCAAGCGTCGATCGATCTGAATGGCCAAAGACATAGACTCATTCAGACCAGCAGGCATAGGAAATCCCACCATGACATCCTTAAGGGCTTCAGAGAGACCCTTTCTGAAAATTGCTGCCAGAGCACATTCATTCCATTGAGTGAGCACAGACCACTTCCTAAATTTCTGGCAAAATATCTCTACCTCATCCTGACCCTGACACAGAGCCAGCAAGATTTTCTCTGCCTGATCCACTGAATTAGGTTCATCATAAAGCAACCCGAGCGCCAGAAAAAACGCATCAATATCACATAATGCAGGATCTCCTGGCGCAAGGGAAAATGCCCAGTCTTGAGGGTCGCCACGTAATAAAGAAATAATGATCTTTACTTGTTGAACTGGGTCACCAGAGGAGCGGGGTTTCAAAGCCAGAAATAGTTTACAATTATTTTTGAAATTCAGAAACTTAGCTCTATCTCCAGAAAATAACTCAGGAATAGGAATTTTAGGTTCTAACATAGGATTCTGAACCACTAAATCTTGAATGTTCTGTACACTTATAGCGAGATTATCCATCAAAGAGGACAGACCTTGAATGTCCATGTCTACACCTGTGTTCTGAACCACCCTGATGTAAAGGGGAAAAGAAAGACAAAACACAGTGCAAAGAAAAAAAAATGGTCTCAGAACTTCTCTTTTCCCTCTATTGAGAAGCATTAGTACTTTGGGCCTCCAGTACTGTTATGAACAGGTGATTCAGAACCACAATGGACCTGGAGGTTACGAGCACAGAAAATGACCTGATAGTTGCTAATAACATAGGACGAGCTCTGAGACGTGGGAACTCTGCTGACCGCAATCCCTACTCCTATCACACGACACTAGAGGTAGCCGTGGAGCGCTCCTGACCAGATCTAGGCGCCTCGGGCACAGCCTGAGAAACTAGCTAGCCCTGAAGATAGAAAAATAAAGCCTACCTTGCCTCAGAGAAATTCCCCAGAGGAAAAGGCAGCCCCCCACATATAATGACTGTGAGCAAAGATGAAAACACAAACACAGAGATGAAATAGATTTTAGCAAAGTGAGGCCTGACTTACTAAATAGACCGAGGACAGGAAAGATAGCTTTGCGGTCACCACAAAAACCTACAAACAACCACGCAGAGGGCGCAAAAAAACCCTCCGCACCGACTAACGGTACGGAGGTGCTTCCTCTGCGTCCCAGAGCTTCCAGCAAGCAAGACAAACCAATATAACAAGCTGGACAGAAAAAATAGCAAACAAAAATAACACAAGCAGAACTTAGCTTATGCAGGGCAGACAGGCCACAAGAACGATCCAGGAGAAAGCAAGACCAATACTGGAACATTGACTAGAGGCCAGGAACAAAGAACTAGGTGGAGTTAAATAGAGCAGCACCTAACGACTTAACCTCGTCACCTGAAGAAGGAAACTCAGAAGCGGCAGCCCCACTCACATCCACCAGAGGAAGCTCATAGACAGAACCAGCCGAAGTACCACTCATGACCACAGGAGGGAGCTTGACCACAGAATTCACAACAGGAATGTGCATTGGACCTGCTCTACTAATTGTGTGTAGGCTATTTTTCATGGACTTTACATGCTAATGATTGTTTGACTGCCTAGCCAGCTTTATTGCATTACAGTGTTGTATTTTTTTTTCTAACTAATATACTCTTAACCAGACCAATTAGCACTGTATTTATCATTCTTATAGTTGCTTCATTTCTTTATATTGTGTAGTATTTCACTCGTTTATTACCTATTAGCGCGGCAGTGCCATTTATTATTTTTATCATTGCTGTAGTCCTTTACTTCCTTCCTGCTCATGCATTTTATGTCAGATAGATAAAGAAAGCTTGATAAATGACTTGAATACGTTACCCAAAGAAGAAGATTACAACCAGCTTCCATTTTTGCAGTGTAATGTTGGCTGGTAGGTTTGTAGAAAAAGTGATCAGTGACCGGACTACAACTCCATTGTGTATATAAAACAGGAGACGATTATTACATCCTCTTTGTCAATTAAGATAAAGGAGAAGTCTGCAAGACAAATGAATCATAGAATCATAGAATGTTAGAATTGGAAAGGACCTCCAGGGTCCTCGTGTCCAACCCCCTGCTCAATGCATGATTCACTAAACCATCTGAGACAGATCCATGAACAGAAAAAATAAAAATAAAAGTGCACTCACCAGTCCTCTATATTACTATCCTTTATTTAGAATACATGCAGATAATTTTAAGGGAGAATGTGGAGTAAACGGACGACGGCCGTTACGTGCTGCTGCACTTCTGCGGGTCCGAAGAAGTGCAGCAGCACGAAACGGCTGTCGTCCATTTACTCCTCGTTCTCCCTTAAAATTACCTGCATGTATTCTAAATAAAGGATCGAAATATAGAGGACTGGTGAGTGCACTTTTATTTTTTCTGTTCGTGGATTTTCATACCTGATTTATTTTGGTGCTCCCGAATGTCCACCTAGGCATCTAAAAGGCTCAGCAGCGGCACATAGCAGTAGGCATATGGGGACCCGAGTGGTAGCAGTGCCGTGTTATTTTCTTTTTGCAACATTGTCATCTCAGACTGATGTCTGTCCGGCCTCTGTTTGAAGACTTCCATTGAAGGAGAACTTACCACCTCTCATGGCCGCCTGTTCCACTCATTGTTCACCCTCACTGTCAAAATGTTTGTTCTAATATGTAATCTGTATCTTCTCAACTGTGAAGGAAATGGTTCTCTAAAGTCTTTTAAAACACAATATGACTAAGAAACACTTAAAGGGGCTTTGACTTCAAAGACAAAACCTTTCCTATGACTTACACCCTCAGCAGCAGGTTTTGCCGGAGAATAACATACCTTAACAGAACACATGGAGAGGGAGCCTCCATGACACATCTTCTAGAAGGGGTTACATATAGGAAAGGAATATATCCACCCAGACATTCCTGATTATGTTTTGTCGTAATATATTTGTCTATTTGTCCTCAGTTCCAGCTCAGTTCTGATTCCACCACATGGAGCTACTGATAGGAAAATCCCAAAGTCATGTTGAATATCACTTCATTGTTTCTCAAAATGAGAAGTAACAGGAAAATGTGATTGTACCTAATCCGTCCAGTTTTGTCTTCCTAAATGATAATCCAGGCAACCCAGGAGAGATAACAAAATGCACCTTGACATTGAAAATGAAATCTGTTGCCAACCAGTGCCATCAATGTAGTGATACAAAACATGGAAAATGTCACAAAAACATGATACACAATTAACATAGTAACATAGTAACATAG
This sequence comes from Ranitomeya imitator, assembly GCF_032444005.1. NCBI lineage: Eukaryota > Metazoa > Chordata > Amphibia > Anura > Dendrobatidae > Ranitomeya > Ranitomeya imitator. The sequence goes on from NC_091287.1 coordinate 25,348,888, forward strand.
TTAGTAAGGCCGAAAAAAGACATTTGTCCATCCAGTTCAGCCTATATTCCATCATAATAAATACCCAGATCTACGTCCTTCTACAGAACCTAATAATTGTATGATACAATATTGTTCTGCTCCAGGAAGACATCCAGGCCTCTCTTGAACCCCTCGACTGAGTTCGCCATCACCACCTCCTCAGGCAAGCAATTCCAGATTCTCACTGCCCTAACAGTAAAGAATCCTCTTCTATGTTGGTGGAAAAACCTTCTCTCCTCCAGACGCAAAGAATGCCCCCTTGTGCCCGTCACCTTCCTTGGTATAAACAGATCATCAGCGAGATATTTGTATTGTCCCCTTATATACTTATACATGGTTATTAGATCGCCCCTCAGTCGTCTTTTTTCTAGACTAAATAATCCTAATTTCGCTAATCTATCTGGGTATTGTAGTTCTCCCATCCCCTTTATTAATTTTGTTGCCCTCCTTTGTACTCTCTCTAGTTCCATTATATCCTTCCTGAGCACCGGTGCCCAAAACTGGACACAGTACTCCATGTGCGGTCTAACTAGGGATTTGTACAGAGGCAGTATAATGCTCTCATCATGTGTATCCAGACCTCTTTTAATGCACCCCATGATCCTGTTTGCCTTGGCAGCTGCTGCCTGGCACTGGCTGCTCCAGGTAAGTTTATCATTAACTAGGATCCCCAAGTCCTTCTCCCTGTCAGATTTACCCAGTGGTTTCCCGTTCAGTGTGTAATGGTGATATTGATTCCCTCTTCCCATGTGTATAACCTTACATTTATCATTGTTAAACCTCATCTGCCACCTTTCAGCCCAAGTTTCCAACTTATCCAGATCCATCTGTAGCAGAATACTATCTTCTCTTGTATTAACTGCTTTACATAGTTTTGTATCATCTGCAAATATCGATATTTTACTGTGTAAACCTTCTACCAGATCATTAATGAATATGTTGAAGAGAACAGGTCCCAATACTGACCCCTGCGGTACCCCACTGGTCACAGCGACCCAGTTAGAGACTATACCATTTATAACCACCCTCTGCTTTCTATCACTAAGCCAGTTACTAACCCATTTACACACATTTTCCCCCAGGCCAAGCATTCTCATTTTGTGTACCAACCTCTTGTGTGGCACGGTATCAAACGCTTTGGAAAAATCGAGATATACCACGTCCAATGACTCACCGTGGTCCAGCCTATAGCTTACCTCTTCATAAAAACTGATTAGATTGGTTTGACAGGAGCGATTTCTCATAAACCCATGCTGATATGGAGTTAAACAGTTATTCTCATTGAGATAATCCAGAATAACATCCCTCAGAAACCCTTCAAATATTTTACCAACAATAGAGGTTAGACTTACTGGCCTATAATTTCCAGGTTCACTTTTAGAGCCCTTTTTGAATATTGGCACCACATTTGCTATGCGCCAGTCCTGCGGAACAGACCCTGTCGCTATAGAGTCACTAAAAATAAGAAATAATGGTTTATCTATTACATTACTTAGTTCTCTTAGTACTCGTGGGTGTATGCCATCCGGACCCGGAGATTTATCTATTTTAATCTTATTTAGCCGGTTTCGCACCTCTTCTTGGGTTAGATTGGTGACCCGTAATATAGGGTTTTCATTGTTTCTTGGGATTTCACCTAGCATTTCATTTTCCACCGTGAATACCGTGGAGAAGAAGGTGTTTAATATGTTAGCTTTTTCCTCGTCATCTACAACCATTCTTTCCTCACTATTTTTTAAGGGGCCTACATTTTCAGTTTTTATTCTTTTACTATTGATATAGTTGAAGAACAGTTTGGGATTAGTTTTACTCTCCTTAGCAATGTGCTTCTCTGTTTCCTTTTTGGCAGCTTTAATTAGTTTTTTAGATAAAGTATTTTTCTCCCTATAGTTTTTTAGAGCTTCAATGGTGCCATCCTGCTTTAGTAGTGCAAATGCTTTCTTTTTACTGTTAATTGCCTGTCTTACTTCTTTGTTTAGCCACATTGGGTTTTTCCTATTTCTAGTCCTTTTATTCCCACAAGGTATAAACCGCTTACACTGCCTATTTAGGATGTTCTTAAACATTTCCCATTTATTATCTGTATTCTTAGTTCTGAGGATATTGTCCCAGTCTACCAGATTAAGGGCATCTCTAAGCTGTTCAAACTTTGCCTTCCTAAAGTTCAATGTTTTTGTGACTCCCTGACAAGTCCCCCTAGTGAAAGACAGGTGAAACTGTACAATATTGTGGTCGCTATTTCCTAGATGCCCAACCACCTGCAGATTTGTTATTCTGTCAGGTCTATTAGATAGTATTAGGTCTAAAAGTGCTGCTCCTCTGGTTGGATTCTGCACCAATTGTGAAAGATAATTTTTCTTGGTTATTAGCAGAAACCTGTTGCCTTTATGGGTTTCACAGGTTTCTGTTTCCCAGTTAATATCCGGGTAGTTAAAGTCCCCCATAACCAGGACCTCATTATGGGTTGCAGCTTCATCTATCTGCTTTAGAAGTAGACTTTCCATGCTTTCTGTTATATTTGGGGGTTTGTAACAGACCCCAATGAGAATTTTGTTACCATTTTTCCCTCCATGAATTTCAACCCATATGGACTCGACATCCTCATTCCCTTCGCTAATATCCTCCCTTAAAGTGGACTTTAGACAAGACTTTACATAGAGACAAACCCCTCCTCCTCTCCGATTTTTACGATCCTTTCTAAACAGACTGTAACCCTGTAAGTTAACTGCCCAGTCATAGCTTTCATCTAACCATGTCTCGGTTATTCCCACTATGTCAAAGTTACCTGTAGATATTTCTGCTTCTAGTTCTTCCATCTTGTTTGTCAGGCTTCTGGCGTTTGCGAGCATGCAGTTTAGAGGATTTTGTTTTGTTCCAATCTCCTCACTGTGGATTGTTTTAGAAATGTTCTTACCTCCCTTCTGAGTATGTTTTCCTGGGTCGTCTTTGTTCGAGTCTAATGTTTTTCTTCCCGTCCCCTCTTCTTCTAGTTTAACGCCCTCCTGATGAGTGTAGCGAGTCTTCTGGCGAATGTGTGTTTCCCAGGTTTGTTGAGGTGTAGTCCGTCTCTGGCGAGGAGTCCATCATACCAGTAATTCACACCGTGGTCCAGGAATCCAAATCCTTGTTGTCTGCACCATCGTCTTAGCCAGTTGTTTGCATCAAGGATCCTGTTCCATCTCCTGGTGCCATGCCCGTCTACTGGAAGGATAGAAGAAAAAACTACCTGTGCATCCAGTTCCTTTACTTTCTTCCCCAACTCTTCAAAGTCCTTGCAGATTGTCGGTAGGTCCTTCCTTGCCGTGTCATTGGTGCCAACATGTATCAGAAGAAATGGGTGGACGTCCTTGGAGCTGAAGAGCTTTGGTATCCTATCGGTCACATCCTTGATCATCGCACCTGGAAGGCAGCATACTTCTCTTGCAGTTATGTCCGGTCTGCAGATGGCTGCTTCTGTGCCTCTCAGTAGTGAGTCTCCCACCACCACCACTCTTCGTTGCTTCTTGGCTGTACTTTTTGCTGTCACTTGTTGCTGTGTGCCCTTTTCTTTTTTGCTTGCTGGTATTGCTTCATTCTTAGGTGTGCCATCTTCATCCTCTACAAAGATTTGATATCGGTTCTTCAGTTGTGTGGTTGGTGATTTCTCCATGGTCTTCTTGCTTCTTTTGGTCACATGCTTCCACTCATCTGCTTTTGGAGGTTCTCTGACACTTTTTTCACCTTCTGTGACCAGTAGAGATGCTTCTGTTCTGTCTAGAAAGTCTTCATTCTCTTTGATGAGTTTCAAAGTTGCTATTCTTTCTTCCAGACCCCGCACCTTTTCTTCTAAAAGGGCCACTAGTCTACACTTCTGACAGGTGAAATTGGATTCTTCTTCTGGTCGATCTGTGAACATGTAGCACATGCTGCAGCTCACCATGTAGGTTGTCACATCTGCCATGTGGCTCCTAGATCCTGCTGACTTGCTGTGTGTTTTCCTTCTTGTGTAATCTACTCAGCCAAGCTCTCTTGCAATAATGTCCTACAGGCATTTGGTGATGCTTTCGAAGCAGCTGGTCCCGGCTGTACCCAACGATCTTCTAGCTTAGGGAGACTTCGCTTCTCCCAGAAGGCACCTGGAATATGCAAATTAGCCTTCTGAAGCTTGAATCCTTGGTTTTTGTTCAGGCTTTAAGATTATTTAATCATTAGATTAAAGGGTTGTTCAGATCTCTTACATTTATGGCATTTACACAGGATGATGTGATGGATGTATAGTAGACCTTCATCTGTCCCTAGAAGGTGGCCATGATGTGTGCCATTGTCAGTGTAGAGGACATCAGAAATCCTAATTATTTGTAAGAGAACTTTTACCCACTCTGCACTGAGCAATTCAGCTCCACTCCAAATTACAAGCAGGTTATATTTGTCCACCCCGCATCTACTATACGTTTATAAAATGTCCGGTGGATCACTAGCAGCAAGCTGTAATCTGAAGGTGAATTTAGTGATAATGTATAGCCACTGTAATAACTACTATAACGCTGCCCCTTATGTACAAGAATATAACTACTACTAGATTGTGGCCCGATTCTAACGCATCGGGTATTCTAGAATATGCATGTCCCCGTAGTATATGAACAATGATGATTCCAGAATTCGCGGCAGACTGTGCCCATCGCTGATTGGTCGAGGCAACCTTTATGACATCATCGTCGCCATGGCAACCATTATGACATCATCATCGCTGTGCCCGTTGCTGATTGGTCGAGGCCTTGTGGCCTCGACCAATCAGAGACGCGGGATTTCCAAGACAGACAGACAGACAGACAGAAAGACAGACAGACAGACGGAAAAACCCTTAGACAATTATATATATAGATAATACTGTCCCCTATGTACAAGAATATAACTACTATAATACTGCTCCTCTGTACAAGAATATAACTACTATAATAGTGCTCCTATGTACAAGAATATAACTACTATAATACTGCTCCTATGTACAAGAATATAACTACTATAATACTGCTCCTATGTACAAGAATATAACTACTATAATACTGCTCCTATATACAGGAATATAACTACTATAATACTGCTCCTATGTACAAGAATATAACTACTATAATACTGCTCCTATGTACAAGAATATAACTACTATAATACTGCTCCTATGTACAAGAATATAACTACTATAATACTGCTCCTATGTACAAGAATATAACTACTATAATACTGCTCCTATGTACAAGAATATAACTACTACTAGATTGTGGCCCGATTCTAACGCATCGGGTATTCTAGAATATGCATGTCCCCGTAGTATATGGACAATGATGATTCCAGAATTCGCGGCAGACTGTGTCCGTCACTGATTGATCGAGGCAACCTTTATGACATCATTGTCGCCATGGCAACCATTATGACATCATCGTCGCTGTGCCTGTTGCTGATTGGTCGAGGCTTGGCGGCCTCGACCAATCAGAGACGCAGGATTTCTACGTCGATACTGTAGGCCTGGCGGCATCGACCAATCAGGGACGTGGGATTTCCAGGACAGACAGACAGACAGAAAGACAGACAGACAGACAGGCAGACAGAAAGACAGACAGACAGACGGAAAAACCCTTAGACAATTATATATATAGATAATACTGCCCCTATGTACAAGAATATAACTACTATAATACCGCCCCTGTTGTGAATTCCGCTCTTGGGCTCCCTCCGGTGGTTGTAAGTGGCACTTTTGTGAGTTCTGCTCTTGGGCTCCCTCTTGTGGTTTCAAGTGGTATGGCTGCTCCTTGGAGTTAGCTGTCTTCAGCTGCCTCCACTTATCGTCTCTTCTGCTCGGCTATTTAGGCCTGGCTGTTCCTTCAGCCAGTGCCACTTGTAAATGGTTCCTGGTTGGATTCACATCTCTTTGGATTTCCCTGTTATCCTGACCAGTTCAGCAAAGCTAAGTTTTTGCTTGCGCTTTTCTGTTCACAGATTGTGGACTTATCCGTTCAGTGCTTTCTATGTTTGTCCAGCGTTATCAGTATGAATTAATCCTGTCTTGCTGGAAGCTCTGGGAAGCAGATTTACCCTCCACACCTTTAGTCAGGTGTGGAGATTTTTTTGTAAACTCTGCGTGGATTTTTGTAGTGTTTTATACTGACCGCACAGTATTCCATCCTGTCCTATCTATCAAGCTAGACTGGCCTCCTGAGCTCATCCTGGTTTCATTCTGTGTATGTCTTTTCCCTCTCCACTCACAGTCATTATTTGTGGGGGGCTAATCTATCCTTTGGGGATTTTCTCTGAGGCAAGATAGTTTTCCTGCTTCTGTCTTTAGGGGTAGTTAGCTCTTAGGCTGTGACGAGATGCCTAGGGAGAGTTAGGAGCATTCCACGGCTACTTCTAGTGTTGTGTTGAGCTTAGGGACTGCGGTCAGTACAGTTACCACTTCCTTCAGAGCTCGTTCCATGTTGCTCCTAGACCACCGCATCATAACACGCCCCTATGTACATGAATATAACTACTATAATACTGCTTCTATGTACAAGAATATAACTACTATAATACCGCCCCTATGTACAAGAATATAACTACTATAATACTGCCCCTATGTACAAGAATATAACTACTATATTACTGCTCCTATGTACAAGACTATAACTACTATAATACTGCTCCTATGTACAAGAATATAACTACTATAATACTGCTCCTATGTACAAGAATATAACTACTATAATACTGTCCCCTATGTACAAGAATATAACTACTATAATACTGCCCCTATGTACAAGAATATAACTACTATAATCCTGCTCCTATGTACAAGAATATAGCTACTATAATAGTGCCCCTATATACAAGAATATAACTACTATAATACTGCTCCTCTGTACAAGAATATAACTACTATAATAATGCCTCTATGTACAAGAATATAACTACTATAATACTGCCCCTATGTACAAGAATATAACTACTATAATACTGCTCCTATGTACAAGAATATAACTACTATAATACTGCTCCTATGTACAAGAATATAACTACTATAATACTGCCCCTATGTACAAGAATATAACTACTATAATACTGCCCCTATGTACAAGAATATAACTACTATAATACTGCTCCTATGTACAAGAATATAACTACTATAATCCTGCCCCTATGTACAAGAATATAACTACTATAATACTGCTCCCCATGTACAAGAATATAACTACTATAATACTGCTCCCTATGTACAAGAATATAACTACTATAATACTGCTCCCTATGTACAAGAATATAACTACTATAATACTGCCCTATGTACAAGAATATAACTACTATAATACTGCCCATATGTACAAGAATATAACTACTATAATACTGCTCCTATGTACAAGAATATAACTACTATAATACTGCTCCTATGTACAAGAATATAACTACTATAATACTGCTCCTATGTACAAGAATATAACTACTATAATACTGCCCCTATGTACAAGAATATAACTACTATAATACTGCCCCTATGTTCAATTATATAACTACTATAATACTGCTCCTATGTACAAGAATATAACTGCTATAATAATGCCCCCTATGTCTAATGTACAGCGTCATGGAATTACTGCTATATAAATAATAATAATAATAATAATAATAATAATAATAATAAGTACAAGATCATAACTACTATAATACTGCTCCTATATACAAGAATATACCTACTATAATACTGCCCTCTAGTATTTGTATATACCAAACCAGGCTGACAAGGGAGGATGTACAAGGATAAATTAAAATACCAAACATCCAAATATGCACTAACAGACAACAGGGAGGAACAATGGGGAGATAAGGAACTTAAATAAAATAGGAGCGGCTGAGGAATTGCACACTGCAGAATCACAAAGTAACATTCCAAACGCTTCTACCAACAACTGACACCTCCACACCACGTCAGGCAGTACAAGACTAACACTGACAATCCAGATTGCCACTGGCATGTATATATAGGAGAGAGGAGTGGTCAATATTGAACAGCTGAGATCATCCAAGCTGGGAATCTTCAGAGACTCTAAGCTGAACAGTATAACTGCACTGCTAACATAAGCCTGCTTCGTTTTATATGAAGTGGAAGTGCTGTGATCAGTGCAGAAGTATGTCAAATCAGACGCTGCTGTCTTCTGGCCCCTTTTTGTTGCTGTAAACCCGTGACAGAAAATTAGTGGCACTCACTGTTGCAGTTAATAGAGTTTTTTTTCTTAAAAACATCCCTATAATGTAGGTTTCTGGGAGAGGAGGAAAACAGTGAGTGCAGTGAGGCAGGGGACGGCCATTTTGTGGCATAGGGCACTTCACCAGGTCTGAACAGGAGGTAACGCAGGTACCTTGTTAAACTCTTGCAACAAGAGACGTCATCAAATTGACATTAACCCCTTCATGACCTTGGGAATTCCAAACTTTGCTAAAAAAAAAAAATTGCGCCATTTTCTGATACCCGTAGCGTCTCCATTTTTCGTGATCTGGGGTCGGTTGAGGGCTTTTTTTTTGCGTGCCAAGCTGACATTTTTAGTGATACTATTTTGGTGCAGATACATTCTTTTGATCGCCCGTTATTGCATTTTAATGCAATGTCGCGGCGACCAAAAAAAACGTAATTTTGGCGTTTCAAATTTTTTTCTCGCTACGCCGTTTAGCGATCAGGTTAATCCTTTTTTTTATTGATAGATCGGGCGATTCTGAATGCGGCGATCAAATATGTATATATTTGATTTTATTTTTATTGTTTTATTTTGAATGGGGCGAAAGGGGGGTGATTTAAGCTTTCATAATTTTTTATTTATTTCATATTTTTTTAAACATTTTTTTTAACTTTTGCCATGCTTCAATAGCCTCCATGGGAGGCTAGAAGCTGGCATAGCCTGATCGGCTCTGCTACATAGCAGCGATCATCAGATCGCTCCTATGTAGCTTAATTACAGGCTTGCTATGAGCGCCGACCACTGGGTGGCGCTCACAGCAAGCCAGCATCAGTAACCATAGAGGTCTCCAGGACCTCTATGTTTACTATCCTGACGCATCGCTGACCCCTGATCATGTGACGGGGGTCGGCGATGCGCTCATTTCCAGCCACGCGGCCGGAAGTGGTAGTTAAATGCTGCTGTCAGCGTTTGACAGAGGCATTTAACTAGTTAATAGCGGCGGGTGGATCGTGATTCCACTCGCCGCTATTGGGTGCACATGTCAGCGGTTTAAAACAGCTGACATGTCGCGGTTTTGATGTGAGCTCACCGCCGGAGCTCCCGTCCGAGGTCAGAAAGGGGTTAAAAGCAAAACAAACACGCGACAAAAAAGCAAGTTAAGCAATAAAACTACAAACATGTCACTGGAAGTTCTGCTTGCTGACAAAGTTCTGCTTTCTCCATTATCGCCCCACTCTCGAGGTAAACCACCCATCGGGTTTACGTCTTATTCACCAATTTATTTTTATACAATGTACAAACATCTCTGACAGTTTCTTGGAAACCTTGTTAATTTTCTTAAATAGCAAAAAACATCTTTTTTATTTTTTGCTAATGTCAAAGCTTTTAGTATTACAGGGCTATTAATTAACGGAATTGCTACAGTTTTTATCTACTAATGAGATCCACTAATTAATCTCTAATAGTCATTTTTCAACTGGAATGCTGGGAGACATCTCATCATATCTAACAGTCTGATGAAGAACCCTTAAAGAGACCATACCAGTGATAAAAAATAAGTCATATGAGTAAAGAAAATACAAATTGAATTCAGGTTGAACTGTATGAAAATGTATATTTTTGGAAAAATTAAAAAAAAAAGTCATTAAAAATACCCACATTCATTTTAAACATTGCCAAAGGCTCACATTTCCTCAGACATGGCCCAGCAGACTTCCCCATATTACGCTTTGTAGCTATCACATCACGTGGTATAGCACAGCCAAGAAGTTGGGACTATCATAGTCTGTATAAAAGCTGAGGCAGGGAATGAAGCGGCCATTTTTTGGGTGTTTCAGGAAAGTAGGATTATATCAAGCTCACAGTTCAGTGACAGGAATAGGAAGAGAAGACCATAAAACATTAGACAAATACTATTGAAAATAATGTGTTGTACAACTGAAGCACTGAAGAAAACAAGTGTAGTAGGATGGCATAATACAGTGCTTGGACCAAGAGGAGAAGTGATAGAAGAGCAGAAGTGCCAGAGTGTGACTAATCAATGATATGGCATAGCTGGCATTTTTTTCTGCTGCATTTTACTCTTCTTCATGCACTAGAAAGCAGCAGCAGGACAGTATAATAGTTTTAACAGAAAAAAAATCCCAAGTCAATGTCAATCAGAAATGATGTGCTTGCATTTCACAAAAAGACTGATTGCTCTCAGTTATGGTACCTTTCAAAGGCTAACAAAAATAAATGATGTTACACAGCACCTTTCGAGACTCGTACTTAGGGTACCGTCACACTGAAACGACGCTGCAGCGATACGACAATGATGCCGATCGCTGCAGCGTCGCTGTGTGGTCGCTGGAGAGCTGTCACACAGACCGCTCTCCAGCGACCAACGATCCCGAGGTCCCCGGGTAACCAGGGAAAACATCGGGTTACTAAGCGCAGGGCCGCGCTTAGTAACCCGATGTTTACCCTGGTTACCATCGTTAAAGTAAAAAAACAAACAGTACAAACTTACCTACCGCTGTCTGTCCCCGGCGCTGTGCTTCTCTGCTCTGGCTGTGAGCGCCGGGCAGCCGGAAAGCAGAGCGGTGACGTCACCGCTCTGCTTTCCGGCCGCTGTGCTCACAGACAGTGCAGAGAAGCACAGCGCCGGGGACAGACGCCGGAATGTAAGTATGTACTGTTTGTTTTTTTTACTTTAACGATGGTAACCAGGGTAAACATCGGGTTACTAAGCGCGGCCCTGCGCTTAGTAACCCGATGTTTACCCTGGTTACCAGTGAAGACATCGCTGAATCGGCGTCACACACGATAATGTGTGCAAACTGTAAAGCGCTGCGGAATATGTTAGCGCTATATAAAAATAAAGATTATTATTATTATTATTATTATTCAGCGATGTCAGCGGGAGATCCAGCGACGAAATAAAGTTCCAAACGATCTTCTACGACGTACGATTCTCAGCGGGGTCCCTGATCGCTGCTGCGTGTCAGACACAGCGAGATCGTAGGGATATCGCTGGAACGTCACGAATCGTACCGTCGTAGCGATCGAAATGGCACTGTGTGACGGTACCCTTAGGTCTCTTCATCAGGCATGATGTAACAAAAGTATCTCCAGAAACGCAAATATGTACCAAAACATGGCAGGATAAAAGGACATCAAACTGAGCTCACAGAGTGAATCCTTAATTAGCATAGATAAGTGGTGGGAAAGTTTTATTGTCCCAATATCCATATCCATGTTTCTCTGTCACAAGAATTAGGTTTCATCGCCCACAACTACAGGCAAAAAAATCTCTTCTACATGTGGACAAATATTTCTGTCGTCCAGAACAAAACATAAACAATATGACAGTTGTCATAATAAAAGGCAATTTCAAATCACAAAAACACTGTCCGTTGAAAATAGGTACAGCACACTGACCGAAAAAAACGGCCTTCTGAACAGCGCCCTAGACTGATTGGAGGCATTGACTCAGGAGGAGTAATTCTAATAGAGTTAGAGTACCATCGAAGAAAGTTGGACCTTGCCATGACTGGTGGACACTAGTGAAGAGCGATTGTGCTCGGAAAATGTGTTATCCAAGCATGCTTGGGTGTTATCCGGCTATCGTGGGCATGCTCAGATATAATATTCAAGTCTCTGCAGCTGCATTTTTGTGGCGGTAGACAGCTGCAACACATTCAGAGATTGCCAAACAAACGGGTAATCCCTGCATGTGTGGCGGCTGTCTACCGCCACAAAAATGCAGCTGCAGAGACTCGAATATGTTATCCAAGCACTCCCAAGATAGTTGGATAACACCTGAGCATGCTCAGGTAGCATGATATCCGAGTAACAATAATAATCTTTATTTTTTTATATAGCGCTAATATATTCCACAGCGCTTTACAGACATTATCATCACTGTCCCTGATGGGGCTCACAATCTAAATTCCCTATCAGTATATTTTTGGAATGTGGGAGGAAACCGGAGAACCCAGAGGAAACCGACCTAACATGGAGAGAACATACAAACTCTTTGCAGATGTTGTCCTTGGTGGGATTTGAACCCAGGACTCCAGCGCTGCTGTGCTAACCACTGAGCCACCGTACATTCGCTCATCACTAGTGGACACATAAGAGTTGACCAATTTGTGCCCAATGACCCCGAGTCATGAAGATTAGCGTCAATATTGATGAGGAAGCATGGTGGAGTCATACTCAGGGACTAGAGTAAGATTTCTGTTGTAAGCTACGCAACAACTAGTCATGAATTAGGTGGGCGAGCTTAGTCACACCCTGTCCTGCCCCCATTCTGCCCATTTTTGGGGGAACTGTTGTGAAAATGCCAAAAGTGGCAAAATTTTTGTTTGATTGGGGTCAAACGCTATATTGTAGTAATGCTGTTTAATCAATGATATGGCATAGCTGGCATTTTTTTCTGCTGCATTTTACTCTTCTTCATGCACTAGAAAGCAGCAGCAGGACAGTATAATAAAAAAATCCCAAGTCAATACAATACATTCCATTCAGAGTTTGCACATTTCTTGGCCCACAGAGTGGCTGCTGCACTCCTTGGTATCTACTGTATATCTCTCTATATATGTATCTATCGATTTTCCACAAATCTGAACACTTACAATATGCCCACTTTTACTAAAAATAAAAATAAACTATATAAAATGATACATTGTCTCTAATTTTCCCATTATTGAAGTCTGGGGTTGAAGACCACCATCTTGCTTCCCTTCCATTAATGAAGTGTGACTATTAATAGGTATTAATCACGTATTTCAGTCTTTTCACACTTTATTACAGCTTGTTCAGACCAAAAATATAAAACACTATCAGAATGGAGAGTGTGTGGGAGTCTTAATGCAAATAGCGGATTAGCAATCCTGCATATTTGCCTTCACTCCACTTCTTTCCCGCGGAGCACTTTTTGATTAGCTCAAGGAAATGAAATTGGAAACATTTCATGTAATTTTAGAAAAGGTCTGACTGGCAAAGCAGTCAATTGCCCCCTTTGCTTTCCCTATGTTCAATTGTATGGCTATAATTACAGATCCTTTGCGAAACTTTGATGTCAATCCTTATTAATTTCTAATCACAGGCAGAAGTAGTTTTAAAACTTCATCTAATACCTTCCGAGAAAACTTCAATTTAAGGTGAAATTATATATTTCACACCTTCAAACAGCTTTTAAAGCTTTGATAATATGTTGCAATATAAAAGGAGCTGGAAACCTTTACAAAACAAAAATAGCGGCTTTTAACTCACTTAAGATTTTATGTTGCGACTAAATGATAACCAGCAAAACAGAACATGGTGGCAGAATTACGGATCCACTGACTCGGGTCACATCTTCTGTGCCGGTAATTTATCAATACACAATAGGATTCAGGGATTGGTCACTGACCGCACAAAACCCGAGTGCAAGAAAGGTCACTAATAATAATAATAATCTTTATTTATATAGCGCCAACATATTCCGCAGCGCTTTACAGTTTAACAGCTTCAAACACAACAGTCATAAGTAACAACGTTAACAATACAATAATTAAAGTGAAATAAGCCGCCCCTGCTCGTGAGAGCTTACAATCTACAATGAGGTGGGGAGATACAAAGTACAGGTGTGTATTTACAATGATGTATTTACAATGATGGTCCAGCCATCTTCAGGGGGTGGGGGGGATAGATGGGGATAGTGAATGGGCCACACACACAAACATAGAATGACTGATTAGGGAACATGGTAGGCCGCTCTGAACAAATGTGTTTTGAGGGAGCGCCTAAAACTATGCAAATTGTGGATGGTCCTAATATCTTGGGGTAGAACATTCCAGAGGATTGGCGCAGCGCGGGAGAAGTCTTGGAGTCGGGAGTGGGAGGTACGGATTAGTGCAGAGGTTAGTCGAAAGTCATTTGCAGAGCGCAGCGGTCGGTTAGGCCGATAGACAGAAATGAAGGAGATGTAAGGGGGTGCCGCACTGTGGAGAGCTTTGTGGGTGAGAACAAGTACTTTGAATTGTATCCTGTAATGAATGGGCAGCCAGTGTAATGCTAGCCCCATAGGTTCATATTCCACCTCCATGCTGGATATGAGGTTTGTAATCAGAACCCACGACGCACATGCACCACTCGTAGATTGGACACCTGACACACAAGCGCCATCGACACATCACTCAAGCATGCCCCCAACTCACCATTTCCACTGGACACTTTCACTACTCCCACTGGTCATATGCACCACTCCCACTGGTCACCTGCACCACTCCCTCTGGACACATGCACCCCTCCCTCTGGACACACGCACCACTCCTTCTGGACACATGCACCACTCCCACTGGACACATACACCACTCCCACTGGATGCATACACTACTCCCACTGGACACATGCAATGCACCACTCCTACTAGAAACATGCACTGCTCCCACAGGACACATGCACCGCTCCCACAGGACACATGCACCGCTCCCACTGGACACAAGCACTGCTCCCACTGGACACATGCAATGCACCACTCCTACTAGACACATGCACCGCTCCCACAGGAAACATGCACCGCTCCCACTGGACACAAGCACCGCTCCCACTGGACACAAGCACTGCTCCCACTGGACACATGCACCACTCCCACTGGACACATGCACCGCTCCCTCTAGACACATGCACCACTCCCACTGGACACATGCACAGCTCCCTCTAGACACATGCACCACTCCCTTTTGACACATGCACCACTCCTACTGGACACATGCACCGCTCCCACTGGACACATGTACCGCTCCCACTGGACACATGCACCGCTCCCACTGGATACATGCACCGCACCCACTGGACACATGCACCGCTTCCACTGGACACATAATAATATATAATAATAATTTTTATTTATATAGCGCCAACATATTCCGCAGCGCTTTACAAATTATAGAGGGGACTTGTACATACAATAGACATTACAGCATAACAGAAATACAGTTCAAAACAGATACCAAGAGGAGTGAGGGCCCTGCTCGTAAGCTTACAAACTATGAGGAAAAGGGGAGACACGAGAGGTGGATGGTAACAATTGCTATAGTTATTCGGACCAGCCATAGTGTAAGGCTTGGGTGTTCATGTAAAGCTGCATGAACCAGTTAATTAATTTTTTTTTTTTTTTTTTTTTAATATAGGCCACACAGGGATCGTTAGGTTAATGCATTGAGGCGGTAGGCCAGTCTGAACAAATGAGTTTTTAGGGCACGCTTAAAACTGTGGGGATTGGGGATTAATCGTATTATCCTAGGTAGTGCATTCCAAAGAATCGGCGCAGCACGTGTAAAGTCTTGGAGACGGGAGTGGGAGGTTCTGATTATTGAGGATGCTAACCTGAGGTCATTAGCGGAGCGGAGGGCACGGGTAGGGTGGTAGACTGAGACCAGAGAGGAGATGTAGGGTGGTGCTGAGCCATGGAGTGCTTTGTGGATGAGGGTAGTAGTTTTGTACTGGATTCTTGAGTGGATGGGTAACCAGTGTAATGACTGGCACAAGGTAGAGGCATCGGTGTAACGGTTGGTGAGGAATATGATCCTGGCAGCAGCATTCAGGACAGATTGGAGCGGGGAGAGTTTGGTAAGAGGGAGGCCGATTAGTAGAGAGTTACAATAGTCCAGACGAGAATGAATAAGTGAAACAGTAAGAGTTTTTGCAGAGTCGAAAGTAAGAAAAGGGCGAATTCTAGAAATGTTTTTGAGATGCAGGTAAGAAGAGCGAGCCAGTGATCGGATGTGGGGGGTGAATGAAAGGTCAGAATCAAGGATGACCCCAAGGCAGCGGGCATGTTGCTTTGGAGTAATGGTGGAACCGCAAACGGAGATGGCAATGTCAGGCAAAGGTAGGTTAGTAGAGGGAGAAAACACGAGGAGTTCAGTTTTTGACAGGTTTAGTTTCAGATAGAGGGAGGACATGATGTTAGAGACAGCGGTAAGACAATCACTGGTGTTTTCTAATAAGGCAGGCGTGAGATCAGGAGAAGAAGTGTATAGTTGGGTGTCGTCAGCATAGAGATGGTACTGGAAGCCAAATCTACTGATTGTTTGTCCAATAGGGGCAGTATACAAAGAGAAGAGGAGGGGGCCTAGGACTGATCCTTGAGGAACCCCAACAGTAAGGGGAAGGTGAGAGGAGGAGGAACCAGCGAAACATACAGTGAAGGATCGGTCAGAGAGATAGGAGGAGAACCAGGAGAGAACGGTGTCCTTGAGGCCGATGGAGCGGAGCATAGTGAGGAGGAGCTGATGATCCACAGTATCAAATGCTGCAGAGAGATCCAAGAGAATTAGCATGGAGTAGTGACCATTAGATTTAGCTGTTAGTAGGTCATTAGAGACTTTAGTGAGGGCAGTTTCAGTAGAGTGTAAAGAGCGGAAACCAGATTGAAGAGGGTCGAGAAGAGAGTTATCTGAGAGATAGCGGGTAAGACGGGAGTGGACCAGGCGTTCGAGGAGTTTAGAGATGAAGGGAAGATTAGAGACAGGTCTATAATTAGCGGCACAGTTTTGGTCGAGGGATGGTTTTTTAAGTAATGGATGTATGATGGCATGCTTAAATGAGGAGGGAAAAATACCGGAAGTGAGGGAAAGGTTGAATATTTTTGTTAGGTGAGAGGTGACAGCCGGGGAAAGGGACTGGAGGAAATGTGACGGAATGGGGTCACTGGTGCAAGTGGTCGGGCGAGAAGATGCAAGGAGCCTGCTTACTTCTTCTTCTGTAACTGGTTCAAAGTCAGAGAGTGAACTAGATGCAGTGGGGGAGGGAGGACAGTGCATGGTATGAAGAGATTGGGAGATGATTTCCTGTCGAATATGGTCAATTTTTTCTTTGAAGTAATTGGCCAGATTGTCAGCACGGAGATCCGTGGTTGGGGCCTGCGCTCTTGGGTTGAGTAGGGACTGGAATGTGTCAAAGAGACGTTTAGGGTTATTGGACATGGAGGTGATGAGGGTGTTGAAGTAGGTTTGTTTGGAGAGGTGAAGGGCAGAATTGTATGTCTTTAGCATGAACTTATAATGGATGAAATCTTCGGGTAGATTAGATTCTCTCCACAGACGTTCTGCGCACCTGGAGCACCGCTGCAGGAAACGTGTTTGCAGCGTGTGCCACGGTTGTTGCCGTCTGTGCCGAGTTGTTTTATGTATAGGAGGAGCAGCTTCATCCAGGGCACTTTGCAGGGTTTCATTGTAATGCTTCAGAGCAGAATCAGGACATGAGATGGAGGAGATTGGGGCCAATGAGGACTGCAAGTTCTTCATAAGTTCCTGGGTGTTAATGGCCTGTATGTTTCTATAAGTGTGGAAAGTGGGGGTGACCTGAGCGGGATGGCAGTTCTTGATAGAGAATGAAAGAAGGTGGTGGTCAGAGAGTGGGAGAGGGGAGTTTGTGAAATCATCCACTGAGCAAAGCCGGGAGAAGACCAAGTCAAGGGAGTTTCCATCTTCATGTGTTGGCGAGTTAGTATGCTGCGAGAGGCCGAAAGAGGAGGTTAGAGCCAAAAGGTGAGAAGCAGATGGGGAGAGGGGAGAGGCAATAGGGATGTTGAAATCACCCATGATAAGGGTGGGGGTGTCACAGGAAAGAAAGTGTGGAAGCCAGGTGGCAAAGTGATCCAGGAACTGATGAGAGGGGCCGGGAGGACGATACACCACCACCACTCGCATGGAGAAGGGGACGTAGAGTCTGACCACATGGACCTCAAAGGAAGGGAAGACAAGTGAGGGTACTTGGGGGATAACTTGGAAAGTACATTTTGGTGAAAGGAGCAGACCAACGCCTCCACCTGCTCTGTTGTCCGATCTTGGGGTATGAGAAAAGTGTAGTGCACCATATGAAAGAGCAGCAGCAGCGGTGGTGTCTGACTGCTGGATCCAGGTTTCAGTAAGAGCCAGGAGATTAAGAGAATTAGAAAGGAAGAAGTCATGGATGAAGGAGAGTTTATTACACACAGAGCGAGAATTCCAAAGGGCACAATTCAAAGAGACAGAAGGCATGCAGGGAATATTAATAAGGTTAGAGGGGTTTCTGGGTGTAGCAATTGGGAGGTTTGACTGGCTATAACATGGGGGGCCGGGGTTTGGAGAGATGTCTCCAGCAACTAGGAGGAGGAGGATCGAAAGAGTGAGCAGATGGTTAAGTGATTTGTGAGAGCGTCTCTTGTGTTGGATGGTGGGACTGAATGGATCTGCGCTGCTAAGCAATGTGAACAGAGCATGAGTGCTATACATAGGAGAGGCAAGGACAGAGGGGCCGATATGGATGGAGTGTAGAGAGTTAATGCAAGGGCGGTGAATGTGAGTGAATGCAGCAGCCAGGATATAGAATATGCAAATAAATATGGTGAGTATTTGTGTTGTTTCAAGTGAATAGGGAATAGATTTAGATTGTCTTACCTGTGTCCTGCCCTGTCTAACTGCCATGTTATAACTGCCGAGTACTTAGAAAAAAAAGTACTTTGAATAAAAATACACGAATACAAGTGCACGAATGCACCCCTGCATGAATGCTTCCCCAAGCTAAGTCTACATTTATAGAAGGCTAGCCCTTAGATCTTCCTATTTTTTTTTTTTTTTTTTTTTTTTTTTTTTGTGTTAAAGCTCGTTAGCAATCAATCAAACTCAGTTGAGACAACAGGACACAATAAATGTAGTGATCAGATAAACAAATGTCCAGGTCTACATGGATCATAGACCACTTTGAAACAGTTATGTGATCTCTCTGAGTAAGGACATGCAAAGTCAGATTAAATATCTATAAACACAAAAAATGCATAATAGGATGACTAACATATATAGATATATGCAGGATTCAATGCCGAAGATGGAATGACTCAGATACCATTCAAGCTGCTTGCTGTCAGGGACTGGAGCAATAGACATGCAGGATATTTCAGCTCAGAGAATGAATGATCTGTTTACCATTCAAGCTGCTTGCTGTCAGGGACTGGAGCAATAGACATGCAGGATATTTCAGCTCAGAGAATGAATGATCTGTTTACCATTCAAGCTGCTTGCTGTCAGGGACTGGAGCAATAGACATGCAGGATATTTCAGCTCAGAGAATGAATGATCTGTTTACCATTCAAGCTGCTTGCTGTCAGGGACTGGAGCAATAGACATGCAGGATATTTCAGCTCAGAGAATGAATGATCTGTTTACCATTCAAGCTGCTTGCTGTCAGGGACTGGAGCAATAGACATGCAGGATATTTCAGCTCAGAGAATGAATGATCTGTTTACCATTCAAGCTGCTTGCTGTCAGGGACTGGAGCAATAGACATGCAGGATATTTCAGCTCAGAGAATGAATGATCTGTTTACCATTCAAGCTGCTTGCTGTCAGGGACTGGAGCAATAGACATGCAGGATATTTCAGCTCAGAGAATGAATGATCTGTTTACCATTCAAGCTGCTTGCTGTCAGGGACTGGAGCAATAGACATGCAGGATATTTCAGCTCAGAGAATGAATGATCTGTTTACCATTCAAGCTGCTTGCTGTCAGGGACTGGAGCAATAGACATGCAGGATATTTCAGCTCAGAGAATGAATGATCTGTTTACCTGTATGAAGAGAGAAGAGATGCTTGATTATATTCTGCCATGTTATAACTGCCGAGTACTTAGAAAAAAAAGTACTTTGAATAAAAATACACGAATACAAGTGCACGAATGCACCCATGCACCGCTCCCACTGGACACATGCACCGCTCCCTCTGGACACATGCACCACTCCCACTGGACACATGCACCACTCCTACTAGACACATGCACCGCTCAATGGACACATGCACCGCTCCCACAGGACACATGCACCGCTCCCACAGGACACATGCATCTCTCTCACACGACACATGCACCGCTCCCACTGGACACAAGCACCGCTCCCACTGGACACAAGCACCACTCCCACTGGACACATACACCACTCCCACTGGACACATACACTACTCCCACTGGACACATGCATCTCTCTCACAGGACACATGCACCGCTCCCACTGGACACAAGCACCGCTCCCACTGGACACAAGCACCACTCCCACTGGACACATACACCACTCCCACTGGACACATGCACTACTCCCACTGGACACATGCACCATTCCTACTAGACACATGCACTGCTCCCACTGGACACATGCACCGCTCCCACAGGACACATGCACCGCTCCCACAGGACACATGCATCGCTCTCACAGGACACATGCACGGCTCCCACTGGACACAAGCACCGCTCCCACTGGACACATGCACCACTCCCACTGGACACATGCACCATTCCTACTAGACACATGCACTGCTCCCACTGGACACATGCACCGCTCCCACAGGACACATGCACCGCTCCCAAAGGACACATGCACCGCTCTCACAGGACACATGCACCACTCCCACTGGACACATGCACAACTCCCTCTTGACACATTCACCACTCCCTCGGGACACATGCATCACTCCCACAGGACTCATTTACCACTCCCACTGGACTCATTTACCACTCCCACTGGACACATAGCCACCAGCTTACTAAACCAATGGAAACATGCTCCATCTTCATGTTGGATAAATTACATAAATGTGTGGCCCACACCATGAATTCATGGTGCATAAGTGCCCCTTATACCTAGGACACATGCCGCAAATGCCAAACATAGGACCCCTGATACATAAGCATTATTCACGCATACTCTGGACACACATCCCACCCATGCCTACAACTCATATGCCAGTAGCACTCTATATTCGTAGTCACACACCATCACATAGCCACATGGTCCTATATTCCACCTTAAAGGGGTTATCCAGGCTGGAGTGAAAAGTCTGCAGTCACTCTGTGTGACAGTGTGCAATGTGCCTATATGTGGAATTTCCACATCACCAGTGCAGCCATTTGTTTGGCTCATCTACTTGTGCCATCTAATTCTGCATAGTGGCTCCACCAAGTGATTGGCTGCAGCAGTCATTGGACTCAAAGGAGAAGTGTATTGCAATATATTGTGATCTCAGGGGCATTATTACTATATGAGGGGGACTCAGGGGTAATATTACTTTTGAGGCACTAGAGACATCATTATTTTTGGGGGGCATTTTCTCTCATTTCACTCATGTGGTATTATTACTTTTTAGGGGCACTCAGGACAATATTAATAATGGGGGCACTTAAGGGGCATTATTACATTATAGAGGCACTGTGTGCGTTATAACCATCACAATGGCCATTACTTCATTGTAAAGGCAAAAAGAGGACACCTTTACTTTCTAGGGTGCACACAAAAGGACATTATTATATCAAAAAAGGCAGTTTTAACCTTCTAGAGGGCATTATTATGTAGGGGCACAGTTGTGGGCATTACTACTATGTGCGGCACTGTAAGGAGCACTATATTTGTGCACAAAGGACTTGAACTGTAAGTCACTTTACTGCATATAGATGTACTGTAGTGTCTTGAACTGCCTACAGGACATTGTATGGTCCCTTTATGGTGGAAATATTGGTCTTGGTTTATTCATAACTAGTGATGGGCAAACCAGTGGATGTTTGGGTTTGACCAAACATCTAAAAAAAAGTTTGTTTGAGATACCAGAATGGTACCTGATCCTGAACTCAAACCTGAACATCCACAGAAGTCATCTGCATAACAGTACTGCAAACAAGGGCTCTGATCAGAAGTAAGATCATTAAAAGAATACCGCTGGTCGCAGGCGTTGGCTGATGAGTGTGCCTGTGCTATAAATAAATACATTTTTTTTTAATGATGTGGGGGTCTCTTCTATTTTTGATAACCAGCGCAGGGAAAACTGACAGCTGGGATAACCTCAGCTGTCAGCTTTATCATGGCTGGTTATCAAAAATAGAGGGGTCCCATGCCATTTTTAAAAAGTTATTTAAACAAATAATTTAAAAAACGGCATAGGGTCCCCCCCATTTTTGACAACCAGCCAAGCTAAAGCAGGCAGCTGGGGGCTGGTATTCTCAGACAGGTAAGCGGCCATGGATATTGGCCCACCAGCATAAAAATAGAAGCCCATCTGACAGCGTGCGAATCGCAGCTCTCTGACCAGCTGTCATGATCTTAAGGTACCGTCACATTAAGCGACGCTGCAGTGATATAGACAACGATCCCGATCGCTGCAGCGTCGCTGGAGAGCTGTCACACATAGAGCTCTCCAGCGACCAACGATGCCGAAGTCCCCGGGTAACCAGGGTAAACATCGGGTTACTAAGCGCAGGGCCGTGCTTAGTAACCTGATGTTTACCCTGGTTACCAGTGTAAATGTAAAAAAAAACAAACACTACATACTTACATTCCGGTGTCTGTCCCCTGGCGCTGTGCTTTCCCGCACTGACTGTGAGTGACGGCCGGAAAGCACAGCAGTGACGTCACCGCTGTGCTCTGCTTTACGGCCGGCCGGCGCTGACACAGTCAGTGCAGGAAAGCACAGCGCCAGGGGACAGACACCGGAATGTAAGTATGTAGTGTTTTTTTTTTACATTTACACTGGTAACCAGGATAAACATCGGGTTACTAAGCGCGGCCCTGCGCTTAGTAACCCGATGTTTACCCTGGTTACCAGTGAAGACATCGCTGAATCGGCATCACACACGCCGATTCAGCGATGTCTGCGGGAGTCCAGCGACGAAATAAAGTTCTGGACTTTCTGCTCCGACCAACGATGGCACAGCAGGATCCTGATCACTGCTGTGTGTCAAACACAACGATATCGCTATCCAGGACGCTGCAACATCACGGATCGCTAGCGATATCGTTGAGTGTGAAGGTACCTTTAGTGTCGATCAGAGCCACCGGTGTTTCTTGCGCTGTCATCCTGGAGAGGTCCGTGTTCAGGGTCCGTCTATGAACAACAGGTGTTTGGTTCGGACTCTGAACTTTAATATTCTGATTCGCCCATCTCTATTCACAATGTCACCGCTACATCCAGGAAATAAAGATTGGAGCAGCGGTGGAGAGACAGCGCTAGATCCCGGGAAGTTGATTAACTTAGATTTTCTTATTTTTCCATTGTGCAAGCCAATGGACATAAAAGAAAAATTAAAATGGAAAACTTTGAGAGATGGGAGCCCATAGACGCACCTTTATTTTACACATTGCAAAAAATTACATCAGCTAGAGAGGACTCATGCAACCTCAGGTGCGACCGTGTGGACTTCCCCATATTGCCTTGCAACTATCACATCACATGATATAGTGCGGTCCAATAAGGATGGATTAATTTAGCCTGTATAAAAGCCAAGAAAGAGAATGCAGCAGCCAATTTTGGTGATTTTAGAATAGTTAGATGGCATCATAGCTCAAAGCAGATGGGCCTGAGAGGTGAGCGGTAAGGTAAGTGTAAGGAATATTTTTTAACATTTTGACTTAACAAATGATGGCCACTGTCTGTCTCTCTACAGGAAGTAGGGAGGATCTTTGTCTCTCTACAGGATGTTGGGGACAGATCTTTGCCTCTTTAAAGATAATGTGGGAGGGTCTTTGTATCTGATCGCGCTCATAACATATACAGTCATAAAGATAGAAAAGTGGGCTTTCTGTTAAGGACAAGGAAGCCATTGAACAATAGCAGGTACAGTGCATACAGGAAAATGAGGCATAGGAAGTTCTAGTACAAATAGTGCTGCCAGTGTGCTGCTGAAATTAAAATGGAGAATGGAGAGAACATTACAATTAATTAACAAAGAGAAATGTGTCAACTTAGTGTAACAATCTATGTGTCTATATCAGCTCCTGTCATGCATTTTACACGCTCATAGATAATTATAATTAGCAATTTAGTATTTATTTCTTAGAGAGTTAATCTTTTCTAATTTCAAAGCCTTCTGCCATATGATTAAAATAGATTCAGGTATAGTCTTCAAAATATTGTTCTCAAAGCCGGTTATTCATCTGCGGGGTAATTAGACTCATATCAATAAAAAATGGATTTCCATATGAAAGTGGCTTTTAATCAGGACAAACGCGCATTTGTTTTAAAATTCCAGTTTTGTTTTGTTGTTTTCTTTTTCATGACATTATCTGCTTCTAATCAAAGCAAATTAAAGGAATATTATTCATGCATTATTTATGGTAGATAGGTCACTCATCTCATATGAACAAAATAGAATTTTTTTTTTTTTTTACAGTTTTTTTTCTAATTATATATATATATATATATATATATATATATATATATTATTTTTTTTGCATGATTGTTTTCACCAGATGAAACAAATCGGAGTTCAGAAATCTGATTTCTTAACGAGATTTAAAATGTTTTAATTAAATAGATTAAAGTCTGAATAAATGAATATACAGTGTATTTTGCATAACATATATTAAATTACTGAATAATTTAAAAGTAACAATAATAAGGGAGGATGACTCTTGTTTGTTATAATCAGAGCACTTACAAAGAAGTCTTTGCCCCATGATGACTTTATTTCAAATATCCCTAGTCCTGAAAGCTGCCATTTAGCAGGCGCTATACTTACGTGCATACCATACAGCTGGAGCCTAACATTAAGCTCAGTGTCTCTTTCAGATCTCATAATCATAGAACTATATGGGATACTTTGTAGACGGAGGGCAATTTATTCTCCTAATCAAGACCACCTTTATCCATAGAACAATTAAAGGTCATCATTACATCACATGTTGTGCAAACAGAGGGGAGAATCCTTCTAATGTCGTGACTTAGCGCTTACTCCTGATTATTATTCTCATTTCCCACATCAATCTGCACCTTTCTGTTGAAGGTCCGGGTTCAGGGCCGAAACGTCAATTGTTCTGAATAACTTTAGATTGCATGAAAAAGTAATTTATTCATTAACGCTGCATTACCCTGAGTGCTGAGATTTTTTGTATGTCTAAATGGTGGAGGGCAGTAGGTAGTTCTAGTCAGGATCTCAAGAGTGACAAGCATCATGTCATGATCCCATAACACGATGCACACTAGATAGTCCATGCATTGGTTTTTAGCTATATAAACCTGCCACAACAGGCTGCCACGGGACGTGGTGAGTTCTCTGTCAATGGAAGTCTTCAAAAACACCCTGGACAGACAACTCTTTGAGATGGTTTAATGAATCCTGCATTGAGCAGGGAGCTGGACCCGATGACCCTTGAGGTCCCTTTCAACTGAAACAATCTAGGATTCTATGAAATGGGAAGTTGTACTTGTTCCGTTTACTTTTGGCTCTCCTTAGCTTTCCCTCTACAGCCTATTTGAACCTATTTCAATTTTCTCACCCATGGTCTTCGTATCTTCCTGCACACTTTACTCTCCTTTTGTTGGCATGGTGTTGCGGCCTCGCCTCTGGTTTCCCTTGGACGTACGAGAAACCCCTTGATGGCCTTTTAGGGAGCTAGGTCTGAGGTGATGTTTTTGAGTTGTGCACCAAGGGTAGTTCTAGTATGTACAGTTACCGGTTGGGTGTGGGTGCAGCATCTTCCATTTTTTCCGTTACCCTTGAATGTGTGCTATGTCCATAACAAAGTACTGGAGAACGTTCAATAAAAGATAACTCCACTTTGGCCTGTACATGCTGTACAGTGTCTGCGCGTCAGGCATTCATTCTATCAATGCCCATATCTAGCTGACTGCACATTTACCATTGAATCTCACACTCAGCGTGACCAAAGAATGTAATGATCTCCACTATGGTACTTGCATAAAATCAGTATTTTATTGAAGTAAATCAGATTAAAAAATCTTTAAAATTAGTGCATAACAAGAAGGGTACAAAATCCAAAAAACAAGGGACACGCCTCATGAAGAAGCATTGCGAAACGCGCGTCGGGGCAGAGGGACGCCAAGGAGTTTTTCACGTGGCTGACTGCAAGGTATATTACAAACTATTTTCCACCTTATGCATGCCTTTTTATTTGCTATATATGTTAGACCACTACTGGAACAAGCGTTGACTTACCCACACACCATTATAGAGTGTCACCTAGGGTAGGGAAACATGTATGTACTTTGACAGGCATCATATGTATATTTATTACACATTAGGACACCTTATTGGTGTAAATTTGGTAACTCATTTTGTTATTGTTCAGCCTTGATTTTTTATAAACCCTATGGAAGTATAGTCCCTCGCTTTTTGGATTTTGCACCCTTCTTGTTATGTACTAATTTTAAAGATTTTTTTATCTTATTTACTTCAATAAAATACTGATTTTATGCAGTTTTTCCCTGGTGGCCGCTGGTGTAATTGCATTGCAGCTTGTTCTGCTGTTGTGGGTGGTGAACACTCCCACCTTCCTTTAAAAGGTCACCTGGTTCATCAGCTGACTGTTGGTTATACAGGTCCTTTGGATACCAACCTTGCTGGAATAGGAGCTTGCTGAGTGCTGTTGCTCTACAGCTGAATACTTATTCCTGGTGCCTTACTCTGCTGTGCGGTGCATTGCAGCAGAGAAAGCTAAGTGTGATGTTATTGTTTCTTTGTCCCTTTGTTGTTTGTAACTTTCCCAGTGTTGTATTTGTGCAGCGGTGGGACCAGTGCTCTCACCTGCCAGTTCCCTACATAGGGATTAGAGCAGGGCAAGTGAGGGACTAAGTATCCTGGTCGGCGACGGGTTGAAAGAACCCGTATAGGGACGGTAGCAAGATCAGGGCACAGCCTCAGGTGAGTGCAGGAGGTGCCCATTCCCCGTTCCCTACCAACAGGGCCCACCGTTGTTAAAGTGTCCCCTGTGTACCCTTGTGTGTTTCGCCATTTTGTGACCGACCACCTGCCAGGTCGTGTCACACCAGGACAGTCACAGCGTGACATTTGTACTGTTAATATCTCTTTTTCACAGGTACTATAATTCATATACATATTTATAACAGATTTGGATTGGGTCATGGATGTATAAGTATTATTACATAAGGTAGTGTGTTAGGTCTCGAGTTCCCGCACAGGGGGAATCTCGAGCCATCTCCGCTGCGGTCTCCCATTCTTATCCAGCCGCAGTGGAGTCTGCTCAGCAGGGACGTCGGTCCCAGCGTCTTGCTCAGTCTCACTCTGTACAGAGAGTTACTGCTGCTTCTTCAGCTTCTGCCATTAAAGCCAGTGCTGGTCAGCAGCGAGCGGACTTCTCTGGGACTAAGTCCTTGTCTGCACACACTGAGCATGCCCAGGGCAAGATCTCCCGTTGGAGATCGAGGGTCATGTGCCCAGGCTCTGCAGCACATTCCATTGGTCCTCTTGGCAGGTCTTGGAAGGGCAAAGTTTCTGTGGCCACTTCCTGTGCTGCAACTATGTGCTGGTGGGGCGGCGCGGTCTGGAGTCTTGGGGACTCAGTCTTGCAGCATGGGTGCTGTGGGGCAACAGGCCGTCCGCCCTGCTGGTGCATGGCCGCTGTGGCGGTGGACGCCGCACGGCTCCGCTCCGTTAGGGCGATAGGACCCACTACGAGGTTTGCTGTGAAGGGGCAGTGGGCTTCATACAGTCTGATCAGAATGTTAAACTGAAAACCTCATATTCAGTTATATTAATTTTTGCCTAGCGGCTTTAGATCAACGTATGATTTTGGGATGTGCGGTTCATGCTCTTTTTTTTCTTTTTTGCAAAGCATGTTCTAGTCTTCTTCTTGGACCAGCACTCCTCCCATTTGGCTCAGGTGATTTTAATTAGCAGGAGACTGCAAAGTAAGGGGTCTAGCCCATTTTGGCTCTCACTGAAGAGCTGGAGGAAGGTGAGTTTAAGTGCTCCTTTCATTTTGGTGTTGGTGCTGTGTGGCGGCCATTGTTGCTGTGGCTTTGTGCTGGTGGGGCGGCGCGGTCTGGAGTCTTGGGGACTCAGTCTTGCAGCATGGGTGCTGTGGGGCAACAGGCCGTCCGCCCTGCTGGTGCATGGCCGCTGTGGCGGTGGACGCCGCACGGCTCCGCTCCGTTAGGGCGATAGGACCCACTACGAGGTTTGCCGTGAAGGGGCAGTGGGCTTCATACAGTCTGATCAGAATGTTAAACTGAAAACCTCATATTTAGTTATATTAATTTTTGCCTAGCGGCTTTAGATCAACGTATGATTTTGGGATGTGCGGTTCATGCTCTTTTTTTTTCTTTTTTGCAAAGCATGTTCTAGTCTTCTTCTTGGACCAGCACTCCTCCCATTTGGCTCAGGTGATTTTAATTAGCAGGAGACTGCAAAGTAAGGGGTCTAGCCCATTTTGGCTCTCACTGAAGAGCTGGAGGAAGGTGAGTTTAAGTGCTCCTTTCATTTTGGTATTGGTGCTGTGTGGCGGCCATTGTTGCTGTGGCTTTGTGCTGGTGGGGCGGCGCGGTCTGGAGTCTTGGGGACTCAGTCTTGCAGCATGGGTGCTGTGGGGCAACAGGCCGTCCGCCCTGTTGGTGCATGGCCGCTGTGGCGGTGGACGCCGCACGGCTCCGCTCCGTTAGGGCGATAGGACCCACTACGAGGTTTGCCGTGAAGGGGCAGTGGGCTTCATACAGTCTGATCAGAATGTTAAACTGAAAACCTCATATTCAGTTATATTAATTTTTGCCTGGCGGCTTTAGATCAACGTATGATTTTGGGATGTGCGGTTCATGCTCTTTTTTTTTCTTTTTTGCAAAGCAACTATATAAACTGCGCATGACCGCACGGCCATGCGCTAGTGTACAATTGTTAATGTGTGTATGTTGTGAGTGCAAGTCGTCCTTGGATACCCCTACCCTATTGAATGTCTGTTCGCGGAAGGTGTATGGTTGCTATCTAGCGCCCGACTTAGCCTACAGCACGAATCACACATTACAGCGTCCAGTTGCTGTGACCGCCAGTACGGCGCCGTGCACTTCCTCTGTGCTTTCCTTACCCAAGCCTGGGTGGTTAGTGGCGTTCGTCAGTGCGGCACCGCATGCACTCTTGTGCCTTAATATTGTCATTTAGTTTCCTTACACACCCAGTTGCGGTGTTGTGCCAGCAAGGGTCTAATCGGACTTCAATCCTAGTTGGGGTTGAGTTCGCTGACTACTTGCTCGCGCTCTATGTGCGGTACCGCGGTCCTGTGATGCAACAGGATCGCTTCCTTCACGCTGGGTGAAGTTTAAGCCACGTGTGTATACTTATGAGTACCGCCATATAGTCCGTCATTACTTGGCAGCAGGTTCCATCTCTGCACAGTGGACCCCGGGCTGCGAACGCACCATACTCTATCTGTCTTATAATTTGGTGCGTTCCGCTAGCCCTAACATTACACTAGCGCCAGGGTCTGGCTAGTAATGACGGACAAACAGCAATCCTTGCGGTATATCCAGCAGCTGGAGGGTAGGTTGGCGGCTCTTGAGAGCGCAACCTCAGCTGTGGATGTTACCGCAGTTGCTGTACAGGCTGCTAGCGTGGCTGCAGCAACCCTGTCCTTTGCCACCCCTGCTCCGACATTTTCTCGCCTCCCGCTGCCAGAAAAATTTTCTGGTGATAGCAAATTTTGTAGGGGATTTGTGAGTCAGTGCTCTATTCACCTCGAGCTCCTGGCTGCACGTTTTCCCACAGAGCGGGCTAAGGTGGGATTTATAGTGTCTCTCTTGTCGGACAGGGCGTTGGAATGGGCTACGCCGCTGTGGGAGCGTGGCGATCATGTGGTGCAGAGTGCTCCGCTGTTTCTGAGCACTCTGAAACAGGTCTTTTTAGGACCTCAAGTCACCCATGATACTGCGCTCCAACTGCTGGCATTAACTCAGGGTGAGTCCTTGGTCAGTCATTTTGCTGTCCAATTCCGCACTTTAGCTTCTGAGCTGGATTGGTCGGATAAAGCTCTTATCCCCATATTTTGGAGGGGCCTGGCTGACCACGTTAAGGACGCTCTGGCCACTAGGGAGGTTCCTGCCACACTGGAGGAGTTAATAATTGTCTCCACTCGAATTGACCTCTGTTTTAACGAGCGGAGGTTAGAGCGAGCCCAGTGTAGGCAGAGGTTTCGGCTGGCTCCTACCTTCGCCAAACCTCTGGAATCTCCGGTCCTGGTTCCTGAGTCACTGAGGCCAGGGAAGTGTCACAAGCGGGATCTAAGTCCCGGACCGCTTGTGCACTCAAGGTCTGCCATGTTTGCCAGCAGTCAGGACATCTAGCCACCAGATGTTCTCAGCGGTCGAGGAAACGTCAGCGTCTAGTAGTAGTTGGTGGAGGTACACTAGACACGGCGACGTTTGCCTCTAAGTTGTCCTTTAAGGGGACAATTATTATAGGCTCATTCTCCCACTCGGTAGAGCTCTGCGTGGATTCTGGGGCGGAGGGCAATTTTATGTCTTCTGCCTTCGCCCAACGTCACGCAATACCCCTGGTTATGCTAGCTCAACCAGTAACGGTACGAGTGGTGAATGGGTCGACACTGCCCTCACAGATAACACACCAGACCATCCCTTTTACTCTGTCCATGTCGCCATCTCATCAGGAGATTATATCTCTGCTCGTCATTCCTGAGAAAATTGATGAGGTCCTGTTGGGAATACCTTGGCTACGGTACCACTCTCCTCATATCGAGTGGTCCTCTGGCAGAATCCTGGGATGGGGCGAATCTTGTGGGGGTAGGTGTCAGAGGGAGTGCGTTCAGGTTGCTACTACAGAGGTACCCGCAGATCTTTCCTCTCTCCCCAAGCAGTATTGGTCTTATGCAGACGTGTTCTCCAAAAAGGCGGCGGAGATCCTTCCGCCCCATCGCCCTTATGACTGTCCTATTGATCTCTTGCCTGGTGCTGAGCCTCCCCGGGGTCGAGTCTATCCGCTATCTCTCCCGGAGACGGAGGCAATGTCACAGTACATCCAGGAAAATCTGGCAAGAGGATTCATTAGGAAGTCAGTGTCACCTGCTGGGGCAGGGTTCTTCTTCGTGCAGAAGAAGAATGGGGAATTGCGTCCATGCATAGACTACAGGGGTCTTAATGCCATCACCGTTAAAAATAAGTATCCTTTGCCCTTGATATCTGAGCTCTTCGATAGGCTTCGGGGAGCAAGGGTATTTACTAAACTAGATCTGCGGGGTGCTTACAACCTGATTCGCATCCGTGAGGGGGACGAATGGAAGACGGCTTTTAACACCAGGGATGGGCACTATGAATATCTGGTGATGCCCTTCGGGCTCTGTAATGCCCCAGCTGTTTTCCAAGACTTTGTGAACGATATCTTCCGGGATATGCTTTCCACCTCGGTCGTAGTCTATCTGGATGATATTCTCATCTACTCTCCAGATATTGACTCCCACCGGAGAGATGTTTGCAAAGTCTTCGACCTCCTACGGGCAAACTCCCTCTATGCCAAGTTGGAGAAGTGTATGTTTGAGCAGGAGTCCTTACCTTTCCTGGGCTACATCATCTCTGCCCAGGGATTGGCTATGGATCCTGCCAAACTACAGGCTGTGATGGACTGGCAGGAACCCCATTCTCTTAAAGCGGTGCAGCGCTTTATGGGGTTCATTAATTATTATCGCCAGTTCATTCCGTACTTCTCAACTTTGGTAGCTCCCTTGGTTGCCCTCACCAAGAAGGGGGCGAATCCCAAATTGTGGTCTGAGGAGGTCTCCAAGGCCTTTAACTCTATAAAGTCACACTTCGCTAGCGCTCCCATCCTACATCGCCCCGATGTTGATAAGCCATTTATCATGGAGGTGGATGCCTCTTCTGTTGGTGCTGGAGCAGTCCTCTTCCAAAAGGATGCTCAAGGTCGGAAGCATCCTTGCTTCTTTTTCTCCAAGACCTTCTCACCAGCAGAGAGGAATTATTCCATCGGGGACAGGGAGTTGCTAGCCATGAAGTTGGCTTTCTCGGAGTGGAGACATCTCTTGGAGGGAGCACGTTTTCCCTTCCAAGTCTTCACAGACCATAAAAATTTGGTGCACCTGCAGACAGCCCAGCGGTTGAATTCTCGCCAGGCCAGATGGTCCTTATTCTTCTCCCAGTTTCATTTCACCCTCCATTTTCTTTCTGGGGAGAAGAACATTCGGGCCGACGCTCTCTCTCGCTCCGTTGTGTCATCTGCGGAGGAGGAGGAGCCTCGGCTTATTGTCCCCACCGAGAGCTTGAGAACTGTGGCCCCGGTTTCGCTAGAGTCTGTGCCCCCGGGCAAGACTTTTGTTCCATCCAGTTTGCGACCGGAGGTTCTCTCTTGGGCACACTCGTCCAGGGTGGGTGGACATTTTGGTACCAAAAGGAATCTGAGTTACTGGCGAGGACATACTGGTGGCCGCATATGGCTCGTGATGTCGCAGAGTATGTTCGGGCGTGTGTCTCTTGCGCCAAGAACAAGACTCCTCGGCAACGGCCAGCTGGTTTGCTTTATCCTCTGCCGGTGGCGGACAGGCCCTGGGAGATGGTCAGGATGGACTTTGTGGTGGGCTTACCCAAGTCTCGTAACTGCACCATTATCTGGGTGATCACCGACCATTTTTCCAAAATGGTGCACTTGGTGCCTCTTCCACGGCTACCTTCTGCACGGGCGTTGGCTGTCTTGTTCGTCAAGCATATCTTTCGCCTACACGGTATGCCAGACAAAATTGTTAGTGACCGGGGTCCCCAGTTTGCGCCTCGATTCTGGAGAGAGCTTTGTCGTCTACTCAGTATTGAGTTGAATCTCTCTTCGGCATATCATCCCGAGACGAATGGGTTGGTAGAGAGGGCCAACCAGACCTTGGTCACATATTTACGACATTTTGTTTCTGCCAGGCAGGATGACTGGGCATCTTTGCTACCGTGGGCAGAGTTTGCACTTAACAATGCCGTAGCCGACTCCACCGGTCAGACTCCATTCCTCCTAAATTACGGCCAGCATCCGCGTGTTCCTGTGCCCATGCCTGTGTCTTCTGCTGACTCCAGGGTGGCAGTCTGGGCTGTGGAGGCACGGGACATTTGGGACCGCACGCAGGATGCCATTTGGGGCTCCAAGGAGAGAATGAGGTCCTCCGCCGATGTTCATTGGCGCCCCGCTCCGACCTTTGCTCCTGGCGACTTGGTGTGGCTCTCCGCCCGTAACATCAGGCTGCGAGTTGAGTCCACTAAGTTTGCTCCTCGCTACTTAGGTCCCTTCAAGGTTCTCGAACGGGTTAATCCTGTGGTCTACCATTTGGCTCTTCCTCCACGCTTGGGTATCACCGACACCTTTCATGTGTCCCTCTTGAAACCCGTATACATGTCCCGGTTTTCCGAGTCATCTGCCGGGACATCGGGTTCGTCTACGGACGATTACGAGGTGAACGCTATTTTGGGGTGCAAGGTGGTACGCGGCAAAAAGTTCTATCTGGTGGATTGGAAGGGTTATGGCCCAGAGGACAGGTCATGGGAGCCTGCTGAAAACATTCGGGCCCCAAAGCTCATTGCAGCCTTCGAGCGTAGTGAGGCCCAAGGAGGGGGGGCCCTAGGAGGGGGGGTAATGTTAGGTCTCGAGTTCCCGCTTCTGCACAGGGGGAATCTCGAGCCATCTCCGCTGCGGTCTTCCATTCTTATCCAGCCGCAGTGGAGTCTGCTCAGCAGGGACGTCGGTCCCAGCGTCTTGCTCAGTCTCACTCTGTACAGAGAGTTACTGCTGCTTCTTCAGCTTCTGCCATTAAAGCCAGTGCTGGTCAGCAGCGAGCGGACTTCTCTGGGACTAAGTCCTTGTCTGCACACACTGAGCATGCCCAGGGCAAGATCTCCCGTTGGAGATCGAGGGTCATGTGCTCAGGCTCTGCAGCACATTCCATTGGTCCTCTTGGCAGGTCTTGGAAGGGCAAAGTTTCTGTGGCCACTTCCTGTGCTGCAACTATATAAACTGCGCATGACCGCACGGCCATGCGCTAGTGTACAATTGTTAATGTGTGTATGTTGTGAGTGCAAGTCGTCCTTGGATACCCCTACCCTATTGAATGTCTGTTCGCGGAAGGTGTATGTTTGCTATCTAGCGCCCGACTTAGCCTACAGCACGAATCACACATTACAGCGTCCAGTTGCTGTGACCGCCAGTACGGCGCCGTGCACTTCCTCTGTGCTTTCCTTACCCAAGCCTGGGTGGTTAGTGGCGTTCGTCAGTGCGGCACCGCATGCACTCTCGTGCCTTAATATTGTCATTTAGTTTCCTTACACACCCAGTTGCGGTGTTGTGCCAGCAAGGGTCTAATCGGACTTCAATCCTAGTTGGGGTTGAGTTCGCTGACTACTTGCTCGCGCTCTATGTGCGGTACCGCGGTCCTGTGACGCAACAGGATCGCTTCCTTCACGCTGGGTGAAGTTTAACCCACGTGTGTATACTTATGAGTACCGCCATATAGTCCGTCATTACTTGGCAGCAGGTTCCATCTCTGCACGGTGGACCCCGGGCTGCGAACGCACCATACTCTATCTGTCTTATAATTTGGTGCGTTCCGCTAGCTCTAACATAGTGTAGCTACCCCCAGATGAAGCAGCAATGTTAAACACATGTTGGGTGAGGATGAGTACCTGTATTGTATAATTTTTCTGCTTTTATCTTTGGCATCAATTCTTTGTATCAGGCCAGCAATGTGTTAACATGATACTGGTTTAATGTTCTAGGCTCATGGGATCAGTGGGCCCAATATGAGGGTCATCTCTAGGGTTGTCTTCTAGATCAAAGATGGATGCCACAGTGGCACCAGATAAATCTTAGCCACACATGCCCTGCCTTTTCTGTGATGTGGAGGCATGGATCAGACTTACTACTGCTCCTTATGGCACTTTGACTGCCATCTTGGATGCAGGAAGACATATATGATGGTGTCAGTGGAGAAGGCAGCAGGTAGGGTGTCTATAAATGACAAATGTATCATCACTAAGGCGGAAGGTAGCTATAAGCAATAAATTTCCTGCCAATTATAAGAAGCTAAGACACAACAGTTGCTATCAATTTACTTTGACGCCACTGGATTCCAATGATGTGCACCTTAATTATTATCCACCTCCCTCATATCTCAGAAAGTTTTCTACGACTTCTTTTAATTAATTCCGATCACTTAACAGTAAGTAGTAATTAAAATCAAATATGTATTATATTTACTAAATGAAATTTAGTCCTGTTAAATTATTACTTAGAAATGGAAAAATTAAACCTATTACAACTAAAATAGTTTTAATTTGCAATAAAGTTTAATCAAAAGTAGACTTCTTCATATAAATTACAAACTTAATCAGGACTTTTCTCATTTTTACATTTCTAATCAAGGACCTTTCCTATGGCGATAGTTGAACGTTATTATATTGCACCATTATATAGATTTAACGGATTTTCTAATTCATAGCTTATCATTAAAGTGAATGTCTAACTTTGAGCCCTGATAGCATGGCGAGTAGTCTTCTTCCTCACTACTGCCCTTCGATTCTGTACTTCATATCTGGATCAGTTGCTTTTGGAGACTAATTTGAAGACATGGGAGTAAGAGCTAATGCGAATCGATTCACAAGACCCAGCCCATCGGCCAGCAAACTGTGATTGCTAGATGGGAGATCTAAAAATTACCTCTTACCTGACAACATCCCTGGCTCTTCTCTTGAATAGTTGGCCTGGCGCGATGTCACATATGCCACATTGATGACATTGTGCCAGGCCAACTATTCAAAACAGGAATCAGGGATGTCAACAGGTAAGAGATGCTTCTAAGAGGGTTCCCATCCAGTGACCACAGATTACCAGCGTGGTCAATGGACCAGGTCCTGCAAATTGACTCTCACGAACTCTACCTAAAGATCCATAAAATCCATACCTTCTTTAGGGGCATTTTGACCCAATGGTGCAAAATTCCTTAGACTTTTCATCAAGTTTAGTCCTTCAGGATGGTTGTGACTAAAAGCGGTCTATATCCGACACTGAATAACGAGCTTACCAATATAGAAATGATAAATATTAGGAAAATATGTTTTTTTACAGCCAGTGGTTTAGGGAGTTGTCTCACGAGGACAAGAAAAAAAGCCCCAATAGTGATTAGTGAAAAGGCCGCCATATACATTAGAACAAAGCTTGACAAACCCAATAATTTTGAGAGAGAATGGCCAATCATCTGATATGTGTAAGGGACTCTTGAATCCTGATCTGTCAGTGGGAATTTCAACACCTGATCCTTTTGGTTTCTCTCCCCATTGAACACACAAACTCATGTGTATGGGGGAAATCAGTAAATATACGAGGGGCGATCCAAAAGTAATGATAATCAATACTAAACACAATGAATATAGTCAAAAAATAAATTTATTTTTCTACATAGTCTCCTAACAAGTCTATACATTTAGTCCATCTCTTTTCTAAACTTAGAATTCCCTTCGAAAAAAATTCTTGATCTTGACCCTCTCTTCGATCTGCCAATACAACTTCTTAAACTTTTTCCACGTTTTCTTCATTGAGGGACGTGGATGGGCGTCCTTCACGATGGTTATTTTCCGTCGATGTTCTTCCCAGCTTAAATTCCTTGGCCCAGCGTGCAACTGTGGAATATGGAGGAGAAGAGTCCCCCAATGTTTCCACCAAGTCGCTGTGTATGTCTTTGGTAGTCATTTTTTTTCAAGCAGAGGTATTTGATGACAGCTCTGAGCTCGTTTTTTTCCATTTTGATGTTCACCCCTCGGCAGTTCATATTCAAATGAATGTAGCTCCCGGGAATCGTGGTCTATTTAAGTAATTTTTTTTCCTGGACTAGTGGGTACCTAAGAAAGAAGAAATCATTTTATTTTAATTTCTGTGTGCAATAGAAATAACCGATTATCATTACTTTTGGATCACCCCTCGTAGATATAGATGTTTGCTGCAGTATGTATGACCAACTTCTCTCACCCCAATGATTAAGTATCATCGTAGTGGGATGCTGTGGCCAACCATACAGTCAATGAGCAACATGGTGGCCAATCTACCAGAAAGGGGGCTGCTCTATGTTCAGACGCATAGAAGAAAAACCCTCTATGATGTCTATATGCCAAGGGTTATTGTGGCTAGGCAGTAATTATCTAATGTCTCTTCGTCTTCTGCCATCTTAACATTTGTAACACAGAGAGGGGAACCTGAACTCCTCCAGTGGGTAACTGGCACAGTGATCATGCGAGCATCAAAGGCACAATCTTAGATTTGGAGCCGTGGCAAGGTTGCTGTCAATGACAAAAAGGATTCTATGGCAGATTCCAGTGAAGAAGGGGAAGAAATGGCCAAACTGAGCAGTACCAGGCAAAATATAGAGACGGTCTCTCTACCTATATCAAGGGTTGCAGGGTAAGTCTGCCAGAGAGAATTCAATAAAAGATAGGGCAGTTGGGGTTCTGCTAGAAAATCTGGGTCAAGTAGCACCAAAAGGGTGAAAAAATAGCTTACAGGGCATGGCCAACCTGAAAATAGCCATAGAGCACCTGGTGTAATGATAACATCCTGAAGCCACCATTTGCTGATTATCTGACTGAACTAATTTAACCATTACATCAGTCCTCACATTACACATTGAACTATTGAATTGCATGGAATAGGTTGTCGGGTATTAAACCGGTTTTGAGTCTTCATGATACAGTTAGGTCCATATATATTTGGACAGAGACAACATTTTTCTAATTTTGGTTACAGACATTACCACAATTAATTTTAAACAAAACGATTCAGATGCAGTTGAAGTTCAGACTTTTAGCTTTCATTTGAGGGTATCCACATTAAAATTGGTTGAAGGGTTTAGGAGTTTCAGCTCCTTAACATGTGCCACCTTGTTTTTAGAGGGACCAAAAGTAATTGGACAATTGATTCCAAGGCTATTTCATGGACAGGTGTGGGCAATCCCTTCATTATGTCATTCTCAATTAAGCAGATAAAAGGCCTGGAGTTGATTTGAGGTGTGGTGCTTGCATTTGGAA
Organism: Ranitomeya imitator; assembly: GCF_032444005.1. NCBI lineage: Eukaryota > Metazoa > Chordata > Amphibia > Anura > Dendrobatidae > Ranitomeya > Ranitomeya imitator. The sequence continues at coordinate 25,386,881 of NC_091287.1, forward strand.
GGTTTTGCTGTGAAGTAAACATGTGGTCAAAGGAGCTCTCCATGCACGTGAAACAAGCCATCCTTAAGCTGTGAAAGCAGAAAAAACCATCCGAGAAATTACTACAATATTAGGAGTGGCAAAATCTACAGTTTGGTACATCCTGAGAAAGAAAGAAAGCACTGGTGAACTCATCAATGCAAAAAGACCTGGGCGCCCACGGAAGACATCAGTGGTGGATGATAGCAGAATAATCTCCAGGGTGAAGAGAAACCCCTTCACAACAACCAACCAAGTGAACAACACTCTCCAGGAGGTCGGCGTATCAATATCCAAATCTACCATAAAGAGAAGACTGCATGAAAGTAAATACAGAGGGTTCACTGCACGGTGCAGCCACTCATAAGCATCAAGAATAAAAAGGCTAGACTGGACTTTGCTAAAAAACATCTAAAAAAGCCAGCACAGTTCTGGAAGAACATTCTTTGGACAGATGAAACCAAGATCAACCTCTACCAGAATGATGGAAAGGGAAAAGTATGGTGAAGGCGTGGTACAGCTCATGATCCAAAGCATACCACATCATCTGTAAAACACGGCGGAGGCAGTGTGATGGCGCGGGCATGTATGGCTGCCAGTGGCACTGGGTCACTAGTGTTTATTGATGATGTGACACAGGACAGAAGCAGCCGAATGAATTCTGAGGTCTTCAGAGCCGCCATACTGTGCGCTCAGATCCAGCCAAATGCAGCCAAACTGATTGGTCGTCGTTTCATACTACAGATGGACAATGACCCAAAACATAAAGCCAAAGCAACCCAGGAGTTTATTAAAGCAAAGAAGTGGAATATTCTTGAATGGCCAAGTCAGTCACCTGATCTCATCCCAATTGAGCATGCATTTCACTTGTTAAAGACTAAACTTCAGACAGAAAGGCCCACAAACAAACAGCAACTGAAAACCACCGCAGTGAAGGCCTGGCAGAGCATCAAAATGGAAGAAACACAGCGTCTGGTGATGTCCATGAGTTCCAAACTTCAGGCAGTGATTGCCAACAAAGGGTTTTCAACCAAGTACTAAAACTGAACATTTTATTTACAATTATTGAATCTGTCCAAATACTTTTGGTCCCTTTAAAAACAGGGTGGCACATGTTAAGGAGCTGAAACTCCTAAACCCTTCATCCAATTTTAATGTGGATACCCTCAAATGAAAGCTGAAAGTCTGAACTTCAACTGCATCTGAATTGTTTTGTTTAAAATTCATTGTGGTAATGTCTATAACCAAAATGAGAAAAATGTTGTCTCTGTCCAAATATATATGGACCTAACTGTATAAGCCAAAATACAGGGTGGGCCATTTATATGGATACACCTAAGTAAAATGGGAATGGTTGGTGCTATCAACTTCCTGTTTGTGGCACATTAGTATATGGGTGTTAGGGCTGGTGGAACGCACAAAATAATATTAAGGAGGACATAAGGTGCGTTCACAGCCCGGGGTCCACCGTGCAAAGATTACACCTGCTGCTTGGTAATGACAGTATATGGTGGTATAACGTGAACACACGTGGGTTAACTTCACTCGGTATGTAGGAGGCGAACCCAGTTGCGTCACAGGGCTGCAATACCACAGAGTGAACGTTAGTGTTTTGGTCACAGGACCCTGCCCCAAGGACACAGTGTTAGAGTCCCTCTAGACCCACTAGCGTTTGACGCTGCAACTGCGGTGCCAGGGAGAAACTAAACTTAAAGATTTACTGCACTATGTGCGTACAGCGCCGCTCTGGCGGACGCCACTAACCACCCTAAGCTTGGGCCAGGAAAGCAAACTATCTGCGCACAGTGCCACTCTGACGGACGCTGCTATGGACGCTGTACTGTCGTGCCTTGTGCTGGATGGCACAATCTGGCGCTAGTTAGCTCCAATCACCCACACTAAGTCAACAACGCTAGGGAAGGGAATAAATTAGGAGCTTTCATCAGATTACATACACATATCCACACATACACGATTATAGATTTATAAAAGTGCATGGCTTGCATGGATGGCCATGCAAGCCTTTTATAGATGTAGCCTTCCCGGACCTTCCCAGTGGTCCAATCGGAGCCTCTAAGGAACCCGATCATGTGACCTCCAATGAGATGTCGTCCCACGGGCATGCTCAGTAGATGAAGAGCAGGACTTAGTCCCTGGAACATCTGCTCACTGCTGATCAATGCTGGTAACAAAGGCTGAACCTGGGGCTGCAAGTGTAACCAGTCGCACAGTATCAGCTTGAGCCAGACGCTGGGACCGACGTCTCTGCTGAGCAGACTCCACTGTGGCTGGGAAAGAATGGGAGTCTGCAGAGGATATGGTTTGAGATTCCCCCTGTGCAGCGGCGGGAACCCGACACCTAACATATGGGAAGGGGAAAACTTGTCAAGATGGGTGGTGAGCATGGCGGACATTTTGAAGTTGGCCATTTTGGATCCAACTTTATTTTTTCCAATGGGAAGAGGGTCATGTGACACATCAAACTGATTGAGAATTTCACAAGAAAAACAATGGTGTGCTTGGTTTTAATTTAACTTTATTGTTTCATGAGTTATTTACAAGTTTATGACCGCTTATAAAATGAACAGTTTCCTGGAAAGTGGATTGGTCGTCATGGGCCAGTTGAGTGGCCACCAATGTCTCCCAAGATGATACAAGATGTGCAGCATCTGAAACAACGGATACTGGAAGCCTGTGCTAGCATTTCTTCTGCGGTGTTGTTATCAGTGTCTCAAGAGTGGGCGAAGAGGGTTGCATTGACAATCCAACACAATGGGCAGCACTTTGAACACATTTTATAAGTGGTCATAAACTTGTATATAACTCATGAAAAAATAAAGTTACATTAAAACCAAGCACATCATTGTTTTTCTTGTGAAATTCTCAATAAATTTGATGTGTCACATGACCCTCTTCCCATTGGAAAAAATAAAGTTGGATCCAAAATGGCCGACTTCAAAATGGCCGCCATGGTCATCACCCATCTTGAAAAGTTTTCCCCCTCCCATATACTAATGTGCCACAAACAGGAAGTTGATATCACCAACCATTCCCATTTTATTTAGGTGTATCCATATAAATGGCCCACCCTGTACAAAGTTCATCAGCTACCCGGGACCTTTTAACCCGTGCTAATAAATTGGTGCAGTTATTGAATATGCAAAAGGCTGGATACCTTTGTTTTCTTTGTGGCGTCATGGCGTCAATGGGTTTGACTGTACGGAGGGAGAAATGAAATAATATAAGCTATTTGCATATTATATTTAATGCATCATGATTTGACTTAAGTAACAGTGGGACATTATACTTGTATTCGCATTTGTGAAGTCCAGCTGTAGTTTTCACTTTTTTAATTTCAAGCAAACGAATCTGTAAGTTCTCAATTTCTTAGCTCTACAGACAAGTGACAAGAACAAATGTTGAAGCCGGAGCAATAATATGTCATTGGCATGCGGCAGGCTGAATATTGGAAGCAATAGTGTTTATCTCACAAGGTATCCGAAATATTCATAGATTCTGCAACCAGAAAAAATTTATTGCCTGCTATAAATGATAGAAGATTTTGATAAACTGCTTTTCTGACCTTGGAGAACTTGGCTGGCATATTAAGGCAGACTGTGACTGTGATTTGCTGGCACCATCCTTACGGAGAAAATCCTGCACCACAAACGTCAAGTTGAAGCTCCTTGATTGCAAACGATAATTCAGGTGATCTTTACCACTTTTTTCACCATTGATTTGCATTTTTAGTTTTAGGATCAATACACTTGGCCATATTGGCTCTATACAAGCTCAAAACTATACGTGGACCAAGTGGCATAACTTGAGTTGGATGGGCCTGGGTGTAAAATTTGGACCTGGGACCCCCCACACACACACATTGTTAGGGCTAGCGGAACGCACCAAATATTAAGACAGATAGAGTATGGTGCGTTCGCAGCCCGGGGTCCACCGTGCAGAGATGGAACCTGCTGCCAAGTAATGATGGACTATATGGCGGTACTCATAAGTATACACACGTGGGTTAAACTTCACCCAGCGTGAAGGAAGCGATCCTGTTGCGTCACAGGACCGCGATACCGCACATAGAGCGCGAGCAAGTAGTCAGCGAACTCAACCCCAACTAGGATTGAAGTCCGATTAGACCCTTGCTGGCACAACACCGCAACTGGGTGTGTAAGGAAACCATATAACAATATTAAGGCACAAGAGTGCATGCGGTGCCGCACTGATGAACGCCACTAACCACCCAGGCTTGGGTAAGGAAAGCATAGAGGAAGTGCATGGCGCCGCACTGGCGGTCACAGCAACTGGACGCTGTAATGTGTGATTCGTGCTGTAGGATAAGTCGGGCGCTAGATAGCAACCATACACCTTCCGCGAACAGACATTCAATAGGGTAGGGGTATCCAAGGACGACTTGCACTCACAACATACACACATTAACAATTGTACACTAGCGCATGGCCGTGCGGTCATGCGCAGTTTATATAGTTGCAGCACAGGAAGTGGCCACAGAAACTTTGCCCTTCCAAGACCTGCCAAGAGGACCAATGGAATGTGCTGCAGAGCCTGAGCACATGACCCTCGATCTCCAACGGGAGATCTTGCCCTGGGCATGCTCAGTGTGTGCAGACAAGGACTTAGTCCCAGAGAAGTCCGCTCGCTGCTGACCAGCACTGGCTTTAATGGCAGAAGCTGAAGAAGCAGCAGTAACTCTCTGTACAGAGTGAGACTGAGCAAGACGCTGGGACCGACGTCCCTGCTGAGCAGACTCCACTGCGGCTGGATAAGAATGGAAGACCGCAGCGGAGATGGCTCGAGATTCCCCCTGTGCAGAAGTGGGAACTCGAGACCTAACACACATCTACACCCTTCTAGTTTACATAAATCATCCTGTAATATAAAATTATCCTCTACTGTATTGATTACCCTGCAGAGTTTAGTGTCATCTGCAAATATTGAAATTCTACTCTGAATGCCCCCTACAAGATCATTAATAAATATGTTAAAAAGAAGAGGGCCCAATACTGACCCCTGTGGTACCCCACTGCTAACTGCGACCCAGTCCGAGTGTGCTCCATTAATAACCACCCTTTGTTTCCTATCCCTGAGCCAGCTCCTAACCCACTTAGGCCGGCGTCACACTCAGCGTATGAAAATACTGTCCATTTTTTTACAGTCGTAATGCGCAGAAATGTCCCCAAAATAGTGATCCATATGTCATCCGTAGGCAGGGTGTGTCAGCGTATTTTGCGCATGTCATCCTCCGTATGTAAAGGCACGGATGATTGACCTCGTGGAGACCAAAACATCCAACACCATCACGTGTTTCTCAACGCAGTGATCCAGAACACTGCCCCCAAATATACAAATGCATGTAGAGGAGCTGCGGAGACACCATCACGTGTTTCTCAACGCAGGCAGTGAATAGCCAGGCCTTTCCCCGGGAAGGAACAACCAAGGTAAGGGCAGCATCCAATAAAGGAAAACATCCAATAAAGGAAAACCACCTATGCCAAGCATTGAAGATGAGTTATGTGAAGAACACCATCCGAGTGACGTTGGAGCCATCTATCCGGGCAAGGAACAGCGTGGTCTTTATCGTTCGTGACCTTATTGAGGAAAAGGCTGGAGGAAAACGGGAGAACATCTATAGTATTAATGAGTTCCCTAATCAAGGTAACTACGACGTTACTTTTATGTCGGAGCATTATTGCCTGAACATCTATGAGTGGTTTCGGAATCATGCCGGAGATCCCTGTTTGAAGGGAGTCAAATGTGAACCACTGTTTGGTCTTCAGGAAAGGCAGGTGACTATCACTGTTTATAACCCCTTTACTGAACCTGCATTGTTGGAGAGCTTCCTCTCACAGTACTGTGACTTTGTTTCAAAGGGAGAGAAGCAAGTTAACTGTTTAGGAATCTTTAATTGTCGATACAAGTATCGTGTAAGGTTCAGAAGAGATCCTGGCAGTGTGGGTGGGTTCAGACACCCTCCGGCAAACTTCTCTGTGGCAGGGCATAGGGGTTTCCTCACGTACCCTGGGCAGCCTCTGTTTTGCAGGAGATGTTTCTCTTTTGGACATGTCCAGGCAGACTGCCAGAAGGGGCAGTGTTGCCGAAACTGCAAGAAGGAGGGGCATATGGCTGGTGATTGCCCGATGGCTAAGACCTGTGACGTGTGTGGTAGTAGTGACCACATGTATAAGGATTGTCCGCGGAGGGCGCCTAGACGCTCAGAGAGTGAATGGAGAGAGGAGGAGGAGAGAAGGAGGAGGTTGGCGATTATCAGAAAGGAATCTGAAAGAATGGAGAGGAAAGGAGGGAGAGGGAGAGGGAAAGACGCTCTGTGACTCCAGATGACATTGTGCTAGCACCCCGTGGTGCTATGAGTGATGCACAGAAGGAAGATAAGGAGTTTTGGTTGGCAGCAAAAAAAGTAGCGAAGGGGTTTAATAAGGAAGAAGATCAGGAAGAAGATGAGGAAGAAGATGATGACTCTACTGTGCCTGAAATGTTTTCTCTTGAGGAAGCATTGGATGCAACGGAGGAAGACGTGCGCATTTCTGAAGCTGAGAGCCCTGTGCACCCCTCAGATCCTCAGAATATTGGAGGGCTTTCTTCAGATGAGGACAGGGGTGGGAATAAGTGTCAGAGGGAGGAGGATGGGGAAAGTGATGAGGCATGCAGTAGTATGCCTAAGAGGAAAATTGGGCAGCTAAAAAAAAAATGGAGTGAGCACGAAGCTGTTAGTGGTTCAGAGACTTGCTGTTCAGTCCGAATGGCAGAGGAGGACAATGGTGATACTGGGTAAAATGAAAGCTCAGTGGATCTGTTGGTTATTTTTCTCTCCTTTCTGTGAGTCTTGACCTTTGTCAAGGGCTTTTTGTGTAATGTGTGTAGTTTTGTGCTAATTTTTGCATTGTGTTTTTGCAGTATGGGTTTTTCTATAGTTTCTCAAAATGTGAGAGTTTTTAAGAAAGCGAGGAGGAGAGTAGCAATTTTGGATTTTTTAGCTATGCAGAGTGCATCTATTTTTTGTTTGTAAGTATGTGGGATTGTGGATGGTGTGAAAGGGGATGAGTGGTCTTATGGTGCGTCTGTGTGGTCTGGTAGTGCAAATAATAGAAATGATGGTGTGGGTATTTTAGTTAAGGGGCAGGAGGTGGTTTTGAATAATTATTTGGTGGTGGAGGTGGGGAGGTGTATCTTAGCAAATTTTTAACATAAAAATGCTAAGTTTTGTGTTATCAATATTTATGCGCCAGTAGAAAAAAATTAGCGCAAGTTATTATTTGAAAAAGTGAAGCTTTTTGTTCCAGGAAGAGTGCCTCTGGTGATTGTGGGTGATATGAATTGTGATGTGGGGGGAGTGAATGTGGATGTGTCTGGAAAAGTTTTGCTGGAGTTAGTTACTGACTTTGATTTGAGTGATATGCAGCGTGTGTGTAAGGTTAACCCTTTGTTAGATACCTTTTTTTCTGATAGTGGAAGAGCACAGTCCAGGTTGGATTATTGTTTTATTTCTAAAAATATTATTCCTGTTGGATATAAGCAGGATAGGGTCATTTTTTCGGACCATGTTTGTGTGTTGTGCGAGTAAGGCTACTTTCACACTAGCGTTAACTGCAATCCGTCCCAAAAACGTCTTTTTCCCGAAAAAACGGATGCGTCAAAAAACTGCAAAACGTATGCAACGAATACAGCATTTCGACGGATCCGTCGCAAAACCGTCGCAAATCCGATAAACGGTTCCGTTGAAATGCTGGATGCGTTGCATACGTTGCATACGTTTTTTCCATCCGTTGCATACGTTTTTACGACGGATCCGTTTTTAAAATGGGAGGCACCAAAATTTGATTGGCTACTGGAAACTAGGGAAATCTATATACTGACTGTATTTACAGCACATCTTTGAGGGTTTTAGTTTAGTGGCAATGATGGATGGTGTAATTGGGAGGATTTCGAGTTTGGTTACTGAAGTTATATTTGAGACGAATCGCCTGGATATCATAGTGCGGGAGAATGAGGCGGCAGCAGAAAGACGGAAGATGCAACGGAGAAGGCGACGATTCTGGATACATCCAATCAATGAGCTGCGGATGACCAGGGGTGTCCAGTCCACTCTCTATCTGGAGTTGCGGTGCAACCCCCAAAAATTCTTTAGTTATGTACGGATGAGGATGGAACATTTCGATTATTTGGTTGGAAAAATAGAGGATGTCATCCAAAGGCAGGACACAAGGATGAGGCTTGCCATCACACCGGCGGAGCGGCTCATGGTGACACTGCGGTAAGCATTTTTTCTTTATGTCATTGCTCATATTGAATGTGAGTACATGCTGCAGAGAATACTGCGCTGACACATTGCGCCGCATTTACTGTAGCATGTCATTTGTTGGTTTATGTGAGGCCATTCCACTTGTTTTTTTTTCTTGTGTCATTGGTCATATTGAATGTTATTACATGCTGCAGAGAATACTGCGCTGACACATTGCGCCGCATTTACTGTAGCATGTAATTTGTTGGTTTATTTGAGGCCATTCCACTTGTTTTTCTTGGTTGATGGTCTGTGCAATTTTTTTTTACATTTTTTTTTATTTTTCCCTGCAGCTTCCTAGCTACGGGTGAGTCTTTGACTTCACTCCATTTCCAATTCCGGCTGGGGATTTCCACTATTGGCGGAATTGTGAAGGACACATGTCGTGCGATTTGGGACACTTTACAGCTGGAGTATATCCCACAACCAACAATGGAAATCTGGATGAGAAGTTCCGAACAATTTGAGCGAATGTGTAATTTTCCAAATTGTGTTGGTGCTGTGGACGGCAAACACATTAGGATTGCAAAACCGGCAGGAACAGGATCAGAGTACTATAACTATAAAAAATACTTCTCAATTGTACTCATGGCTATTGCTGACGCCAACTGCCGATTCCTTGCTGTGGATATAGGAGCGTATGGCCGGTCCAACGACTCCCAAGTGTTTAAAAACTCTCCGATGGGTCGCTGCCTGTATGGAGATACATACAATTTCCCGCCAGCAAGACCGCTCCCAGGAACCAGTGAACCAGCCATGCCATATGTGTGTGTAGGTGATGAAGCCTTTCAACTGTCGCCGCACCTACTGAAACCATACAGCAGCCGTGAATTACACCGCACCAAGCGGGTATTTAATTACCGTCTTACCAGAGCAAGAAGAGTGGTAGAGTGCTCTTTCGGTATTTTGACAGCAAAGTGGAGAGTTCTGCTGACGGCAATAAAACTGGATACAAAAACTGTAGACGATGTTGTCAAGGCATGTGTGGTGCTCCATAATTTTGTTATTTCAAAGGAGCCCGTTACCTTGGATGACGAACAATTGGAGACATCCTTGTGGGATTACCGAAGTGCCTCTGTTCGCTCCACCGGTTCTGTTACTAGGATGAGGGAACAGTTTGCTGAATATTTTTTGTCACCTGTTGGGCGGATTCCATGGCAAGACATAATTGTGTGACTTTTTTTTTCTTTTTTTTCTTTTTTTTTTCCAAAATTTTTTGGTAGCAACTGCCACAAAAAAACAAAAAAAAAAAACAAAAAAAGAGTGTGTGTGGTTTGCTTGCTAATATAATATAAAACCATTTTGTTAAACCTTGAAAACGTCTGGTGTTTCTTTTCACTTAACCTTTCATATTTACCTTAATTAATGAACACACACACACACAGTAGATTGTAAACCAGAATTATGTTTATTTCAAAAAATATATTTTTTGTGGGTAATTTTCCCACACAATTTTTTTTTTGGTAATTTAAAGAACCTTTCTTTTTTTGGCAAAAAAAAACTATGTACAAGTACATTCCAGGTTCACAGGTCCTGGTATTGTTGGGTGGAGTAACTATGGGAGGAGGGGCTGGAAGGTTGGACCACGTCGGTAGGTGGGATTGGGGAAACCCTACCTGTTGCGTCTGTAGTGGAAGGGGGGGGGAAAACAGGAGGCTGACCAGAGGGGTGTTGTGTTGGGGTAGGTGGAAAACTTACTGGGGAAGGAAAGCTGGGCAAAGATGAAGAAAACACGGGTGAATACATTTGGGTTGTGGGCCGGGTTGGGTATTGGTAGTGATGTTGATATTGAGAGTGATGTGGATATTGGGACTGGCGGTGATATTGTGGGGCATGGTGTTGAAATTGGGACTGGGATGTGTGGGGAGGTGTGGGGGTAGATTGGGGTTCGTTAATTACCTTCAGCAGAGCGTTATGGCAGCTATTCATTACCCGCATCTGCTGATCAAAAGAAAGCTTTTCCATGCTCCTGAGCATGGACTGAAAAAAAAGATTGGCTGGAGCTTGACTTACATCTAAATGCAGTCTATCCAAGCGACTGCTGATTTCATGTTGGTTTTCACTCATGCGTGATTGCATCATGCTGAAACCAGCAGTCACTTGTTCTCCCAAAATTTTAAATGAATTTTGGAAGCCTGCATTTAGATGCAAGAACTCAGGAGCATAGCTCCTTTCCTGACCCCTCTGACGCTGCCGCCATGAACCTACCGGTGGTGTAGAGGTGGCAGGGTCAGAGGGGTGGGGTAAAGGGAACGCTATCTGTTGACCATCAGATGCGAGTAAGGAAGGCTGCACTCCACTGGTAGAGGCGGATGAAGTGGAGGGGACAGAGGGGTGAGAGGTGTGGGGCCTACCGACGTGGTCCCCGGTGGCGGACTCAGGAGGGATCGCTTCAGAGGGTGCAGAGGTAGATGCAGGCGCACGGTGGCTGGAGTAGGTGCTGTGAAAGAAAAAAAAATAAGTTAATATATTGATATGAAAAAGGCCGGACTGAAACAAAAGTTTTGTGATTAGACAGGTTCTTACTGTGATGTTGAATACTTACACTCTACTCAGCATGGTTTCCCTCAGGAAGGAGAGGTTCGGGCCATATCTGTACCTCCTCTTCTTCCTTGCTGCTGAGCCACTCGGGGCCTGCATCTCCTCGTTAAACTCCCTCTTAAAGCGATCCCTCAATGACCGCCACCGCTTCCTAACCTTGGTACCTGTGAAGACAGGAATGAAGAAAAAAAAAAAAATATTCGTAAATGCAAGACATTACATTCAGCTCAAAACATCACTGAAAAGTGAATACTTACATAGTTTGCTCTGCTGCTGTGGAAGAAGGTCCTCCCACCTCGCAAAGATGTTCCGGCATACTTCCAACCAGAGCCGACGGGTGACACTGGTATCAGCATGCCTGCGGTCAGCCATGTTCCACAGTGGCTCCCGTTCACGAACCTCCTCGATGAGGGCTTCAATATCGATATCTGAATCGTATTCGGGAGCACACTGTGAAGCCTGTTAGAACAAAAAAAAAAGAAAGAATTAAAAATTAGTAGACTGAAAGCAAAAAATTAACAATTGAAGCCCCACAAAAAACCGACTCACTGATGGCCGACCGCGGCGTCGAGTCCGCCGACTCTGGGAGCGCCTGGGAGAACCTTCATGCTGTGCTGGACGTTCAGCAGCACCAGCAGCAGCAGCAGCAGCAGCAGGAGACTGAAATAAAGGATAAAAAAATTAGCTTTAATGTATGTATATGTTTTCTGTGTTACGTTATATATGAAATTCTGTTTTGTGTACGGTGCAGTGTGATGTGTGAAGCAAGTGTTTCACCACTACTTACACTTGGTTCCTCCTCCACTTCGATGTCTCCACCCGTCTCGGTCCCTTCCGACAGCTCCTCATCGGATTCTGATTCCTGTTTAAACATAATAAATGCATGTAGTGACTCAAAATGATGTAAATTTTAAAAAAAAACCAAAAAAATTTTTTTTACTTACCGATACCTGCTGTTGCTGTGGAGGAGGGCTGCCGGAAGAGGACATTGTGTGGCTGTGGTCCAGGTGGCTGTGGTCCTGGTAGGTCTGTAAGTTAAAAGACACTTGCAATCTGCTCTACACATTGAAGTAGCAGATTTGGAGTCTTCAAAACTTACTTTTCAGGTTTTCTGGATGTGGGCCAGGTGGCTGTGGTCCAGGTGGCTGTGGTCCTGGTAGGTCTGTAAGTTAAAAGACACTTGCAATCTGCTCTACACATTGAAGTAGCAGATTTGGGGTCTTCAAAACTTACTTTTCAGATTTTCTGGATGTGGGCCAGGTGGCTGTGGTCCAGGTGGCTGTGGTCCAGGTGGCTGTGGTCAAGGTGGCTGTGGTCAAGGTGGCTGTGGTCCAGGTGGCTGTGGTCCAGGTGGCTGTGGTCAAGGTGGCTGTGGTCCAGGTGGCTGTGGTCCAGGTGGCTGTGGTCCAGGTGGCTGTGGTCCTGGTAGGTCTGTAAGTTAAAAGACACTTGCAATCTGCTCTACACATTGAAGTAGCAGATTTGGGGTCTTCAAAACTTACTTTTCAGATTTTCTGGATGTGGGCCAGGTGGCTGTGGTCCAGGTGGCTTATGCCGGTCAGTGTGGTCCCTACTCTATCTGCAATATAATAAGTATAATGGATTGAAAGTTAGACCAAAGCAGAAATAGGTAATGTTTACCACTAAACACCATGTTAAAATGAGAAAAATATGTGAACACCCAAACCCAAAAACTGGTGCACGTTATACCATTCTTTTCCATGTCCCAAAAACAAAAAAAGGTAAACTGTGAGACACCTTTAAAAATATTTTTATGTTTTAAAAAAAAAACAATTACCTCCCCGAAATAAAATTTCAAAGGATAACCTTTATTAAAAAATGACCACTCAAACAACTCTGTATTGCATGTGTAACCATTGGTACATACACCTGATTTAAATTTACCTTTAAGAAATTATACTACGGACAATTTTTTAAGAAACATTTTATTAATATATAATTTTTTTCTTTTTTTTTTTTTTTAAATCACAATGGAGCAGAAATGCTCTTTATTTTAAAATACAAGTACATCGAATGGGAATGGTTAAGTAAATTTAAAAAAAAAAAATATAACCTCAAGCTGCAGACCATTAGACTTTGCAATAATACATCCATTTTAATAAACAAAAAAAAAAAAAAGGTGCACAAAACACTATACTAAAGGTACTGTCACACTAGACGATATCGCTAGCGATCTGTGACGTTGCAGCGTCCTCACTAGCGATATCGTCCAGTGTGACACGCAGCAGCGATCAGGCCCCTGCTGTGATGTCGCTGGTCGGGGAATAAAGTCCAGAACTTTATTTGGTCGCTGGACTCCCCGCAGACATCGCTGAATCGGCGTGTGTGACACCGATTCAGCGATGTCTTTGCTGGTAACCAGGGTAAACATCGGGTAACTAAGCGCAGGGCCGCGCTTAGTAACCCGATGTTTACCCTGGTTACCAGCGTAAAAAAACAAACAGTACATACTTACATTCAGCTGTCTGTCCCTTGCCGTCTGGTTCCTGCACTGACTGCTGGCCGGAAAGTGAAAGTGAAAGCACAGCACAGCGGTGAGTCACACAGCGATGACTCACCGCTGTGGCTGTGCTCTGCTTTCACTTTACGGCCAGCATTCAGTGCAGTAACCAGACGGCAGGGGACAGACAGCTGAATGTAAGTATGTACTGTTTGTTTTTTTACGCTGGTAACCAGGGTAAACATCGGGTTACTAAGCGCGGCCCTGCGCTTAGTTACCCGATGTTTACCCTGGTTTACCGGGGACCTCTGGATCGTTGGTCGCTGGAGAGCGGTCTTTGTGACAGCTCTCCAGCGACCAAACAGCGACGCTGCAGCGATCCGGATCGTTGTCGGTATCGCTGCAGCGTCGCTAAGTGTGACGGTACCTTAAAGGTACCGTCACAATGAACGATATCGCTAGCAAACCGTGACGTTGCAGCGTCCTGGTTAGCGATATCGTTCAGTTTGACACACAGCGGCGATCAGAATCCTGCTGTGATGTCATTGGTCGCTGCAGAAAGTCCAGAACTTTATTTCGTTGCTGGACTTTATGTAGACATCGCTGAATCGCCGTGTGTGACGCAAATTAAGCGATTTGTTCACTGGTAACTAGGGTAAACATCAGGTTACTAAGCGCGGCTCTGCACTTATTAACCCGATGTTTACCCTGGTTAACAGTGTAAAAGTAAGAAAAAACACAAACACTTCATACTTATGTTCCGCTGTCTGTCCCTCGGCGTTCTGCTTCTCTGCCCTGTATAAGCACAGCGGCCGGAAAGCAGAGTGGTGACGTCACCGCTCTGCTCTGCTTTACGGCTGGCTGGCGCTCACAATGCAGAGAAGCACAGCACGGGGACAGACAGCGGATATTTTTTTTTTTACCTTTTTTTTTTTTTACTTTTACACTGGTAACCATGGTAAACATCGGGTTACTAAGCGCGGCTATGCACTTAGTAACCCCATGTTTACCCTGGTTACTGGCATCGTTGGTTGCTGGAGAGCTGTCTGTGTAACAGCTCTCCAGCGACCAAACAGCGACGCTGCAGTGATCCGGATTATTGTCGGTATTGCTGCAGCGTCACTCAGTGTGACGGTACCTTAATTAGTAAATACATCAAAAATCAATATTAACCAATATGGCATTGACAAATGCACATGCAACCAACAAGACGCACACAAACATACCTGCAAGCCGAGTCATAACGCAAGCATAACACATGAACAGTCGCAATATTGACGAAGGCATAATAAGGTGCAGGCACGTGAACACATACATACAAAAGCACACAGCAGTACAAAAATAAACACACACACCCACACACACACACACACACGGCCATCAGTCCTCCGGCTGGAGCTTGATATCTTCACAGTGGCAGGCCTCACGGTGGATCTGGACTGTAGCATGGCAATGGCTGTTGCAGGATGACGGCAGGCCTCAGGTTGGATTCAGGTTTTATAAGCTCTTGCTATAGTCAGTACGTCATACACAAATGCGCACACACACACACACACAAATGGCAATATACTCACACTGTTGTAGTGTGTCTGGTCCTTGCTGCCAGGCTGGGCTCTTGGTGTCCGGCTGGGCTCTTGGTGTCCGGCAGGGCTCTTGGGGTCCAGGCTGGGCTCTTGGGGTCCGGCTGGGCTCTTGGTGTCCGGCAGGGCTCTTGGGGTCCAGGCTGGGCTCTTGGGGTCCGGCTGGGCTCTTGGTGTCCAGGCTGTGCTCTTGGTGTCCGGCAGGGCTCTTGGTGTCCGGCAGGGCTCTTAGGGTCCAGGCTGGGCTCTTGGGGTCCGGCTGGGCTCTTGGTGTCCAGGCTGGGCTCTTGGTGTCCGGCTGGCTGGAGGCTTCTTCTTCTCTCTGAGTCTTGCTGGCATATGTGGGGGTTGAAGGCCCAGACCAGGTTTATATAGATTTGGGGATGTCTGGCCATTTAGATAAAAACACCTGTTTCTGAGCATGCTCAGTAGAAAAAAACGTATTGCAGCGCTGCATTGCGTCGTACGACGTGTCTCGACGCATCCGTCGCTCATAGACTTTCATTCTAGCAAAAGACGCATGCCGACGAATGCGCCGAGACACGTTTTATTGGCGGAGACAAAAAACGTTACAATCTTCTTTTTTCCAGACGACGTGTCGCCTCTTTTCGACGCATCCGTCGAAAGACGTATACCGACGAATGCAAATCCGTCGCAATACGTCGCCAATACAAGTCTATGGGGAAAAAACGTATGCAGCAAAATATTTTGCTGCATACGTTTTTTCTGCAAAACGACGCATTTTAACGTATTGCAGTTAACGCTAGTGTGAAAGTAGCCTAAGGCTACTTTCACACTAGCGTTAACTGCAATCCGTCACAATGCGTCGTTTTGCAGAAAAAACGCATCCTGCAAAAGTGCTTGCAGGATGCGTTTTTTCCCCATAGACTTGTATTGACGACACATTTGCGACGGATTGCCACACGTCGCATCCGTCGAGCGACGGATGCGTCATGCTTCTGCGGACCGTCGGGAGTAAAAAACGCTACATGTAACATTTTTTGCTCCTGACGGACCGCTTTTTCCGACCGCGCATGCGCGGCCGGAACTCCGCCCCCACCTCCCCACACCTTACAATGGGGCAGCGGATGCGCCGGAGAAATGCATCCGTTGCCTCCATTGTGCAATCCGCTAAACGCTAGCGTCGGAATCTCTCCCCGACGCATTGCGACAGGGAGATTCCGACGCTAGTGTGAAAGTAGCATTAGATATTAATGTTAGTGGTGTGTTTGGAAAGGGTTTGTGGAAATTAAGTGTGAAATTGTTGGAAAATGAAGCTGTGAGGAAGGAGTATGTAAGAAAGTATGAACAGTGGTGTAAGAGTAAGGAAAATTTTGGGAATGTTTGTGAGTGGTGGGATTGGGTTAAGAGGCAGGCAAAAAATTTTTTTAAAAGTGTGGGGTATGAATTTGCGGCAATTAAGAGGGAAAAGTTTGTTAAGTTGAATGCCCGTTTATGTTTATTGTATAAATTGAGGGAAGGAGGAATGGAGGTGGAGGAGGGGATAAAAAAGGTTAAAAAAGAAATTAAAGAGTTTTTGGAAGAGAAAGGGAAGAGTATTATTTTTAGGGCAAAAATTGATAGAATGGAGCAAGATGAAAGGTGTTCGAGGTTTTTCTTTAAAAAGGTTTTTGGGAAAAAGCAGAGTATGGGTGTTTTGAATGCAGAGGATGGAAGAGAGGTAAGTGGGGAGGATATGTGTGAACATGTGGCTAAGTTTTATGAGGAGCTGTATGCAGTGAAGTGGAGGGATGAGGCTTTGGAGGAGGATGTACTAAGTGTATTAGAAAATAAATTGAGTGAGATGGAGAGAGAGAGAGTGATGGGTGAGGTGACAGGTGATGAGGTATGGAAGGTAATGAATAGCATGGCGTTAAATAAGACTCCAGGAGAGGATGGTCTTCCTATAGAGTTTTATAGGGTGATGTGGCATGTGATTGGTAAGGATTTTGTGGATGTGTGTAAGTATATGTGGTCTAGTATGGAGGTGGCTGAGAGTATGCGTGCAGGGATGGTTGTGTTAATACCTAAAAAAGGAGATTTGAATAGTTTAAAAAATTGGAGACCGATAACGTTGTTGAATTGCGATTATAAGATCTATGCGAAAGTAATGGCGAATAGGATGCGTGACGTGATAGAGAGTGTGATTGGGGATGAACAGTGTTGTGCGGTGCCTGGGAGACGTATACATGAGTGTGTGTGTATGTTGAGAGATTGTTTGTGGGACTGTATGAGTCGGAAGAAGAGTGTATTTGTTTTGAGTTTGGACTTTGAAAAGGCGTATGATCGGTTATCACATAGTTTTTTGTTCCGGGTATTATTGAGAATGGGGTTTCCGCCTGATTTTGTTTGGAGGGTGAGGAGCTTATATAAAGACATTTATAGTTGTGTTTTGATGAATGGTTCTGTGGGTAGAAGAGTGAATGTTTTTTCAGGTGTGCGACAAGGTTGTCCTTTGTCTCCTGTGGTGTTTATTTGTGCGATTGAACCGTTGCTTTGTATGTTGAGGAAAGATAAAGTGATTAGAGGTGTACAAGTGCCAGGAGGTGGGGGGAGGGAATGGAAGGTTAGTGCTTATATGGATGACGTGTGTGTGTTGTGTGATTCAGAGTATTCTGTGAGGCGGGTAAAGTTATTAGCGTCTATTTTTTGTGGTGCGTCAGCATTTAAGGTGAATTGGGAGAAGAGTGAGTGTAAGGTTTTTGGGGGAGTGAATGAGGTGACTGGGTCTATTAAGGTTTTGGGTGTGAAATTTTCAGAGAGTTTGTTTGGGAAAGAAAGTTGGGATGATGCGAAAGGAAAGGTTGAGCGGAAGTAATGTTTTTGGAAGATGAGAAGTCTTTCATTTTTTTTGGAAAAATCTTAGTTATTAAAAGTGTGATTTTGCCTATTTTCTTATATATTGCAGTGGTCTTTCCGCCGGGGTATATGTGTATGAGGGGGTTAAATAGGATTCTGTTTGTGTTTTTGTGGAATTCTAGAATGGAGAGGGCTAGGAGGGAGGTTTTGGTGAAACGTTTAGAAAAAGGTGGGTTGGGTTTTCCAAACCTTGAGGTGTTTTTTGGTGTAAATATTGTGGTTTTTGTGTTGAGGGTGATTAGGATGGATGGCAAGTTTTCTTGTCTGTGTAGGTTTTTGTTTGGGGCGTATTTATTTCGTTTGAGGTGGCGAGAGAGGGATCTGAGGTATCCGGTTGCTTTTGACGTGCCTAGATGGTATGTGTGGGTTTATAAATTTTTGGTGAAGTATGAGTTGTGTGATGTGGATGTTAGGTTGTTGAGTAATAAGAAGGCTGTGTATAGGATGATTGAATGTAGAGAGACAGAGTGTGGAATAAACATGGTTAGAGGGAATGATATAGAAAAAGTATGGAAGAAAGTGCGGTTAGACGGTATGACGAATAGGCAGAGTGAGATTGTGTGGCAGTCTTTGCATGGAGTGTTACCAGTTAGAGAATTTCAGAAGAATCGTGGGTTGGGGACAAATGATATGTGTCGGAGAGGTGGGTGTGGTGGAAGGGAAAGTGTAATACATGTGTTTTGGAATTGTCATTATGCTAGGGAGGTGATTGGAAGAATGGGACCGTTGTGTAAAGAATTGTGTGGTGTGAGCTTGTTATCATTCGAGTTGTTCATGTTTGGCTTGGGAATGTGTGATGGAGTGAAGGAGAGAGTGTTGTGGTTAATAGTTGCATGTATAAAAGAAGTATTATGGGATGTAAGGAATGTGTATGTTTTTAAGAGAAAGGAAATTATAGTAAAGAATAGTCTAAAAGTGATTTTGGGGAAGATGTATGTGTGTTTTCTATGGGATAAAAGGAGAAGGGGGGAGGTGGATGCCGAAGGCATTTGGAAGGTGAAGAAGTGGAGATACCTTGTAAATATGTCTTGATTTGTTTTTTCTGATGTTGTATTAAACTGAAATTTTCCGATTATGATGGGGACTGTTTTGGATTTGACGCAGCTGTTTGGGATTTTTCTTTGGTCTTGGATTTCTGGACCCTGGATTTTCCCATCTGAGGGAAAAAAGAGAAAAAAATGAAACAGCTGTCTGTGGATGGATACCATGCTTGGCATAGGTGGTTTTCCTTTATTGGATGTTTTCCTTTATTGGATGCTGCCCTTCCCTTGGTTGTTCCTTCCCAGGGAAAGGCCTGGCTATTCACTGCCTGCGTTGAGAAACATGTGATGGTGTCTCCGCAGCTCCTCTACATGCATTTGCATATTTCGGGGCAGTGTTCTGGATCACTTCGTTGAGAAACACGTGATGGTGTCTCCGCGGTGTTGGATGTTTTGGTCTCCACGAGGTCAATCATCCGTGCCTTTATAGACTTTCTACTAGGCACTGCTCCTTATAGCCAGTTTCCTACTCCACATTGATGAGGGGCAAAAACCCCGAAACAGCTGTCAGTGGATGGATACCATGCTTGGCATAGGTGGTTTTCCTTTATTGGATGTTTTCCTTTATTGGATGCTGCCCTTCCCTTGGTTGTTCCTTCCCGGGGAAAGGCATGGCTATTCACTGCCTGCGTTGAGAAACACGTGATGGTGTCTCCGCAGCTCCTCTACATCCTCCGTATGTAATCCGTATGGCATCCGTACTGCGAGATTTTCTTGCAGGCTTGCAAAACGGACATACAATGGATCCATGGGCTCAAATAATGGTAAAAACATATATACTGTCTATATATATATATATATATATATATATATGTCAGTGAGACACATATATATATATTAATATTTCATACAGCGCTAGTTAGCAGAAAAGCCGGTAATTCAATTGCTGGCTTTTCCTATCTCCTTCTCAAACCCGACATGATATGAGACATGGTTACATACAGTAAACCATCTCATATCCCTTTTTTTTTTGCATATTCCACACTACTAATGTTAGTAGTGTGTATGTGCAAAATTTGGGCGCTCTAGCTATTAAAGGGTTAAATTGCGGAAAAAATTGGCGTGGGCTCCCGCGCAATTTTCTCCGCCAGAGTGGTAAAGCCAGTGACTGAGGGCAGATATTAATAGCCTGGAGAGGGTCCATGGTTATTGCCCCCCCCCCCGGCTAAAAACATCTGCCCCAGCCACCCCTGAAAAGGCACATCTGGAAGATGCGCCTATTCTGGCACTTGGCCACTCTCTTCCCATTCCCGTGTAGCGGTGGGATATGGGGTAATGAAGGGTTAATGTCACCGTGCTATTGTAAGGTGACATTAAGCCAGATTAATAATGGAGAGGCGTCAATTATGACACCTATCCATTATTAATCCAATAGTGTGAAATGGTTAAAAAAAACACAAACACATTATTACAAGGTATTTTAATGAAATAAGAATAAACAAAAGAGAAAAACAGCTGACCGCACCACCGCTGCAGCTGCCTGCCTCCGCTCCAGGCTAATTAGCCCCAGCTGGCCCCCAGATCTCGGGTGCTTAAGCCAGGAGAAAACAGATATCCCAGATGCACGAAAAAGAAAACGGCAGCACTCACCGATCTTCTTGACAGGTACCTTTATTAGTTAAAGGTCTTCACGGCTCGGGGGTGAATGAACAAAAGAATGTGAAGGCAGAACGACGGCCGTTTCGCGCCGGTCTAGCGCTTCAACGGGTTCCCGCTTCAACGGGTTCAGTGGAAGATCGGACGTGACGTCTGAAGTAGTCTGCACAAACTGTGCTCCTCCCTACAGACTCACTCCGCCCATCCACGGTAGAAACTTAATTAAAAACTATAAAACCAAAATACAACAGTACCTATAGACACCGAACTGCATAACAATAGGCGAAACATAGATATACAGATGCAAGTCTGGCAAACTGAAATGCTAAACAAGTATTGTTAAACTGCAACGGATGACTCGTAACCACGGCTGACCACTATTACGCTGTTACGAAAGCGGAGGTGTGGATGGAACCCGTTGAAGCGCTAGACCGGCGCGAAACGGCCGTCATTCTGCCTTCACATTCTTTTGTTCATTCACCCCCGAGCCGTGAAGACTTTTAACTAATAAAGGTACCTGTCAAGAAGATCGGTGAGTGCTGCCGTTTTCTTTTTCGTGCATTTTAATGAAATAAACACACAGGTTGTTGTAATATTTTATTAGACTCTTAATCCACCTGAAGACCTTCGTTCTGTAAAAAAGGAAAAATAAAAAATCAACAATATCCCATACCTTCCGTCGTTCTGTCTTGTCCCACGTTGTAAATCCATCTGAAAGGGTTAACTAACTTTACAAGCAGAAGCCTGCTAATGCAGCCGCCCCTGCCTGTAAAAACCCGGGGAATGAATGGAATGCAGGGGAATGACCTGTAGTTGCCTCGAGTCGCGGTGATGCGCCCTCTGCAGGATTTCCTCATATGAACTCGAGCCTGGGAACCTTTCTGAATATTTTCCAACGCTCGAGTTCATATGAGGACATCCAGCAGGGGGCGCATCACTGCAACTCAAGGTAACTACAATACATTCCACTTCATTCCATTCATTCACAAATTTTTACAGCCACGAGCACAGCTGCATTAGCAGAGCTCCTGGGTGTAAAATGATTTAACCCCTTCAGATGGATTTTCATCGTGGGACATGACGGAACGACGGAAGGTATGGAATATTGTTGATTTTTTATTTTTCCTTTTTTACAGAACGAGGGTCTTCAGGTGGATTAAGAGTCTAATAAAATATGACAACAACCTGTGTCTTTATTTCATTAAAGGGACTCTGTCACCTGAATTTGGAGGGAACAATCTTCAGCCATAGGGGCGGGGTTTTCAGATGTTTGATTCACCCTTTCCTTACCCGCTGGCTGCATTAGTGCGCATGCGCCGGTGCACTATGTCCCGGAACACAGCTAAATACTTCCGGGACATAGTGCGCCGGCGCATGCGCACTAAGGCTTTTCGGCTTTGCCCACAGTTGGGCAAAGCATACTGTGCGTGCGCAAGGCAAGATTGCCTTGCGCAGGCGTGTACTTCGGAGGACACAGCATGAACTTCAACCCAATATTGCGACCAGCATGCAGCCAGCAGGTAAGGAAAGGGTGAATCAAACACACGAAAACCCCGCCCATATGACCGCAAACCTGTCCTGCCAAAATCAGGTGACAGGTTCCCTTTAAACTGTTGCTTGATGTAGGATACACTTGGAACATCTTTACATTTAACACTTCTACGTAAAACTTTTGGACTTTGTGAGCAACTTTTTATTAAAAAAGTTGCAATTCATAAATCTGGCATAAATCATATTTTTGCATAGGTAACAAAACCCATTTTACAACCACTTTTTAAAACAATCTCTATAGTGACGTAAAATCAATAAAGTCTTTACAAAAAGTCAAATTATTTTTTTTGCAGAAAACAGGCGTGCAACATCATGATTTTTTGCACACGCTCATTAGATGCCTCAATATAAAATATATGGGCGGGAACTGACCGTTGCAGCTGATGCGCATGTGCAGTTTCCTGAAACAAAAGAAAATATGGACCCCTAATTTATCAAAACAGCGATCTTCAAGGTGGTCTTGATGAAGGTGCGGGAGTGCAAGACTCGTGATTCATTGAGAGGCACATGCCTTCTAATGAATCAGAAGCATCTGACGAGTTGTGTGTGCCTCTTTGTTTGCCTTGCTGAACATCTTACTCCAGTCCCAGCTGGAGTAAGAATTGTGGTGTAGAGAAGGCTGCCACTCAAAATGAATTTGGCAAGCGAAAGTCACCACACCCCTCTCCTGCACCCTAGATCCAAGCACTTTGTTGGGTGAAAATGGAGAATGAAAAAAGTCACCAAGAGTTAGTGCAGCCTCGCGTTGCGCCAAAATGTTGCCTATTTTCAAAGCCTTGTATGGCATAAAAAGCTTTGATGTATTAAACCCTATGGGTAAAAAAAAATCCCTAGTGGCCAAAGTGTGAATTGCAACAAAATTTCTATGTTTAATACAGATTGTGATATATAAAAAGAAGAACTGCCAACATTAAGAAAAATACATTCAACACAAAAAAATAATTGTATTAAGAGGTCATTTTCTGCGCATTGCTTCCCTTTAAAACAAAGTTAGGAGGCTTTTCAGGACTTTTTAATAAGTACTTGCCCTGCAGAATCAGCAATATGTACACATATTGATGTAGCGAGTTGGAACTACCTTGATTTTATACCGAAAATACAATCTGATTCAATCAGGTTATCGACTTGTTCGCCATTGAACTAATTAATGAATTCTCGTAATTGAGAGCCGCTCGTGTTTTAATATAAACCATTAGAAAAATATTGCAAACTGTTCTGTCAATAAAAACAACGGCGTATATTGATGGCGAACTCGATGAACAGCGGCATAGCCTAATATACTTGTCCATTCCGCTATCATCGTGATTGGGATTGCTCATTTTATTAGACGTATTTACGGTGTAAGTAAAGATGAATGGACGGTAATGAGATTTTAAACTCGATTGATTGTACTTTGCCGGTGAATTATGCCACAGCCAATTGTATGGGAAAGGAGACAGAAAAAAAATGACTTGGGGTGAAGTATAATGATATCTACAAGACATGAAAGGGGGCGACCTACAGAAGTGTGGAGCACCCAGGGTGTAAGGAATATAGGAGCTCATTCTCATGTTTGCCAGTCTGCGCAGAATTATCTTGCGGAATACCAGGTCAATCTCACAACTGAATTTATTATTTGTACTTATTTTTTCGAAGATTGTATCTTTTTGCTGTTTTAGGATGGTCAGTTTCCCTCTCTGTTTGACCACAGCCTGTGTTGTCTCTATCCAACTACTGATAATGTCTTGTCTTTCTTTTGCTTTGCTGTTTTGCTTCTGTGCAGGTGTTTTCACTTCTTTGTTTGGGTTGTCCAATCACAGGTTGCTTTATACTCTCCTGGCACATCTACCTTCCAAGTTAGATGGATGCTTGGAGTCCCAGCTCCCCAGTTAACCATTAGCGGTT
Organism: Ranitomeya imitator; assembly: GCF_032444005.1. Lineage (NCBI taxonomy): Eukaryota > Metazoa > Chordata > Amphibia > Anura > Dendrobatidae > Ranitomeya > Ranitomeya imitator. The sequence goes on from NC_091287.1 coordinate 25,410,734, forward strand.
ATTTGTGGACTGTCAACACAGAAGGAGCGATTCTACAAAGCTTTTTTTTTTTTTGCCAGAATATTGATGTAAAATGCTTTGAAAAGTCCCCAAATTTTTGCACAATGCAAAGCTTGCAACTTTTGGCGTTTTCACACCAGTTGAATCTGCTCTAACAAAATGGGCAGGGCAGGGGAGCAGTCAGGGCTGGAAGGAGCATGGCTACACCAACTGTCAATTTCACCCAAAATGCCAGAAATTATTAGAGTTGCATGTTTTGGCAAGGTGCACGCCACCGAGGCGATGAGTCTGCCAAAATTTATTAAATGGCTTGTTCCTCTTAAAGAAGTTGACACATCATACTCCAGCAAGCATTTTATGAAGATTAGCAAGCGCGATATAAGCTTTCTGGGATTACAAAGCTTCAGAACCAGACAAAGCCTCTTTAAATTTACAGAAGTAATGATGTAACAGGCATGGCATTAAAGGGGCTATGGCATTCTAGTGAGCAAACTTGACCCTTCATGCTGAAGAACGGTTCTTGAAGTTTGGATCACCCGTTACCTGTGTACAATCCTGGAATCAGATGAACTGTGCAAATGCGCTTGTTTCAGTTACTCTGTAATTTTCAGAAATTGCTTTTCCAGAGAGACCCAGTAATTCAGCTCCATCTTACAAAAATAAAACAAAAAAACAAAACAAGCAAAAATAAGTCATGATGGATCTAAATCTTGAACATATCAAGACTTTTTTTTCCTTCTCTGGTTTCTTTTGTATTATTATAGGATGGAGCTACATTACTTGGACTCTCATAGCAAAATACTTTCTTATTTTTAAACAGTAACCGAAATAAGCAAATTTGAAAAGTTAAACTTATTCCTATACTTTACACGGGTAATGTGATCCCAGCACCACAACCTTCTCTATTCTTAAGAAAAAAAGGCTTGTAGAACCATCAGGGTTGTGGATAGTGGTTGAGCAAATTCTAAAAAAAAAAAATCTAACCCACTCTGATTCATCAAAATGGATGTTCAAAGTAGGTTCGGTGAAAATTGGAACCATATGGATGAAAATGAGGCTCTCTTGGCTTACTGTATATGGACTGGCTCCAAGCAATGGCTGATACACTGGGCTTAGTTTTGGACAGTACATACAATAACTTCATTCATTGACATATACATACACATCAAGTCATTGTGGACGTTATCAATTGGAAGTTGAGGCGTGAACTCCTCAAAGTGTTTTCTCATTGTCTGGCCACGTTGCTTCCTCCGCAACCTAGAGTTGATGGCTGGTTTAACTCACAATGGTTTGCTACTTTTTCAAATGTTTTTGATGGAGTTTATCCACTTCTTCTCTTCATAAATGATATGTACCACACAATACACCATGTTATCCTTATTGCAGTGTTCAAACTACAACAGGACATACTGGTATGTCCATCAGATGCTACAGGCAGTGGTGTCATCTTGCTGCCATCAGCAGTGGATGCCAGTAGTAATATACAGTCAATATTCTACTCCCAACACTCCACTGCCATAACAACAAGTATCCTGTTGTGAATTCTGTTGTCGGGCTCCCTCCTGTGGTCATGAATGGTACTTCGGCTGGTTCTGTCCATGGACTTCCTCTGGTGGGTGTTTCTGAGTTTCCTTCCTCAGGTGACGAGGTGAATTCATTAGCTGGCTGCTCTATTTAACTCCACTTAGATCTTTGCTCCATGCCACCTGTCAATGTTCCAGTATTGGTCTAGTTCACTCCTGGATCGTTCTTGTGACCTGTCTTCCCAGCAGAAGCTAAGTTCCAGCTTGTATTTCTTTGGTTTGCTATTTTTCTGTCCAGCTCGCTATTTTTATTGTTGTCTTGCTTGCTGGAAGCTCTAGGACGCAGAGGGAGCGCCTCCGCACCGTGAGTCGGTGCGGAGGGTTTTTTTGCGCCCTCTGCGTGGTCTTTTTGTAGGTTTTTGTGCTGACCGCAAAGTAACCTTTCCTATCCTCGGTCTGTTCAGTAAGTCAGGCCTCACTTTGCTAAATCTATTTCATCTCTGTGTTTGTATTTTCATCTTTACTCACAGTCATTATATGTGGGGGGCTGCCTTTTCCTTTGGGGAATTTCTCTGAGGCAAGGTAGGCTTTATTTTTCTATCTTCAGGGCTAGCTAGTTCCTTAGGCTGTGCCGAGTTGCATAGGGAGCGTTAGGCGCAATCCACGGCTATTTCCAGTGTGTTTGATAGGATTAGGGATTGCGGTCAGCAGAGTTCCCACATCCCAGAGCTCGTCCTTAATTATCAGTAACTATCAGGTCATTCCGTGTGCTCTTAACCACCAGGTCCATTATTGTCCTGACCACCAGGTCATAACTGTACAGGTGGCCCAAAGTACTAATGCATCTCAATAGAGGGATAAGAGAAGTTCTGAGACCATTTTTTTTTCTTTGCAGTGTGTTTTGTCTCTCTCTTCCCCTTTACCTCTGGGTGGTTCAGGACACTGGTGTAAACATGGACATTCAAGGTCTGTCCTCTTGGATGGATAATCTCACTACAAGGGTACAAAACATTCAAGATTTTGTGGTTCAGAATCCGATGTCAGAGCCTAGGATTCCAATTCTTGATGTGTTTTTTGGTGATAGATCTAAGTTCTTCAATTTCAAAAATAATTGTAAATTGTTTCTTGCCTTGAAACCTCGCTCCTCAGGTGACCCTGTTCAACAAGTAAAGATCATTATTTCTTTGTTACATGGTGACCCTCAAGACTGGGCATTTTCCCTTGCGCCAGGAGATCTGGCATTGCGTGATGTTGATGCGTTTTTCCTGGCGCTTGGATTGCTTTATGACGAACCTAATTCAGTGGATCAGGCAGAGAAAATCTTGCTGGCTTTGTGTCAGGGTCAGGATGAAGCGGAGATATATTGTCAGAAGTTTAGAAAGTGGTCTGTGCTCACTCAGTGGAATGAATGTGCCCTGGCAGCAATCTTCAGAAAGGGTCTCTCTGAAGCCCTTAAGGATGTCATGGTGGGGTTTCCCATGCCTGCTGGTCTGAATGAGTCTATGTCCTTGGCCATTCAGATCGATCGACGCTTGCGTGAGCGTAAAGCTGTGCACCATTTGGCGGTACTATCTGAGCATGGGCCTGAGCCTATGCAATGTGATAGGACTTTGACCAGAGCTGAACGGCAAGAACACAGACGTCGGAATGGGCTATGTTTTTACTGTGGTGATTCCACTCATGCTATCTCCGATTGTCCTAAGCGCACTAAGCGGTTCGCTAGGTCTGCCACCATTGGTACGGTACAGTCTAAATTTCTATTGTCTGTTACTCTGATTTGCTCTTTGTCATCCTATTCTGTTATGGCATTTGTGGATTCAGGCGCTGCCCTGAATTTGATGGACTTGGAGTATGCTAGGCGCTGTGGTTTTTTCTTGGAGCCCTTGCAGTATCCTATTCCATTGAGAGGAATTGATGCTACGCCTTTGGCCAAGAATAAGCCTCAGTACTGGACCCAATTGACCATGTGCATGGCTCCTGCACATCAGGAGGATATCCGCTTTCTGGTGTTGCATAATCTGCATGATGTGGTCGTTTTGGGGTTGCCATGGCTACAGGTTCATAATCCAGTATTGGACTGGAAATCCATGTCTGTGTCCAGCTGGGGTTGTCAGGGGGTACATGGTGATGTTCCATTTTTGTCTATTTCGTCTTCCACTCCTTCTGAAGTTCCAGAGTTTTTGTCGGATTATCGGGATGTATTTGATGAGCCCAAAGCCAGTGCCCTACCTCCTCATAGGGATTGCGATTGTGCAATTAATTTGATTCCTGGTAGTAAGTTTCCTAAGGGCCGATTGTTCAATTTATCTGTGCCAGAACACACCGCTATGCGGAGTTATATAAAGGAATCCTTGGAGAAAGGCCATATTCGCCCGTCGTCATCACCGTTAGGAGCAGGGTTCTTTTTTGTGGCCAAGAAGGATGGTTCTTTGAGACCTTGTATTGATTACCGCCTTCTTAATAAAATTACAGTCAAATTTCAGTATCCTTTGCCGTTGCTGTCTGATTTGTTTGCTCGTATTAAAGGGGCTAGTTGGTTCACCAAGATAGATCTTCGAGGGGCGTATAATCTTGTGTGTATTAAACAAGGCGATGAATGGAAAACAGCATTTAATACGCCCGAGTGCCATTTTGAGTACCTGGTTATGCCATTCGGGCTTTCCAATGCTCCATCAGTATTTCAGTCCTTTATGCATGATATCTTCCGAGAGTACCTGGATAAATTCCTGATTGTGTATTTGGATGATATTTTTGGTCTTTTCGGATGATTGGGAGTCTCATGTGAAGCAGGTCAGAATGGTGTTCCAGGTCCTTCGTGCGAATTCCTTGTTTGTGAAGGGGTCAAAGTGTCTCTTTGGAGTTCAGAAGGTTTCATTTTTGGGGTTCATTTTTTCCCCTTCTACTATCGAGATGGACCCTGTTAAAGTCCAGGCCATTTACGATTGGACTCAGCCGACATCTGTGAAGAGCCTGCAAAAGTTCCTGGGCTTTGCTAATTTTTATCGGCGCTTCATCGCTAATTTTTCTACTGTTGCTAAACCGTTGACTGATTTGACCAAGAAGGGTGCTGATGTGGTCAATTGGTCTTCTGCAGCTGTAGAGGCTTTTCAGGAGTTGAAGCGTCGTTTTCTTCTGCCCCTGTGTTGTGCCAGCCAGATGTTTCGCTTCCGTTTCAGGTTGAGGTTGATGCTTCTGAGATTGGAGCAGGGGCTGTTTTGTCGCAAAAAAGTTCTGATGGCTCGGTGATGAAGCCATGTGCTTTCTTTTCTAGAAAGTTTTCGCCTGCTGAGCGTAACTATGATGTTGGTAATCGTGAGTTGTTGGCCATGAAGTGGGCATTCGAGGAGTGGCGTCATTGGCTGGAAGGAGCCAAGCATCGCGTGGTGGTCTTGACAGATCACAAGAATTTGACTTATTTTGAGTCTGCCAAACGGTTGAATCCGAGACAGGCTCGATGGTCGTTATTTTTCTCCCGTTTTGATTTTGTGGTTTCGTACCTTCCGGGCTCTAAGAATGTGAAGGCTGATGCCCTGTCAAGGAGTTTTGTGCCTGACTCTCCGGGTGTTCCTGAGCCGGCGGGTATTCTCAAAGAGGGGGTAATTTTGTCTGCCATCTCCCCTGATTTGCGGTGGGTGCTGCAAAAATTTCAGGCTGATAGACCTGACCGTTGCCCAGCGGAGAAACTGTTTGTCCCTGATAGATGGACTAGTAGAGTTATCTCTGAGATTCATTGTTCAGTGTTGGCTGGGCATCCTGGAATCTTTGGTACCAGAGATTTGGTGGCTAGATCCTTCTGGTGGCCGTCTTTGTCACGGGATGTGCGTTCTTTTGTGCAGTCCTGTGGGACTTGTGCTCAGGCTAAGCCCTGCTGTTCTCGTGCCAGTGGGTTGCTTTTGACCTTGCCGGTCCCGAAGAGGCCCTGGACGCATATTTCTATGGATTTTATTTCGGATCTCCCCGTCTCTCAAAAGATGTCGGTCATTTGGGTGGTTTGTGATCGCTTTTCTAAGATGGTCCATTTGGTACCTTTGTCTAAATTGCCTTCCTCCTCTGATTTGGTGCCATTATTTTTCCAGCATGTGGTTCGTTTACATGGTATCCCGGAGAACATTGTTTCTGAAAGAGGTTCCCAGTTTGTTTCGAGGTTTTGGCGATCCTTTTATGCTAGGATGGGCATTGATTTGTCTTTCTCCTCGGCTTTCCATCCTCAGACAAATGGCCAAACCGAACGAACTAATCAAACTTTGGAAACATATCTGAGATGCTTTGTTTCTGCTGATCAGGATGATTGGGTGTCCTTTTTGCCGTTGGCTGAGTTCGTCCTTAATAATCGGGCCAGCTCGGCTACTTTGGTTTCGCCGTTTTTCTGCAATTCTGGTTTCCATCCTCGTTTCTCTTCAGGGCAGGTTGAGTCTTCGGACTGTCCTGGTGTAGATACTGTGGTGGATAGGTTGCAGCAGATTTGGACTCATGTGGTGGACAATTTGACATTGTCCCAGGAGAAGGCTCAACGTTTCGCTAACCGCCGGCGCTGTGTGGGTCCCCGACTTCGTGTTGGGGATTTGGTTTGGTTGTCATCTCGTTATGTTCCTATGAAGGTTTCCTCTCCTAAGTTTAAGCCTCGTTTCATTGGTCCGTATAAGATTTCTGAGGTTATCAATCCTGTGTCATTACATTTGGCCCTTCCTGCTTCTTTTGCCATCCATAATGTGTTCCATAGGTCGTTATTGCGGAGATACGTGGCGCCTGTGGTTCCATCCGTTGATCCTCCTGCCCCGATGTTGGTTGAGGGGGAGTTGGAGTATGTGGTGGAGAAGATTTTAGATTCTCGTGTTTCGAGACGGAAACTCCAGTACCTGGTCAAGTGGAAGGGTTATGGTCAGGAAGATAATTCCTGGGTTTTTGCCTCTGATGTTCATGCTGCCGATCTGGTTCGTGCCTTTCATTTGGCTCATCCTGGTTGGCCTGGGGGCTCTGGTGAGGGTTCGGTGACCCCTCCTCAAGGGGGGGTACTGTTGTGAATTCTGTTGTCGGGCTCCCTCCTGTGGTCATGAATGGTACTTCAGCTGGTTCTGTCCATGGACTTCCTCTGGTGGGTGTTTCTGAGTTTCCTTCCTCAGGTGACGAGGTGAATTCGTTATCTGGCTGCTCTATTTAACTCCACTTAGATCTTTGCTCCATGCCACCTGTCAATGTTCCAGTATTGGTCTAGTTCACTCCTGGATCGTTCTTGTGATCTGTCTTCCCAGCAGAAGCTAAGTTCCAGCTTGTATTTCTTTGGCTTGCTATTTTTCTGTCCAGCTCGCTATTTTTATTGTTGTCTTGCTTGCTGGAAGCTCTGGGACGCAGAGGGAGCGCCTCCGCACCGTGAGTCGGTGCGGAGGGTCTTTTTGTGCCCTCTGCGTGGTCTTTTTGTAGGTTTTTGTGCTGACCGCAAAGTAACCTTTCCTATCCTCGGTCTGTTCAGTAAGTCGGGCCTCACTTTGCTAAATCTATTTCATCTCTGTGTTTGTATTTTCATCTTTACTCACAGTCATTATATGTGCCTTTTCCTTTGGGGAATTTCTTCGAGGCAAGGTAGGCTTTATTTTTCTATCTTCAGGGCTAGCTAGTTCCTTAGGCTGTGCCGAGTTGCATAGGGAGCGTTAGGCGCAATCCACGGCTATTTCCAGTGTGTTTGATAGGATTAGGGATTGCGGTCAGCAGAGTTCCCACGTCCCAGAGCTCGTCCTTAATTATCAGAAACTATCAGGTCATTCCGTGTGCTCTTAACCACCAGGTCCATTATTGTCCTGACCACCAGGTCATAACTGTATCCCCTTTAATTTGGCATCTAATCATATTTACAGAGGGAGTGGGTTTCCTCTGTCAGCCCACACAGTTTGATGAATTGCAATGTTTTTTTCAACCTCAACAAAAATATTTGCCAAAGTCAAAACGTAAATTATACTGTACATACAGTAATTGGTGTCCATACAAACTACAACTTATTTCCCCAAAATACATATATTATGGTCAGTGCAAAATTTAAAAAAAATGTTAGCTTTTCCATTTTGTTAAAAAATATTATTCAATCTATAAGGTCTAAAATACGCCAGTCCTTCAAAAGTCAGCAAATTGCTGAAAACATTACCAACACACTTTAATCTTGAAGAGAATTTAGGTTATTTATTTATTTATTTATTTATTTTTTATTTCAAACTACAGCACCGTTTAGGTGAGACATTTTTTCATGTTCAGTTTTTACATAAAATTATCTACAGGTCTTGAAAATTTCTAAAAAAATAAAATGTTGCACAAAACGTATCCCCCATTCCCCCGGAAAAAAAATATCAGTGTGGTTTCATTCATACACATCCTTTTTTTTAACCCATAACGACTCTCCTCCTTTCAATTTCCTTTCTTTTACCTTGTCTTTACTTTCTCTTCCTCTTCCCTTTCCTTCACTTTTACTATCCTTTCCTTTCCTCTCCTTTCCCTTTCATTTCCTTTATCTGCCCTTTTTTTCCTTTCCTTTTCTTTCCCTTTTCTTTCCCTTGATTTTTGTTTCCCTTTCTTCTCTCGCCTTTCCCTTTCTTTTCCCTTTTTTCTTTACCATTTTTTCTTTCCTTTCAATTATTTTCCTTTTCTTTTCAATTCCAAGTATGAACGCATGTTGCTATGAATGAAAACCAATTTGGAGTCCCAAAGCTTTTTATTCCCACTGGGCATCCTGCCTAAACGCGCCAGTTTCCATTTTGTCAACATACATCTGGAAAAACCCTTTCCTCCAGTCACAGGGAGGCAGCAGCGGCTTTCCACGCTTTGAGGGTATATGTACATTGCGGATTTTGCTGAGGATGTTTTTGTCTTTCTGTAGAGCTTTTCAAAAATTCACCCAAAGGCACAAAAAATCCACAAGTAACCTAATTTAAATGCTCCAGAAAATCTGTAACATCAAAAACTCAACAAATACTCATCTTGCCTATAAAGAAAAACTCGATCCGATGATCTCTGACTGTGGGTCAGTTTCCCTCTCTGTTTGACCACAGCCTGTGTTGTCTCTATCCAACTGCTGATAATGTCTTGTCTTTCTTTTGCTTTGCTGTTTTGCTTCTGTGCAGGTGTTTTCACTTCTTTGTTTGGGTTGTCCAATCATAGGTTGCTTTATACTCTCCTGGCACATCTACATTCCAAGTTAGATGGATGCTTGGAGTCCCAGCTCCCCAGTCAAGGATTATATTGTTGAGCTTTTCTGTATTGCTTCTCCTGCGGTTTGTTTGCATATTCTTCTTTCTCAGCTCTTTCCCCATTTTATTACATTCAGAGTTTGGTGGTTTTCACGTATATCAAAGGTCTTTTTGGGTTCCTTTCTTTTTCTTCCACCCTGTGTCTCACCCTCTGTCTTTGTGCACCCCGTTCTGTTGTTGTGGTTTTGGGGTACCCTCTCTGTATAGTTGGGTGCACAGTTAAGGACTATTAGGGTCACCTGACATTGAGTAGGGGTGCCATTGCATAATTTTAGGGTGCCAACTTCCGCTGTCAGGCAGGGACAAATGGGGGTCAGTTTAGGTATCGCCTACGATTCTGTGGTGTGCAGGTGTAACATTTCCCCTGGTTTGTTCATCCTCATGTGATTGTTAGCGCTCAGTCATCACAGGTTACTTGCAGCATTAAAAACTCACAAGCTCATTGCGGTAACATAGCCTCAAAAGTAATTGAAACGGGTGTTTTATCATTTTTAATGGCTTCTAGGGGCCCACATGACTTTGTATCCTCCTATCTTTAAAATTCATGCAAACAAAAATTGGCTTAATCCAACATTTCCCGACATTAATGGCTGACAACTATTGTTTAATATTTTATGACCTCGGTCTGTAGCTTGTAAAACCCATTTTGTTGCTTTTATATGTTTAAAATCTCATTTACTATTTCAAAGTTACAATCCTTGTCCAAATCGAACAGAGTGGGATATTAATACCTTCCAAATGTAGATGCGGCTTCATAGATAACTGCATCCCAAATCAGGCACTATGGCTTTTTATTGCATTATTAGCATCGAATGTGAAATTACTTCAAAGAGCAAATGGCAGCGAAGCAGTGCATTATGTGTCGAAATCAGATGGTCATTCTCCCTGAAAAATGTCATCTATATTACAGTATCCATTCATGTACTAATCAAAACTGAATTAGCAGACATGAAAACTTCAAGCACCATTTGTCATCTGGAACTTGTGTTCATCAGCCGTGCGCCTCACACTCTCTACTTGGGTGAAAAACTAAGTCACTTCTGAAATTACCATAATATTCGGCGCTGAATAGCCGCGTATCTAAAAGTAAAATGCACAGAAAATTGAATGCCAGCCGAGAATAACTGATGGCACCTTTTAAAATTAATTATCATTTTTTTCCTCTCTCTCGCTGTCCTTCCCGTTCTGTCATCTTCATTCATTTATAATCTGTGAGAAGAAAGGTTTCGAATATGAAACAAGACACCCACCATGTTATCAGTCTGATGAGATGAACGGCTCCGATATCGAAACCTTAGGTGTGACGTGGCCCGGTAGAGGATAGGCTCTGCGTGAGTCATCTGTTTTAGTAGTTGATGAGTATTATTTCTGTATTAAGAGCAGGGTTGGTCTTATGTTGGACGATGACATGTATGATACCGTCTGCTGGTGTCACTCCCATGTAATGTACTGTCATACTATATACTAATAACCATATAATTCCTCGTATAAAGTGCCACACGGTGTGGTGCCAAAATATCAGTTCCACACGTTGGCAAAATAACAGAGCGATATAGTTGCCTAAAAACATCACTATACATTTAGATATTAAATAATAGATCAAAACAATTGCCTACTAACAATGATATACAGTTATCAAAAAATGCCGCTATACAGTAAAATAAAAACGCAGCTACACAATAAACTGCTAAGTAGCTGTGTTTTTATACTACTGTATAGTGGCATTTTTTGACAACTGCATATTATTGTTAGTAGGCAATTATATTGATCTATTATTTAAAGGGACTCTGTCACCTGAATTTGGCGGGCTATGTAAATGCCCTGTGTCTGGTCCGATGGGCGGTGTTTCCTCTTCTTTCATTCACCCTTTACTTTCCCGCTGTCCGCAATATTTTCTTGAATTTGAGTAGGTTTCCTCCGTAGTTCACGCGTGCGCAATGCAATCTTGCCTTGCGCGCGCGCGCGCGCAGTATGCTTTGCCCAACTGTGGGCAAAGCCGAAAAGCATTACTGCGCATGCGCCGCTGCACTATGTCCCAGAACACAGCGAAATATTTCCAGGCCATAGTGCACCGGCGCATGCGCACTAATGCTTTTCGGCTTTGCCCGCAGTTGGGCAAAGCATACTGTGCATGCGCATGGCAAGATTGAGTTGCGCACGCGTGAACTACGGAGGAAACCTACTCAAATTCAAGAAAATATTGCGGACAGTGGGAAAGGAAGGGGTGAATGAAAGAAGAGGAAACACCGCCCATGGGACCGGACACAGGGCATTTACATAGCCCGCCAAATTCAGGTGACAGAGTCCCTTTAATATCTAAATGTATAGCGATGTTTTTAGGCAACTATATAGCTCTGGTATTTTGCCAACGTGTGGAACTGATATTTTGGCACTACACCATGTGGCACTTTATACTAGGCATTATATGGTTATTAGTATATAGTATGGCAGTACATTACATGGGAGTGACACCAACAGACGGTATCATACATGGCATTGTACAGTAACATAAAAACATTGCTACATAGTAGCACAATAAACTTCTATACGGTTGCATATTTTAACCATTATACAGTTGTCTAATAACACTGCTATACAGTAATACCAGTATACAGTTGCCTAATATGACCATTAGACAGTTATCTAATAAAATCACCGTGCAGTTAGATAATAAATAATACAATACAGTTGCCTGCTAAAAAGATGTACAGTTGTTTAAAAATACCGCTATACAGTTAAAAAAAGCACCGCTATACAGTTACACAACAAACTGCTATACAGTTGCCTAATATCACTATTATGAAGTTATTTAATAGCACCACTATATAGTTATACAGTAATACCAGTATACAGTTGCCTAATATAACCACTATTCAGTTATCAAAGAGCATCTCTGTACAGTTAGATAATAAATAATACAACAATAATATAGTTGCTTGTTAGCAATGATATGTAGTTGTCTAAAAAATACTGCTATACAGTAACATAAAAACAACGCCACACAGATAGTTGGCAACTGTAGCCAGTTTATTATCTAACAGCATTATTCAGTTGCATAAAAGCATCACTATACAGATGCCTAATATCACCGTCATAGAGTTATCTAATAATACCGCTTTATAGTTATATAGTAATATCAGTGTACAGTTACCTAATATCACCATAATACTGTTAACTAATAACATCACTGTACAGTTAGATAGTAAATAATACAACAATACAGTTGCCTACTAAAAAGATATACAGTTGTTTAAAAATACCGCTATACAGTTACACAATAAAGTGCTATACAGTTGCCTAATATCACCAATGTAAAGTTATCTAATAACATTATGGCACAGTTACATAATTGTGCCAGAAAATAGGCTACACAAGAGGTGGGGGAAATGAAAAGAGCGCTATCTAAGTATAGTGATTATATAATAACAGAAAGGTGAGAAATGTATCATATATGCTCACCTGGGATCGATGTGCTAACTGAGGCACAACCCTAGAATGAAGACCCAATATATACCACAATGCAGATTGCTGCCAGCCTGCTGTTACGTGGAAATGCTTCCACTGAAGTTCCAATGGTAGAGGATATAGAGAAACCGGAATCCAGGTCATCGGCGCTTCCACAATGGAGGTGCGATTGGAATTGGATAAAATAATTTTCTATTTAGGAAAAATAGTTGTAAGTAAAATAATAATCATGTCTGTCGTAAAGGAACTAAGCTCAGCTATAATTTTATTGGATTAAAAATAACATTTATAACACAACGCGTTTCGACTATGAACAGCCTTCATCCGGTGTATAAAGAAAATTACAAAATAATGTAAACCTCTGGAAGAAGGACATGGGGTTGGAAATTAATGATCTAAGATCCAATCATTCAAAGTCTATAATCACTGACCCTCATACGTAGGTGATTGCAGACTCAATCCTAAAAATTAATTGCTTTAAAAAACATTGAAAAACTATATTGGTAGTATAGCACAGTGACTAGCATTGGACTTCACATTCAAACGCAATATCTTTATTGGATAGGATAAATCCTGACATATCTGGGACCTTTTGGCAAAATTTTTGAAAAAAAAATGCACTGTTGAACTAATCTGAAAATCTACATAAAAGTTTGTTTTAAAATGTCAAATAGTTACAGGGGGTGTAATTGATCAAATTTGCAATACTGTATAATATGAAAATTTGTCCACCAACCGCTTTGTTCCCTTTACAGGGACCAACTGGTGTTATTTATTTTTTTTTAACTTCTGAATTAGATTTTTGATCTAATAAATAAAATATAAATAATAAAGTAAAAAAAGTTCTCCTAACATACCGTCACGCTGGCGGGTATAGATGCCTGCTGTTGTGAATTCCGTTCTGGAGCTCCCTCCTGTGGTTGCTAATGGTATTTTTGTGAGTTCTGCCCTTGAGCTCGCTCCATGTTGCGTTTTAGCCACCAGGTCATATCAGTGTGGCCTCTTAACCACCAGGTCATAACAGCCTGCGTGATGAACCAGGCTTGCCTAGTGCCTACCGAGTATTCACATGCCCTCTGATAGGGATATGAGACTTGGCTGCCGGTAGATACCAGTCACCACTCTGGGGCAGTCCCTGGATGTCATGCTCCACTAACCAGCCATAAGGCAAATGGCGAGATTGGTGGGAAAGGTGGGACTGAAAAAAAAGGAAAGACAGGGGTGGGCAACCCTTGAAATTTGCCCTGAACTCCCTGCTGTTCCTAGACTGGTTATTTCACTACATGAAGCGATCATGATCCTATCCATATCTTACCCTAAGCTCGGCCTTGGCTAGTGCAGAGGGCAGCAGGAACACTAGTCCTGCTCTATGATCTAAACACAAAGAGAAACAGACAAGGGTAGAAGAAACAGCAATCACTCGATGTGAACCCAAACTACAGGAGGTATAAAGGGAAAGGAAGGATTAGGCAAACCAAAAGGGAGATACAGAAAAAGAAGACATCAAACAAACAGCAGTCTATGGAGACAACTCCTAGACGTCTTCTCTCTCCACAGCTCACATCTCCATACCAATACCAAGGTGTAGCAAGCTATCACTGGAAACTACACAAGCTTGGAGGCGAGCACTTATATCAGAGGGGAGTGGACAAACCAGAACAGCTGAGAAAACTCAGGACGGAAAGCTTTAGGAGACAAATAGAACTGCTTAACCATTGCAACAAAATAACAAGGGAAATCTGCTAACTGGAAAGCAAAGCAGATCCAACCAGTGCAGGCGTGTGTGTAGCCAAACCCTACCATCTTCTGACCCCTGAAGTAGAGGAGACCACTCTCTATCGCTGTATCACCTTGACACATACAGGCAGCAGAAGACAGGATGGAGTAAAATAACACATGACTGCAGGACCAGACTACACAGGATTTTGCTGTTATCATAGACACCTACGTCTGCACAGAAGGGGTATATATAAAATACTACTTTTTTTAAAATCAAAACTATTTCCAAAGATAAAGAACAAATGTTTGTATTAATTGTGGTGCATTTTTATATTAACAATGCTTTTGTTGCCTTTATTTAGGAGCTGTATGCACAAAACGGTAAAAGAGTTTCAATCACGAATATTAGGAAAGTTGTCACATATTTCATTTTAGGGCAACGGGAATGATAAGAACTAGAGATGAGCAGATCAGACAAAATGTAAATTTGTCTGTTTTTTATATTTTTTTCCTAGAAAAATCTGTCCAGGCCGTAGAGCATAATACAAGTAATGTGTTAAAAATTAAAAACAAATACTTGCACTCAACTTTCATCCACCTCTCCATTTCCTCGGTTGCGCAACGCCAACTGTCTAGTCTTCACCACATTTTATGGTCCTCGCTATTCTCGCTGATATCCTCTGACTTCTAATGCTGTGGCGGACTTTAGGCTGTCATGGCGCCTGGAAGGGTCTTGCAAAAGTGCATTGGAGGTTAGCGGCTTCACCCGGGGGTTTAAAGGGAATCTGTCACCCCAAAAATAGCATGTGAGCTGCGCCCACCAGCATCAGGGGCTTATCTACAGCATTCTGTAAGCTGTAAATAAGCCCCCGATGTATCCTGAAAGATAAGAAAAACAAGTTAGATTATACTCACCCAGGGGTGGTCCCGGTTTGGTTTGGGTCTAATAGGCGTCGCGGTCCGGGGCCTCCCATCTTCATGCGAGGATGTCCTCTTCTTGTCTTCCTGCCACGCCTCCTGCGCAGGTGTACTTTGTCTGCCCTGTTGAGGGCAGAGCAAAGTACTGCAGTGCGCAGGCGCTGGCCTCTCTGACCTTTCCCGGCGCCTGCGCACTGCAGTACTTTACTCTGCCCTCAACAGGACAGACAAAGTACGCCTGCGCCGGAGCCGCAGCGTGAAGACAAGAAGAGGACGTCATCGTAAGAAGATGGGAGGCGCTGGACCCGACCGCGAAGCCCACCGCAGCGGGACCGCCGCTGGGTGAGTATAATCTAACCTGTTTTTCTTATCTTTCAGGATACATCGAGGCTTATCTACAGCATTACAGAATGCATTACAGAATGCTGTAGATAAGCCCCTGATGCTGGTAGCCTTAGTTTATAGGCCAATTTGGGGGTGACAAAATCCCTTTAACCCCTTCCAGATGTGAGGCGTACAATACCAAATTTTATTATAGCTTTTTTTTTTTTACAAATTTCTGAATTTTTGATACCACTTCCCAAAAAAATACATAAGGTTGATATATCCATAAAATGATTTTATCAAGCCATATTTACAGCAAAATGAATAATGTAAAAACAAAACCCGGACAATAACGGCGTAATTGCTGTTTGTTATTTTTACCATTTCACCACATTTGGATTTTTTTTTCCTGTATTCCAGTACATTATATGGTAAACTGAGTGGATTTATTCAAAACAACCACTCCACCCGCAAAAAAACACAAAGACTCACACGGCCATGTCAACGGAGAAAAAAAAAATCTCATGGAGGATGGGGAGGAATAAAGCAAACGCGCAAGAATTAAATCTGCTAAGAAGTGAAGGGGTTAAGCTATGATATTCTCAATTGAAAATGGACTGGTAAGGACTCGTACACATTGGGGATCGTTATGGCACGTAGCGCGCCTTTATCTTTCATTGTCCTGCCTTGATGTAATGTATCGTCTCCACTATTCGCTATTTATTGTAGAATACTCCGGATTTCCATCTGTTCACATCTCCTCTATTGCCAATGTATACTATTTATTATTGAATAAACTTATAATATATTATTGTGCTCCGACTCTGGAGGATATCGACAAGAGACACTTGTCTTAAATATTAGAATCACTTCATTGCTTCCTACCGCTATTGCTCTATGACTTTTCCCATGAGATTATTTTATGAGACCAATGACATTTTGAATAGACAGGTAAGTCATGAATTACTTCCCCTAAGTGGCATTGTGCAGACTTTTGGACCTATATCATTAGGAATCGGGTGTCTGGTGGGTAATAAAAGTGAATAGTTATTGGTTTAGACATTTAGTACAAGGCTGAGCTGAAGATTCAGATGAACAAAGAAGCAACATTGCAGCAATGATCCCTTTAAAAGAGAATGGAGTGAATATACTGTAGTTCTCTTGAAAATGCACTCCTTGTCAATGTTTAGCTAATCCTTCTGAAAATACGACATTCACTTCTTGTCCTTAGCATTGGTCCTTTTAGCATCGATAGTCATAATAACGTCACCTGGCTTGTTCAAGTAAAAGGCTAACTACTTCAAGTAATACTTAATTTACGGTATTTTGTTGAGTAAATCAGTGTTTTGAGGAGGACATGATAAATGAGCAATCCCATAAACTATGACTATTTTAATTCTGCCCTCCGTATACAAAAATGCAACTACTATAATACTGCCCTTATGTAGAGGAATATAACTACTATAATACTGCTCCTATGTACTACAATATAACTACTATAATACTGCTCCTATGTACTACAATATAACTACTATAATACTGCTCCTATGTACAAGATTATAACTACTATAATACTGCTCCTATGTACAAGAATATAACTACTATAATACTGCCCATATGTAGAGGAATATAACTACTATAATACTGCCCCTATGTACAAGAATATAACTACTATAATACTGCCCTTATGTAGAGGAATATAACTACTATAATACTGCTCCTATGTACTAGAATATAACTACTATAATACTGCCCCTATGTACAAGATTATAACTACTATAATACTGCTCCTATGTACAAGAATATAACTACTATAATACTGCCCATATGTAGAGGAATATAACTACTATAATACTGCCCCTATGTACAAGAATATAACTACTATAATACTGCTCCTATGTACAAGAATATAACTACTATAATACTGCCCCTATGTACAAGAATATAACTACTATAATACTGCCCCTATGTACAAGAATATAACTACTATAATACTGCCCCTATGTACAAGAATATAACTACTATAATACTGCCCCTATGTATAAGAATATAACTACTATAATACTGCCCCAATGTACAAGAATATAACTACTATAATATTGCTCCTATATACAAGAATATAACTACTATAATACTGCTCCTATGTACAAGAATAAAACTACTATAATACTGCCCCTATGTACAAGATTATAACTACTATAATACTGCCCCTATGTACAAGAATATAACTACTATAATACTGCTCCTATGTACAAGAATATAACTACTATAATACTGCCCCTATGTATAAGAATATAACTACTATAATACTGCCCCTATGTACAAGAATATAACTACTATAATACTGCCCCTATGTATAAGAATATAACTACTATAATACTGCCCCTATGTACAAGAATATAACTACTATAATACTGCTCCTATGTACAAGAATATAACTACTATAATACTGCTCCTATGTACAAGAATATAACTACTATAATACTGCTCCTATGTACAAGAATATAACTACTATAATACTGCCCCTATGTACAGGAATATAACTACTATAATACTGCTCCTATGTACAAGAATATAACTACTATAATACTGCCCCTATGTACAGGAATATAACTACTATAATACTGCTCCTATGTACAAGAATATAACTACTATAATACTGCCCCTATGTACAGGAATACAACTACTATAATACTGCTCCCTATGTACCAGAATATAACTACTATAATACTGCTCCTATGTACAAGAATATAACTACTATAATACTGCTCCTATGTACTAGAATGTACCTACTATAATACTGCTCCTATGTGCAAGAATATAACTACTATAATACTGCCCCTATGTACAAGAATATAACTACTATAATACCGCCCCTATATACAAGAATATAACTACTATAATACTGCCCCTATGTACAAGAATATAACTACTATAATACTGTCCCCTATGTACAACAATATAACTACTATAATACTGCTCCTATGTACAAGAATATAACTACTATAATACTGCTCCTATGTAAAAGAATATAACTACTATAATACTACTCCTGTGTGCAAGAATATAATAAATATAATACTGATCGTTATGTACAAGAATATAACTACTATAATACTGATCGTTATGTACTGCCATTTATGTATAAGAATAGGACTCCTATAATCTTTAAAGTCCTGTGCTTTAATGAAAAGTATCCATGTATGATTGAATAAAATCATACATAATGCTACATATGTTTCCTTTTTCTGAAACTCTATTAAACCAGATGTTTGGAAATGTAGAGAAATCCGCTAATCTGCAGTTGGGTAACTGGTAAATGTTATAGTATGAACTGATCATGGTGCAGCAGATGGTCTGGGAACGGGTTAGGGAATGACAGCCTTAATACCACCAGACTAAGATGTTCTTTTCTGCCTCGTTTTTTGCAGACCGGGTAAATAATGAAGAGTTTATAATAACTGTGTAAATCCCAACATTATTAAATTGATTCATCTGGGAGTTTTTAATATATGTGGAGAATTTCATGTACTTTGCAACGCCGGCTCCAGAATATATATATATATTTTTTTTTCTTCCATTGCTTCTCTTATTAAGGCAGACGGCTTGATTTGCCGTAACCTCGATGTTCTTCATTTAGAACAAGAGGGACTAAAAATTAATCTTTCATTATAAATGTTGGCATTCAGAAATATAAAGTGAAGTGTTATCCTTGAGAGACTGGAAGCAGAACGTGAATTTATCAGACGTTTATACTTTTTTTTTTCCACAATTTTTTTTATTTATATATTTATTTATATTTCATGACCAAGTTTTCACTACAAGAAAATGAAGCTCACCTTTGATGGTCTCATTTTTGCGGGGCCACTTGATATTCAATAGTCATGTCTTGAGTATCAGTCAATGTAACTACCTTCTATTTTCTTTAGACTGTGTAAGATAACTTCCCCGGCTCCTAGAAGATGTTCATCTTCCAATGTACATTCATTTTGTTAATAAAAAAGAAAAAATTCAATAACCAAAAAGATCGTTGCCATCATGAAATGGGGAAGAATTTGTAAAAATATTTTATTTCAGATATTTTTTTTTAATATTAATCAAATGTAATAATGAATTCAATCTTTATTGTAGCTTTTAGGCATTTTTAGACATTATTTTTTCAGAAGCAGTTTCCATTGTAGAACTATTTAAGGATCCCTTTCCACATACATTACAGATATGTTACAAATATATCACACCACCACATTCATTGTCTAAGGTACTGAGAGACAGTTGTCATCAGAGCTCGACCTGCAGTTCCATAGGGAATGGACAGACCAGTGGTATGCATGTTGGTGCACATCTTTTGTAGATTATGAGCTCTTATGGTCAGTGGGGTCCTCTCTCCTGTAGAGTGTAAGCTCTTATGGTCAGTGGGTCCTCTCTCTCCTGTAGAGTGGAAGCTCTTGTGGTCAGTGGGGTTCTCTCTCTTCTGTAGAGTGTAAGCTCTTATGGTCAGTGGGGTTCTCTCTCTCCTGTAGAGTGTAAGCTCTTATGGTCAGTGGGGTCCTCTCTCTCCTGTAGAATGTAAGCTCTTATGGTCAGTGGGGTTCTCTCTCTACTGTAGAGTGTAAGCTCTTATGGTCAGTGGGGTCCTCTCTCTCTCCTGTAGAATGTAAGCTCTTATGGTCAGTGGGGTTCTCTCTCTACTGTAGAGTGTAAGCTCTTATGGTCAGTGGGGTCCTCTCTCTCTCCTGTAGAGTGTAAGCTCTTACGGTCAGTGGGGTCCTCTCTCTCTCCTGTAGAGTGTAAGCTCTTATGGTCAGTGGGGTTCTCTCTCTCCTGTAGAATGTAAGCTCTTATGGTCAGTGTGGTCCTCTCTCTCCTTTAGAATGTAAGCTCTTATGGTCAGTGGAGTTCCCTCTCTCCTGTAGAGTGTAAGCTCTTATGGTCAGTGGGGTCCTCTCTCTCTTGTAGAATGTAAGCTCTTATGGTCAGTGGGGTCCTCTCTCTCCTGTAGAGTGTAAGCTCTTATGGTCAGTGGGGTCCTCTCTCTCTCCTGTAGAGTGTAAGCTCTTATGGTCAGTGGGGTCCTATCTCTCCTGTAGAGTGTAAGCTCTTATGGTCAGTGAGGTCCTCTCTCTCCTGTAGAGTGTAAGCTCTTATGGTCAGTGGGGTCCTCTTTCTCCTGTAGAGTGTAAGCTCTTATGGTCAGTGGGGTCCTCTCTCTCATGTAGAGTGTAAGCTCTTATGGTCAGTGGGGTCCTCTCTCTCATGTAGAGTGTAAGCTCTTATGGTCAGCGGGGACCTCTCTCTCCTGTAGAGTGTAAGCTCTTATGGTCAGTGGGGTCCTCTCTCTCATGTAGAGTGTAAGCTCTTATGGTCAGTGGGATCCTCTCTCTCCTGTAGAGTGCAAGCTCTTATGGTCAGTGGGGTCCTCTCTCTCTCTCCTGTAGAGTGTAAGCTCTTATGGTCAGTGGGGTCCTCTCTCTCCTGTAGAGTGTAAGCTCTTATAGTCAGTGGGGTTCTCTCTCTCCTGTAGAGTGCAAGCTCTTATGGTCAGTGGGGTCCTCTCTCTCCTGTAGAGTGTAAGCTCTTATGGTCAGTGGGTTTATCTCTCTCCTGTAGAGTGTAAGCTCTTATTGTCAGTGGGGTCATTTCATTCCTGTAGAGTGTAAGCTCTTATGATTAGTGGGGTCCTCCCTCTCTCTTTCCTGTAGAGTGTAAGCTCTTATGGTCAGCGGAGTCCTCTCTCTCTCCTGTAGAGTGTAAGCTCTTATGGTCAGTGAGGTCCTCTCTCTCTCCTGTAGAGTGTAAGCTCTTATGGTCAGTGGGTCCTCTCTCTCCTGTAGAGTGTAAGCTCTTATGGTCAGTGGGGTCCTCTCTCTCTCTCCTGTAGAGTGTAAGCTCTTATAGTCAGTGGGGTCCTCTATCTCCTGTAGAGTGCAAGCTCTTATGGTCAGTGGGGTCCTCTCTCTCCTGTAGAGTTTAAGCTCGTATGGTCAGTGGGGTCCTCTCTCTCCTGTAAAGTGTAAGCTCTTATGGTCAGTGGGGTCCTCTCTCTCTCCTGTATAGAGTAAGCTCTTATGGTCAGTGAGGTCCTCTCTCTCTCTCTCCTGTAGAGTGTAAGCTCTTATAGTCAGTGGGGTCCTCTATCTCCTGTAGAGTGCAAGCTCTTATGGTCAGTGGGGTCCTCTCTCTCCTGTAGAGTGTAAGCTCTTATGGTCAGTGAGGTCCTCTCTCTCCTGTAGAGTGTAAGCTCTTATGGTCAGTGGGGTCCTCTTTCTCCTGTAGAGTGTAAGCTCTTATGGTCAGTGGGGTCCTCTCTCTCATGTAGAGTGTAAGCTCTTATGGTCAGTGGGGTCCTCTCTCTCATGTAGAGTGTAAGCTCTTATGGTCAGCGGGGACCTCTCTCTCCTGTAGAGTGTAAGCTCTTATGGTCAGTGGGGTCCTCTCTCTCATGTAGAGTGTAAGCTCTTATGGTCAGTGGGATCCTCTCTCTCCTGTAGAGTGCAAGCTCTTATGGTCAGTGGGGTCCTCTCTCTCTCTCCTGTAGAGTGTAAGCTCTTATGGTCAGTGGGGTCCTCTCTCTCCTGTAGAGTGTAAGCTCTTATAGTCAGTGGGGTTCTCTCTCTCCTGTAGAGTGCAAGCTCTTATGGTCAGTGGGGTCCTCTCTCTCCTGTAGAGTGTAAGCTCTTATGGTCAGTGGGGTTATCTCTCTCCTGTAGAGTGTAAGCTCTTATTGTCAGTGGGGTCATTTCATTCCTGTAGAGTGTAAGCTCTTATGATTAGTGGGGTCCTCCCTCTCTCTTTCCTGTAGAGTGTAAGCTCTTATGGTCAGCGGAGTCCTCTCTCTCTCCTGTAGAGTGTAAGCTCTTATGGTCAGTGGGGTCCTCTCTCTCCTGTAGAGTGTAAGCTCTTATGGTCAGTGGGTCCTCTCTCTCCTGTAGAGTGTAAGCTCTTATGGTCAGTGGGGTCCCCTCTCTCTCTCTCCTGTAGAGTGTAAGCTCTTATAGTCAGTGGGGTCCTCTATCTCCTGTAGAGTGCAAGCTCTTATGGTCAGTGGGGTCCTCTCTCTCCTGTAGAGTTTAAGCTCGTATGGTCAGTGGGGTCCTCTCTCTCCTGTAAAGTGTAAGCTCTTATGGTCAGTGGGGTCCTCTCTCTCTCCTGTATAGAGTAAGCTCTTATGGTCAGTGAGGTCCTCTCTCTCTCTCTCCTGTAGAGTGTAAGCTCTTATAGTCAGTGGGGTCCTCTATCTCCTGTAGAGTGCAAGCTCTTATGGTCAGTGGGGTCCTCTCTCTCTTGTAGAATGTAAGCTCTTATGGTCAGTGGGGTCCTCTCTCTCCTGTAGAGTGTAAGCTCTTATGGTCAGTGGGGTCCTCTCTCTCTCTCCTGTAGAGTGTAAGCTCTTATGGTCAGTGGGGTCCTATCTCTCCTGTAGAGTGTAAGCTCTTATGGTCAGTGAGGTCCTCTCTCTCCTGTAGAGTGTAAGCTCTTATGGTCAGTGGGGTCCTCTTTCTCCTGTAGAGTGTAAGCTCTTATGGTCAGTGGGGTCCTCTCTCTCATGTAGAGTGTAAGCTCTTATGGTCAGTGGGGTCCTCTCTCTCATGTAGAGTGTAAGCTCTTATGGTCAGCGGGGACCTCTCTCTCCTGTAGAGTGTAAGCTCTTATGGTCAGTGGGGTCCTCTCTCTCATGTAGAGTGTAAGCTCTTATGGTCAGTGGGATCCTCTCTCTCCTGTAGAGTGCAAGCTCTTATGGTCAGTGGGGTCCTCTCTCTCTCTCCTGTAGAGTGTAAGCTCTTATGGTCAGTGGGGTCCTCTCTCTCCTGTAGAGTGTAAGCTCTTATAGTCAGTGGGGTTCTCTCTCTCCTGTAGAGTGCAAGCTCTTATGGTCAGTGGGGTCCTCTCTCTCCTGTAGAGTGTAAGCTCTTATGGTCAGTGGGGTTATCTCTCTCCTGTAGAGTGTAAGCTCTTATTGTCAGTGGGGTCATTTCATTCCTGTAGAGTGTAAGCTCTTATGATTAGTGGGGTCCTCCCTCTCTCTTTCCTGTAGAGTGTAAGCTCTTATGGTCAGCGGAGTCCTCTCTCTCTCCTGTAGAGTGTGAGCTCTTATTGTCAGTGAGGTCCTCTCTCTCTCCTGTAGAGTGTAAGCTCTTATGGTCAGTGGGTCCTCTCTCTCCTGTAGAGTGTAAGCTCTTATGGTCAGTGGGGTCCTCTCTCTCTCTCTCCTGTAGAGTGTAAGCTCTTATAGTCAGTGGGGTCCTCTATCTCCTGTAGAGTGCAAGCTCTTATGGTCAGTGGGGTCCTCTCTCTCCTGTAGAGTTTAAGCTCGTATGGTCAGTGGGGTCCTCTCTCTCCTGTAAAGTGTAAGCTCTTATGGTCAGTGGGGTCCTCTCTCTCTCCTGTATAGAGTAAGCTCTTTTGGTCAGTGAGGTCCTCTCTCTCTCTCTCCTGTAGAGTGTAAGCTCTTATAGTCAGTGGGGTCCTCTATCTCCTGTAGAGTGCAAGCTCTTATGGTCAATGGGGTCCTCTCTCTCCTGTAGAGTTTAAGCTCGTATGGTCAGTGGGGTCCTCTCTCTCCTGTAAAGTGTAAGCTCTTATGGTCAGTGGGGTCCTCTCTCTCTCCTGTATAGAGTAAGCTCTTATGGTCAGCGGGGTCCTCTCTCTCCTGTATAGAGTAAGCTCTTATGGTCAGTGGGGTCCTCTCTCTCTCCTGTAGAGTGTAAGCTCTTATGGTCAGTGGGGTCCTCTCTCTCCTGTAGAGTGTAAGCTCTTATGGTCAGTGGGGTCCTCTCTCTCTCCTGTAGAGTGTAAGCTCTTATGGTCAGTGGGGTCCTCTCTCTCCTGTAGAGTGTAAGCTCTTATGGTCAGTGGGGTCCTCTCTCTCTCATTTAGAGTGTAAGCTCTTATTGTCAGTGGGGTCATTTCACTCCTGTAGAGTGTAAGCTCTTATGATCAGTGGGGTCCTCTCTCTTTCCTGTAGAGTGTAAGCTCTTATGGTCAGCGGAGTCCTCTCTCTCTCCTGTAGAGTGGAAGCGCTTGTGGTCATTGGCGTCCTCTCTCTCTCCTGTAGAGTGTAAGCTCTTATGGTCAGTTGGGTCCTCTCTCTCCTATAGAGTGTAAGCTCTTATGGTCAGTGGGTTCCTCTCTCTCCTGTAGAATGTAAGCTCTTATGGTCATTGATGTCCTCTCTCTCCTGTAGAGTGTAAGCTCTTATGGTCAGTGGGGTCCTCTCTCATGTAGATTGTAAGCTCTTATCGACAGTGGGGTCCTCTCTCCTGTAGAGTGTAGGCTCTTATGGTCAGTGGGGTCCTCTCTCTCCTGTAGAGTGTAAGCTCTTATGGTCATTGATGTCCTCTCTCTCCTGTAGAGTGTAAGCTCTTATGGTCAGTGGGGTCCTCTCTCTCTCCTGTAGAGTGTAAGCTCTTATGGTCAGCGGGGTCCTCTCTCCTGTAGAGTGTAAGTTCTTATGGTCAGCGGGGTCCTCTCTCTCTCCTGTAGAGTGTAAGCTCTTATGGTAAGCGGGGTCCACTCTCTCTCCTGTAGAGTGTAAGCTCTTATGGTCAGTGGGGTCCACTCTCTCTCCTGTAGAGTGTAAGATCTTATGGTCAGTGGGGTCCTCTCTCTCTCCTGTAGAGTGTAAGCTCTTATGGTCAGTGGGGTCCTCTCTCCTGTAGAGTGTAAGCTCTTATGGTCAGCGAGGTCCACTGTCTCTCCTGTAGAGTGTAAGCTCTTATGGTCAGTGGGGTCCTCTCTCTCCTATAGAGTGTAAGCTCTTATGGTAAGCGGGGTCCACTCTCTGTCCTGTAGAGTGTAAGCTCTTATGGTCAGTGGGGTCCACTCTCTCTCCTGTAGAGTGTAAGCTCTTATGGTCAGTGGGGTCCTCTCTCTCCTGTAGAATGTAAGTTCTTATGGACAGTTGGGTCCTCTCTCTCCTGTAGAGTGTAAGCTCTTATGGTCAGTGGGGTCCTCTCTCCTGTTGTTGTGAATTCTGCTCTTGGGCTCCCTCCGGTGGTTATGAGTGGTAGTGCTGCTGTCTTCGGATCGCAGCATTTATCAGGTGTGTTCACTTTTTGCAATTTGGACTCAGCTATTTAGTCCTGCTTGATCCTTTAGTCAGTGCCAGTTGCCCATTGTTTTTGGAAGATTCACATCTCTTACTGGTCTCTCCTGTTTGCTGAACTTTTCAACAAAGATAAGTCCTGGCTTTGATTTTGCTGTCCACATGCTGTGGGCCTTATAGTTCAGTGCATTTTCATGTTTTGTCTTGTCCAGCTTTGTCTGTGAATGATTTTTTGCAGCCAAGCTGTGTCTCTGGAGATGCAGATATACCCTCCATGTCTTTAGTCAGATGTGGTGATTTGTATTTTCTGTGGTGGATATTTTCTAGTGTTTTAATACTGACCGCATAGTAATCTGTCCTATTCTTTCTTTTTAGCTAGTATGGCCTCCTTTGCTAAATCCTGATTTCATGTCTGCGTATGTTATTTCCCTCTCCTCTCACAGTCAATATTTGTGGGGGGCTCTCTATTCTTTGGGGATTTTCTCTGAGGCAAGATAGTTTTCCCGTTTCTGTCTTTAGGGGAAGTTAGTTCTTAGGCTGTGTTGAGGGGTCTAGGGAGTGTTAGGTACCCCCCACGGCTACTTCTAGTTCCGCTGCTAAGTTCAGGGTTTGCGGTCAGTACAGGTACCACCTTCTCCAGAGTACGTCTCATGCTGCTCCTAGGCTACCAGATCATAACGCCTGTAGAGTGTAAGCTCTTATGGTCAGTGGGGTCCTCTCTCTCCTGTAGAGTGTAAGTTCTTATGGTCAGCGGGGTCCTCTCTCCTGTAGAGTGTAAGCTCTTATGGTCAGTGGGGTCCTCTCTCTCTCCTGTAGAGTGTAAGCTCTTATGGTCAGCGGGGTCCTCTCTCCTGTAGAGTGTAAGCTCGTATGATCAGCTGCGTTGCTTTTGATACTTCCTGTTATTTGACTTTGAAAAAACTTGACAAGCTTAGCTATAGATTACATGCATTGTTGAAGCTTTTACGCCGTGGAAATGCACCAAAAATGCATTTGCGTTTTTAAAATGCAGATTTTATACATCTAAGGTATGTCTATTGGAAAAATCTGCACATAAAACTCTGCATACTTGCTAGAGAAAATTGTCATGTTGCCAATTTGAAACACGCACCCCAGCTTAGTTCACTCTGAATTGAAGGGGATATCCGGGACTATAAAAAAATGCAAATAGTTACTAACAGAGGCAACTACTTGCCTGTTGTACCCGGCACTGGTCATTTACCGCTCCTGCCAGAGATTCATCTTCTCCCTGTCAACAGGGCAGCAGCTTTTTTTCCTGTTGGGAGGGCGTGACTACTGATGTCATACTGAATGACAGCCGGCTTCCTCCAATTAGGCAGTGGAAGCCAGCCATCAATCAGATTGACACCAGTAGTCCTGCTATGTCAACAGAAAGAGAAACTTCTGCTCTGTTGACAGGGAGTGGCTGAATCTCTGGCAGGAGCAGTCAATGACTGGCGCCAGGTACAACAGAGAGGTAGTTGCCAGTTAGAAACTAAATTACTTTGTTTTATAAAGTCATGGATAACCTCTTCAAAATAAAGCATAGTGGGCATGAGATTTCTACAATTCAAATCCACGTTTCTGGAACTGTAAGACGTTGCGTTTTTCACGCAGAGAAATTACGTAGTGACTAGAGTTGAGCGACCTTGACCTTTTTAGAGTCGAGCCGGGTTTCGCGAAACCCGACTATCTCAAAAGTCGGGTCGAGTGAAATCGGCCGATTATGACGTAAAGTCGGGATCGACCGAAACACGAAACCCAATGCAAGTCAATGGGGCAGCATAGTCGGCAGTGAGTGGGGGCCAGGAAAACACCTAGAGTGCCCATTTTAATGTCAAAACCATCCATTCTTCTTAATGAAGCTTGTCAAGCGTAATTTACCTTATAATAATTGGAAGGCATTTGAAATTGGGGTTCATTTGGCTAAAGTTGTGGTGGGTAGGGCTGGTTCAAGTAATTAGTGGGCCCAGGAAATCTGGACCACGTCACGGCAGTGGAGCAGGGAGAGGTAAGTATTTCAACTTTGCAAGTGCTGTGAACCTGAGCAAGCAGGGGGGGCCCACTCGTTGGCATTGGCACTGGCACAGGGCCCCTCAAAGTACAGCGGTGTGTTTGCACGGCGGGGGCGCCTCCCACCGGCAGCAACACATTTGCGTACTATGAGAGGCCCTGTGCCAGTGACGTCGCCAACTAGTATTCCTCCCCCCACCTGATGAAGGAACCTGCACTTTCATCTGCACCTTCCTCTTTGTCCCCGTGTAAGGTGGTATGGTATGCGGGAAGAGCAACCTGACTTTCAGCAGGGTCACAATGTTGTTGTGTAGCGTGCATGGGGAATGTTGCGTTATGGGTCAATGTACCAGCAGACTCATCTATCACTGGCTGGGCAATGGGCAGGATGAGGAGGAAACACAGATATAGGCCCAAAGAATAAAGTTGGCTAAATGCAGTTCAAAATTGGTAACACAGGAATAACCAGGGGGCATTGCAGTGGAGGACAACTGGAATGAGAGGCTGACACAGAGAGTAGGCCCAAATCAGTAAGTAGTCGAAATGCAGTTCAAAATTGGCAACCGTAGTAAACAGGCGGCACAGCTTTGTTCAGTGGAGGAGAACAGCAAGGAGTGGCAGACACCGATAGTAGGCCCCAACCCAACTAGTAGGCCAAATGCAGTCTAACATTAACAACTACTTAACGAGCGCCTGAAAACGGAATTTCAGGACAGGAAACCAGGAGAACAGCAAGGAGTGGCAGACACCGATAGTAGGCCCCAAACCAACTAGTACGCCAAATGCAGTTGTTCCGTTTAACCACAATTTAATGAGAGCCTGAAGATAGAAGTTCAGGAAAGGCAACCTGGAGAACACCTTGGAGTGGAACACACCATCTCTCTACACCCCATACCCAATTTGTAGGCCTAATGCAGCGTAGTTTCCAACAACTACTAAACAAGAGCATGATGATCGAAGCATTGGCGAGGAAACCTGGGGAACACCTTGGAGTGGAACACACCATCTCTCTACACCCCATACCCAATTTGTAGGCCTAATGCAGCGTAGTTTCCAACAACTACTAAACGAGAGCCGGAAGATCGAAGCTCAGGAAAGGCAACCTGGAGAACACCTTGGAGTGGAACACACCATCTCTCTACACCCCATACCCAATTTGTAGGCCTAATGCAGCGTAGTTTCCAACAACTACTAAACGAGAGCATGATGATCGAAGCATTGGCGAGGAAACCTGGGGAACACCTTGGAGTGGAACACACCATCTCTCTACACCCCATACCCAATTTGTAGGCCTAATGCAGCGTAGTTTCCAACAACTACTAAACGAGAGCATGATGATCGAAGCATTGGCGAGGAAACCTGGGGAACACCTTGGAGTGGAACACACCATCTCTCTACACCCCATACCCAATTTGTAGGCCTAATGCAGCGTAGTTTCCAACAACTACTAAACGAGAGCCGGAAGATCGAAGCTCAGGAAAGGCAACCTGGAGAACACCTTGGAGTGGAACACACCATCTCTCTACACCCCATACCCAATTTGTAGGCCTAATGCAGCGTAGTTTCCAACAACTACTAAACGAGAGCATGATGATCGAAGCATTGGCGAGGAAACCTGGGGAACACCTTGGAGTGGAACACACCATCTCTCTACACCCCATACCCAATTTGTAGGCCTAATGCAGCGTAGTTTCCAACAACTACTAAACGAGAGCATGATGATCGAAGCATTGGCGAGGAAACCTGGGGAACACCTTGGAGTGGAACACACCATCTCTCTACACCCCATACCCAATTTGTAGGCCTAATGCAGCGTAGTTTCCAACAACTACTAAACGAGAGCCGGAAGATCGAAGCTCAGGAAAGGCAACCTGGGGAACACCTTGGAGTGGAACACACCATCTCTCTACACCCCATACCCAATTTGTAGGCCTAATGCAGTGTAGTTTCCAAGAACTACTAAACGAGAGCATGAAGATCGAAGCATTGGCGAGGAAACCTGGGGAACACCTTGGAGTGGAACACACCATCTCTCTACACCCCATACCCAATTTGTAGGCCTAATGCAGCGTAGTTTCCAACAACTACTAAACGAGAGCCGGAAGATCGAAGCTCAGGAAAGGCAACCTGGGGAACACCTTGGAGTGGAACACACCATCTCTCTACACCCCATACCCAATTTGTAGGCCTAATGCAGTGTAGTTTCCAAGAACTACTAAACGAGAGCATGAAGATCGAAGCATTGGCGAGGAAACCTGGGGAACACCTTGGAGTGGAACACACCATCTCTCTACACCCCATACCCAATTTGTAGGCCTAATGCAGCGTAGTTTCCAACAACTACTAAACGAGAGCCGGAAGATCGAAGCTCAGGAAAGGCAACCTGGAGAACACCTTGGAGTGGAACACACCATCTCTCTACACCCCATACCCAATTTGTAGGCCTAATGCAGCGTAGTTTCCAACAACTACTAAACGAGAGCCGGAAGATCGAAGCTCAGGAAAGGCAACCTGGGGAACACCTTGGAGTGGAACACACCATCTCTCTACACCCCATACCCAATTTGTAGGCCTAATGCAGTGTAGTTTCCAAGAACTACTAAACGAGAGCATGAAGATCGAAGCATTGGCGAGGAAACCTGGGGAACACCTTGGAGTGGAACACACCATCTCTCTACACCCCATACCCAATTTGTAGGCCTAATGCAGCGTAGTTTCCAACAACTACTAAACGAGAGCATGATGATCGAAGCATTGGCGAGGAAACCTGGGGAACACTTTGGAGTGGAACACACCATCTCTCTACACCCCATACCCAATTTGTAGGCCTAATGCAGCGTAGTTTCCAACAACTACTAAACGAGAGCCGGAAGATCGAAGCTCAGGAAAGGCAACCTGGGGAACACCTTGGAGTGGAACACACCATCTCTCTCCACCCGATACCCATTTTGTAGGCCTAATGCAGTATAGTTTTCTACAACTACTAAACGAGAGTCGGAAGACCGAAGCAATGGCAAGGAAACCTGGGGAACACCTTGGAGTGTAACACACCATCTCTCTCCACCCTATACCCAATTTGTAGGCCTAATGCAGCCTACTTTCCGACAACTACTAAACGAGAGCATGAAGATCGAAGCTCAGGAAAGGCAACCTGGGGAACACCTTGGAGTGTAACAAACCCTCTCTCTACACCACGGAAGGGCTGATTCTTAGGAAGGAAGGCTGTCGGAAAGAAGCAGGGCGCGTCCGAGGGTGATTATATTCTTATTAGGTATATACTCACCCTCGGACGCGCCCTGCTTCTTTATTTGTAATGAATGTTTATTTGCAATGTGGTTTTGACTTACTCTATTTTTTTGGTAAATAATGATTTTATTATTTTCATTGTTTTGCATCTTCTTGGCAATAATATAAAGAAGACGCAACAGGACAACACTCGGTGGATGCCATATCTGTGTTTTAAATTGAAAAAAACTTTCAGTTAACTACTTGCAGGAGAAAGTTATTGTAGCTGGTGGCCATTTTTAGTACTGTACCAGATTTTTGTTGTATGTGTTTGTTTTTAATGTTAAAATGTCTGCATTTGATATCTCTCCAGTATTTTCTTTTTTATAAGCAAAATACTTATTTTTATATTTTCTGATGTTGGTTCCAGGGGTACACGGGCAGCAGTAGACAGGTCAGTGGAGGCCTAGTGGAAGGAGTGACCGCAGACAGGCATCGAAGGCCTAAAATAATAACACATGGCTGTAGGCAATTTTAAATTGGTTCCAGGGGTACACGGGCAGCAGTGGTGTGGTCAGTGGAGGCCTAGTGGAAGGAGTGACCACAGACAGGCATCGAAGGCCTAAAATAATAACACATGGCTGTAGGCAATTTTAAATTGGTTCCAGGGGTACACGGGCAGCAGTGGTGTGGTCAGTGGAGGCCTAGTGGAAGGAGTGACCACAGACAGGCATCGAAGGCCTAAAATAATAACACATGGCTGTAGGCAATTTTAAATTGGTTCCAGGGGTACACGGGCAGCAGTGGTGTGGTCAGTGGAGGCATATTGTAAAGAGTGACCGCAGACAGGCATCGAAGGCCTAAAATAATAACACATGGCTGTAGGCAATTTTAAATTGGTTCCAGGGGTACACGGGCAGCAGTGGTGTGGTCAGTGGAGGCCTAGTGGAAGGAGTGACCACAGACAGGCATCGAAGGCCTAAAATAATAACACATGGCTGTAGGCAATTTTAAATTGGTTCCAGGGGTACACGGGCAGCAGTGGTGTGGTCAGTGGAGGCATATTGTAAGGAGTGACCGCAGACAGGCATCGAAGGCCTAAAATAATAACACATGGCTGTAGGCAATTTTAAATTGGTTCCAGGGGTACACGGGCAGCAGTGGCCTGGTCAGTGTAGTAGTAGTAGAAAGAATGGACCGCAGACAGGCATCGAAGGCCTAAAATAAAAAAATTGGGCTGGCTGAAGCCAATTTTAAATTGGTTCCAGGGGTACACGGGCAGCAGTGGTGTGGTCAGTGGAGGCATATTGTAAGGAGTGACCGCAGACAGGCATCGAAGGCCTAAAATAATAACACATGGCTGTAGGCAATTTTAAATTGGTTCCAGGGGTACACGGGCAGCAGTGGTGTGGTCAGTGGAGGCCTAGTGGAAGGACTGACCACAGACAGGCATCGAAGGCCTAAAATAATAACACATGGCTGTAGGCAATTTTAAATTGGTTCCAGGGGTACACGGGCAGCAGTGGTGTGGTCAGTGGAGGCCTAGTGGAAGGAGTGACCGCAGACAGGCATCGAAGGCCTAAAGTAAAAAAATTGGGCTGGCTGTAGGCAATTTTAAATTGGTTCCAGGGGTACACGGGCAGCAGTGGTGTGGTCAGTGGAGGCTTAGTGGAAGGAGTGACCACAGACAGGCATCGAAGGCCTAAAATAATAACACATGGCTGTAGGCAATTTTAAATTGGTTCCAGGGGTACACGGGCAGCAGTGGTGTGGTCAGTGGAGGCATATTGTAAGGAGTGACCGCAGACAGGCATCGAAGGCCTAAAATAATAACACATGGCTGTAGGCAATTTTAAATTGGTTCCAGGGGTACACGGGCAGCAGTGGTGTGGTCAGTGGAGGCCTAGTGGAAGGAGTGACCGCAGACAGGCTTCGAAGGCCTAACATAACAAAAATGTCAATACAATGGTATTGTCAGTGGCAGGCAGTGAAGGATGTCAGCGCATAGACTAAACATTGGTGGAGCTGTGAGATAATTTTGCAAGTGGTAGAGCACTGTTTGAGCTGGGGGGGAACTGTCTTGTGGCCGGCGGTACAGGCCCAGGGCCCCTCATATTACAACGGTGTGTCTGACGTTGGGTGCGCACCACCACCGCCAGAGACACTTTATTGTACTAGGAGGGACCCAGTGGCAGTGCCGTCGACCAAAAGCGGGCACACCCACCTCTTCAGACAAACAACACTCTCACGGGTGCTGTCGCCAAGTGTCGATACCACGGCCCCGTGTGGGGAGTTTGGCCATTTAGTGAGGTGTAAACATGTCGTATGCTGGACAATCAGGTGCAGAAAATTACGAGATTGGAAAAGGCATTCAGAATAGTCCACAGGCAAGACCTTTTCATAGGAAAGCTAGGTGTCAGCCGGGCAAGGTGGGGCAAAAGATTTCGAAATCCAGTTGTGGTTCATTTTAATGAAGGTTAGATCATCTACATTTTGGGTAGCCAGACGAGTCCTTTTTTCTGTTAGTATTGAACCTGCAGCACTGAATACTCTTTCTGATAGGACACTAGCTGCCGGGCAAGCAAGCTCCTGCAATGCATATTCTGCCAATTCTGGCCAGGTGTCTAATTTTGATGCCCAGTAATCAATTGGGAATGACGGTTGAGGGAGAACATCGATAAGGGATGAAAAATAGTTTGTAACCATACTGGACAAATGTTGTCTCCTGTCACTTTGAATTGATGCTGCAGTACCTGTCCTGTCTGCGGTCATAGCAAAATCACTCCACAACCTGGTCAGAAAACCCCTCTGGCCAACGCCACTTCTGATTTCTGCCCCTCTAACACCTCTGGTCTGCTGGCCCCTGCAGCTCGTGTGAGAACGATCACGGGCGCTGTGTGCAGGGAATGCCAGAAGCAAACGGTCAACAAGAGTTGATTGTATGGTTGCTAATATTAGTTCCAAGTTCTCATGTGGCATTATATTTTGCAATTTGCCTTTATAGCGAGGATCAAGGAGGCAGGCCAACCAGTAATCGTCATCGTTCATCATTTTAGTTATGCGTGTGTCCCTTTTGAGGATACGTAAGGCATAATCCGCCATGTGGGCCAAAGTTCCAGTTCTCAAATCTGCGGTTGTGCTTGGTTGAGGGGCAGTTTCAGGCAAATCCACGTCACTTGTGTCCCTCCAAAAACCAGAACCCGGCCTTGCCACGCCACCAATTTCCAGTGGCCCCGGAAAAGCTTCCTCATTAAAAATATAATCATCCCCATCATCCTCCTCGTCCTCCTCCTCCTCTTCGCCCGCTAACTCGTCCTGTACACTGCCCTGGCCAGACAATGGCTGACTGTCATCAAGGCTTTCCTCTTCCTCAGCTGCAAACGCCTGATCCTTTATGTGCGTCAAACTTTGCATCAGCAGACGCATTAGGGGGTTGCTCATGCTTATTATGGCATTGTCTGCACTAACCAGCCGTGTGCATTCCTCAAAACACTGAAGGACTTGACACATGTCTTGAATCTTCGACCACTGCACACCTGACAACTCCATGTCTGCCATCCTACTGCCTGCCCGTGTATGTGTATCCTCCCACAAAAACATAACAGCCCGCCTCTGTTCGCACAGTCTCTGAAGCATGTGCAGTGTTGAGTTCCACCTTGTTGCAACGTCTATGATTAGGCGATGCTGGGGAAGGTTCAAAGAACGCTGATAGGTCTGCATACGGCTGGAGTGTACGAGTGAATGGCGGATATGTGAGCAAAGTCCACGCACTTTGAGGAGCAGGTCGGATAACCCCGGATAACTTTTCAGGAAGCACTGCACCACCAGGTTTAAGGTGTGAGCCAGGCAAGGAATGTGTTTCAGTTGGGAAAGGGAGATGGCAGCCATGAAATTCCTTCCGTTATCACTCACTACCTTGCCTGCCTCAAGATCTACAGTGCCCAGCCACGACTGCGTTTCTTTCTGCAAGAACTCGGACAGAACTTCCGCGGTGTGTCTGTTGTCGCCCAAACACTTCATAGGCAATACAGCCTGCTGACGTTTGCCAGTAGCTGCCCCATAATGGGAGACCTGGTGTGCAACAGTGGCAGCTGCGGATGGAGTGGTTGTGCGACTATGGTCTGTGGACGAGCTCTCGCTTCTGCAGGAGGACGAAGAGGAGGAGGAGGGGGTGCGAACGGCTACAGCCAACTGTTTCCTAGACCGTGGGCTAGGCAGAACTGTCCCAAACTTGCTGTCCCCTGTGGACCCTGCATCCACCACATTTACCCAGTGTGCCGTGATGGACACGTAACGTCCCTGGCCATGCCTACTGGTCCATGCATCTGTTGTCAGGTGCACCTTTGTGCTCACAGATTGCCTGAGTGCATGGACGATGCGCTCTTTAACATGCTGGTGGAGGGCTGGGATGGCTTTTCTGGAAAAAAAGTGTCGACTGGGTAGCTCGTAGCGTGGTACAGCGTAGTCCATCAGGGCTTTGAAAGCTTCGCTTTCAACTAACCGGTAGGGCATCATCTCTAACGAGATTAGTCTAGCTATGTGTGCGTTCAAACCCTGTGTACGCGGATGCGAGGCTAAGTACTTCCTTTTTCTAACCATAGTCTCATGTAGGGTGAGCTGGACTGGAGAGCTGGAGATCGTGGAACTAGCGGGGGTGCCGGTGGACATGGCAGACTGAGAGACGGTGGGAGATGGTATTGTTGCCGCCGGTGCCCTAGATGCAGTGTTTCCTACTACGAAACTGGTGATTCCCTGACCCTGACTGCTTTGGCCTGGCAAAGAAATCTGCACAGATACTGCAGGTGGTGCGGAAAATGGTGGCCCTACACTGCCGGAAGGGATGTTGCGTTGCTGACTAGCTTCATTGGCCGAGGAATCTACAACCTTAAGGGACGTTTGGTAGTTAGTCCAGGCTTGCAAATGCATGGTGGTTAAATGTCTATGCATGCAACTTGTATTGAGACTTTTCAGATTCTGTCCTCTGCTTAAGGTAGTTGAACATTTTTGACAGATGACTTTGCGCTGATCAATTGGATGTTGTTTAAAAAAATGCCAGACTGCACTCTTTCTAGCATCGGATACCTTTTCAGGCATTGCAGACTGAGCTTTAACCGGATGGCCACGCTGTCCTCCAACAGGTTTTGGCTTTGCCACGCGTTTTGGGCAAGATACGGGCAGATGGAACCTGTTGCGATGTTGATGCCTGCTGCGGCCCCTCCTCCTCCGCTTCAGAACTGCTGCCGCCTGCACCCTGTTCCCCCAATGGCTGCCAATCGGGGTCAAGAACTGGGTCATCTATTACCTCTTCTTGTAGCTCGTGTGCAACTTCGTCTGTGTCACCGTGTCGGTCGGTGGTATAGCGTTCGTGATGGGGCAACATAGTCTCATCAGGGTCTGATTCTTGATCATTACCCTGCGAGGGCAATGTTGTGGTCTGAGTCAAAGGACCAGCATAGTAGTCTGGCTG
This sequence comes from Ranitomeya imitator, assembly GCF_032444005.1. Lineage (NCBI taxonomy): Eukaryota > Metazoa > Chordata > Amphibia > Anura > Dendrobatidae > Ranitomeya > Ranitomeya imitator. The sequence goes on from NC_091287.1 coordinate 25,446,659, forward strand.
TGGCTGTGCATCAGTGCACTCCATGTCAGATTCAACTTGTAATGGGCATGGAATGTTAACTGCTTCACTTTCTAAGCCAGGGACGGTATGTGTAAAGAGCTCCATGGAGTAACCCGTTGTGTCGCCTGCTGCATTCTTCTTTGTTGTTGTTTTTGCTGAAGAGGACAAGGAAGCGACTTGTCCCTGACCGTGAACATCCACTAACGACGCGCTGCTTTGACATTTACCAGTTTCACGAGAGGAGGCAAAAGAGCTAGAGGCTGAGTCAGCAAGATAAGCCAAAACTTGCTCTTGCTGCTCCGGCTTTAAAAGCGGTTTTCCTACTCCCAGAAAAGGGAGCGTTCGAGGCCTTGTGTAGCCAGACGACGAACCTGGCTCCACAGCTCCAGACTTAGGTGCAATATTTTTTTTCCTACAACCAGCTGATGCTCCACCACTACCACTACCCTCATTACCAGCTGACAATGAACGCCCCCGGCCACGACCTCTTCCACCATACTTCCTCATTGTTTTAAAAACGTAAACAAATTAACGGTATTTGTTGCTGTCACACAAATTACACGGTGAGCTATAACTTCAGTATGATTTAGCTACCCCTTTACAGGTGAGTGAGACCACAACGAAAATCAGGCACAATGTTACACACTCTGTTGTTGGTGGCAACAAATGAGAGAGATGCCACACACGCAGGACTGTCACTGAAGCACAAATGTAAATATTAATCTCCCACTGATTTGATTTTTTTTTTTTTTTCAGGGAGACTTTAGGAAAAAAAAATAATAGAATAAAATGATTTTTTCAGGAAGAATTTAGAAACCAAATAAAATAAAATGATTTTTTAAGATAGAATTTAGAAAACAAATAAAACAAAAAAAGGCTTTCTATGGCCCACTGAGTGAGAGATGACGCACACAGGAGTCAGGAGTGGCACACAAGCCCAGAGGCCAATATTTATCTCCCACTGATTGATGTAGTGATTTTTACAGGTAGATTTTGGAACCCAAATCAAGCTAAAAAAATAATAGGCTTTCTATGGCCCACAATTGGAGAGAGAGAGAGAGATGGCACACCCAGGAGTCAAGACTGGCACACAAGCAGAAAGGGCAATATTAATCTCCCACTGATTTGTTTTTTGTTTTTTTTTCAGGGAGACTTTAGGAAAAAAAATAATAGAATAAAATGATTTTTTCAGGAAGAATTTAGAAACCAAATAAAATAAAATGATTTTTTCAGGGAGAATTTAGAAAACAAATAAAACAAAAAAAGGCTTTCTATGGCCCACTGAGTGAGAGATGACGCACACAGGAGTCAGGAGTGGCACACAAGCCCAGAGGCCAATATTTATCTCCCACTGATTGATGTAGTGATTTTTTCAGGTAGATTTTGGAACCCAAATCAAGCTAAAAAAATAATAGGCTTTCTATGGCCCACAATTGGAGAGAGAGAGAGAGATGGCACAGCCAGGAGTCAAGACTGGCACACAAGCAGAAAGGGCAATATTAATCTCCCACTGATTTGTTTTTTGTTTTTTTTTTCAGGGAGACTTTAGGAAAAAAAAAAAATAGAATAAAATGATTTTTTCAGGAAGAATTTAGAAACCAAATAAAATAAAATGATTTTTTCAGGGAGAATTTAGAAAACAAATAAAACAAAAAAAGGCTTTCTATGGCCCACTGAGTGAGAGATGACGCACACAGGAGTCAGGAGTGGCACTCAAGCCCAGAGGCCAATATTTATCTCCCACTTTTTTTTTTTTGTTCCAGGGAAAATTTATAAACCCAATAAAAAAAATAATAAATAGGCTTTCTATGGCCCACTATCTGAGAGAGAGAGAGAGATGGCACGCTTAGGACTGGCACACAAGCCCAAAGGCCAATATTAATCTCCCTTTTTTTTTTAAGGGAGAATTTATAAAACCAAAAAAAATAAATAAATAGGCTTTCTATGGCCCACTATTTGTGAGAGAGATGGCACGCTCAGGACTGGCACACAAGCCCAGAGGCCAATATTAATCTCCCACTTTTTTTTTTTTTTCCAGGGAAAATTTATAAACCCAATAAAAAAAATAATAAATAGGCTTTCTATGGCCCACTATCTGAGAGAGAGAGATGGCATGCTTAGAACTGGCACACAAGCCCAAAGGCCAATATTAATCTCCCACTGATTGATTTATTGATTTTTTCAGGTAGAATTTAGAACCCAAATAAAGCAAAAAAAAAAAAAAAGGGCTTTCTATGGCCCACTGAGTGAGTGATGATGCACACAGGAGTCAGGAGTGGCACACAAGCCCTGAGGCCAATATTTTTCTCCCACTGATTGATGTAGTGATTTTTTCAGGTACATTTTAGAACCCAAATCAAGCAAAAAAATAAATAGGCTTTCTATGGCCCACTATTTGTGAGAGAGATGGCACGCTCAGGACTGGCACACAAGCCCAGAGGCCAATATTAATCTCCCACTTTTTTTTTTTTGGTTCCAGGGAAAATTTATAAACCCAATAAAAAAAATAATAAATAGGCTTTCTATGGCCCACTATCTGAGAGAGAGAGATGGCACGCTTAGGACTGGCACACAAGCCCAAAGGCCAATATTAATCTCCCACTGATTGATTTATTGATTTTTTCAGGTAGAATTTAGAACCCAAATAAAGCAAAAAAAAAAAAAATGGGCTTTCTATGGCCCACTGAGTGAGTGATGATGCACACAGGAGTCAGGAGTGGCACACAAGCCCTGAGGCCAATATTTTTCTCCCACTGATTGATGTAGTGATTTTTTCAGGTAGATTTTAGAACCAAAATCAAGCAAAAAAATAAATAGGCTTTCTATGGCCCACTGACTGAGAGATGGCACACACAGGAGTCAAGAGTGGCACACAAGCCCTGAGGCCAATATTTTTCTCCCACTGATTGATGTAGTGATTTTTTCAGGTAGATTTTATAACCCAAATCAAGCAAAAAAATAAATAGGCTTTCTATGGCCCACTGAGTGAGAGATGGCACACACAGGGATGGCACTCTAGCAGAAATGTCAATCTTAATCTCCCACAAAAAAAAAAAAAAAAACAGGGAGTGTCCTTCAATTACTATCTCCCTGCAGTAATCTCAGCCAGGTATGGCAGGCAGCAATAAGGAGTGGACTGATGCACAAATTAAATAAAAAGTGTGGACAAACAAAAAAGATAGCTGTGCAGAAAGGAAGGAACAAGAGGATTTGTGCTTTGAAAAAAGCAGTTGGTTTGCACAGCGGCGTACACACAGCAATGCAGCTATCAGGGAGCCTTCTAGGGCAGCCCAATGAGCTACAGCGCTGAGGGGGAAAAAAAAAAATGTAGCTTCCACTGTCCCTGCACACCGAAGGTGGTGTTGGGCAGTGGAAATCGCTACAGCACAAGCGGTTTGGTGGTTAATGGACCCTGCCTAACGCTATCCCTGCTTCTGACGAAGTGGCAGCAACCTCTCCCTAAGCTCAGATCAGCAGCAGTAACATGGCGGTCGGCGGGAACTCCCCTTTATAGCCCCTGTGACGCCGCAGACAGCAAGCCAATCACTGCAATGCCCTTCTCTAAGATGGTGGGGACCAGGACCTATGTCATCACGCTGCCCACACTCTGCGTTTACCTTCATTGGCTGAGAAATGGCGCTTTTCGCATCATTGAAACGCGACTTTGGCGCGAAAGTCGCGTACCGCATGGCCGACCCCGCACAGGGGTCGGATTGGGTTTGATGAAACCCGACTTTGCCAAAAGTCGGCGACTTTTGAAAATGAACGACCCGTTTCGCTCAACCCTAGTAGTGACAACAACTCACCAACCACTCATTGCAGGAACGTAGCCTGAACCGGCCACCTGTGGCCTAGATCTTTCACCAATAGATTTGGCACATTATGAAACAAAAAATCTGGCAAATACTTCGAACTGTGGAGTAGCAAGAACCCGACTTCAGACATCAATGGGACAACAACCTTCTTCTCCCAAAGATCCAACAATTGTCTCCTCACTTCCCAGAAGTTTACAGACTTTGTAAAAAGAAGAGGGGAACCTCCACATTGGTCAATATGGACCGGGCACCACTTTTTGAGATGTGTTGCTGTAATCAATTTTTAAAAGATACTTTTTTTAAATTGAATGGAAAAATGTCCAAATTTCAGCTTCCAATCTATGTTCTATGTTCTGTTTTGAGTAAAATAATGTGATGAGATTTCCAGATAATTGCATTATTTTTTACTTCTTCCATTTTGCATTTTACACAGGCACCCAACTTTTTTGAAATTGAGGTTCTATACCAGTATAATTGCAAAATGGCTTAACATTATTGTCAGCTGGTTTTTAGCAGAGCTCAACTTTCCTATACTCCTCCACAATGGAACATATCGTAATAAGGCAGGGCAGGACTGAGCTGTGTTTGTCACCGAGAGAGCACAGATGTGAAACTGCAAATGATACTCTGTTGGTGCATGTGGCAGAAGATAATCCTCAGCCATATGCATCATCAGCAGCATAGATTAATACAGCCTCTGTGAAAAATAGGAGTATAGCTCCATAACTCTTAACAGGGACAAATAGTGGTAACAGGGGAGCCCTGTGCAATAACCACAGACTACCTCAAAAAGATTCATATTTTAGCACATAGCATATAGCATAAAAAATTGCAACTTTTCAACCACATTTGCTTTTTCTCTTAATTTAAAGTGTGCAGGCAGTGAAAGGGACTAAGCTGGGGGTTGGGCAACCAAAATTGAGGTAAATTATTGAAAAATGTAGCACTAGCTCACAGCTGTTGTAGGCTTCTGTTTATGTTTGGCCTTTGTGGGACAAATCAATTATGGGGGTAATAAATACATTTCGTGCATTTTAACCCATGATCTAGGGATGCAGACAACCCCTGGATCCAATAATCCAGAACCTTTATTGTTCTAACCAGATTATTCCAGGTAAGGGGGAAATAATAAACTTATGGATGTAATTCTCTAATTTTTATTTTAATTAGTATCCCTCAAAAAAGACAAGATCTGACTGATTTTATTTTCTCATTAATAAAGAGCTGATAGAAAATGAAACACTAATCTGATAAGATTAATAATGGAAAGTTTTCCTACAACTCCTCTACGTGTTCCTGATTATCAGCAAAGTATGCTCACTGCTCAGTGTTTATAGATTAAAGAGTAAATCTAGTGGATGGAGGCAGCTTGATTTATCACCTTGATTTGCTTCAGATTTATTAAATTCTTATCTTTACAAGCCCACTGACCTAGTGGGAATTTAATTTGAAGTTATAATTACTGCCATTATACTGCATGTACTAAGCATGTGCTGCCAGTTCAGATTATACAGATACTTAGGCATTCTGACCGGTCACTGACTATATCCCTAGATGCACATTGTTACAAACTTATTACCTTTTATTTCTGACCACCCTAAAATGGTATGTCCACAATAGTACAGTTATTCTGTAACATTCTATATTAGGCAACATTCACACGTTCAGTATTGGGTCAGTATTTTACATTAATATTTGTAAGCGAAAACCAGGAGTGGAGCAATCAGAGGGAAAGTATAAAAGAAACACATTCAACACTTCTGAATTTTTCACCAATTCCTGATTTTGGCTTACAAATACTGATGTAAAAAACTGACCAAATATGTGAACAAGCCTTATACTCCAGAGCTGCACTTGCTATTCTGCTGGTGCAGTCACTGTCTACATACATTACATTACTGATCCTGAGTTACCTCCTGTATTATACTCCAGAGCTGCACTCGCTATTCTGCTGGTGCAGTCACTGTGTACATACATTACATTACTGATCCTGAGTTACATTCTGTATTATACTCCAGAGCTGCACTCACTATTCTGCTGGTGCAGTCACTGTGTACATACATTACATTACTGATCCTGAGTTACATCCTGTATTATACTCCAGAGCTGCACTCACTATTCTGCTGGTGCAGTCACTGTGTACATATATTACGTTATTGATCCTGAGATACCTCCTGTATTATACTCCAGAGCTGCACTCACTATTCTGCTGGTGCAGTCACTGTGTACATACATTACATTACTGATCTTGAGTTATGCAGCGCCCCAGAGTCCTGGTCGTTGCAGTAATGTCGCTCTGCCACTAAGGGGAGTGATGTTATGTCTGATTGCACTAAAGGAGTTCACCTGACCAGGTATCACAGTCACACATTACACTTCCCACTCCGGCCACCAGGGGGAGCAAAAGGCACTATGTATTAGGCCACTCCTCACACTTTGGTAAAATTGGGGGTCGGATAGGAAGTTAGCAGAGAACGCAGCCTGGGAGAGCTCCAAGGAGGACCTGTCAGGGGTGGGTTCCTGGCAGGTACCTAGCAGAAAGGACAGGACGTTACGGAGCCGCGCCTGCACTACCTTGCGGTGGCATCCTAAGGAAGGACGCGAAGCAAAGGATATTGTAGAGAAGTGAGAAACGAAATCGCAGCACAAGGAGATAACCAGTAGGAGTCGTGCCCCGAGATTGGCAACATCCTACTGAGGCGCGTAGCCGGTGGCCGGAACACCGAGGAAGTAACAGACTTCAAGCATTACTTCAAACAGCGGCAGGACAGTTGATTATAGGTTGGCTGTCTACCTTACATCACCTAAGCAGACATAGGGGGCAAAGTTGGAGAGGGGCATCTCTAGTGTCCCAGAATAGCTCTGAGCCTACCCGTCATATGGGTGCATCCTAGCCAGATAAACTTTGGGGACGGAGATGAGAAAGAACGAACACGAAAGTTGTGAGGACTATCCCGAATGCTCAGCAGGGAAGGACTACCACACACAGGCGCTAGTTGGTAGGCACTGATTTCCACCTGCAAAGGGAACTCTGGATGTGCATTTTGGACCGGCCGGTCTCAGACAGCCCTGTTAACAGTGCTCTGGATTGCGGATCCCGAAGTCTTCAGTAAAAAGGTAAAGAGACTGCAACCCTGTGTCCTCGTTATTAACTGCGCCTCACATCATCGCCACCTACACTACTGGGAAGCCCTGGGGATATACTTCACCTTTGGGAAGGTATACCATCTAGCTGCCATTCCATCACCCCAGCGGACCCCTAAGCAGCATCGGTCACCCTGACCGAATACCACAGGTGGCGTCACGAACCCTTGACAAACTTTCATCACTCCTTTCAATGGACGCCCCTTAGCAGGGTCACGGACAGGGTCCAGCCATCATGACAACCCCAGCACCGAGACAGAGAGGACCGGTACCGAGTAACCTGCGGCTCTGCGTCTGGGGGCGCTCCAACTTGGCATCACGAACAGGATGTACTTAAGCCTGAAGAATCAGGTCAATTGTGCCTTGGAACTGTGATTGAATTGTGCTTAAACTGTGATTTATTGCAAAGACTGTGTATTGCTATTTGCCGCCAAGATTCCCGCCAAAACCACCGCCATTGCCGTGCCACGAGGAGCGCAGGAGAAGAAGAAGGGTGTGGAGTTGTGGGCGTGAACAAACTGAGAAGCGCGAAAAGTAATGGCCGCCCAGTCTAAATATTTCTGTACCTTGAGTACGTGTCCGTCAGCAGCCGAGATCCGCCTCCTGATCCTCAATGAGGGCGGAGACCAAAGAAATGAAACCGCCCATGAAGGAGAGAGCGGGAAAAGGACGAGGGAGAAGTGGGCCACGTGAGAGACGCCATGGCCAGCCACCCGGGATCAGAGCGTGGGGTCGGAGCCGAGGACTCCCCCAGCTACCCAGAGAGATACCGCGGCCAGGCATCACCTGTTGGCCCCGACTTCCTGCAGGCCGGAGTGGACGAGCTCAGCGATCAACTCCGGCGGACACAGCTGAGCACTGAGGCCAGGTGGAAGGAGACCGTCATCAGGGGCCTCACCAGACGTCTGTCGGCAGCCTCGTCTGGTCCGGAGCAAGAAAGAAGTTCCAGCGCTCTGAAGCCAGAAAGCAAGGCCCTGCTGGAAAGGGAGATACTGCAAACAGAGATGACAACACCACAGCGCAAGGCCCCGCAGTCAGCGTTCCAGATCCCAGCGGAGACAGAGCAGGCCGGCACTGGAGGGACCGCATCTGAAGCAGGTATGAAGAACGACCCTGCCCCAGTGACAGAAAACCTACTGGTAGGCCCCGTAGCAGCGCCACCTGCTGCCATGACTAAGACTAACTCTGAACTGACAAATCCTAATACTACTACCACAGTGGGCATTATTGCCGCTACTGAACCTACTACCAAAATTGACATTCGAACTCAGATTATACCTGAAAAACCGATTAGTGAAATTGATACCGCATCGGATGAGAAGTCGAACACAGATCTTCCCAGGCCAGGAAGTGTTCGCTACCAACTGATGCCTTGCAACATACCGTCGCAGAAATAAACCTTGAAACCCCTACAAATGTAAATAGTTAACAGTTTGTTTCCTGCTCTTTTGCTGCTAAACCCGTTTAGGGTTAACTCTTAAAGGGATCCCTTTGTTTACCCGGGATCCCTATTGTTTTACGTTTTTTGTACAAGTTCATCATTTGCTTCAAGAGACTACCGAATCATTGACGGTGAATGATTCACAAACTGGTTCTGTAAAACGTTTGCACCTTCTTAAAGGTGCTCCCTACTGGTTTTACAAGGAAAGAAGACTTTGCGAAGAAACTATTCCTGATGACGACGTGAAAGTTTCTCTTGTCTTAAAGTTTATGAAAGACTTGTTGATTGATTACACTACCTCAGAAAAGACTGATTTTTCCTCTTAAAGGGAATGTTTACTTGTTGCACTTTGATAATGTTGCCTTAAGTAGTAAGATAGCAATAATGTTTACATAGTAGATAACATGTAGCTAGAGAGCTAGTAAGTGAACCCATAGGGGTTAGTGAGTCCTCCTGAAAACCTTAGAGAGATGGTTGCTGTGAACCTAGAAGAAGGGATGCAGTAGGCCCAGACAAGTAGCTAGGCGGTCCTTCATATGTGAAGTCGAAGAAGTAAAGAAAATGTTAACTTTGTATCATAGTGTTTTATAGTAAGCCTTTAGTGGGTTCCGCCTATACGCCCTTAAAGGAAAAGTTACATTATTGTTCAAAGATTTGCATTTAGTAGAATACCCTGCTGGGTAAAGGAAATTATTTATAGTCAGTAAGTTAGGATGTTATTTAAAATGTTTCAATATGTTTCTGTTTGTAACGTTCAAGTGACCTCACCTCCCATAAAGGGAAGCATTGTTATATTTACTTATTCATAGCATTTCAAAATTTTGTATTTCTTTTTTCTAACATGTATTGTTGCTCTTCTTTTCCCAGTTTGGGAGTACTGGATTTAACTGGGGGGAGTGCAGTGCCCCAGAGTCCTGGTCGTTGCAGTAATGTCACTCTGCCACTAAGGGGAGTGATGTTATGTCTGATTGCACTAAAGGAGTTCACCTGACCAGGTATCACAGTCACACATTACACTTCACATTCCGGCCACCAGGGGGAGCAAAAGGCACTATGTATTAGGCCACTCCTCACACTTTGGTAAAATTGGGGGTTGGATAGGAAGTTAGCAGAGAACGCAGCCTGGGAGAGCTCCAGGGATGACCTGTCAAGGGTGGGTTCCTGGCAGGTACCTAGCAGAAAGGACAGGATGTTACGGAGCCGCGCCTGCACTACCTTGCAGCGGCATCCTAAGGAAGGACACGAAGCGAAGGATATTGTGGAGAAGTGAGAAACGAAATCGCAGCACAAGGAGATAACCAGTAGGAGTCGTGCCCCAAGATCGGCAACATCCTACTGAGGCGTGGCCGGAACACCGAGGAAGTAACAGACTTCAAGCATTACTTCAAACAGCGGCAGGACAGTTGATTATAGGTTGGCTGTCTACCTTACATCACCTAAGCAGACATAGGTGGCAAACATGGAGAGGGGCGTCTCTAGGGTCCCAGAATAGCTCCGAGCCTACCCGTCATACGGGTGCGTCCTAGCCAGATAAACTTGGGGGACGGAGAAGAGAAAGAACGAACACGAAAGTTGTGAGGACTATCCCGAATGCTCAGCAGGAAAGGACTACAACACACAGGCGCTAGTTGGTAGGCACTGATTTCCACCTGCAAAGGGAACTCTGGATGTGCCTTCGGACTGGCCGGACTCAGCCAGCCCTGAGACTGCAACCTTGTGTCCTCGTTATTGCCTGCACCTCACATCATCATCACCTACACTACTGGGACGCCCTAGGGAAACACTTCACGTGTGGGAAGGTATACCATCTAGCTGCCATCCAATCACCCCAGCGGACCCCTAAGCAGCGTCGGTCACCCTGACCGAATACCACAGGTGGTGTCACGAACCCTTGACAAACTACCATCACCCCTTTCATTGGACGCCCCTTAGCAGGGTCACGGACCGGGTCCAGCCACCGTGACAACCCCAGCACTGAGACAGAGAGGACCGGTACCGAGTAACCCGCGGCCCTGCGTCTGGGGGCGCTCCAAGTTATAGCCTGTATTATACCCCAGAACTGCACTCACTGTTCTGCTGGTGCAGTCACTGTGTACATACATTACTGATCCTGAGTTACATCCTGTATTATACCCCAGAGCTGCACTCACTATTCTGCTGGTGCATTCACTGTGTACTTTTCATTACATTACTGATCTTGAGTTACATCCTGTATTATACTCCAGAGCTGCACTCACTATTCTGCTGGTGCAGTCACTGTGTACATACATTACATTACTGATCCTGAGTTACATCCTGTATTATACTCCAGAGCTGCACTCACTATTCTGCTGGTGCAGTCACTGTGTGCATATATTACAATACTGATCCTGAGTTATATCCTGTATTATACTCCAGAGCTGCACTCACTATTCTACTGGTGCAGTCACTGTGTGCATACATTACATTACTGATCCTGGGTTACATCCTGTTGTCACGGGCATACCGCAACAGAGAGGAGCCAAAAGATCGCAGCATCTGGTCATAGGAAATCCTGCACTGATTAGAACTGCTAAACCACCCTATTAAATGGAACCTGTCACCCCATTTTTTTGGGCTTTACATTAGTGCCTTTTTGGTGCCTTTATTCCCCCGTTAGGCTGCCGAAATACCTTTGTGAATTGGCCGTTTTGTCCTGTCACTCAAGTTGGTCAGGTCGGATGGGCGTGGTCAAATAGCAGTTCCTCCCCCCTGCTTCTCGGCGTGTCTGTCGTAAACGCGATCTGTGAATCGCACAGATCGCGCTCTTTCTTAGCAGTTGCGCAGTGAATTCGCCTCTGGCGCCTGCGCATTATGCTTTGCCCAACTGTGCGCATAGCATTATTTATATCACTGCGCATGCGCGGGTCGTAACTTTAGCCTGGGTGCCCCGGAAGTGATCACATGGGCATAGTGTTTATCTGGATGCCGGTAAAATTTTCTCAGCCCGAACTGCGAGCATAAGTTTGGTGCCAAAATTACGCTCGCAGTTCGGGCTGAGAAAATTTTACCGGCATCCAGATAAACACTATGCCCATATGATCACTTCCGGGGCACCCAGTCCATATTAATGTGTAAAATAAAGAATTAAAATAAAAAATATTGATATACTTACCTCTCCGGAGGCCCCTGGACATCACCGCTGGTAACCGGCAGCCTTCTTTGCTTAAAATGAGCGCGTTTAGGGCCTTCCATGACGTCACGGCTTCTGATTGGTCGCGTGCCGCTCATGTGACCGCCACGCGACCAATCACAAGCCGCGACGTCATTCTCAGGTCTTAAATTCCTAGAATGAGGAGTTTAGGACCTGAGAATGATGTCGCGGCTTGTGATTGGTCGCGTGGCGGTCACATGAGCGGCACACGACCAATCAGAAGCTGTGACGTCATGGAAGGCTCTAAACGCGCTCATTTTAAGCAAAGAAGGCTGCCGGTTACCAGCGGTGATGTCCAGGGGCCTCCGGAGAGGTGAGCATATCAATATTTTTTATTTTAATTCTTTATTTTACACATTAATATGGATCCGATACCGATTCCCGATACCACAAAAGTATCGGAACTCGGTATCGGAATTCTGATACCGCAAGTATCGGCCGATACCCGATACTTGCGGTATCGGAATGCTCAACACTAGTTACGACCCGTGCATGCGCAGTGATGTAAATTATGCTATGCCCACAGTTGGGCAAAGCATAATACGCAGGCGCCAAATTAGACGTTACTGCGCAGGCGCTAAACACAACGCCAACGGCGGGACTAAATTGCGCAGGGAAACGCAAGAGGTGGGGAAGGAACCACTATTTGACCACGCCCATCCGACCTGACCAACTTGAGTGACAGGACAAAACGGCCAGTTCACAAAGGTATTTCGGCAGCCTAATGGGGGACTAAAGGCACCAAAAAGGCACTAATGTAAAGCCCAGCTCTGCCCCTATTTCACACTATTTTTATCTAATCTTTAAAAAACGGGGTGACAGGTTCCCTTTAAACAGTGCAGGATTTTGCTTTGTTCTATGATTGGAAAAGTTAATCAGTTCACTTACTATTCTGCTTATGGACATGCATGTACTGTGTACTTGCATAACATCTAAGTTAATTCACATGTATAGAATGTGAGTCCGCAAGGACAGGGTCCTCTCCCCTCTGTACCAGTCTGTCATTGTAAACTTGTTTACCGTGAACGATATCTATAACCCTGTATGTAACCCTTTCTCATGTACAGCACCATGGAATTAATGGTGCTATATAAATAAATAATAATAATAAATAATAATGTATAAGGATATGTCAATTATGGTGTGTGCAGCACCTACAGTGGGAAAAAATAAGCATTTGATACTCTGACGATTTTGCAAGTTTTCCCACCTACAAAGAATGGAGAGGTCTGTAATTTTTTTCATCGTAACACTTCAATTGTGAGAGACTGAATCTGTCACAAGTTTTTCAGAGGCTGCAGACAGTCGCACAGCATCTGGCTGCAGAAGGTCTCTGCAGTTGTCTTTGCAGACGCCTTCTTAGACCTTCTGACTAGTGATGAGCGAGTATACTCATTGCTCAGGTTTCTCTGAGCACGCTCGGGTGGTCTCCGAGTATTTTTTATACTGCTCGAAGATTTAATTTTTATTGATGCAGCTGCATGATTTACGGCTGCTAAACAGCATGAATACATGTGGGGATTCCCTAGCAGCCAGGCAACCCCCACATGTATTCAGGCTGTCCAGCAGCTGCAAATAAATGTGTCAACAAAAACTAAATCTACGAGTACTCACAAATACTCGGAAACCACCCGAGCGTGCTCGGGAAAACCCGAGCAATGAGTATACTTGCTCATCACTACTTCTGACTCTTGGACCCAGTGTCTACCTCCCCCCAGCTCTAATAGACACATGGACTGGGTGCTGTTATGAACTGGTGGTTTAGGAGCAACATGGGACGAGCTCTGAAGGAGGTGGTACCTGTACTGACCGAAGTTCCTAAGCTTAACACAACACTAGCAGTAGCCGTGGGATGCTCCTGTCACTCCCTAGACACCTCGTCACAGCCGGAGAACTAACTACCCCTAAAGATAGTAACAGGAAAGCTATCTTGCCTCAGAGAAAATCCCCAAAGGATAGACAGCCCCCCACACATAATGACTGTGAGTGGAGAGGGAAATGACATACATAGAATGAAACCAGGATGTAGCAAAGGAGGCCAGTCTAGCTAGATAGATAGAACAGGACAGAATACTGTGCGGTCAGTATTAAAAAACTAGAAAAATCCACACAGAGTTTACAAAAATCTCCACACCTGACTAAAGGTGTGGAGGGTAAATCTGCTTCCCAGAGCTTCCAGCTTAACTGAATAAATCCATATTGACAAGCTGGACAAAAAACATAGAATGTACAGAACAATTAAGTCCACTACATGTGGACAGAAAAGAGCAAAGCAAGGACTTATCTTTGCTGAACTGGTCAGGATATCAGGGAAATCCAAGCAGAGATGTGAATCCAACCAGGAACCATTGACAAGTGGCACTGGCTGAAGGAAAGAGCCAGGCATAAATAGCCGAGCAGAAAGACAATCAGTGGAAGCAGCTGCAGACTGCTAAATCCAAGGAGCAGCCATTCCACTTAAAACCACCGGAGGGAGCCCAAGAGCAGAACTCACAAAAGTGCCACTTACAACCACCGGAGGGAGCCCAAGAGCGGAATTCACAACACAGTGCTTATTGACTTTCTGTCTGCTTCTGGGAATCGCCTGACATTTCCATTTTCCCTGTTGAGGCTTGGAGCTAAAGCAGTCGGCTATCTTCTTCTTTGGTGTTGCTGGATGACGTCTATGTTACATGTCTGAGTCTACTAAAGATAAGTATTCCCCTTGGTTGTCTATCCCAGCTGTCTTTAGTTGCAGTGTGGATTAACTAGTGCTTACCTCATCCTTCCCTAAACAGAGCTTATTGCAATGGTCAGGCAGGGATTAGGTTCCTGCTCAGCAGAACCTATATGGGGATGTTTAGGGCAGACAGGGTGACTTTAGATCTGCCTAGCTGTCCCCACTCCTTCCTTCCCTAGTGTTGGGCTCCCTTCGCTTCATACCTTCGTTTTGCACTTAGTCTTTCCCATACTATATGTGACAGAAGCTTAAAAAAATCCTGAAAATCATATAGTATGATTTTTTGCATAATTAATTTGCGTTTTATTGCATGAAATAAGTTTCTGATGCAAAGGAAAAGTAGAACTTAATATTTGGTACAGAAATCTTTGTTTGCAATTACAGATATCAGACTTTTCCTGTAGTTCTTGGCCAAGTATGCACACAATGCAGCAGGGATTTTGGCCCACTTCTCCATATAGATCTTCTCCAGATCTTTCAGGTGTTGGGGCTTTGGCTGGGTAACATTGAATTTCAGCTTCCTCCAAAGATTTTCTGTTGGGTTCATGTCTGGAGACTGGCTAGACCACTCCAGGATCTTGAAATTCTCCTTACGGGGCCACTTCTTAATTGCCCTGGCAGTGTGTTTTGGGTCATTGTCATGCTATAACAACCAGCCATGACACATCTTCAAAGCTTTTACTGAAGGAAGGAGGTTATTGGCCAAAATCTCGCAATGCATGACCACATCCACCGCACTTTTAATATGGTGTAGTCATCCTGTTCCATTTGCAGAAAAGCACGAAAAGTATGATGTTTCCCCCACCATTCTTCATGGTTGGGACTGTGTTCTTGGAGTTGTACTCATCCTTCTTCTTCCTCCAAACACGGCGAGTGGAGTTGATACCAAAAAGTTCTTTTTTGGTCTCATTTGACCACATGACCTTCTCCAATGCCTCCTCTGGATCATCTAGCTGGTCATTCGTGAACTTCAAACTGGCCTGGACATGTGCTAGCATGAGCACGGGGACCTAGCGTGCCCTGCAGGATTTTAAATCCATAACGGTGTAGTGTGTTACTAACTGTAATGTTTGAGACTGTGGTCACAGCTCTCTTCAGGTTATTGACCGGGTCCTCCGATGTAATTTTGGGCTGATTCTTGTCCTTTCTCAGAATCATTTTTATCCCACGAGGTGAGATCTGGCACGAAGCCCCTGACTGAGAAAGATTGACAGTCATCTTGTGTTTCTTCCATTTTCTAATAATTGTGCCATCAGTTGTTACCTTCTCACCAAGCTGCTTGCCTATTGTCCTGTAGCCCATCCCAACCTTGTGCAGGACTACAATTTTATCGGTGGTGTCCTTAGACAGCTCTTTGGTCTTGGCCATGGTGGAGAGTTTGGAGTGTAATTGTGCATGAACAGGTGTCTTTTATACAGGTAATGAGTTCAAACAGACGCAATTAATACAGGTAATGAGTGCAGAGTAGGAGGCTTCTTGAAGAAAAAACTGTGAGGGACAGAATTCTTGCTGGTTGGTCGGTGATCAAATAATTATTTCATGCAATAAAATGCAATTTACCTGTGTGAGTTTCCGTTTTTTATTTTTAGATTCTGTCCCTCACAGGTGAAGCGTACCTACGATAAAAATTACAGAACTCTTCATTCTATGTTGGTTGGAAAACGTGCAAAATTGGCCGTGTATCAAATACTTATTTTCCCCATAGTACAATCTTTAACATTAAAGTTCCAAAACACCTCTAAAATAAAAAAAACCTATCTTGATTTGTTACATAATGTACTCCATAATAAGGGGCCTCATTTACATAAATCGCTCCATTTGCATATCAATATATGCATACAATCAGATTTGCAATTCATCAGTAAATTATTTGTATTTCTAAACCTAAAACAAGCAAATTCCGGGTTTGGTTCATAGCGTAATGCGTATAATGATAGCAGAGTAAAACAGCAATAGCACATTAAAAGTACATTGTTATATATCACAATGCACTGAGACGTAAATGACTGCGTCTTCTTGAAAACGACTTCAATGCAGTGAAAATGACACTTACCAGAAAAATAATAATTGCAAATTTCCTTGCAAAAAAAAAAATCTATTTATTAAATACATTCCATGAATAATGAACAGTGAAAAAAATGTGTAATAATTAGGGAAGGGTTCATAAGTGCTCCTTCAAAAATGAGGAAATTAAATATGCAAATTAATTATTATCAGAGAAGTCGTTATCAGACAAATGAGTGAACAAAGATTGTGCATTACAATTCATCATTGTTTCAGACAGGTGCAAGTTCTAAGAACGAAAAAAAAACAATGCTGAGTGAGGCAGATGGGGGTTTTTATTTTCTTTCCTTTTTTGCATGGTAATTAGGAGATTCGTCCTAGTAAACAACAGAAAGAATGTGCAGAAATATATTAAACAGGTGAGTAGAAGAAACAGAGAAGGTTCTAGACCAGTGAGCTTAGCAAAGACGGATACTTTTGGAAAAATATAGAGTATTAAAAAGTTGGAAAAGTATTTTTAGTTTAGTGCATGAGAGAAGGAGCTAAACTTTTTCCGAATACGAGGGGCAGAACCCAAGATTTTTTAGGGGTTCACCGTAAAGAGCAATAGTCTAGTTTTCTAAGCATGTCTTTAATGGCCCAGACAAGTGTTATGTGCGTGAATTTGGTCAACTGGCATAATGCAAATTCCAAACACTAATCCAGTAGGACGATGCTTTATCCGGTGAACGGTTTCACCTTGGACATGGTTGAGGTCCTCTTCAGTTGCCAGGTCATCCTGACAGCTCGAGGAATTTCATAAATGTGAATGACTTGCCTCCTCCCTTAGCATGCACCAAATCTAGTTTAGTGCGTGAGAGAAGGAGCTAAACTTTTTCCGAATACGAGAGGTAAAACCAAAGATTTTTAGGGGTTCACCATACAAAGCAATAGTCTAGTTTTCTAAGCATGTCTTTAATGGCCCAGACAAGTGTCATGTGCGTGAACTTGGTCATCTAGCAGAATGCAAATTCCAAACACTAATCCGGTAGGACAAGGCTTCATTCGATGAACAGTTTCACCTTGGACATGGTTGAGGTCCTCTTCAGTTGCCAGGTCATCCTGACAGCTCGAGGAATTTCATAAATGTGAATGACTTGTCTCCTCCCTGAGCATGCACCAAATCTAGTTTAGTGCATGAGAGAAGGAGCTAAACTTTTTCCGAATGAGGGGCAAAACCAAAGATTTTTGGGGGTTCACCATACAAAGCAATAGTCTAGTTTTCTAAGCATGTCTTTAATGGCCCAGACAAGTGTTATGTGCGTGAACTTGGTCATCTAGCAGAATGCAAATTCCAAACACTAATCCGGTAGGACAAGGCTTCATCCGATGAACAGTTTCACCTTGGACATGGTTGAGGCCCTCTTCAGTTGCCAGGTCATCCTGACAGCTTGAGGAATTTTGTAAATGTGAATGACTTGCCTCCTCCCTGAGCATGCACCAAATCTATCCCTACCCAAGTGATGCTCCTGGCCTTCAGCACTTTCTAGGTGGCCCCTAATCCTCCCTCCACCAATATTAGGCTATATAGTAGAAATGAATAAATTCTCAAGACGCTAGTCATGAGGCCAAGTTGGGATCCTGTAGCTGCTAGTAGGGAACCATGCTACCTACCTTTTATTTTCTTGCATCCCTGGTTCTTCTTTCGATTAGCCTGGCATGTATCACATTGCAACGATGACATTGCGCTAAGGAGGCCAAGCAAAAGGGAGTCAGGGATGCTGAGGATGTTTGCAGGACTCTTGGAAAGCGGCCATAGAATACTGACCTGAGTCCGGCACACTGATTTGCTCATCTCTACAATCTAGCCTAACCAGTGGTTGGCTGACCTGTTCCTACTTTGACTTGGTATTACCTACCTTCAGAGGTTGGTCACAATACACAAGTGGATTCCTCTACATAGACTTTCACCCTTTTCGAAGACTACAATCCCAACACTTTCTTCACCTTGACTTCTGCAGAGCAGGTAATTTCGGGCTCCAGAATATTGTGCTCCAAACGGTGATTTAGACCCCTTCCCCTTTTATCTCCCTGGCCAGTAAGTGTTAGTTCTGATAATCACCATCCATGTTCTCCTAATGACTCTCTACATTGGTACCAAACTTCTTCCGTTGTATTGCTCCACCCAAAATGATGACGCAATGAACTGTTGCCAAAATGAACATCTATTCCTCCCTCCTCTGTAGAGTTGGGATTTTTGGAACTAATGACGCCCTACTTGTATGGACCAATGAGGATTTTAGCAGTTTTTCATAACAATTGATGAGTTCAGGAGGATTGGTCATGGAGAAGTTGCTCATAAGTGGAGAAAGAAGCAGAATTCTCCGATAAAGTATATTATAAAGCTTCTTATATTCACTTGTACTATTGATTTATCTAATGTTACAATATATTACACATGTATTGTGATATTTTCTTCAGCTTTTCTTCTCACTAGGTTTATATTCTTGGTTTTAGAATTGTTGCTGTTTTTGAGCTGATAATAGTTTTGCTATTTTTCCATCGAAATGATTTCTAATTTACACAAGACACAAAACCTGGTATTTAAAAAAAAAATCTGGAGGGTAATTTCATCCTCTTATTCTTTTAGCCTCACGTCTTTAGCGCTGAATGAAATAATCAGCTTAAATATATGTACACTAATGATGTGTTTGCTGGGAATATAGCCCACAAGTCCTTCATCACTGTGACAGGAAAGAACAATCTCGTTTAATTCACCATTCGGAGATGACTGTTTATGGTGACTTTCTTGGAGTGTAATGATAAATTACAGAACATTTGCAAAAGTGAAATAAAAAAAATACAGATTTGCTTTTTCTTACTGTTATATTGTTTTCATTTTGCAGAAAACAGCTGATGATATAGAGAGATGCATCTTCTGCGCTGAGCTATGGAAGCAGCGGGTTATAATTCAGCCGCTAATTGCAAACTATGGGGAAATGTAGATTCAAGCAATTAAAGGGGATGTCCAGTTTGAGTCCTAATTGTTGGGATTTTGCAGTAATCTTTTTTTTGTGACATGTAGAGCTTTTTTTTTTTAGCAATATTTTTAGAGATATTGTTCTGTTTTTATTAGTCATTATTTCCTGAATTGTTTTGCTTTTGCCGTTTCTACTGCAATTTAAAAACTTACAAATTTTCTATATGTACGTCTATTAATTTTTATATAATGGCTGTTATGGACTCCAAAATTGTAACTGATGTCACCTTATGCTTCTGCTGCTTATATACAGTAACGTGCAAAAGCCTTAGGCAGGTGTGGAAAACATTGCTGCAAAGTAAAAATGGTTTAAAAAATGCAAAGTGAATGAACAAAACAAAGGATACATCTAAATCAAATCAATATTTGGTGTGGCTGTGGGAGAAAAGTGAACCCCTTAAAGGGAATTTGTCACCTCAAATTGGCGGGCTATGTAAATGCCCTGTGTCCGGTCTGATGGGCGGTGTTTCGTTTTCTTTCCTCCACCCCATCGTTCCCCGCTGTCCGCAATATTTTCGGGAATTTGAGTAGGTGTGCTCCATAGTTCGCGCCTGCGCAATGCAATCTTGCCTCGCGCACGCGCAGTATGCTTTGCTCATCTGCGGGCAAAGCCGAGAAGCATTCCTGCACATGCGCTGGCGCACTATGTCCCAGAACACAACTAAATACTTCCGGGACATAGTGCGCCGGCACATGCGCAGTAATGCTTTTTGGCTTTGCCCGCAGATGGGCAAAGTATACTGCATGTGCGCAGATTGCATTGCGCAAGCGCGAACTATGGAGGACACCTACTCAAATTCCCAAAAATATTGCAGACAGCAGGGAAGGATGGCGTGGAGGAAAGAAGACGAAACACCGCCCATCTGACCGAACACTATACAGCGACGGCAGTGGAGGAAATTACCTTTTACATGCCTGTAGTCCGGGGAGCATGCGCCACAATCATTGGTGCCTTCATATCGGCACATATTAAAACCCTTGATGCAGGATATTCCATCTACCCCCTTCGATAAAGCAGGTACGCGAAACGCGCGTCAGGGGCTGCAAGGAGGGCGACGTCGGTCCAGACCTACCATGGGTAAACTGGAATAATCCTCTATAGCAGCTCACACTGTTGGCGTATATGATGCATTTTATAACTAACTTTACTTACTGTTTGGTGCTGCATCCATATATGTTCTAGTGATTCTGCGGCTCTGCTTCCCCAGGTGTCATTCTGACCTCTTCCCTCTCCTTGCCTACCTCCATGTCTCCTCCACATGTCTTTATTTTTTGTTATGTAATTTCTATTTAAGTATGTTTTTATATTATGTCTTAATAAAATCTATCCAGTTTATCTTACCTTTTGGTGGTATATGGCTTACTCCACTTTCCTCTTAGTTTTGCAATATTATTGGGAGTGCTCCACTATTGTAACTATACCCTTTCACTACTGATCAAAAAACATTAAAGGGTTGATTCTTCAAGAATGGCATAGCACACATTTGTATTACGCCAGTATTACGGGAGTATTACAGGAATTTCAGCATATTCCATCTGGCCAAAAAAATGACATAAGTCACTAAATATTTGCACAACTCTCAATTTTCAAAGCTTTTATGCCAGTTTTCTCTTCCGATTACAGGGATCCAAAATAAGTCCATATGGTTTATTGCTTTGTGACATTTATTTTTAAAGTGTATTTAAGAAATACAGTTAGTGTAGTTGTTTTTGTTATTTTTTCAGTTACTTTATGATAAAACAACTTTTTTTTTATTTACTTCAAATGTACAAAATTTAAAAAAAAGATTGTATACCAGTATAATATGCCTATAAAGAAGAAAATAAGAAAAATAATATTTAGATCTTTAGGCAGAAAAAATCATCCTGTGATGTCAGAGAGGAAACATTAAAAGAAAGTGAGAAAATAGCTTTTTTTTCAGAACATACACAGTTCAAACTATAAATTCTAAAGTTGCTTTTTTATTTTGACTGGGTCTAAAAAGATTGTATACCAGTATAATATGCCTATAAAGAAGAAAATAAGAAAAATAATATTTAGATCTTTAGGCAGAAAAAAATCATCCTGTGATGTCAGAGAAGAAACATTAAAAGCAAGTGAGAAAACAGCTTTTTTTTTTCCAGAACATACACAGTTCAAGCTATAATTTCTAAAGTTGTTTTTTTTTATTTTGACTGGGTCTTTCTCCTGATATTTTTTTTTTCATTTGTTGAAATAAAATAATGACAGTATATATTGCTATAACTTTTGTAGCAAATTTAAATCCCCTCCCAAATCTGGAAGGATGTAATCACCTCGCATTGAAAATTAAAAATGACAAAAAACAAAAAACAGTTTGCGTCCCCGGCTCTGTACGTAACAATGATGTAACATTTTTATTCTAAGTTGTTTTAATTTATTTTTTAAATAATATTCAATTGAAGCTCAAAGTCGCAGAAATCACATTCATTTAACTTGAGGGCTGTGTAATCCTCTATCACTGTAAAATTGGGCATTTTCGCACATACACAATAGCAGGGGATAAAAAAAGCAATTACTATCAATCAGTGACTAGGCAACAGATTGGAGCATTTTGAAAACCTCATTCATACACAGATTTGCAGCAATGTTCAGCGCCTCTGATTAGAATCCATAGATTTTAAATTGTAGCTAATTAGGCTGTCATAGGTTCATTAATGGCTCTACTGATTCAGCACTCCCTCACCTGCATGCATATTAAAGCTCATTAGCTCCCTTGTCTAAAATACCACTTGCATTAATTGCTAGTGATGTACTAAAGGCTTTTCAAAAAGAGGATCCTTCTGACAACTCATCTGCTTTCCTGTAATACCCACTGCCCTGAAGTTTTGTTTTTGTGGGGGTTCGTGAGAGGTAACATGGTTGTGAATGAAAATGTACGCGTCACTCCTCTATTTTGTACACTTCCTATTATTATAGGGAATCTAATACCAAGTCTTTGGTAACCAATCTGAGAGCAGTATAACGTAGGGGCAGAGACCCTGATTCCATCGATGTATTACTTACTGGGGTTCTCACTACCGTTTTGAAAAAAAAAATCACATTTTTCTCAGCTGTAGTTCTCTGAATGCTGAGCTCTGTATAACTCCACCCACACCACTGATTGGCTGCTTCCGGTGTTCACAGTGCCTAGGCAGAAAGCTGCCAATGAGTGGTGGGGGTGGGGTCATACAGAGCTTATAAATATGGAAGACTACCAAGCTATAGATTTATTAGTACTCTTGTAAAAATCTCCTACTAATAAAACAGAGATTAAAAACAAAACAAAAAAAAAACAAAGCAAACAGCCCAGTAAGTGACACATCATATGAATCAGGATCTCTACCCCTAAATTATGCTGCTCTCAGATTAGGTGGCAAAAAATCTGGTGACAGATTCCCTTTAATTGGATTAAGAGGGTATTTACCCCAAAATAAATTGCCCCATTCTGATCAAGACCTTTTGTTTTGGGTTAACCCACATAGAGGCCATTTTTATACTTACCAACATTTGAATCCAAAATAGTGTTAAAAGTAAATACTGTTCATTCTAGATGACTCCCATAAAGGGGGCGGTAATGGGGGCCATATTGGATACCAGACAGCTAAAATTCATCAGCAGATTCATCAACTGTGAAGAAACCCGTTGTGCTCCGATTAATTTTAGATCCAATCCTAGTTTTGCCTAAAATTATACCAATAGTTTGTTTATGTAGAATCACTAGAAGTCTTTTGTCCATAGAAATTAATGACAAAAAATCAGGCTAAAAAAATCTAAAAAAAGAATACCCAGAATTGTTTATATCCAAAAGCAAACAATTAATTAGTCGCTGTCATTTCAACAAAAGTCTCCTCCTGTTACTGGTGAACTATTTGTTACTATGTATTGTTTTTGTTGCCTGTACATGTCCCCACTTAATTGTGAAGTTTTACAGAATTGTTGGTCGCTGTTGAAATAAAATGATTATTATCAAACTTTGCATAAATCAATAGCAAAAAATCAATTCCAAGAAATGTTGCAATATGTCACATCAGAGAAATCTGCTTCTTTCTCCCCCTATGAGCCACTTTCCCCCCTCCTTTTACCTCCTGATCTCATCAATCACTTTGAAAAACTGATAAAGTCTGTCATGGTTAAAACATTAGGAACTAGCACCTCACTGAAAGATCAGATTACAGCTACCTTTTGAATTCTATGGAAAAGGAAGAGTGAGGAGGATTGGGGTGAAGCAGAAAGAAATAGAGAGAAACATGCAAACATAGATCTGTGCTGCTACTTTCTAGTAAGTGTTTATCTCACCTCAGAACTGGATTTACAAGTATACTGCTCACTAGGAAGTTATAATTTCTTCCATACTGCTGCTTTCTAATACGTCTTTATCTTCCCCAAGTGCTGGAATCACAACTACTCTGCTAAGTACATGCTGTATAATGTATTTTCTAAAAAAATTTGATCTCACTCCAGTGCTGGATTCACAACTACATTACTAAGTACATGCTGTGTAATATATTTTCTAATAATTGCTTATCTCACTCCAGTTCTGGATTCACAACTACATTACTAAGTACATGCTGTATAATATATTTTCTAATAATTGTTTCTCTCACTCCAGTGCTGGATTCAAAACTACATTACTAAGTACATGCTGTATAATAATAATAAATAATAATGTATGATGTATTTCCGAATAATTGTTCCTCTCACGCCAGTGCTGGATTCACAACTACATTACTAAGTACATGCTGTATAATGTATTTTCAAATAATTGTTTATCTCACTCCAGTGGTGGATACACAACTACATTACTAAGTACATGCTGTATAATGTATTTTCAAATAATTGTTTCTCTCACTCCACTGCTGAATTCACAACTACATTACCAAGTTCATGCTTTATAATGTATTTTCTCATAATTGTTGATCTCACGCCAGTGCTGCATTCACAACTACATTACTAAGTACATGTTGTATAATGTATTTTCAAATATTTGTTTATCTCACTCCAGTGGTGGGTGGATTCACAACTACATTACTAAGTACATGCTTTATAATGTATTTTCAAATAATTTTTTCTCTCACTCCAGTGGTGGTATCACAACTGCATTACTAAGTACATGCTGTATAATGTATTTTCAAATAATTGTTGATCTCACTCCAGTGCTGGATTCACAACTACATTACTAAGTACATGCTGTATAATGTATTTTCAAATAATTGTTTATCTCACTCCAGTGGTGGATACACAACTACATTACTAAGTACATGCTGTATAACGTATTTTCAAATAATTGTTTCTCTCACTCCACTGCTGAATTCACAACTACATTACCAAGTTCATGCTTTATAATGTATTTTCTCATAATTGTTGATCTCACGCCAGTGCTGGATTCACAACTACATTACTAAGTACATGTTGTATAATGTATTTTCAAATATTTGTTTATCTCACTCCAGTGGTGGGTGGATTCACAACTACATTACTAAGTACATGCTTGATAATGTATTTTCAAATAATTGTTTCTCTCACTCCAGTGGTGGTATCACAACTGCATTACTAAGTACATGCTGTATAATGTATTTTCAAATAATTGTTGATCTCACTCCAGTGCTGGATTCACAACTACATTACTAAGTACATGCTGTATAATGCATTTTCTAATAGTTGTTTCTCTCACTCCAGTGCTGGATTCACAGCTACATTACTAAGTACATGCTGTATAACGCTCCCCATGCTGCTTCTGCTTCTATGTGCTATTTAGAGATAGAAGAACAGGAATCTCTCATGTCTGTGTGTGCCATCAGCTGCGAACGGAATAAGTCCACCTTTCTTCACCCTGGATAGGTAAAATATTGTTTTTAAATTTGTTGAACTGATTAATTAAATAATGCACACGATTTAATCATTTAATAATATTTTAATAATAATAAATATATATTTTTTAAGACAAATAATAAAAAGTATATTTTAATTACAGTTCACAGTATTTCAACCTAACAAGGAAGCACTAATCACCTAACAAATCCCAGAAAATTTATGGTTAAACTCAGTATCCTGAGCTCTTCACAGCTGACTCTGGTATTTAAAAACTCTACTTCATAGGTTCTTGACGAAATTCTTTCAGCTCAAGTTGTTTTTTTTTTTTTGTTCATTTTTTATTTTTATATTGCTTCTTTTTCTTAAATCCCTGAAAAAGAAGAATAGATTTGTAATTAACGTAGTAATCTTTAATATATATGATTGATTCTATGAGAATTTCCCTGGTATAAAGATTTGTTAGGCTACTTTCACACTGGCGTTTTTTGCCAGACGTCGCAATGCGTCGTTTATGGCAAAAAACGCATTCCTGCAAAGTTGTTTGCAGGATGCGTTTTTACCCCATAGATTAACATTAGCGACGCATTGCGACGCTTTGCCACACGTCGCAACCGTCGTGCGACGGTTGCGCCGTGTTGTGGCGGACCGCCGGGAGCAAAAAACGTTACATGTAACGTTTTTTGCTCCTGACGGACCACTTTTTCTGACCGCGCATGCGCGGCCGGAACTCCGCCCCCACCTCCCCGCACCTCACAATGGGGCAGCGGATGCGCCGGAGAAATGCATCCGCTGCACCCGTTGTGCAGTGCGTCAAACGCTAGCGTCGGAATCTCTGCCCGACGCATTGCTACGGGGAGATTCCGACGCTAGTGTGAAAGTAGCCTTAATCGTCTGTTTTCCATGAACTTTGACATTAGATGTCATTTGATTGTTTGGCGCCGTTTTTTGAATCCCGACATATACTTAAACATTGCTAGCACATTGTCATTGTATGTTGTATGTGGTAATTCCTGAAGAAGGGGCCATTAGAGCGCTGAAACGCGTCGAATAAACCACTGTTTTAAGTCTACTATCAACTGGAACCTCATCATTATTAATCCACACTTCCTATAGTATACTGCTTCATATGTCCGGTGACCGGCTTGTGGATCTGCGGCAGCCGAAATCTTCACATGCCTGCTTTCAGCATCACCAGGTGAGCGATTTTCTCGGTGATTCCTCCATTCTTTTTGTGAAATAAGACCCTATTTGCGCTTTGTGTCTCTCTTTTTCCCCTTCAAATATGTGTGCCTTATGTATGGGAGACATCATATCGCTTAGGCTTTTATTAGTTTTAAAGTGTTTTTAAGTTCATAATCATAATTCTGGTGTACTGAAACTTCTGCTGCTATTGGGTTCGTGAAAGAAATTATAAATAAGCTCCCGCAAAAGGGAGAATTCGGAAATCAATGCTGTCAATTGCGCTATATTAATCCTCTAATGGTAGTGAAATGACTCTGCTGACCACGTTCCAGTCTATACAGCAAAGCTGAGTTGCACAAAGTACGAAATGGCAGCTTATTGTTTAGGCTCTAGTAGTCGGAAATGTACGATATTAAAAAAAAAATGCTTACATAGTCAAATAAAAAACAAAATACATATGTTTAGATTTATTTTATATTATTTTATATTATTTATTTTATTATGTATTTTATTATTATTATTTTATAATTTTATATTATATTTATTTTATATTTATTTATATTTTATTTATTTTAGAACAATGGTTACCTACTTACATATCAGCCAGTAAAACATGTATTTGCACTTGCATTTGTTATTTGCATCCATTCATTTTATTTGCCCTACTTGTTTATTTATTTATTTTTTTTATATAGTTTAATATTTTCCTATAGGTCAGCAGATTTCACAATTAAATATTCCAGGATTTATGCATGAAATCCTTTTCTCAAAGAAGCTTTTTAAATGGTTTAAACAATCAGCTAAAGGATCTGAATAAACTTCCAGAGCTTAATAGCTTCCCGGCTTCCATTTCTTCTTTGTTGTTGGTTGTTTGTTTTTATATGTTATTGCTGTTTCTCGTTTCTCCATTGTGCGATCTGCCCTGCTGCGGTGTAGGTGAGTGAATTTATTAAGTGTTTCTTAATATGCTTTTTTTTTCCTGTATGACTTCACATTCAAAAAGGTATTTTTTTTTTAAATAAATATATCTTTTAAGTGGCTACTTCAGCATTTTTTCCTCTTCTTCTTTCCCGCTGTGTCAACAAGGGCTTTAATAAACAATTTATTTTTTTTTCCAAAAATGAAAAGCAGCTATTTCAGGATTTCTCCAGCATCCCGCTGTTATTACGTTGTGCGCTTGATAGAAGTTCATTTCTTTCAGTAGACTGTTACTTCTCGTCCTTAGAAAT
Source organism: Ranitomeya imitator (assembly GCF_032444005.1). NCBI lineage: Eukaryota > Metazoa > Chordata > Amphibia > Anura > Dendrobatidae > Ranitomeya > Ranitomeya imitator. The sequence goes on from NC_091287.1 coordinate 25,474,196, forward strand.
GATTCACGGGCCTCTAGGTTTTAAAGAGTGACTCAACTTCAACCCTTTTGAAGCTTTTTTTTTTACCTTGAGTAATGTTTATAAAATGTGACGAGTCAGCGTGGTAGAACGTGTACGGCGTGTCCGTTTTGACTAAAAATTACATTTTTTAAAGAAATTTAATTTTTGCGACAATATTTTTAAGAATTGACTCTTAAAGGGGTTGTCCAGTACTTTAATATTGATGGCCTATCCTTAAGATCCATCAGCAATATCAAATTTTGCAGGTTTTGCAGATGGCAGAGCACCAGCAATTTGTAAATTGTCTAGTGGTCATTCTGAGGTACTGTATCTCCCACTGAAGAGGATGTAATCTGAGCTGCAGTACCTTAGAACGGCCACTGCACAGTCTCTGGCGCTGTGGCGCTTTGGCTTCGGGTCCTCATAGCAGCTGTTCTGGGGGTGTTCCAGACCCCTACAGATCTGATATTGATGACATATCCCTAGGCTGGACCATCTATATCAAATGCATGGAGAACCCTTTCAATAAGTAATAATTTCAATTTTAATATTATCAAAAAATTGAATATTGATTTTTTTTACTTATTTAATATAACAAAATTCTAATTATCTGACACCCTTAACAGAAGATAGATAAAAAATGTTTTGGTATGTCTGGGCTTTGACATAATAAGGAGCCCAAAGTCTAGCAGAAGACAACCAAAATTGAAGGTGATTTTGGTGGGTAATTTCCCAAAAAGGTCTCCCTTTTTTTTTAAGTTTGTGGGGGCATTATAGGAGAGTTGGCAAGTATCATCTGTAGACAGAGAAATATATAGAATGCATGCATTATGCAAATTTCATTATGAGAAACCAGAACACATGAGCTGCGCGCACAGTGAACAAGCCCGTAGAGACATGTTCACACCACCAAGAGACTTGAAAACACAAAAAAGCACAGTAAAACCAAAAACACTCTGTTGCAAAAAAATCACAGTGGACAGCAAGTGCTAGTAAAAACATGGAAAAAACAGGGTATTTGGTTGATATGTTTTTTGCAAAAAATATATATTTAGCTGCTCTACCAAACGTCAAGGTATACCCATATCAGAGCAGTCCTAACTAATGTATGTAATCCCTATCTGATGTATTTAAAACCTGGTAATATGTACAATACCTGTATGAGCAGGATTCAGAAAAGGAATGTCCATGTGGGCACACTGGACAGAACGGCTCCCATGCGTACAGCTCAAAAAAAGAGGGGTGGAGGCCTCCCCAGTCTTGTGGACACAAGAAAACAATTATGTGAAACTGGAACACATGAGCTGCGCGCACAGTGAACAAGCCCGTAGAGACATGTTCACACCACCAAGAGACTTGAAAACAGAAGTGCTTTTTTGTGTTTTCAAGTCTCTTGGTGGTGTGAACATGTCTCTACGGACTTGTTCACTGTGCGCGCAGCTCATGTGTTCTGGTTTCACATAAATGTTTTCTTGTGTCCACAAGACTGGGGAGGCCTCCACTCCTCTTTTTTTGAGCTGTGTGCACAGGAGCCGTTCTGTCCAGCATGTCCACATGGACATTCCTTTTCTGAATCCTGCTCATACAGGTATTGTACATATGACCAGGTTTTAAATACATCAGATAAGGATTACATACATTAGTTAGGACTGCTCTGATATGGGTATACCTTGACGTTTGGTAGAGCAGCTTAATATACATTTTTTGCAAAAAATGTATCAACCAAATACCCTGTTTTTTCCATCTTTTTACTAGCACTTGCTGTCCACTGTGATTTTTTTGCAACAGAGTGTTTTTGGTTTTACTGTGCTTTTTTGTGCTTTCAAATTTCATTATGAGGCCACAAAAGAGAAATGTTTGTAATTATTTTTTAGATATTTTAACTATTTATATTTCATCTTTACAAAAGTTCATGGGTGAGGGGAGCAATATATGATAGTGATGAGTGAACGTGCTAGGATAACGTCTTATCTGAGCATGCTCGGGTGTTATCGGGTGCTTGTATATTATGTTTGGGTCCCCGAGGCTGCATGATTTGCGACTGGTAGACAGCCGGAACACATGCGGGACTGCCTGTTTGTTACGCAATCCCAAAATGTGTTCTAACAGCCGCAACTCATGCAGCCGCAGGGACTTGGACATAATAGAAGAACACGCCCAGGATGCTTGGATAACACCACAGCGCGCTCGGATTAAACGCTATCCCAGCATGTCCGCTCATCACTAGTGGGAGGCCTTTTATCATTTTTGCATAGGGGTCCAAGTCACATCTCTGACAGAGAGTTTATAGGAAAATAATCACGTTAGGTCATTACATTCTCTAGGAAGTGAGAGCCCCTTCCTTCAGAGCCATGGAAGTTACAGGGAGACTACATACAGAGCCTTATCTCTGTGTATAGTGTCCTGCCTTATCTAGGGTTCCTGCAGTAAAAATAGAGCTGACATCCCCTTCTCCGCACTCTAATAATGATGAAATGACTCTGCTGACACCGCCTCAGTCAGTACAGCAAAGCTGACAAGTGAGCTACAAAAAAAAGAATATGTCTTATGATTTGTACTTTAATGATCAATGTAAGACAACATTATTGCTATATTCTTTTTTTTAATCTGAATAATCACTTAAAATATAAAAAGATTTTTTCACTCTCTGTTGATCAGTATCTTTTATACCCTTGGCCACATCCGCCATAAATGCCCAGCGAAGGTAAGCATCTGGCCCTGGAGCTGAGCCCGTCCACATAGTATTTATGTTGACTGTCTTTAACTGTAGCTCTGATAGCGTTGCAATAATTTAACCTGTTACCTGCCACTGTTGGTATTGCAGTGTGTTGTATATGCGTTTAAGTGACTAAAGTATTTTTAATCAATCTGGAAAGAAACCATCAATAATACGAAAGAAAATACGAAAATGCTCCTTTTCCAAAAAACATAAATAGCAAATATATATATATATATAAAATAAAATATAGAAATATATAAAAAATCAAAATGGCAGAATTGATGTTTTTTTTTGGTCAAATCACCTCAGCGAAAAGTTGGAATAAAAAGAGAACAGAAAGTTCCAAGGTCCCCAAAATGGTATCAATAAAAACGACAGTTTTTCTTGTAAAAATAAATTTCCTTGTATAACTAAAACATAAAAAAAAGTTATGGCAACCGAAGCAAAATTTTCTTGTGCGTTGTTTATTTTTTTATTTTTTTTTAAGTAACAGAAAAAAAACAACAAAAAAATTATCTATATTTGGCACCATTATAGTTGTACTTACCAAAATAGCTTATAATTTTTACCACAATGTAAACGTCATAAACGCCGCCCTCCCCCCACCAAAAAAATTGTCAGAATTGCCTTTTTCTGTTTTATATTCCATCCCATTTGGAAAATTCTCCCCTTGGTAAAATGAATGGTGTCATGTAACCCCTTCTCATGTACAGCACCATGAAATCAATGGTGCTATATAAAAAAAATAATAATAATTCAGAATTTGTGAAATAGAACAATCAAATTCCCATACGACTACATCAATAGAGACATAAAAAACTTACGAGTTTTGCCGAGATGGAAAAACTAAAGCGAAAAGACTAAACATGGCCGCTATTTAATGGTTAAGCCATTCATAAACATTTCAAAAATTGTGATTCTATTTTATTTATATTTAATTGAAGACAAGATCTTATGGTTTACATGAATACGTAAGAAATGAACTCAAGGCTAGGGCATTGTGTCATCCCGTGGGTTAATATTTGCCGCTTCCAGTCTCTTTTGCATTGTCTCCGTTTTTCTGAGGTTTGCTAAAGCTGCATTGTTCTGTATTGTTCACGCAGATGTGTCGTGATTGCCGGCCCAGTAACTGAAATTATAATCTATGGAAATCATTAACATGTTCACAAAGCTCCGAGGTTTTATCCATTTCTGTATTTTGACAACATGTTTTGCTTTAGATGATCTACAATGGATATAAACAGATTTTTCTGTTCATCTGTGCAGCGTCTGATCCATTATCGTACTACTGTGTGCCGGGCAGACCCTGTGTTGGATGGTGTCCTGGGTAATGCCTTCTACTCCCCCCCCATATCGCTCCAATAGGGTTAGTTGTTTTTCTATTAATTTACAAATAACATACTAAACAGTGGTTTCTCTAGTCCCTGAAGCTGGCGGGTGCGTGACCGTAAGTATACATTTTGCATACTCGCAGCGGTGTGTCAACTAGACATGCGCAACCTCTCGCAATGCAAGTGAATTGAGCAAGGTCAGACCTGTCAAAATAGAATGTGGCCAGAAGTATACAAATCACATAATTGCAGTCATACCTTTTTCTGGCACCAACACTGGAAAATACTGACAGTGGGCACAGAGTGACTGCAAACTTGAGCCCTAAGCCTGGACAACCCCTTTAACCAAGTCAACTTCAATACGCTTTTTTACTGGTTTCCACCTTCTGCACTTATCTCTCTACATGCTGTCCTTTTTCACAACTACTATTAATTGCTCTGTCTGAAACGCGTTTGCCTTGACATTGGTGTTGGATTTGGAGCATGAAGTTTTAACATTTTCCTCTGTCTGAAACGCGTTTGCCTTGACATTGGTGTTGGATTTGGAGCATGAGGTTTTAACATTTTCCTCTGTCTGAAACGCGTTTGCCTTGACATTGGTGTTGGATTTGGAGCATGAGGTTTTAACATTTTCCTCTGTCTGAAACGCGTTTGCCTTGATATTGGTGTTGGATTTGGAGCATGAGGTTTTAACATTTTCCTCTGTCTGAAACGCGTTTGCCTTGACATTGGTGTTGGACTTGGAGCATGAGGTTTTAACATTTTCCTCTGTCTGAAACGCGTTTGCCTTGACATTGGTGTTGGATTTGGAGCATGAGGTTTTAAAATTTTCCTCTGTCTGAAACGCGTTTGCCTTGACATTGGTGTTGGACTTGGAGCATGAGGTTTTAACATTTTCCTCTGTCTGAAACGCGTTTGCCTTGACATTGGTGTTGGATTTGGAGCATGAGGTTTTAACATTTTCCTCTGTCTGAAACGCGTTTGCCTTGACATTGGTGTTGGATTTGGAGCATGAGGTTTTAACATTTTCCTCTGTCTGAAACGCGTTTGCCTTGACATTGGTGTTGGACTTGGAGCATGAGGTTTTAACATTTTCCTCTGTCTGAAACGCGTTTGCCTTGACATTGGTGTTGGATTTGGAGCATGAGGTTTTAACATTTTCCTCTGTCTGAAACGCGTTTGCCTTGACATTGGTGTTGGACTTGGAGCATGAGGTTTTAACATTTTCCTCTGTCTGAAACGCGTTTGCCTTGACATTGGTGTTGGATTTGGAGCATGAGGTTTTAACATTTTCCTCTGTCTGAAACGCGTTTGCCTTGACATTGGTGTTGGACTTGGAGCATGAGGTTTTAACATTTTCCTCTGTCTGAAACGCGTTTGCCTTGACATTGGTGTTGGATTTGGAGCATGAGGTTTTAACATTTTCCTCTGTCTGAAATGCGTTTGCCTTGACATTGGTGTTGGATTTGGAGAGTGAGGTTTTAACATTTTCCAAATAAATCAACATTTTTTTAATAGTATTTGATGCTGGATTTGATCATTTTTCTATCTGCATTCAACATTTACATTAGTGTTGATCAACACAAATGTGGCAGAAAGGTGACCTGCGGAACCTTAAATAATTTAATTCTATAAACTGCTCTCGTAGCTCCCAGTAATTCTTCCTTGTTCAGTGACTGTTCATAATGCGTGATACATTCTATAGATTTATAATGTTCTTGATAAATAAAATGATAAGCAGAGACAGTCTGCAAATTACTTTAATTAATAATTATGTTGTCTTGGATAATTCATAAAAGTCATTCCAAAGAGTAACCTGTCTAAACAAAGACATAGAGATGGATAACAGGAAGTGGGGGCAAGTCTTTTTTACTCTACAGAAAGTGAGATGGGTATTTGTTTTTCTGCTCTTGCTCTTCTCTCTGATATACTTGACTCAGACAAAATAGGGAGGAAGATTTTCAGTTCAGGAAAGGCAAGTAAATGGATAATGGCAGAGACAATGTATTCTAGGAATGAGATGAAGGTAGTTCCAGAATCGATAGTTCTGGAAGAAGGCAGATGAAGAACTGCCCATGGATAAGCAGTAACAAAGCATGAGAGATAAAACAGTTCTGGGACATATTAGACTGATATTTGCAACAAAATCCATTTTAAGTTATTGTGGGGAATGTAAGTAGTTAAACCTCGCTTTCCTACAAGTTGTAGCCTTATGCTTTAAAGGGAATTTTTCATATATAAAATATTACTGAATATATTGGCAGAAGAAAAAAGTGACTATGATATCTAATACATGTGTAACTTTATTTAGGGTGCGCTAACTTGATCTGAAATATTCGTTTGTGATCAGGGGTGGATTAAGGGTAGCCAGGGCCCTGGGCTGTTCAGACACTGTGGGCCCCTCGGTCATGTGACGGGGGTCATGTGACGGGGGTCATGTGACGGGGTCATGATATACCTGAACCAGATTATTCCAGAAAAATGGCCGGGCCCTACTCTACTGTAACCTATTAAATATTTGTTAAAATCTGCAATACAATTTAGGTATATTTTGACCAATAATATCACATGCAAGGAACAAATACCACCGCACCATGACCAGACCACAAATTACAACCACAGTGATCGAATAATATCACATACAAAGAACAAATACCACCGCGCCATGTCAAGACCACATATTACCACCACTTGGTGACCAAATAGCACATAAAAGGGACAAATACCACAACACCATTTCCAGACCACATATTACCACCACATAGTGACTGAATACTACAATACTGATCAGTAATAATAAAAAAAAAAAACCACAATACTATCACCATAAGTGCCAGTATTCACAGGAGATCTGTACTTAGTATGCAGTATCTGTGTAGAGGTAATACAGAGATCACTGGTGACATTATACACAGGAGCTCTGTATATAATGTATAGGTAATGCAGTGATCACTGGTGACATTGTACACAGGACCTCTGTATATAGTATACAGTGTATAGTGTCAGTGTATAGGTAACACTGACTCACCAGTAACGTCTCTAGGTGAAGTCCTTCATCTTTCATCCAGCACAGACCGCCATAATTTCTTCCAGCCAGGAATCATTTCTGCAGGAAATAACACAGTTATCTCGAGCTCCGCTTGCAGAACACATTACTTAATTTTTCACAACTTCTACATTACACCACATGAAGAAAAAAGGCGATATAGTGTCACTCTGCACAGTAACAGTACTGCCCCCCATTTAAAACAGTATACTCAAAAAAAAAAAAAAAACATCACTGCAGTAATAATATCCCTTAATTAGCCCCTATGGTAATAATATTCCCCACCCTGGCCCCGTTTATCTCATTCCTGGCTCCAGCCATATGTTCTCGCATCCTGCACTCATGAGTATCCATTCTACCCCATATGATCTCCCCATCCTGCCCCATCTGTCTCCATCGTATCCATCCTGCCCCATGATCCAATCCTGCCCCATGTCTTTCATTCTGCTCCGTGTCTCCAATCATGCCCGTGTCTACATTCTGCCCATGCCTCCAGTCCTGCCCCCAGTGTGTACAGCAATCTGCCCCAGTGTGTCCAGCATATTACCCCCAGTGTGTCCAGCAATCTGCCCCAGTATGTCCAGCATATTGCCCCAGTGTCCAGCAATCTGCCCCAGTGTGTCCAGCATTGCCCCCAGACAGTGTCTCCAGCAATCTGCCCCAGTGTCTGACTCCTGCATATTGCCCCCAGTGTGTCCAGCAATCTGCCCCAGTGTGTCCAGCATTGCCCCCAGACAGTGTGTCCAGCAATCTGCCCGTGTGTCCAGCAATCTGCCACAGTGTGTCCAGCATATTACCCCCAGTGTGTCCAGCAATCTGCCCCAGTATGTCCAGCATTGCCCCAGAGAGTGTGTCCAGCCATCTGCCCCAGTGTGTCCAGCATATTACCACCAGTGTGTCCATCAATCTGCCCCAGTATGTCCAGCATTGCCCCCAGTGTGTCCAGCAATCTGCCCCAGTATGTCCAATTGTCCAGCATTGCCCACAGTGTGTCCAGCAATCTGCCCCAGTGTTTCCAGCATATTACCACCAGTGTGTCCAACAATCTTCCCCAGTATGTCCAGCATTGCCCCCAGTGTGTCCAGCAATCTGCCCCAGTATGTCCAATTGTGCAGCATTGCCCACAGTGTGTCCAGCATTTCCCCAGTGTCTCCAGCATTGCCCCAGTGTATCCAGCATTGCCCCCAGACAGTGTGTTCAACAATCTGCCCCAGTATGTCCAGCATATTGCCCCAGAGTATCCAGCATTGTCCCCAGTGTGACCAGCAATCTGCCCCAGTGTTCAGCAATCTGCCCCAGTGTCTCCAGCATTGCCCCTGTGTGTCCAGCATATTACCCCCAGTGTGTCCAGAAATCTGCCCCAGTATGTCCAGCATTGCCCACAGTGTGTCCAGCAATCTGCCCCAGTGTCTCCAGCATTGCCCCATTGTCTCCAGCATTGCCCCAGTGTCTCCAGCAATCATCTGCCCCAGTGTGTCCAGCAATCATCTGCCCCAGTGTGTCCAGCAATCATCTGCCCCAGTGTGTCCTCCAGCATTGCCCCAGTGAATCCAGCAATCTGCCCCAGTGTCTCCAGCATTGCCCCAGTGTCTCCAGCATTGCCCTGGTGTCTCCAGCAATCATCTGCCCCAGTGTGTCCTCCAGCATTGCCCCCAGTGTGTCCAGCAATCTGCTCCAGTGTCTCCAGCATTGCCCCAGTGTCTCCAGCATTGCCCCAGTGTGTCCTCCAGCATTGCCCCCAGTGTGTCCACCGTTAGTTTAGCAAAAAACAAAACAAAACAAAAAAAACAAACCGAGCTCTCCTCACCTGACCAGCACTCCAGGCAGCGATCTCCCTCCAGCAGCGCACACTTGCCGGTGACTGACAATGACGTCAGATGCCGGCGACGTGTGCGCTGCGGCCGACTTCAGCTGCCAGCCTCCAATTGGCTGGCGGCTGTTGTTAACTATTGACGTGCGGCCACGCACCCGCACGTCAATAGGAAACCGCCGCAGCGCTGGAAGGGGCCCGTTGAGCAGATGAGAAGGGTCCCGATGCGGGCCCTCTCTCTCTGCCCACCAGGTCCAGAGGCCCATAAATGCCGGCGGGCGGATTATCAGAGGGTCAATCTGTGCGGTAGCCCAGGGCCCCCCCACACCACTGGGCCCTGGGCTACCACCCATATTGACCCTCTGATAATCCGCCCCTGTTTGTGATCATCTGGATCCTTTATAGTATTGATGGGTTATTAAATATTTGATGTAATTTTCAATTTTCCAATAAACGCAATTTTTGTTCTTAAAAAGTACCGTAGGTAGAGATGAGCAAATATGATTTGATGGAAATGAAATTTGTATCAAGTTTTAGGAAATTCACAGCACCTGTCAAATTTAAACAATTTTGAGCAAATTTTCCAAAAATACCTGATGTTATTTTATACAATGCTGAAGGCTCACATAATCCTAGGTGTGGCCATGGTTTCCCTATAATGCCTTGTAGCTATCCCATCACATGATATAGCCCACACAAAACAAGAGGGCCTATCGTAGCAATATAAAAGTCAAAGTAGGGAATGCAACATATATTTAGTAATGAATCTGAATAATAAGAACCCACAGCTCAGCAATAAAGATTAGTGGAGAAAGCTTTAAAGCACAGAATAAACATTACAAATAGTGTGACAATACAGCCGTGATAAAAACCTACCATCCGTTTACCTGTAGCCAGATATGTTGACATCTCTTGGACTTTATTAAGGCTGTGTTTGAGATAAAAAGCTTAAAAAGTGTTCAAGATAGTCTTAAAAAGTAGACCTCACGGTGTTACACATCTTTTTAGGTCAATTTAAGGCTTTGCGATTTGCCACTCCAACAATTTTGGAGAAAAATTTGTCCAAGCTGCGGAATTTCAAAAGATTCATTCATCTTTAGTAGGTAGGGCTTAATGAATGAGGTGGAGCCATCAGCCAAAAAATGTACAATAATTTCCACCATAGAGTAGCATGACATGTAGTAAATTTGAGATGCGTTTATTGGTTCAAGTCTCTTAAGAAAATTAGGCAGATCGATTTGGACCAAACTGGGATTGATTTTGGTTAAGAACCTTTGTCCACAGTTTGCTTCAACCCCAAAGTTCACAGTTCTTGAAAGGGAACCTGTCACCTGAATTTGGCGGGACAGGTTTGCGGTCATATGGGTGGGGTTTTCGGGTGTTTGATTCACCCTTTCCTTACCCGCTGGCTGCATGCGCACTAATGCTTTTCGGCTTTGCCCACAGTTGGGCAAAGCATACTGCGTGTGTGCAAGGCAAGATTGCCTTGCGCAGGCGTGTACTTTGGAGGACACAGCATGAACTTCAACCCAATATTGCGGCCAACATGCAGCCAGCGGGTAAGGAAAGGGTGAATCAAACACCTGAAAACCCCGCCCATATGACCGCAAACCTGACCCGCCAAAATCACGTGACAGGTTCCCTTGAACTTTATCTTCCAGATGTTACCAAAGAGCAAAACAAGATGCCACACTAACCAAAAACAATCCGGTGCTTTTTTGTAGACAGAACAATATAGTTAATCCTTGCTCTGCTAAATATTCTTAGGATTAGTTGGAAGTAAAGTTCCTTTCAAAGTTCACATTTTCTATTTCATTTTGTTCTCTTGGTTACGGAACCCTCTCACCCTCCACCCCACTGTTTGTAGACAACATCTGCATATTAGGAAATGAATTTATGTCACTCAACAGGAATCAATTGAGAAAAACTGAATATTCTTTCACACAAATTATGATATTAGGCATTGTAAAAGTGCAGAGCAATGCAGAACAAATGGCTGTTTATGAATGCAATCAGCTGTGTTGAATCTACTCATTATAATTACTGGTTTGGCTGGTAAGCCAACATAATAATCTTCACAATATAGCATTTTCGTGAACAAAAGCAGTGCTGATTCCTTAATACTGGAAAGTTAAGTGATTTGAAGTTTCAAAAGAAAAATTAGAAACTGTGAAGGGTGACATTTTCCAAAATAAACTCATTGAGTTTACTGTGATAACAGCATTTTTAGTGTAGATGGATATCTTTATAAAAGTGTCTTTAAAAAAAACTTTAAAGGAATGTAAATCTTTCGGGACTAGAGATGAGTGAGCTGAATTTGCTTCAAATTTAACAAAAAATTTGGATATGCCACACTGGCTTCTAGCCCCTCACCTGTCCTGCTGCTCCCCTCCCAGTCTTCTACAGGCTCTCTTCCCCTCTCCAGCTCCTGTCTTTTCTTTTGTAAGTATCTAATTTTATTAAGTATTTTAACTCCTTTATTTTTGATGCCCGGGGTAGAAATGAGCATATAAATTCAACCGACCTTATTCACTGTTGCCATGATGTTGTGCTGGGCCCAGTAATCAGAAGATGAATTCACATTAGGATAGGGTCAAAGCAAAAGAAGGTCACCTTGTAGTGGTTGCTAGGCATGCATGAATTGGCCAAATTATGTGCTAAGGATATTCGCTTTTTCCTATTTTCTAGAGCAGTAATGAAATTCAAGTTTTAGATATTTCATGTTTACATGCAGACACAGGGGGTCAGCGGGCGCCCAGGTGGTCCACTAGCTGAAACTGCATGGACCAGGGATCATTCCATTGAACACCCACTTTTCTTTCACTGTGGGAATAATGGTACTCAGACAATACAGGGTGAGGGTAAAATAGTGTGGCAATACTTTATTGAACCACAAACCAGGCAGATAACAAATAGAACAGTTCCAGCAAAATTCCCAAGAAGGTGCACTTTACAGAGTATCACCCTTCCGCTGACTCACTGGGATAAGAGCAGCTGTGACTTCATAGCTTCCAGGGCCGACTACCCCACCTGTGGCACGCACAGAAAGAGGAGGTAAAGACAAGCTTAAGAAGATGACAGTCCATTGAGGTTCAAGGCCAGTTGACCGGAGGGTGACAACCTGGCTTCTCTGAACATCTCTATGGTACGAGGTGACCGACGGGTCCTGTTCCTGACTGCCCCAAACATATCCATGGACTTGCAATGGTCAATGGAGCAGATCTGTATTCTTCCAGCTGGGGCTGAGGTCCCCTAAACTGGCATCCTGTAGAATGACAAATCTGTGTCCCTCGTGCTGGGGCCATGATGTCTAGGCTGCTGTCCTGTAGAGGTGGTTCTTTGGATCTCTTGGCTGTCTGAAGGTATATAACCTTTTTTTACAGTTAACAACTGTAATTCATCCAGCATTTCAATATAAAGGGTAAGAACAATGATAAGACCAACTTGCATTGTTTGATTATGTAATCTATTTGCATAGTTTTTTCCTCCTTTATTTTGCAAGTCAACAAACTGACTGGCCCGGACAATGTGTAATCAACATACCAGCAAACATCATCACTCCATGACCCTGTATCACTAGTCATCCGGGATAAGAGCACAATATGTTACAACAAATTGTAAACTTACAAGTAGTGTTGAGCATTCCAATACCGCAAGTATCGGCCGATATTTGCGGTATCGGAATTCCGATACCGAGATCCGATATTTTTGTGATATCGGGTATCGGTATCGAATCAATAGGGATGTGGAAAATAAAGAATTAAAATAAAAAATATTGATATGCTCACCTCTCCGGCGGCCCCTGGACTTCACGCTACTATCCGGGAGGCTTCTTTGTTTAAAAAGCGCGCCTTTCGGACCGGTGAATGACGTCCCGGCTTCTGATTGGTCGCGTGCCGCCCATGTGACCGGCACGCGACCAATCAGAGGCCGCGACGTCATTCGCAGGTCCTCAATTCCTAGAATTAGCAGTTTTGTGAATGAGAATGACGTCGCGGCTTCTGATTGGCCGCGTGCCGCCCATGTGACCGGCACACGGCCAATCAGAAGCCGCGACGTCATTCTCATTCACAAAACTGCTAATTATAGGAATTGAGGACCTGCGAATGACGTCGCGGCCTCTGATTGGTCGCGTGCCGGTCACATGGGCGGCACGGTGACCAATCAGAAGCCGGGACGTCATTCACAGGTCCGAAAGGCGCGCTTTTTAAACAAAGAAGCCTCCCGGTTAGCAGTGTGAAGTCCAGGGGCCGCCGGAGAGGTGAGCATATCAATATTTTTTATTTTAATTCTTTATTTTACACATCCCTATGGATCCCAGGGCCTGAAGGAGAGTTTCCTCTCCTTCAGACCCTGGGAACCATGAGAATACCTTCCGATACTTGATGTCCCATTGACTTGTATTGGTATCGGATATCGGTATCGGCGATATCCGATATTTTTCGGGTATCGGCCGATACTTTCCGATACCGATACTTTCAAGTATCGGACGGTATCGCTCAACACTACTTACAAGTCAATATTACAGTCTTACACAAACAAAAGTCTGTTTTCTTGACCAATCAGAAAGAAACATATAAATTCAAAAGTCAACATATAGATAACAGTCTATTTATGCTCGCTTGCTAAAAATAGATGTATGGTTAATTAAGATACAATGCTGTATCCTCACAACATGCTATAGCATTATAGAGTACAACTTTATTTGTTAGTTATGTATGGAAATGGCTACTCTTAGTATGCACCTGTACATACCTGTTTTTTGATTGGATGTGAAGGTCAGTTTTTTTGTTATTTATATATTGGCTCCCTGACCAAGCACTCCACCCATCAGCCCATGGCAGTTTTAATTACAGCAGTATCATACCTACCCATATAAATGTAGGCTTCAGCCTTGGAGAGAATTCACATCAGGATAAGGTCCCAGCAAAAGAAGGTCACCTTGCCGTGGCTGCTGGGCATGCACGAAGTGGCCAAACTGTTTACTAAGTATCTTCTCTTTTTCCTATTTTCTACAGCAGGAATGCAATTCAAGTTTCGTATATTTCATGCTTGCATGCTATTGCACAACAGTATACAACTTTATTTGTTAGTTATGTGTGGATGTGGATAATCTTAGTATGTACCTATACACATCAGTTTTCCATTTGGAAGTGACTGTCAGTCTTTTGTTATTTACTAATCAGAAGGTGGACAAGGGATGTAGGCAAGTAGGAGGTGGTTCGCCAGGCTGTGGAGTACTAACGTGGCCGTTCGTTCTGCAAATCAATTTGCTCATCTCTATCTCTAATGCTTACACCAACTTCAAAAGATCTAAAAATGTTTTTACGAGCAATTCAGTTCATAACGAGAATAAAATTTCCTGGCCAAATTCGAATTTCGTCAGATTCTCTCATCTCTTTTTAAAACCAAAAATACTAAATATTTGATACTGAGCAAGTGGACATTTCTTTTTCTGGTACTGTCTTCAGTTACAACTCTCCTAGATCCATCCATGGCTTTCCTCCTCTACTTAGCTGGTAGTATAATGAAAAAAATGGCCACTCATAAATTTGAGCCAAGCAGCTCTATTTGGAGAGGAATCAGTCTGCCATCTTTTGCTTGTACATTTAGGTGTAATTTGCATAATCTTTGTTAGAATCCTGACTTTGATCCTGATCAATATCCAGACCATTTTCCCGAATTTCACTCCTATCTCAACTTTTGGATTGTTGTCTGATTCATGAGGTTCATCTTGATATGATCTTCTGGCCTGACTTTTAGGTAGAATTCTATGTGATGAAATCCTTCAGATTGTCTTATACTGCTCGTTTGCCTAAAGCTGCCACCTTCTCTCCAGAATCTCAATATTTTCCATGTTAATCTTCTTCAATCTTTAGTCATCAATGATTTTGCTATGATGATAAAGATTTCTTTTGCTTTTCTACTCCTAAGATTTCTAGTTTAAACTCCTCTTTTCAGCCCTAGCCTTAGTGTATTGTGGCACAGCTTGCCTCCTCTGCGAACTGTGAAAGAAACTGGTGCCTGTTGATGTGGCCCTTTTACAAACCACTCAATCTGCCATCCCTTGTAAAATAACATCTTTGTGTGGTAATAGAGGTAAGAAAAAATTGCGGCACTGAATAAAGTGCTGACATTTTTGTAAAAGCATAGAATTGCTGAGTTGAGTAGATGAAAACTGGAGCTTGCAGTGTCGGTCATCATTACTCTCTTTTTCATTTAAATCCTTATGTGCCTTTTGTTCCTGATCTCTATCCATTACTTTGACCTTAATCCCAACCTTGGCTTTGTTCTTGAATTGTATCAACCTTTGGGTTTATTTTTGGTCATGCGGTTGCACTCACGGTACCAAGGCCTCGCCTATCTTCTCAGTACAGGTCCTAGCTTCTATCCCATTGACAAATTCTGGCTATATTCTTGGATTCGTTGTAGAGCATCCCAGTGAATTGGTGGCCATTCTGGAGACCTGGGAACCCAAGCAGGAAAGTCTGCAAGTGAAGAGTGAAGAACATTGAGATTTATTCGACTCCATTCTTGCCAGTTTCAAACCACCAATACCATAGAGGAATGTCCTGGGTAAAAGGAAACTACATGAATGGATGCCATCATCATTCGTATCAAGTGATATGATCGAATTTGTCAAAATTCAGCAATTTGCTCGAATTTGACTTGGAAATGTTTTGGATGCAAATTGAATGCAACTTGTGTACTTTGCTTTCTCCAGAACCCCGAACATAATAATGTCTGAATAGGCTTCAAATGATGCACTTTGTGATGTCTGACATTTTTCATGGGCCCAGAAGCTTTAGGATTTACTTTTTCTCTTGGGTGCATCATGTTTCTTTGTTAAACTGGCACAGGGAAGTGACCACTGATTCCACCAGCGAAGAAGGGTCCTGCGGTGAAATGGAGCGCCACATGTGCATCACTTCTCCATTCTCTAAAGCACCATAAAAGTACCACCCATTTTGTAGATAATTATCAAGTTTTGATTGAAACAACTTCTTCTACATCCACTCAAGGCAAAAAACAAATGCAGATTTATGACAAAACAACACTATTCTGCAGTCCATTTTTTAGCCGCATATCCAAAAAGTCTATAAAAGAGTACACCATAATAATATGCAAAAAACAGCACTATGGGCCTGGTTTATTATAGCCTTTACACTTTTTTATCCAGTTTTTGGTCTTTCTCACCTTTTTCTTTGCGCTATTTCTTTTTTCTTCTTGTTTTATGGGTTCACCAACCAAAAAAAAGGCAGCAAATTCCACAAGACACAAAAATAAGTGACTTAAAAAAAATAGCGAATGATGAATGGACTTTAAGTGTGTATGCAGCCTAAGGGTATGTTAGAGGAGAAAGAGTAGAGAATAGGTGTACATACGGCACTAGAGATGAGCGAACCTTTCAAGGTTTAGTTCGACTCGCCAAATGATTAGACGTCCTCCGAACAGTTCGATGTACATACCCAAACTCCATTAAATTCAATGGGAGTCTCCACATTTCAAAAAATTGCTTGTAGCATCAGCAGCAAAAATCAGCAAAAAGCGCAATGTATTTGGCCAATATCCTTGGCCTCTGTGAGCCAAAGATCTGGGTCTTGACCTGCTGCCAAAAAGCCAGCCATAACAGTCTCAAGATTGCTAATACAAAAATCAACAAAAAGCGCCGTCTATTTGACCCACTTCAATGTCTTCTCTAAACAATTGTCCACACTAGCCAGGAGAGACAAATTAAACTGAAACATAACTTTTAATATGTGTTTTCTTAAAAACAATGGATAAATCCAAACAAACAGCCAAAAGTGATAAAGTGGAAAAGTGCTGAAAGTTACCAGTGCTCAATAATAAATGGTTTGATCTCACCAAAGTTGAAGTCCTTTTTATAGGTTGCACGTCTGTAGGAATCCATAAATCCGTTGCATGGATTGGAGGGGGAAGGGGAGAGTTTCTAATATCTCCTGTCGTGCCCCTGTAATGCTCCTGCCCTGACAAGGACAGTCCCCAAGTAAGGCTACTAAATTGTACCCACCAAATCATGGAGAATATATAAAGTATAGAGTAAAGAGTATATTAAAAGTTATGTTTTAGTTTAATTTGTCTCTCCTGGCTAGTGTGGACAATTGTTTAGAGAAGACATTGAAGTGGGTCAAACAGACTGCGCTTTTTGCTGATTTTTGTATTAGCAATCTTGAGACTGTTATGGCTGGCTTTTTGTCGGCAGGTCCAGACACAGATCTTTGGCTCACAGAGGCCAAGGATATTTTCTCTGAAAAAACCTTTTGCCCAAAGAAAATACACACCCACATACACAGCAGCCTTTAAGGATTTAAATAAATTGTACAAAGAGCATTGGTGGGAAATCCAAAGCCTTGATAATTATGTAAAAAAAAGGCATTACCCTTGTACCTGCCCCACGCTGTAGAAACCCTTAACTTCTTAGTAGCTTGGAGAAAGAGGCAACCAGTAGCTCCCTTAGATTTATAAACTTATTAGTGAATGAAGAAAAATCTAACTTTGAGAAATTTAATGTTAAACTTAAAGAACAGATTGAAGTGGTAAACAAGTTTAAGGGGGAAAGTGATTTCAGTATAAAGGAGAGCCAATTACAAAACTCAATAGAAAAGTTTAAGCATAACTTGAAAGAAAGAAAACATAAGCAGTATCTCAGGGATCTTCAGGATTTTAGAGACAACAAAATATATCAAGTCCTGGGTGATCGTTCTGAACGGGGAGAAAGGGAACCTGACTTATCTTTGACTGAAACCGATCTCTCAGATTCAGAAATTAGACAAAAAACATCACGTGGTCGACAAAGGGGTAGAAGTAGAGGTTATCCAGTCAATTACAGCATGCTGTGATTTTTTTCCTGACGCCACTTAGACCAGAGATGATCACTTCCTCATTGAGTAACATTGGTCAGAGTGCAATGCGATGTTTTTTCTCATTGTACTCATCCATAATATATGACAGTGTGAGCGAGACCTTAAAAGTTAATGAAAAAGTAATTAATTTTATGAGGAGCTTTCTTTTAACAAAGGAAATGCCAATATTCTTGATGTTCTAGAGGCAGCCTCCAAGTATCAGTCAAGCAACTTTTGGAGACTGCAAGTGATCACTCCTAACAACTCATGTCTTCTGAGAAGAACAAACTGGTTATTCACGCTGAGTTAAAAAGTTACACGAGTGATGCAAATTGACAAGAACTTTCACTCCAGAGATGTTTGTAGAATCTAAAATTGAATTTAAATGTCGAGTTCCGTTAGGTACTTTAACATATTTTGCTAATCTAGCAATTTGCCTTCAGACGGTAGAAGTTCCTTGCATATTTGCTTCCCAGACGCACTAAGCTAAGACTGCCTGTCAGCTATATTCCAAAGAAATAGATAACTGTAACCAAAAAGGAACTGTCGGCTAGACATTAAAGGCCACCAGAATAAAGCTCTCCTCCAAGCAATCAGCCTGTCGTAAGCAGAAGGTAAAAGTTGAAAGTACATTTTATATGTAATTTTAAGTGGAGGAATCTGGTTTTGCTCTTGTAAACTGACATAAACAAGAGCAAACATACTCGGAACTGCTCTACACTGTTCATTAAAACCACCTTGTTGCGTTGATCGCCCTTGGGCTATCAAAACAGTTCCTGAATAGAGATGAGAGAATAAATACAAGTGGAATAGAATTCGACTCCAGTTTTAAAAAATCGGCATTTTTATTTGTAATTTGATTCCATTCAAATTCAGCAAAAATGGTAGCTGCTGGATGATCTTTTTCTAAACCGTAAAAGGTTAAAAAAATAAATAAATTCTTATGCTCACCTTACTGCCTACTGAGTGAACAGTCAGTTTCAAATTTTGCTAGATCCTCTCATCTCTAGTTTTGACCCCTGAAGGAATGGACTTCTCACGGCCAGTGGTGCACAGCAACAAAACTTTTTCATCTTATTATTGTAGTCTTGTAAGTTCCTTAGTGCAGCCTCCATGGATCAGACTTGGTTTTCCAGCACATCCCACTAGTGATCAATCAGATCAAGATCTAACGAATTTCGAGACCAAGTAACCACCCTAACCTCTGAAATGTCTGAAGGTCATTATAAGAGTTGACAACTCTTATAATGACCTTCAGAAATTTTCTGAACAACCATTGTGAAAGAGTGCAGTGCCATTAGGAAATCTAACTGCCACAAAAGAAGGAACTTGGTCTGCAAAGGGTTTAGATAGATGGTACTTGGTCTAATGTTTAGGCAAGTGTCACATCCACACTCTGTGAGGATCCAGGGTTTCCAGCAGATCATTTCTGCATCTCACTGTCTCCATTGGCTCAACTTCTTTGCAACCTTGTGCCATCTCTTCCTTAAGTGAAGAACATGTTCTAACAATTTTCTATCTTGGCCAGCAGTATTTTTTTAATCATTTTTTCTGTGCGATAGGTTCAATGTGGTTTAACCTCTTTCTGACCTCGGACGGGATAATACGTCTGAGGTCAGATACCGCGCTTTGATGCAGGGCTCCGGCGGTGAGCCCGCATCAAAGCCGGGACATGTCAGCTGTTTTGAACAGCTGACATGTGCCTGCAATAGCGGCGGGTGAAATCGCAATTCACCCACCGCTATTAACTAGTTAAATCCCGCTGTCAAATGCTAACAGGGGCATTTAACTGGCGCTTCCGGCCGGGTGGCCGGAAATGAGCGCATCGCCGACCCCATCACATGATCGGGGGTCAGCGATGCGTCAGAATGGTAACCATAGAGGTCCTTGAGACCTCTATGGTTACTGATGCCGGCCTGCTGTGAGTGCCCCCCTGTGGTCTAATGATCGCTGAAGGAATGGACTTCTCATGGCCAATGGTGCACAGCAACAAAACATTGGCATCGGATTATTTAATTCTTTTTTTAAGAACTATCCAAAGGATTGTTGTTGCTGGCTGGAGGTGGATACATGTGTTATGTTCATGGTATCAGTTGTCTGGAAGAGAAGAGACAAAAGCTGTGGGTCAACTAAAACTTGGGAGACAGTGGGAGTCGGCTGGTATGGGGGCAGTGGAACTACCAGCATTGGGTTGGGATCTTGTGGACTGGAGGAATTGTATTTTATAGTTGCTGTAAGACCATGGACATTAGGAATAAAAGATAGTTGCATCATTAACCTGCCTAGATGATTATTATGACCCACAACCTCAGGTGCATTTTTTATGCTGCCTATTTTTGTTGCATCACAAATTCAGCATCTTACAGTTCCAATAAATTAGATGTGATTTATAAAAATCTCATACCTACTGTGCTTTTTTCAAAACTCCGGTTAAACCATCCTATGGTGCTTGTCAATTTCTCTAGTTGGTACACTAAGTTTTTTGTGCAGATTTTTTTCCCCATAGACTTGCATGCACAAATTCAGCAGGTAAGAAATGCACATACAGCAGAAACTCATCAAAAACACAAGTGTTCCGACTATATCAATAACATTTTGTCAAAGCCAATGGCCAGGAAGTATAAAAAACAAAGCAGTTTTAAAAAACAAAGCAGTTTTATTTAAAGCATAATATACCAAAAAGATACAAAGAAAACAACATCAAAAACGCGATAAAAGCTCTTGTAAACAACACACTAAAACTGCAATGAAAAGAATGTAAGGATCTACTTAATAGATATGCTGTAGAAAATCTCCAACATCAAAAACTAACCAAAAAGCTCATAACGGGAACGAAACCTTAATCTTTCGGTTTAGTTCTGAAAGTAAAACATCCACTAATCAAAAATTGATGACCTATCCAAGGGATTGTGAAACACCTCTGCAATTTTTACAATCCCTGGCAAAAATTATGGAATCACCGGCCTTGGAGAGCTGTTGCGCCAAGTGGACTGACATGAATCATGACTCCAACAGGAGAGATGTCAATTGAAACAAAGGAGAGGATTATCAAACTCTTAAAAGAGGGTAAATCATCACGCAATGTTGCAAAAGATGTTAGTTTTTCACAGTCAGCTGTGTCTAAAATCTGGATCAAATACAAACAACAAGGGAAGGTTGTTAAAGGCAAACATACTGGTAGACCAAGGAAGGCATCAAAGCATCAAGACAGGAAACTTAAAGCAATGTGTCTCAAAAACAGGAAATGCACAACAAAACAAATGAGGAAGGAATGGGAGGAAACTGGAGTCAACGTCTGTGACCGAACTGTAAGAAACCGCCTAAAGGAAATGGGATTTACATACAGAAAAGCTAAACGAAAGCCATCATTAACTCCTAAACAGAAAAAAACAAGGTTACAATGGGCTAAGGAAAAGCAATCGTGGACTTTGGATGACTGGATGAAAGTCATATTCAGTGATGAATCACAAATCTGCATTGGGCAAGGTGATGATGCTGGAACTTTTGTTTGGTGCCGTTCCAATGAGATTTATAAAGATGACTGCCTGAAGAGAACATGCAAATTTCCACAGTCATTGATGATATGGGGCTGCATGTCAGGTATAGGCACTGGGGAGATGGCTGTCATTACATCTTCATTAAATGCACAAGTTTATGTTGATATTTTGGAGACTTTTCTTATCTCATCAATTGAAAGGATGTTTGGGGATGATGAAATCATTTTTCAAGATGATAATGCATCCTACCATAGAGCAAAAACAGTGAAAACATTCCTTAAAAAAAGACACATAAGGTCAATGTCATGGCCGGCAAATAGTCCGGATCTCCAATTGAAAATCTTTGGTGGAAGTTGAAGAAAATGGTCGATGACAAGAATCCAACCTGCAAAGCTGATCTGGCGACAGCAATCAGAGAAAGTTGGAGGCAGATTGATGAAGAGTCCTGTGTGACACTCATTAAGTCCCTGCCTCAGAGACTGCAAGCTGTTAGAAAAGCCAGAGGTGGTGCAACACAATACTAGTGATGTGTTGGTGTGCTTTTTTGTTTGTTTGTTTTTCATGATTCCATAATTTTTTCCTCAGAATTGAGTGATTATATAATTTTTCTCCTATGCTTGGTTAAAAAAGTAACCATTACTGACTACCACATTTTTTGTTCTTGATTTATTTTAGTGTTTCTTAAAGCCAGAAAGTTGCCATTTGAAATGACTGCAGTTTTGTGCCATGTCTGTGATCTGCTTTTTTTCTACAAAAATAAACAACTGAATGAACATCCTCCAAGGCCGGTGATTCCATCATTTTTGCCAGGGGTTGTATAAATTATGAAACTCTGATGAAGGTATTCTGAAACGCGTCGGTTTTTTGGTCCTTTGCTCATTCCGTACTCTTACTAGCACCACGTGACTGTGGGAGTCATGTACCTGAATACGTCATTCACATCCTACAGGTCCTGGAAGTACCCCATTGGATACACAGGTGTTATGAAAAGTAATTCAGTACCACAATGGACATAGAGGTCAGCGCACATACAGTGACCTGGCAATAACCCAAAAAACAAGAACGAGATCTGAGACGTGGGAACTCTGTTGACCGCAATCCCTAATCCTCTCCAACCACACTAAAGGCAGCCGTGGATTGCGCCTAACGCTCCCTATGCAACTCGACACGGCCTGAGAAACTAGCTAGCCTGAAGATAGAAAATAAGCCTACCTTGCCTCAGAGAAATACCCCAAAGGAAAAGGCAGCCCCCACATATAATGACTGTGAGTTAAGATGAAAAGACAAACGTAGAGATGAAATAGATTTAGCAAAGTGAGGCCCAACTTTCTGAACAGAGCGAGGATAGGAAAGGTAACTTTGCGGTCAACACAAAACCCTACAAAAACCACGCAAAGGGGCAAAAAGACCCTCCGTACCGAACTAACGGCACGGAGGTACACCCTCTGCGTCCCAGAGCTTCCAGCAAGCAGAAAAAAACAAATTGACAAGCTGGACAGAAAAAAACAGCAAACAAATAGCAAAGAGTAACTTAGCTATGCAGAGCAGCAGGCCACAGGAACGATCCAGGAGGAAACAGGTCCAATACTAGAACATTGACTGGAGGCCAGGATCAAAGCACTAGGTGGAGTTAAATAGAGCAGCACCTAACGACTTCACCACATCACCTGAGGAAGGAAACTCAGAAGCCGCAGTACCACTTTCCTCCACCAACAGAAGCTCACAGAGAGAACCAGCCGAAGTACCACTTGTGACCACAGGAGGGAGCTCTGCCACAGAATTCACAACAGTACCCCCCCCTTGAGGAGGGGTCACCGAACCCTCACCAGAGCTCCCAGGACGACCAGGATAAGCCATATGAAAGGCACGAACAAGATCGGGAGCATGGACATCAGAGGCAAAGACCCAGGAATTATCTTCCTGAGCATAACCCTTCCACTTAACCAGATACTGGAGTTTCCGCCTTGAAACACGAGAATCCAAAATCTTCTCCACAATATACTCCAACTCCCCCTCCACCAAAACCGGGGCAGGAGGATCAACAGATGGAATCATAGGTGCCACGTATCTCCGCAACAATGACCTATGGAATACGTTATGTATGGAAAAAGAATCTGGAAGGGTCAGACGAAAAGACACAGGATTAAGAACCTCAGAAATCCTATACGGACCAATAAAACGAGGTTTAAACTTAGTAGAGGAAACCTTCATAGGAATATGACGAGAAGATAACCAAACCAAGTCCCCAACCCGAAGTCGGGGACCCACACAGCGTCTGCGATTAGCGAAACGTTGAGCCTTCTCCTGGGACAAAGTCAAATTGTCCACTACATGAGTCCAAATCTGCTGCAACCTGTCCACCACAGTATCCACACCAGGACAGTCCGAAGACTCAACCTGCCCTGAAGAGAAACAAGGATGGAACCCAGAGTTGCAGAAAAACGGTGAAACCAAGGTAGCCGAGCTGGCCCGATTATTAAGGGCGAACTCAGCCAAAGGCAAAAAGGACACCCAGTCATCCTGATCAGCAGAAACAAAGCATCTCAGATATGTTTCCAAGGTCTGATTGGTTCGTTCGGTCTGGCCATTAGTCTGAGGATGGAAAGCCGAGGAAAAAGACAAGTCAATGCCCATCCTACCACAAAAGGCTCGCCAAAACCTCGAAACAAACTGGGAACCTCTGTCAGAAACGATATTCTCTGGAATGCCATGTAAACGAACCACATGCTGGAAAAACAATGGCACCAAATCAGAGGAGGAAGGCAATTTAGACAAGGGTACCAAATGGACCATCTTAGAGAAGCGATCACAGACCACCCAAATGACTGACATCTTTTGAGAGACGGGAAGATCTGAAATAAAATCCATAGATATATGTGTCCAAGGCCTCTTCAGGACCGGCAAGGGCAAAAGCAACCCACTGGCACGAGAACAGCAGGGCTTAGCCCGAGCACAAATCCCACAGGACTGCACAAAAGTACGCACATCCCGCGACAGAGATGGCCACCAAAAGGATCTAGCCACTAACTCTCTGGTACCAAAGATTCCAGGATGACCAGCCAACACCGAACAATGAACCTCAGAGATAACTTTATTCGTCCACCTATCAGGGACAAACAGTTTCTCCGCTGGGCAACGATCAGGTTTATTAGCCTGAAATTTTTGCAGCACCCGCCGCAAATCAGGGGAGATGGCAGACACAATTACTCCCTCTTTGAGGATACCCGCCGGCTCAGATACACCCGGAGAGTCGGGCACAAAACTCCTAGACAGAGCATCCGCCTTCACATTTTTAGAGCCCGGAAGGTATGAAATCACAAAGTCAAAACGGGCAAAAAACAACGACCAACGAGCTTGTCTAGGATTCAACCGCTTGGCGGACTCGAGATAAGTCAAGTTCTTATGATCAGTCAAGACCACCACGCGATGCTTAGCTCCTTCAAGCCAATGACGCCACTCCTCGAATGCCCACTTCATGGCCAGCAACTCTCGATTGCCCACATCATAATTTCGCTCAGCAGGCGAAAACTTCCTGGAAAAGAAGGCGCATGGTTTCATCACCGAGCAATCAGAACTTCTCTGCGACAAAACAGCCCCTGCTCCAATCTCAGAAGCATCAACCTCGACCTGGAACGGAAGCGAAACATCTTGTTGACACAACACAGGGGCAGAAGAAAAACGACGCTTCAACTCTTGAAAAGCTTCCACCGCAGCAGAAGACCAATTGACTACATCAGCACCTTTCTTGGTCAAATCGGTCAATGGTTTAGCAATACTATAAAAATTGCAGATGAAGCGACGATAAAAATTAGCAAAGCCCAGGAACTTTTGCAGACTTTTCAGAGATGTCGGCTGAGTCCAATTATGGATGGCTTGGACCTTAACAGGGTCCATCTCGATAGTAGAAGGGGAAAAGATGAACCCCAAAAATGAAACCTTCTGAACACCAAAGAGACACTTTGATCCCTTCACAAACAAAGAATTAGCACGCAGGACCTGAAACACCGTTCTGACCTGCTTCACATGAGACTCCCAATCATCCGAGAAGATCAAAATGTCATCTAAGTACACAATCAGGAATTTATCCAGGTACTCTCGGAAGATGTCATGCATAAAGGACTGAAACACTGATGGAGCATTGACAAGTCCGAACGGCATTACTAGATACTCAAAATGGCCCTCGGGCGTATTAAATGCAGTTTTCCACTCATCGCCTCGCTTAATACGCACAAGATTATACGCACCACGAAGATCTATCTTGGTGAACCAACTAGCCCCCTTAATCCAAGCAAACAAATCAGATAACAATGGCAAGGGGTACTGAAATTTAACCGTGATCCTATTTAGAAGGCGGTAATCTATACAAGGTCTCAGTGAACCATCCTTCTTGGCTACAAAAAAGAACCCTGCTCCTAATGGCGACGATGATGGGCGAATATGCCCCTTCTCCAAAGACTCCTTCACATAACTCCGCATAGCGGCGTGCTCAGGCACAGATAAATTAAACAGTCGACCTTTTGGGAATTTACTACCAGGAATCAAATCGATAGCACAATCACAATCCCTATGCGGAGGTAGGGTATCGGACTTGGGCTCATCAAATAAATCCCGGTAATCAGACAAGAACTCAGGAATCTCTGAAGGGGTGGATGACGAAATAGTCAGAAATGGGACATCACCATGTACCCCCTGACAACCCCAGCTGGACACAGACATGGCTTTCCAATCTAATACTGGATTATGGACTTGTAGCCATGGCAACCCCAACACGACCACATCATGCAGATTATGCAACACCAGAAAGCGAATAACCTCCTGATGTGCAGGAGCCATGCACATGGTCAGCTGGGTCCAGTACTGAGGCTTATTCTTGGCCAAAGGCGTAGCATCAATTCCTCTCAATGGAATAGGACACTGCAAGGGCTCCAAGAAAAACCCACAACGCCTAGCATACTCCAAGTCCATCAAATTCAGAGCAGCGCCTGAGTCCACAAATGCCATGACAGAATATGATGACAAAGAGCAGATCAAGGTAACAGACAGAAGAAATTTGGACTGTACCGTACCAATGGTGGCAGACCTAGCGAACCGCTTAGTGCACTTAGGACAATCAGAGATAGCATGAGTGGAATCACCACAGTAAAAACACAGCCCATTCAGACGTCTGTGTTCCTGCCGTTCAACTCTGGTCAAAGTCCTATCGCACTGCATAGGCTCAGGTTTAAGCCCAGGTAATACCGCCAAATGGTGCACAGATTTACGCTCGCGCAAGCGTCGACCGATCTGAATGGCCAAAGACATAGACTCATTCAGACCAGCAGGCATAGGAAATCCCACCATGACATCCTTAAGGGCTTCAGAGAGACCTTTTCTGAAAATAGCTGCGAGCGCACCTTCATTCCACTGAATGAGTACGGACCACTTTCTAAATTTCTGACAATATTCCTCTATTTCATCCTGACCCTGACACAGAGCCAGCAAATTCTTCTCTGCCTGATCCACAGAATTAGGCTCATCGTACAGCAATCCGAGCGCCAGGAAAAATGCATCGATATTACTTAATGCAGGATCTCCTGACGCAAGAGAAAATGCCCAGTCCTGAGGGTCGCCACGCAAAAAAGAAATAACGATCCTAACTTGTTGAACTGGGTCACTAGAGGAGCGAGGTTTCAAAGCCAGAAATAGTTTACAATTATTTTTGAAACTCAGAAATTTAGTTCTATCTCTAGAAAACAAATCAGGAATAGGAATTCTAGGTTCTAACATAGATTTCTGAACCATAATGTCTTGAATTTTTTGTACTCTTGCAGTGAGATTATCCACACATGAAGACAGACCTTTAATGTCCATCACCACACCTGTGTTCTGAACCACCCAAATGTCTAGGGGAAAAAAAAGGCAAAACACAGTGCAGAGAAAAAAATGGTCTCAGAACTACTTTTTTCCCTCTATTGAGAAGCATTAGTACTTTGGGCCTCCAGTACTGTTATGAAAAGTAATTCAGTACCACAATGGACATAGAGGTCAGAGCTCTGAGACGTGGGAACTCTGTTGACCGCAATCCCTAATCCTCTCCAACCACACTAAAGGCAGCCGTGGATTGCGCCTAACGCTCCCTATGCAACTCGGCACGGCCTGAGAAACTAGCTAGCCTGAAGATAGAAAATAAGCCAACCTTGCCTCAGAGAAATACCCCAAAGGAAAAGGCAGCCCCCACATATAATGACTGTGAGTTAAGATGAAAAGACAAACGTAGAGATGAAATAGATTTAGCAAAGTGAGGCCCAACTTTCTGAACAGAGCGAGGATAGGAAAGGTAACTTTGCGGTCAACACAAAACCCTACAAAAACCACGCAAAGGGGCAAAAAGACCCTCCGTACCGAACTAACGGCACGGAGGTACACCCTCTGCGTCCCAGAGCTTCCAGCAAGCAGAAAAAAACAAATTGACAAGCTGGACAGAAAAAAACAGCAAACAAATAGCAAAGAGTAACTTAGCTATGCAGAGCAGCAGGCCACAGGAACGATCCAGGAGGAAACAGGTCCAATACTAGAACATTGACTGGAGGCCAGGATCAAAGCACTAGGTGGAGTTAAATAGAGCAGCACCTAACGACTTCACCACATCACCTGAGGAAGGAAACTCAGAAGCCGCAGTACCACTTTCCTCCACCAACGGAAGCTCACAGAGAGAACCAGCCGAAGTACCACTTGTGACCACAGGAGGGAGCTCTGCCACAGAATTCACAACACACAGGTACCTCCGGACGCAATCTACTGAGCGTCTGTCACCGGCCGGAACAGTGCTCTTGAGGACTATTTTTTGAAGCGACAGCCCACGCCTCCAGCTGCTAAACGTCCTCTGCCATCAATATGAGCCTCCACAGCCGCATTTCTTCTGGACCTTCTAGTAAACCTCTAACAGGCTTATAGTACAGCATCTACCTGTGCATGTATAGCAGCAACCTGCCATATAAACATCATAGAACACTTGCCACAAGCACGAATATCCTACATAAGCAGGTAACTTATCAAAATAAGTCCATTTTTAAGTGATGTACTTTTATGTATCCTTAATCATAGCACAAGTAATTATACTTTTTTCCGTCTATAAATTATGAAAATCTACAAAATCACTAAATTTAATCTATAGTAGAAATGAGTGAGATGATTTAATTTTTTTTCCAGACTTTAAGGAATTTGAACCCAACAAGTTCAAACAATTTGCGATTTGAATTGCCCAAAATGATTGTTGAGATTTTAGATATTTCAGAATAGTGCATTAATCACACATGGATTTCTTGACCTCAGGCGCAGCCATATGGACTTCTCCATAATACAGTGCCTTGCAAAAGTATTCGGCCCCCTGGAACTTTTCAACCTTTTCCCACATATTATGCTTCAAACATAAAGATACCAAATGTAAATTTTTGGTGAAGAATCAACAACAAGTGGAACACAATTGTGAAGTTGAACAAAATTTATTGGTTATTTTACATTTTTGTCGAAATTCAAAAACTGAAAAGTGGGGCGTGCAATATTATTTGGCCCCTTTAGCTTAATACTTTGTTGCTCCACCTTTTTCTGCGATTAAAGCTGCAAGTCCCTTGGGGTATGCCTCTATCAGTTTTGTACATCAAGAGACTGAAATTCTTGCCCATTCTTCCTTGGCAAACAGCTCGAGCTCAGTGAGGTTTGATGGAGATCGTTTGTGAACAGCAGTTTTCAGCTCTTTCCACAGATTCTCGATTGGATTGAGGTCTGGACTTTGACTTGGCCATTCTAACACCTGGATACGTTTATTTGTGAACCGTTCCATTGTAGATTTTGCTTTATGTTTGGGATCTTTGTCTTGTTGGAAGACAAATCTCCGTCCCAGTCTCCGGTCTTTTGCAGACTCCAACAGGTTTTCTTCAAGAATGGTCCTGTATTTGGCTCCATCCATCTTCCCATCAATTTTAACCATCTTCCCTGTCCCTGCTGAAGAAGAGCAGGCCCAAACCATGATGCTGCCACCACCATGTTTGACAGTGGGGATGGTGTGTTCAGGGTGATGAGCTGTGTTGCCTTTACGTCAAACATATTGTTTGGCATTGTTGCCAAAAAGTTTGATTTTGGTTTCATCTGACCAGAGCACCTTCTTCCACATGTTTGGTGTCTCCCAGGTGGCTTGTTGCAGACTTTAAACAACACTTTTTATGGATATCTTTGAGAAATGGCTTTCTTCTTGCCACTCTTTCATAAAGGCCAGATTTGTGCAGTGTACGACTGATTGTTGTCCTATGGACAAACTGTCCCACCTCAGCTGTAGATCTCTGCAGTTCATCCAGAGTGATCATGGGCCTCTTGGCTGCATCTCTGATCAGTCTTCTCCTTGTTTGAGATGAAAGTTTAGAGGGACGGCCGGGTCTTGGTAGATTTGCAGTGGTATGATACTCCTTCCATTTCAATATGATCGATTGCACAGTGATCCTTGGGATATGTAAAGCTTTGGAAATCATTTTGTATATTTTGTATCCAAATCCAGCTTTAAATTTCTCCACAACAGTATCATGGATCTGCCTGTTGTGTTCCTTGTCTTCATGATGCTCTCTGTGCTTCACACAGAACCCTGAGACTATCACAGAGCAGGTGCATTTATATGGAGACTTGATTGCACACAAGTGGATTATATTTATCATCATTAGGCATTTAGGACAACACTGGATCATTCAGAGATCCACAATGAACGTCTGGAGTAAGCTTGCTGCACTGAAAGTAAAGGGGCCGAATAATGTTGCACGCCCCACTTTTCAGTTTTTGAATTTCCACCAAATTTCAAAATAACCAATAAGTTTCGTTCAACTTCACAATTGTGTTCCACTTGTTGTTAATTCATCATCAAAAATTTACATTTGGTATCTTTATGTTTGAAGCATGATATGTGGGAAAAGGTTGAAAAGTTCCAGGGAGCCGAATACTTTCGCAAGGCACCGTACCTTGCAGATGTCAGAGCCTGTATGAAAGCAGAGGCAGGGAATGCAGCGGCCGTTTTGTTTAGGAACCTGGATAGTGGAAGGATCTTACAGATCACACCCAAATCAAAGAGAAAGGAAAAGAAAGGCATAACAGTGAAACAAATGGTTTAAAAGGTGGGTCACAACAGTGAAGAAAATTAGTGTGTGAGGAACAAGCTGTTGGTTATCACCGCTTATCATCCATTTACACATACCCATATATGTTGATGTCACTTTGACATTACTAAGGCTAAATTTACATTAGAGAGCCTGAAAGCGGTTGGATACAGTCCTACCAGACCTCACAGTGCTACAAACCCAGCCTTGTTTATGAACTGGCATTCCCCAAAAAGTTGCTTTTGATGGCACAACTATTTTGAGAGAACCATAAAGAAATGGCAAAATCCTGTTCTTCCCAAAGTCCACAATTTCATAGACAGTTTGTAGAAACTGGGAAGTTTTGACCATTGGATGTAAACTATAGGTGCTACATTTTTTATTTTCTAAACTGCTGTAATTTTTCTTTCTGTTGGAATTCGAGCTTGTCAAACATCTAACAACTTTTCCCTAAGATGCTAATTCTTACTTTCCAAGTTTACCCCGGTTTCTAGTCCTATGGGTGCTACACATATCTTGTGTTCTGCAGTAGGAATCCTTCTGTTTTGGTTTTTGTTACTTGGTAGACACCAATAAACATGCCAACGTGAGGTCAAGCGGAGAAGTTATTTGGAAGAGGAGAAGAAGCACCACGTTGTAAGTAACTCATGAGTACTTGAGTTTTATGTTCTAAATTACTGAACACTAGAAAAAGTTGAAAAAAATGTAATTTTTTTTATTTCTATTCTTTTTTATTATTCTTTATTTTGGTGTAAATTATTCCATTTATCCATTTATTAGTGGGTCCTACTCTCTTACTAGTTTTTGCCTTGGATTAATTACCCTGATCTAATTCATTTAGTGGAGGACAGCTGTGGTATGTGGGTTGCCCACTGATGTATTATATTAAATGATGCCCATCTGTCATCGCTGCAGATCAGCGTGAATCCTGGTGTCATCCACTTCATTGCTTTCGCAGAAATGAGAAGTACAGCAACACCGTGTTTACCACTGTTGTTAATTTAATATCTACACCTTTATTATCCCGAGTGCTGTTATTTGGTGAACACTGATACATGATGGGCAGGGGAATATCAAAAACACATTAGGATCTGAGAGCAGCAAGTTCCAAGGTACAGTTAATTAGAGATTTTTGGACAAATGTGCTATTACTCTCCAATCTCATGTGGGAAAGTGGAACTGATAAATAGAAAATTGAGAATTTGTGTTGCCAACATGTTTAACAAAGTCAGTCATCAATCTGTTTTAGTGAGCCCGGGAGATACAACGCAACATTTGTTAACGGGGAAATATCTGACTCCTTGAATCCTGGGCTTTAATTGTATCTTTGCTCTATCTGGAATATAAGAACACATTATGGACCAGAAAGCAAATCTCCAGGATGTCCTCTCCGCCATTGATTTGTGTGGTTCAATACCGAACGATTGCCCAAAAAAGTCAACTGGTGGCCAAAATGAAATTACAGATGGGAGCTTTACAGGACTATAACATCAGTAGCAATGTGCTACTATTGGTCATGGACGTTTAATCAGTTAAGGTTTGACCCCAAAAGCTCCATGATCATCTTCAAAAGGTCCAAAACATTTTCTGGACACAGGAACCAGTTCATTCCTTATCCAGGCCCATTATATCTGAATGTGGTAGCGCTTGATGTTGCAGCTTAATGCCATCGCTCTCAGGGGGTAAAACTCCAATTCTAGGATAGGTGATGGTCATTGACCGCTTCATGCCGTGGCCATTTTCCATTTTTCTTTTGTTTTCGTTTTTTCCTCTCCTTCTTCTAAAAGTCATAACTTTTTTTTATTTTCCATTAATATAGCCATATGACGGATTGTTTATTGCAGGACAAGTTGTAATTATGAATGGTACCAGTGATTTTATCAAGTGATGCTCTGGAAAGCAGGAAAAACATGTGCGTTGAAATTGCAAGAAAAGAATTGCAATTTCACAATAGTGTGTTGGACTTTTTAGTTACCATGTTCCCTTTACAGTAAAATTGACCAGGCAATATGATTTTACAGGTCAGTACGAGTACGCAGATACCAAACATGTATGTCTTTTTTAATTTAAGTTGTGAGAAAAATGTCGGAAATCTGTAAAAAAAAAAAAAAAAAAGCCCAAAAAATTTTCCGAGACCAGTAACGTTTTTACTTTTTAGGATATGGGGCTGTAAGGGGACTTATTTTTGTGTCCTGATCTGATGTTTAAGGTTTAAACAATGTTTTAATCTCTTCTTATTGCATCTTATTGCAATGTTGGAGTATCTTGAGTTGCTATTTTTTGTTCCTTATTATGCCATTTACTGATCGGATTAATTTACTTTAGATTTTGATAGATCGGACTTTTACGAACGCAGCGTTACCAAATTATGTATATTTTTAAAAAAAATTGTAATTTTATTTTTTAATGGGGCAAAAAGGGGTTGACTTGAACACTTGTGTTTTTGTATGTTTTCATATTTTTTAAAAAACATTTTATACCCTTTTACTGTATTCAATAGTCCCCTTAGGGGACTTGAAGCCGAGATCATCCGATCACTTGTGCTATGTATAATGAAAATCATGCTCTATGAATGCCTTAGATTTCACAGGAGGTTCATAATTAAAGGCATGGGGGTCTTCAACAAACAGACAACCCATCTGTGCCCAATGATCACGTCACGGGCGCGCCGATGAGGGTGTGGAATGAAGCACTCCTCTGCCGACACGTCTTAAATGACACTGTTAGTGATTTACAGCTGGATTTAACAGGATTAACAACTATGGGTGGAGCTCCGCTCTACCCGCATCTTTTAGAAACATATGATGGCTGATTAGACCTAATACTATCTAATAGACCTGACAGAATAACAAATCCGCAGGTGGTCGGGCATCTAGGAAATAGCGACCACAATATTGTACAGTTTTACCTGTCTTTCACTAGGGGGACTTGTCAGGGAGTCACAAAAACACTGAACTTTAGGAAGGCAAAGTTTGACCAGCTTAGAGATGCCCTTAATCTGGTAGACTGGGACAATATCCTCAGAAATAAGAATACAGATAATAAATGGGAAATGTTTAAGAACATCCTAAATAGGCAGTGTAAGCGGTTTATACCTTGTGGGAATAAAAGGACTAGAAATAGGAAAAACCCAATGTGGCTAAACAAAGAAGTAAGACAGGCAATTAACAGTAAAAAGAAAGCATTTGCACTACTAAAGCAGGATGGCACCATTGAAGCTCTAAAAAACTATAGGGAGAAAAATACTTTATCTAAAAAACTAATTAAAGCTGCCAAAAAGGAAACAGAGAAGCACATTGCTAAGGAGAGTAAAACTAATCCCAAACTGTTCTTCAACTATATCAATAGTAAAAGAATAAAAACTGAAAATGTAGGCCCCTTAAAAAATAGTGAGGAAAGAATGGTTGTAGATGACGAGGAAAAAGCTAACATATTAAACACCTTCTTCTCCACGGTATTCACGGTGGAAAATGAAATGCTAGGTGAAATCCCAAGAAACAATGAAAACCCTATATTAAGGGTCACCAATCTAACCCAAGAAGAGGTGCGAAACCGGCTAAATAAGATTAAAATAGATAAATCTCCGGGTCCGGATGGCATACACCCACGAGTACTAAGAGAACTAAGTAATGTAATAGATAAACCATTATTTCTTATTTTTAGGGACTCTATAGCGACAGGGTCTGTTCCGCAGGATTGGCGCATAGCAAATGTGGTGCCAATATTCAAAAAGGGCTCTAAAAGTGAACCTGGAAATTATAGGCCAGTAAGTCTAACCTCTATTGTTGGTAAAATATTTGAAGGGTTTCTGAGGGATGTTATTCTGGATTATCTCAATGAGAATAACTGTTTAACTCCATATCAGCATGGGTTTATGAGAAATCGCTCCTGTCAAACCAATCTAATCAGTTTTTATGAAGAGGTAAGCTATAGGCTGGACCACGGTGAGTCATTGGACGTGGTATATCTCGATTTTTCCAAAGCGTTTGATACCGTGCCGCACAAGAGGTTGGTACACAAAATGAGAATGCTTGGTCTGGGGGAAATTGTGTGTAAATGGGTTAGTAACTGGCTTAGTGATAGAAAGCAGAGGGTGGTTATAAATGGTATAGTCTCTAACTGGGTCGCTGTGACCAGTGGGGTACCGCAGGGGTCAGTATTGGGACCTGTTCTCTTCAACATATTCATTAATGATCTGGTAGAAGGTTTACACAGTAAAATATCGATATTTGCAGATGATACAAAACTATGTAAAGCAGTTAATACAAGAGAAGATAGTATTCTGCTACAGATGGATCTGGATAAGTTGGAAACTTGGGCTGAAAGGTGGCAGATGAGGTTTAACAATGATAAATGTAAGGTTATACACATGGGAAGAAGGAATCAATATCACCATTACACACTGAATGGGAAACCACTGGGTAAATCTGACAGGGAGAAGGACTTGGGGATCCTAGTTAATGATAAACTTACCTGGAGCAGCCAGTGCCAGGCAGCAGCTGCCAAGGCAAACAGGATCATGGGGTGCATTAAAAGAGGTCTGGATACACATGATGAGAGCATTATACTGCCTCTGTACAAATCCCTAGTTAGACCGCACATGGAGTACTGTGTCCAGTTTTGGGCACCGGTGCTCAGGAAGGATATAATGGAACTAGAGAGAGTACAAAGGAGGGCAACAAAATTAATAAAGGGGATGGGAGAACTACAATACCCAGATAGATTAGCGAAATTAGGATTATTTAGTCTAGAAAAAAGACGACTGAGGGGCGATCTAATAGCCATGTATAAGTATATAAGGGGACAATACAAATATCTCGCTGAGGATCTGTTTATACCAAGGAAGGTGACGGGCACAAGGGGGCATTCATTGCGTCTGGAGGAGAGAAGGTTTTTCCACCAAAATAGAAGAGGATTCTTTACTGTTAGGGCAGTGAGAATCTGGAATTGCTTGCCTGAGGAGGTGGTGATGGCGAACTCAGTCGAGGGGTTCAAGAGAGGCCTGGATGTCTTCCTGGAGCAGAACAATATTGTATCATACAATTAGGTTCTGTAGAAGGACGTAGATCTGGGGATTTATTATGATGGAATATAGGCTGAACTGGATGGACAAATGTCTTTTTTCGGCCTTACTAACTATGTTACTATGTTACTATGTAAATCAGCTATTATGTACAGAGAAAGATTGCAAGCCCGCATCAAAATCAGGGTATGACGTATCGGTACGTCAAATGTCGGTAGGGGGTTAATTGCCTTAATGGGCTTTCAACTACTAGCCAACTTATGAATACTTATAAAATACACATACCTCCTTAACATACCGGTTCCTCCATTTCCAATGGAATATTAAAGAAAAGTTTCTTAAAAAAGAACATAAAAAGGAAAATGAAAAGTTACGTTCGGCAACAAAATCATCAATTGTCGCTTTTTAAAAAGTCTCAACAATTTTTGCACACATATATTCCAGACCTTAGAGTAATTTTATGTATGCCTGCAATTTATTCACAAATTTTGTGACATTTTTTTACTTTCTGCCATAAAAAAAAACTATAAAAACAGAGTAAAGACAAAAATAAAAATCTCTTTTTTCATTTTGCACAAAAGTCATGGGGCACATTTTAAACAATTTAGCGCAAAATATGTTGATGAATATCATAAGACAAAAAAAAAAAGATAAAGTGACATAAAAGAATGAAAATGACGAATCGGAAGCATTAATTGCAGTCACCGAAATAAGAATAGGACATCTTCCTTATACAGATACATTTTGGAGTCTTTTATGTTTCTTGGATTGCCATGAAGTTCCGAGATGATTCTCTTTGGTTCATACAAAGGTTAGTTGTAATTCTCTAATTCCCCTAATTCAAGGGCACAGACTTTGCCACGGATTTTAATTAAAATTGAAAAAAAAAAGAAAATCCCAGAAATATATTTTCTCTTTAACAATCCTCATTTAGGTAGTAGGTTTTGCTTTTATTATACAGAGATACCAAAAGTCATGAATATTCCCCATAAATGTGCTCAGTGTCCTTATAGAGGAAAGGCGAACAACCTCATTACCTTTACAACCAAGTGGATTCTCCTGGTGATAAATATTGTAAAGTACCTAAAAATAATCATTAAACAATTCCTACTGAATTTTAATGCAACTTTACCTCTGTGAAATCTATACATATAATTGCCTAAGGGTTTTTCCGTCTGTCTGTCTGTCTGTCTGTCTGTCTGTCTGTCCTGGAAATCCCGGCTCTCTGATTGGTCGAGGCCGCCAGGCCTCGACCAATCAGCAATGGGCACAGCGACGATGATGTCATAAAGGATGTAGAAATCCCGCGTCTGATTGGTCGAGGCCGCCAGGCCTCGACCAATCAGCAACGGGCACAGCGACAATGATGTCATAAAGGACGTAGACATCTCACGTTTCTGATTCAGCGACGGGCACAGTATCGATGTAGATGTCATAATGGTTGCCATGGCGACGATGATGTCATAAAGGTTGCCTCGACCAATCAGCGACGGGCACAGTGTGCCGCGAATTCTGGAATCATCATTGTCCATATACTATGGGGACATGCATATTCTAGAATACCCGATGCGTTAGAATCGGGCCACAATCTAGTATATATATATTTATATTTATTTTTTTTTGCCAACTTACATATGTTGTAGTTAAAAAAAATTGGGTCCCAGGTAATAAGCAAAACTGTCCCTTCAGAAACTTGCATTTTTTAATTAATTTTTTTTTTCATTTTTCTCATCATTTCAACGGACACTAACATTCTGCCATATGTTGCTAGAATTTTACTGGAATATTTCAGACCACGCAAATACATCCAAAGAGTGCCCAACTTACATGGAGAATCCAAATAATACTCCATTAATGAACCCACATATGGATGTGAAACCTGGACAATAAAGAAACAAGATCTAAGAAAAATCAATGCCTTTGACATGTTGTCATAGAGAAGGATGTTATCACTACCATGGATGCAAGAAGAATAAACAAATCAATTTAGGATCAAATCAAGCGAGAAGCCAGACATGTCACTCAAAGCAAAAATCACCAAGCTACGACGTGCCTACTTTGGACAAATCATACGAAGAGAGCAATCACTGGAGAAGGATATTGTGGTTGGAAGATTAGAAGGAAAAAGGCAAAGAGGAAGACCAGCAACCTGATAGCTTGATACAATCAAGATAATGGCAGAGAAGACCCTGATGGACCTATCTAGGCTTGCATAAGATCCATCCCCCTACAAAGCATTAATCCATCAAGTCACCATGGCTCGATAAAAAATTGAAGGCCATTAAAATAAATATAAATAAATATTGCCAAATAGTAACCACTACTGGCGGACACAGACTGTGTGTCATGGGGATACCGCAAGAGAGAGTGTTCTCTATTTCAGGGCTCAGAAGGTCACAGCATTTGGCTACACACGCCTGCACAGGTTGGATCTACATTGCTTTTCAGTTGACTGTGCAGATTTCACTTGTTCTTTTGTTTCAAGGGTTATACACTTCTGTTTGTCTCCTAAAGCTTTCCGTCCTGAGTTATCTCAGCTGTTCTGGTTTCTCCACTCCCCTCTGGTATAAGTACACACATCTTTGCTTGGGTATCGAGCCATGGTGACTTGATGGATGAACGCATTGTAGGGAGATGGATCTTGTGCAAGTCTAGATAGGTCCCTGTTCATCTCTAATCCTGACAATTATAGATCAGTGGGATCCATTAGGTGCCATCGGTGTCAGTCAAGTAACAGACTGGGAACTCTGTAAGTGTCACTGTCCTGCTCCTTTGAGAAAACAGAACGACAGAATTAACAAAAAATATTCTGTTGTAAATTTTAAGCTTTTTGAACATTTGATATTAATGTATTTCTAATTCAGATTCAATGCAATTAATAAAATATTTGTAATTATTCATTATTCACAAAATAAGACTAAATTACATTTTTTTTTCAAACAGGAAAATTATGTCAATAAAAAATAAAATAAGATAATGATACAGCACACTAGAATTCTGACTCCTTAACTGGGCTGCGAGTGTGGGACTCTTGAGACAGTGTGTCTATGGATGTCTGTATGTACCGGTACTCACACCAAGAACTTCATCAGATAATGCCAACTCAACTGCAGAGGCATGGATGAAGATTCCAGAAGAAGTTTATTCTCAGTCTGAATTCTTGCATTATGCACAATAGAAACAGCACTAGCAGAAACAAGTGCAGTAGGTAAAAAGACAATTCTGAAAGAAGGATGTACAGTGAGGAAAAACCAAAAAGGAAAAACCCACTAAAACAATATGGCTTTATTAGTTAGTTTCTTGGTTACAGGTGTCTGGAGGGGACAGTTTGATTGCTACCATATGGAAACTATTAAAGAGTAGCTGACCAGCTCTCCCGTGCTTATGCCATTGACTCTGCAGCCATGGGAATTCCACAATGAAGGTACCATTGTCTACAACCCTGAATTTGGGATTATACAAAGTTCCCACATGAACCCCAGTAACAAGTGAGGAGAAGCACCTTGGGACAGGGACAGTGCCCTACATGGAATAAATACCATTTAATTTTTACGTAAATCCTTTTGGATGTGTGATTGTGATTGAAACAATATTCCTTGTTTGCTGTGTGGATGTGCATCATATATGCAAATGAGCAGAAGTTAAATGTACTAAGTTTGTGTCGAGGTCTTGGGTCTGTACAATACGTTTGTTGAAGTTGTGGCTGTTGCATAGTTTGGTCGCAGAAGAAACTTATGAGAGTAGATTATATGGGGTAATTCAACTTTTATCTATACAGAACATGAGGTACATGCATCATCTTCTTAATACAGCATAGCAGGAAGTCTGAAGGACCTTTCACCTGAGAGAACGTGAAACCAAAGTACAACAAGTATATGCATTACATTCAACTAAGCATGTAACAGTAACAACATCGTCATCTACTATCAGAAAAGTGTAAACTCCTCCACACAAATACGGCTGTATCTGTTGCATATCTGCCAACAGTGGGATTATTGCCACTATTAAAAATGTATGTAAACAAGTATAATGGATATGCTATACAATATATAACATATTTAGGCAAGGGGGCTGATACTGTTAAATTTGTGGGATTATTGCCACTATTGATGAACATAAATATGTATATTACATAGGACCTGTTAATATGATATAATGAATTGTCTCCTTCATTTGCTATAAAACTTACAACACTTGTTAGGCAAATTTGTCTGGACTTGTCTATAGGCCTTAGGATAGTGAAATATATCTATTATTTTGTTGTTTGTTCATGTGTTAATTTGAACTTATTGGTGGTAATGTTTGTCTGGACTTGTCTATAGACCTTAGGATAGTGAAATATATCTATTATTTTGTTGTTTGTTCATGTGTTAATTTGCACTTATTGGTGGTAATGTTTGTCTGGACTTGTCTATAGACCTTAGGATAGTGAAATATATCTATTATTTTGTTGTTTGTTCATGTGTTAATTTGAACTTATTGGTGGTAGTGTTTTAATAGGGCTCATTCATTAGGCCAACATTGAGCGGAAGCGCCATTTCACGTATCTAGGGTGCCAATATCTGTGGCAAGGTAGAGAAATCTTTGAATGGTAAGTGCAGGGACAGGTACCTTGCCTTATTTTTGTATTTTATTGTTTCTGGAATCCCTACTGTAACACCTATCAGTTTGTGACACGGCACCATTTTTAATTGAGAATGTGTAATCAATATGATTTTAAATTAACTAATAAAGCAATATTGTTATTGTTTTTAGTGTTGTTTCCTTTTTGGTTTTGAGTTTGATGGACCCTTGTCCT
This sequence comes from Ranitomeya imitator, assembly GCF_032444005.1. Taxonomy (NCBI): domain Eukaryota; kingdom Metazoa; phylum Chordata; class Amphibia; order Anura; family Dendrobatidae; genus Ranitomeya; species Ranitomeya imitator. The sequence goes on from NC_091287.1 coordinate 25,514,397, forward strand.
CTATATACAATTTTTGCTACAGACATGAACCTCGAATGATGGCTGACAAACACTAACTAGGGAAAATGGGAGAAGTTACATACATCAGAGCTGGGCTACACGGAGAGAGACTGAACAAACTTCAAAAAGCAAACCTGATTGGATAGTAAATTAGTAGTGTAACAACAGCAATATAATGGTAATACAATACTGAATGATTCTATGTATGATACTATGTAAGTCGTGGGACACAACAACTAGTAAGGTGAAAAGTCAAAGCAAAACAGAATACAAATCAGACTAACATGATTTTAAGCAGGGACATAAATAGAAATTACAGGGCTCTATTTGGGCTCCCCTATCTTCTAATAAAATATTTGGCCGGGAGGCAAGATCATACCTCCCAACTTTTATAAACAGGAAAAGGGATGTGTATTCTGGCACACAATAATTGTGCTCCTATTGAAGCCCCTTAGAGTTATCACACACAATACCCCTTTCATGGCCATTATAAAGTACTAGATGGTGGCCCGATTCTAACGCATCCGGTATTCTACACTATGTATGTAGTTTATTTATGAAGGTTTCAGAATAATGCAATTTATACACAGGATTCAGCCGGCCGCGACCAATTAGCGAAGCATGGTTCAAATTCCGCGCCAATTTGCGGGAGGACTGCGCCTGTCGCTGATTGTTCGCAGCCGGGCGTGACCAATCAGTGAAGCCAGGGCCGGCTCCAGATTTTTGAGGGCCCCGGGCGAGAGTCTCAGTGGGCCCCCCTCTTTAACACATACCACAATTCATGATGCACAGACACAGCAGAGAAATATAGCACAGCCAAGTAGCGTATAACACAGCCCTCGTAGTATATAACACAGCCCACGAAGTATATAACACAACCACGTAGTATATAACACAGCCCATGTAGTATATAACACAGCCCATGTAGTATATAACACAGCCACGTAGTATATAACACAGCCCATGTAGTATATAACACAGCCCATGTAGTATATAGCACAGCCACGTAGTATAGCACAGCCATGTAGTATATAACACAGCCACGTAGTATATTGCCCAGCCACGTAGTATATAGCACAGCCCTGGTTTTTGAGGGCCCCGGGCGAAAGAGTCTCAGTGGGCCCCCATAACCCCCACAACCTCCACTCAGTATTACATTCCCACAGCCCTGCATACATTGTTATTGTATTGTTGTTGTATTGTATTGTTGTTGTTAGGATGTTCCCCAGTCCCTACTAGGTATAATAGCCCCTTACTCAGTATGATGGGCCCACTCAATATGATGGCCCCCAAAAGTCCCTCAATATCATGACCCTCGCTTAGCATAATGGCTGTTAGGTGTCGAGTTCCCGCCACTGCACAGAATGAATCTCGAACTATGTCCTCTGCGGTCTCCCATTCTTCCCCAGTCGCAGAGAAGCCTGCTCAGCAGAGATGTCGCTCCCAGCATCTTGCTCAAGCTGATGCTGAGTGTCTGGTTATTGCTGCCCTCCCAGGTTCAACTATTGTAACCATCAATAATCAGCGGCGAGCAGACACTCCAGGGACTAAGTCCTGCTTTCGGTCAACTGAGCATGCCCATGGGATGACCTCTCATTGGAGGTCGGGGGTCACATCTTCAGTTCCTGAAGCAGCCCTGATTGGACCACCGGGAAGGTCCTGGAAGGACGCAGCTATAAAAGGTTTGCATGGCCTCTCGTGTATGTGTGGATGTATGTATGCAATCTGATGAAAGCTCCTAATTGAACCCCTTCCTTAGTGTTGTTGACTGAGTGTGGATGATTGGAGCCAACTAGCGCCACATTGTGCCATCCAGCACTAGGCACGAGAGTACATTGTCTATTGCAGTGTCCATCAGAGCGGCGCCATGTGCAACTAGTGCGCTTTCCTCACCCAAATTTAGGGTGGTTAGTGGCGTCCACCAGAGCGGCGCTGTACGCACTTAGTTTGGTAAATATTTACTTTAGTTTTCTCTGTGGCACCGCAGTTGCGGCGCCGAACGCTAGTGGGTCTAGAGGGACTCTAACCCTGTGTTCTTGGGGCAGGGTCCTGTGACCTAAACACTTGCGTTCATTCTGCAATATTGCAGCCCTGCAATGCAACAGGGTTCACCTCCTACATACCGAGTGAAGTAAACCTGCGTGTGTTCACATTATACCACCATATAATGTCCGTCATTACCTAGCAGCAGGTGTCATCTCTGCATGGTGGACCCCGGGCTGCGAAAGCTCCGTATATCTTCCTAAATATTATTTGGTGCGTTCTGCCAGCCATAACATTATACTAGCACCAGGGTCTGGCTAGTAATGGCGAACGAACAGCTACTGCAGCGGTACATCCAGCAGCTGGAGGGCAGGTTGGCGGCTCTCGAGTGCACAACCTCAGCTGTGGATGTTACCACAGTAGCTGTTCAGGCTGCTAGCGTGGCTGCAGCTAGTTTGTCCACTGCCAATTCTGTTCCGACCGTATTCCGCCTTCCATTGCCAGATAAGTTTTCTGATGACCGTAAGGGATTTGTGAGCCAGTGTGCAATACACCTTGAGCTCCTGGCTGCACGTTTTCCCACAGAGTAGACAAAGGTGGGATTTATCATCTCCCTCCTGTTGGACAGGGCGCTGGAGTGGGCTACACCGCTGTGGGAGCGCGACGATCATGTGGTGCAGAGTGCTCCGCGATTCCAGAGCACTATGAAACAGCTTTTTGGGGGACCTCGAGTCACCCATGATATGGCGCTCCAACTGCTGGCATTGACACAGGGCTCCTCCATGGTCTGCCACTTTGCTGTCCACTTCCGGACTTTAGTATCTGAGCTGGAGTGGCCGGATAAAGTCCTCATCCCAGCTTTTTGGAAGGGGCTGGCTGACCATGTGAAGGACGCTTTGGCCACTAGGGAGATTCCTGCCACACTGGAGGAGCTAATAGTGGTATCAACCCGCACTGACCTTCATTTTAGTAATCAAACGTTGGAGTGAGCCCAGTGTAGGCAGAGGTTTTGGCTGGCACCCACCTTCGCCAAACCACTGGAATCTTTGGTCCAGGTGACCGAGCCACAAGAGGCCATAGAGGTGTCACGAGCAGGATCTAAGTCCCGGACCGCTTGTGCACTCAAGGTCTGTCATGTCTGCCAGCAGTCAGGACATCTTGCCTCCAGCATGTCCTCAGCAGTCGAGAAAATGTCCCCGTTTAGTGACTGTAGGAGGTTGGCTCACAAGACACAGCGGTGTTTTCCTCCAAACTGTCCTTCAAGGAGACAATAACCATAGGCCCATCCACTTATATGGTAGAGTTTTGCAAGGATTCTGTGGCGGAGGGCAACTTCATGTCATCTGCCTTCGCCAAACGGCACGCAATACCCCTGGTGATGCTTGCCAAACCAGTGACCGTACGAGTGGTAAACGGGTCGACGCTGCCCTCACAGATAACACATTAAACCATCCCATTTACCCTTTCTATGTCACTGTCCCATCAGGAAATAATCTCCCTGCTTGTCAATCCTGAGGGAATTGATGAGATCCCGTTAGGGGTACACTGGTTGCGTTACCACTCCCATCATATAGAGTGGTCCACAGGGAAAAGTTTGGGATGGAGTGAATCCTGTGAGGGCAGATGTCTGAGGGAATGTGTTCAGGTTGCTACTACAGAGGTTCCTCACAGACCTTTCCTCTTTCCCCATGCACTATTGGCCCCATGCAGATGTGTTCTCCAAGAAGGCTGCGGAGACCCTTCCGCTTCACCGCCCCTGTGACTGTCCTATTGACCTCTGGCCTGGTGCTGAGCCTCCCAGGGGTCAAGTCTATCCGCTATCTCTCCTGGAGATGAAGTCAATGACTCAGTACATCCAGGAGAATCTGGCAAGAGGATTCGTGCAGAAGAAAAACAGAGAACTACATCCATGCATAGATTACAGGGGTCTTAACACCATCACCGTTAATGACAATTATCTTCTGCCTCTGATATCTGAGCTATTTGATAGGTTGCAGGTAGCGAGGATTTTTACTAATCTTGATCTGCGGGGTGCTTACAACCTGATTAGCATCCATGAGGGGACAAATGGAAGACAGCATTTAATACCAGGGATGGACATTATGATTATTTGGTGATGCCCTTCGAGCTCTGTAATGCCCCTGCCATTTTCCAGGACTTTGTAAACGATATCTTTTGGGAAATGCTCTCCACCTCCGTCGTAGTCTGTCTGGATGATATTCTCATCTACTCTCCAGATATAGACTCCCACTGGAGAAATGTTTGCAAAGTCTTCAACCTCTTACGGGCAAACTCCCTCTATGTCAAGTTGGAGAAGTGTGTGTTTGAGCAGGAGTCCTTGCCTTTTCTGGGCTATACCATCTCTACCTGGGGATTACCTATGGATCCTGCCAAACTACAAGCTGTTATGGACTGGCAGGAACCCCATTCTCTCAAAGCGGTGCAGCGCTTTATGGGGTTCATTAACTATTATCGTCAGTTCATTCCCTACTTTTCAACTTTGTTAGCTCCCTTGGAAGCCCTCACCAAGAAGGGAGCTAATCCCAAATTGTGGTCATAGGAAGTCTCCAAGGCCTTTCTCTCTATCAAGTCTCACTTCACTAGTGCTCCCATTTTACATCGCCACAATGTAAGTAAGCCATTTATTATGGAGGTGGATGCCTCATCCGTCGGTGCTGGAGCAGTTCTCTTCCAAAAGGATGCTCAAGGTTGGAAGCATCCTTGCTTCTTTTTCTCTAAGACCTTCACACCGGCGGAGACGAATTATTCCATCGGGGACAGGGAGTTGCTAGCTATGAAGTTGGCCTTCTCGGAGTGGAGACACCTCCTGGAGGTGGCTCATTTTCCCTTCCAAGTTTACACAGAACACAAGAATTTGGTATACCTTCAAACTGCCCAGCGGCTAAATTCTCGCCAGGCTAGATGGTCCCTGTTCTTCTCCTGGTTCCATTTCACCCTCTATTTTCTCTTTGGGGAGAAGAACATTTGTGCCGACACTCTCTCCCGCTGCATAGTGTCTTCTGAGGAGGAGCCTCAGTTAATTGTCCCCTCTGAGAGCCTGAGGACAGTGGCCCCGATTTTGCTAGAGTCTGTGCCCCCAGGCAAGACTTTTACACCATCTAATTTGTGATCGGAGGTTCTTCGTCTCACTCGTCCAGGGTGGGTGGACATTTTGGGACCAAGAGGACATCTGAGCTCCTGGCGAGGACATACTGGTGGCCGCATATAGCCCATGATATCGGAGAATATATTCAGGCGTGTGTCTCCTGTTCCACAAATAGGTCTCCTCGACAATGGCCTGCTGGGCTACTTTACCCCCTGCTGGTGGGGGACAGGCCCTGGGAAATGGTCGGGATGGACTTTGTGGTGGGCTTACCCAAGTCCCGTAGCATCACTGTTATTTTCCAAAATGGTGCACTTGGTGCCTCTTCTGCAGGTACCTTCTGCATGGACCTTGGTGGCATTGTTCATTAAGCATGTTTTTTGTCTACATGGTATGCCTGACAAAATTGCCAGTGACTGGGGTCCCCAGTTCGCGTCTCGACTCTGGAGAGAGCTTTGTCGCCTACATTGAGCTGAATCTCTCTTCAGCTTACCATCCCGAGACGAATGGGTTGGTAGAGAGGGCCAACCAGACCCTGGTCACATATCTGCCACATTTTGTTTCGACCAGACAGTACGACTGGGCATCCTTGCTACCATGGGTAGAGTTTGCGCTGAACAATGCCGTAGCCGATTCCACTGGGCAGAACACATTCCTCCTTTACTACGGCCAACATTCGCAGGTTCCTGTGCCCATGCCTGTTTTTTCCACTGACTCTATGGTGGCAGACTGGGCGGTGGAGGCACGTGACATTTGGGACCGCACACTGGATGCCATCCGGGCCTCCAAGGAGAGAATGAGGGTCTCTGCCGATGCACACCGGCGCCCCACTCTGACCTTTGCTCCTGGCAACTTAGTGTAGCTCTCCGCCCGTAACATCAGGCTCAAGTTGAGTCCACTAAGTTTGCACCTTGCTACATAGGTCCCTTCAAGGTCCGGAACAGGTTAACCCTGTGGTCTAAAGTCTGGCCCTTCCTCCATGCCTTGGTATCACCGACAACCCATTCACATGCTCTGGTTTTCCGAGTCATTTGCTGGGACATCGGGCTCGTCTACGGATGATTATGAGGTGAACACTAATGTTTAGTGCAAGATGGTATGTGGCAAAAATACTATCTGGTGGACTGAAAGGGTCATGGCCCAGATGACAGGACCTGAGAACCTGTTGAGCACATTCAGGCTCCTCAGCTCATTGCAGTTTTTGAATGTAGTGAGGCCCAAGAAGGGGGGTCCTAGGAGGGGGGGGTAATATTAGGTGCTGAGTTCCTGCCGCTGCACAGGGGGAATCTCATACCATGTCCTCTGCGGTCTCCCATTCTTCTCCAGCCACAGAGAATCCTGCTCAGCAGAGACGTCACTCCCAGCATCTTGCTCAAGCGGGTGCTGAGCATATGGTTACTGCTGCTGTCCCAGGTTCAGCTATTGTAACCAGCAGTAATCAGCGGCGAGCAGACACTCCAGGGACTAATCCTGCTTTCGGTAAAACTGAGCATGCCCGTGGGAAGACCTCTCATTGGAGGTCGGGGGTCACATGTTCAGTTCCTGAAGCAGCCCTGATTGGACCTCCGGAAGGTCCCGGAAGTACACAGCTATCAAAGGTCCGAATGGCCGCTCTGCCATGTGCTAGTATAAAACCAAAATCGTGTATGTGTGGATGTGTGTATGGAATCTGATGAAAGCTCCTAATTGAACCACTTCCCTAGTGTTGTTGACTGAGTGTGTGTGATTGGAGCCAACTAGCACCAGATTGTGCCATCCAGCACTAGGCACGAGAGTACAGTGTCTATTGCAGCATCCGTCAGTGCGGCACCGTGCGCAGTTAGTGCTCTTTCCTGACCCAAGTTTAGGGTGGTTAGTGGCATCCACCAGAGCGGCGATGTACACACTTAGTGTGATAAATCTTTACTTTAGTTTTCTCTCTGGCACTGCAGTTGTGGCGCCGAACGCTAGTGGTCTAGAGGGACTCTAACCCTGTGTTCTTGGGGCAGGGTCCTGTGACCTAAACACTTGCGTTCACTCCGCGATATTGCGGCCCTGTGATGCAACAAGGTTCGCTTCCTGCATACCGGGTGAAGTAAACCAGCGTGTGTTCACGTTATGCCGCCACATACTGTACGTTAGAGTTGAGCGACCTTGACCTTTTTAGAGTCGAGCCGGGTTTCGCGAAACCCGACTATCTCAAAAGTCGGGTCGAGTTAAATCGGCCGATTATGACGTAAAGTCGGGATCGACCGAAACACGAAACCCAATGCAAGTCAATGGGGCAGCATAGTCGGCAGTGAGTGGGGGCCAGGAAAACACCTAGAGTGCCCATTTTAATGTCAAAACCATCCATTCTTCTTAATGAAGCTTGTCAAGCGTAATTTACCTTATAATAATTGGAAGGCATTTGAAATTGGGGGTCATTTGGCTAAAGTTGTGGTGGGTAGGGCTGGTTCAAGTAATTAGTGGGCCCAGGAAATCTGGACCACGTCACGGCAGTGGAGCAGGGAGAGGTAAGTATTTCAACTTTGCAAGTGCTGTGAACCTGAGCAAGCAGGGGGGGCCCACTCGTTGGCATTGGCACTGGCACAGGGCCCCTCAAAGTACAGCGGTGTGTTTGCACGGCGGGGGCGCCTCCCACCGGCAGCAACACTTTTGCGTACCATGAGAGGCCCTGTGCCAGTGACGTCGCCAACTAGTATTCCTCCCCCCACCTGATGAAGGAACCTGCACTTTCATCTGCACCTTCCTGTTTGTCCCCGTGTAAGGTGGTATGGTATGCGGGAAGGGGGACCTGACTTTCAGCAGGGTCACAATCTTGCAGTGTAGCGTGCACGGGAAATGTTGCATTATGGGTCAATGTACCAGCAGACTCATCTATCACTGGCTGGGCAATGGGCAGGATGAGGAGGAAACACAGATATAGGCCCAAAGAATAAAGTGGGCTAAATGCAGTTCAAAATTGGTAACACAGGACTAATCAGGGGGCATTGCAGTGGAGGACAACTGGAATGAGAGGCTGACACAGAGAGTAGGCCCAAATCAGTAAGTAGTCGAAATGCAGTTCAAAATTGGCAACAGTAGTAAACAGGCGGCACAGCTTTGTTCAGTGGAGGAGAACAGCAAGGAGTGGCAGACACCGATAGTAGGCCCCAACCCAACTAGTAGGCCAAATGCAGTCTAACATTAACAACTACTTAACGAGCGCCTGAAAACGGAATTTCAGGACAGGAAACCAGGAGAACAGCAAGGAGCGGCAGACACCGATAGTAGGCCCCAAACCAACTAGTACGCCAAATGCAGTTGTTCCGTTTAACCACAATTTAATGAGAGCCTGAAGATAGAAGTTCAGGAAAGGCAACCTGGAGAACACCTTGGAGTGGAACACACCATCTCTCTACACCCCATACCCAATTTGTAGGTCTAATGCAGCGTAGTTTCCAACAACTACTAAACGAGAGCATGATGATCGAAGCATTGGAGAGGAAACCTGGGGAACACCTTGGAGTGTAACACACCATCTCTCTACACCCCATACCCAATTTGTAGGCCTAATGCAGCGTAGTTTCCAACAACTACTAAACGAGAGCCGGAAGATCGAAGCTCAGGAAAGGCAACCTGGGGAACACCTTGGAGTGTAACAAACCCTCTCTCTACACCACGGAAGGGCTGATTCTTAGGAAGGAAGGCTGTCGGAAAGAAGCAGGGCGCGTCCGAGGGTGATTATATTCTTATTAGGTATATACTCACCCTCGGACGCGCCCTGCTTCTTTATTTGTAATGAATGTTTATTTGCAATGTGGTTTTGACTTACTCTATTTTTTTGGTAAATAATGATTTTATTATTTTCATTGTTTTGCATCTTCTTGGCAATAATATAAAGAAGACGCGACAGGACAACACTCGGTGGATGCCATATCTGTGTTTAAAATTGAAAAAAACCTTTCAGTTAACTACTTGCAGGAGAAAGTTATTGTAGCTGGTGGCCATTTTTAGTACTGTACCAGATTTTTGTTGTATGTGTTTGTTTTTAATGTTAAAATGTCTGCATTTGATATCTCTCCAGTATTTTCTTTTTTATAAGCAAAATACTTATTTTTATATTTTCTGATGTTGGTTCCAGGGGTACACGGGCAGCAGTGGTGTGGTCAGTGGAGGCCTAGTGGAAGGAGTGACCGCAGACAGGCATCGAAGGCCTAAAATAATAACACATGGCTGTAGGCAATTTTAAATTGGTTCCAGGGGTACACGGGCAGCAGTGGTGTGGTCAGTGGAGGCCTAGTGGAAGGAGTGACCGCAGACAGGCATCGAAGGCCTAAAATAATAACACATGGCTGTAGGCAATTTTAAATTGGTTCCAGGGGTACACGGGCAGCAGTGGTGTGGTCAGTGGAGGCCTAGTGGAAGGAGTGACCGCAGACAGGCATCGAAGGCCTAAAATAATAACACATGGCTGTAGGCAATTTTAAATTGGTTCCAGGGGTACACGGGCAGCAGTGGTGTGGTCAGTGGAGGCCTAGTGGAAGGAGTGACCGCAGACAGGCATCGAAGGCCTAAAATAATAACACATGGCTGTAGGCAATTTTAAATTGGTTCCAGGGGTACACGGGCAGCAGTGGTGTGGTCAGTGGAGGCCTAGTGGAAGGAGTGACCACAGACAGGCATCGAAGGCCTAACATAACAAAAATGTCAATACAATGGTATTGTCAGTGGCAGGCATTGAAGGATGTCAGCGCATAGACTAAACATTGGTGGAGCTGTGAGATAATTTTGCAAGTGGTAGAGCACTGTTTGAGCTGAGGGGGGGGGGAAACTGTCTTGTGGCCGTCGGTACAGGCCCAGGGCCCCTCATATTACAACGGTGTGTCTGACGTTGGGTGCGCACCACCACCGCCAGAGACACTTTATTGTACTAGGAGGGACCCAGTGGCAGTGCCATCGACCAAAAGCGGGCTCACCCACCTCTTCAGACAAACTGCACTCTCACGGGTGCTGCCGCCAAGTGTCGATACCACGGCCCCGTGTGGGGAGTTTGGCCATTTAGTGAGGTGTAAACATGTCGTATGCTGGACAATCAGGTGCAGAAATTACGAGATTGGAAAAGGCATTCAGAATAGTCCACAGGCAAGACCTTTTCATAGGAAAGCTAGGTGTCAGCCGGGCAAGGTGGGGCAAAAGATTTCGAAATCCAGTTGTGGCTCATTTTAATGAAGGTTAGATCATCTACATTTTGGGTAGCCAGACGAGTCCTTTTTTCTGTTAGTATTGAACCTGCAGCACTGAATACTCTTTCTGATAGGACACTAGCTGCCGGGCAAGCAAGCTCCTGCAATGCATATTCTGCCAATTCTGGCCAGGTGTCTAATTTTGATGCCCAGTAATCAAATGGGAATGACGGTTGAGGGAGAACATCGATAAGGGATGAAAAATAGTTTGTAACCATACTGGACAAATGTTGTCTCCTGTCACTTTGAATTGATGCTGCAGTACCTGTCCTGTCTGCGGTCATAGCAAAATCACTCCACAACCTGGTCAGAAAACCCCTCTGGCCAACGCCACTTCTGATTTCTGCCCCTCTAACTCCTCTGGTCTGCTGGCCCCTGCAGCTCGTGTGAGAACGATCACGGGCGCTGTGTGCAGGGAATGCCAGAAGCAAACAGTCAACAAGAGTTGATTGTTTGGTTGCTAATATTAGTTCCAAGTTCTCATGTGGCATTATATTTTGCAATTTGCCTTTATAGCGAGGATCAAGGAGGCAGGCCAACCAGTAATCGTCATCATTCATCATTTTAGTTATGCGTGTGTCCCTTTTGAGGATACGTAAGGCATAATCCGCCATGTGGGCCAAAGTTCCAGTTCTCAAATCTGCGGTTGTGCTTGGTTGAGGGGCAGTTTCAGGCAAATCCACGTCACTTGTGTCCCTCAAAAAACCAGAACCCGGCCTTGCCGCGCCACCAATTTCCAGTGGCCCCGGAAAAGCTTCCTCATTAAAAATATAATCATCCCCATCATCCTCCTCGTCCTCCTCCTGCTCTTCGCCCGCTACCTCATCCTGTACACTGCCCTGGCCAGACAATGGCTGACTGTCATCAAGGCTTTCCTCTTCCTCAGCTGCAGACGCCTGATCCTTTATTATGGCGTTGTCTGCACTAACCAGCCGTGTGCATTCCTCAAAACACTGAAGGACTTGGCACATGTCTTGAATCTTCGACCACTGCACACCTGACAACTCCATGTCTGCCATCCTACTGCCTGCCCGTGTATGTGTATCCTCCCACAAAAACATAACAGCCCGCCTCTGTTCACACAGTCTCTGAAGCATGTGCAGTGTTGAGTTCCACCTTGTTGCAACGTCTATGATTAGGCGATGCTGGGGAAGGTTCAAAGAACGCTGATAGGTCTGCATACGGCTGGAGTGTACGGGCGAACGGCGGATATGTGAGCAAAGTCCACGCACTTTGAGGAGCAGGTCGGATAACCCCGGATAACTTTTCAGGAAGCACTGCACCACCAGGTTTAAGGTGTGAGCCAGGCAAGGAATGTGTTTCAGTTGGGAAAGGGAGATGGCAGCCATGAAATTCCTTCCGTTATCACTCACTACCTTGCCTGCCTCAAGATCTACAGTGCCCAGCCACGACTGCGTTTCTTTCTGCAAGAACTCGGACAGAACTTCCGCGGTGTGTCTGTTGTCGCCCAAACACTTCATAGCCAATACAGCCTGCTGACGTTTGCCAGTAGCTGCCCCATAATGGGAGACCTGGTGTGCAACAGTGGCAGCTGCGGATGGAGTGGTTGTGCGACTGCGGTCTGTGGACGAGCTCTCGCTTCTGCAGTAGGACGAAGAGGAGGAGGAGGGGGTGCGAACGGCTACAGCCAATTGTTTCCTAGACCGTGGGCTAGGCAGAACTGTCCCAAACTTGCTGTCCCCTGTGGACCCTGCATCCACCACATTTACCCAGTGTGCCGTGATGGACACGTAACGTCCCTGGCCATGCCTACTGGTCCATGCATCTGTTGTCAGGTGCACCTTTGTGCTCACAGATTGCCTGAGTGCATGGACGATGCGCTCTTTAACATGCTGGTGGAGGGCTGGGATGGCTTTTCTGGAAAAAAAGTGTCGACTGGGTAGCTCGTAGCGTGGTACAGCGTAGTCCATCAGGGCTTTGAAAGCTTCGCTTTCAACTAACCGGTAGGGCATCATCTCTAACGAGATTAGTCTAGCTATGTGTGCGTTCAAACCCTGTGTACGCGGATGCGAGGCTAAGTACTTCCTTTTTCTAACCATAGTCTCATGTAGGGTGAGCTGGACTGGAGAGCTGGAGATCGTGGAACTAGCGGGGGTGCCGGTGGACATGGCAGACTGAGAGACGGTGGGAGATGGTATTGTTGCCACCGGTGCCCTAGATGCAGTGTTTCCTACTACGAAACTGGTGATTCCCTGACCCTGACTGCTTTGGCCTGGCAAAGAAACCTGCACAGATACTGCAGGTGGTGCGGAAAATGGTGGCCCTACACTGCCGGAAGGGATGTTGCGTTGCTGACTAGCTTCATTGGCCGAGGGTGCTACAACCTTAAGGGACGTTTGGTAGTTAGTCCAGGCTTGCAAATGCATGGTGGTTAAATGTCTATGCATGCAACTTGTATTGAGACTTTTCAGATTCTGTCCTCTGCTTAAGGTAGTTGAACATTTTTGACAGATGACTTTGCGCTGATCAATTGGATGTTGTTTAAAAAAATGCCAGACTGCACTCTTTCTAGCATCGGATACCTTTTCAGGCATTGCAGACTGAGCTTTAACCGGATGGCCACGCTGTCCTCCAACAGGTTTTGGCTTTGCCACGCGTTTTGGGCAAGATACGGGCCCGGCAGATGGAACCTGTTGCGATGTTGATGCCTGCTGCGGCCCCTCCTCCTCCGCTTCAGAACTGCTGCCGCCTGCACCCTGTTCCCCCAATGGCTGCCAATCGGGGTCAAGAACTGGGTCATCTATTACCTCTTCTTGTAGCTCGTGTGCAACTTCGTCTGTGTCACCGTGTCGGTCGGTGGTATAGCATTCGTGATGGGGCAACATAGTCTCATCAGGGTCTGATTCTTGATCAGCACCCTGCGAGGGCAATGTTGTGGTCTGAGTCAAAGGACCAGCATAGTAGTCTGGCTGTGGCTGTGCATCAGTGCACTCCATGTCAGATTCAACTTGTAATGGGCATGGACTGTTAACTGCTTCACTTTCTAAGCCAGGGACGGTATGTGTAAAGAGCTCCATGGAGTAACCCGTTGTGTCGCCTGCTGCATTCTTCTCTGTTGTTGTTTTTGCTGAAGAGGACAAGGAAGCGACTTGTCCCTGACCGTGAACATCCACTAACGACGCGCTGCTTTGACATTTACCAGTTTCATGAGAGGAGGCAAAAGAGCTAGAGGCTGAGTCAGCAAGATAAGCCAAAACTTGCTCTTGCTGCTCCGGCTTTAAAAGCGGTTTTCCTACTCCCAGAAAAGGGAGCGTTCGAGGCCTTGTGTAGCCAGACGACGAACCTGGCTCCACAGCTCCAGACTTAGGTGCAATATTTTTTTTCCCACGACCAGCTGATGCTCCACCACTACCACTACCCTCATTACCAGCTGACAATGAACGCCCCCGGCCACGACCTCTTCCACCATACTTCCTCATTGTTTTAAAAACGTAAACAAACTAACGGTATTTGTTGCTGTCACACAAATTACACGGTGAGCTATAACTTCAGTATGATTTAGCTACCCCTTTACAGGTGAGTGAGACCACAACGAAAATCAGGCACAATGTTACACACTCTGTTGTTGGTGGCAACAAATGAGAGAGATGCCACACACGCAGGACTGTCACTGAAGCACAAATGTAAATATTAATCTCCCACTGATTTGATTTTTTTTTTTTTTTCAGGGAGACTTTAGGAAAAAAAAATAATAGAATAAAATGATTTTTTCAGGAAGAATTTAGAAACCAAATAAAATAAAATGATTTTTTCAGGGAGAATTTAGAAAACAAATAAAACAAAAAAAGGCTTTCTATGGCCCACTGAGTGAGAGATGACGCACACAGGAGTCAGGAGTGGCACACAAGCCCAGAGGCCAATATTTATCTCCCACTGATTGATGTAGTGATTTTTTCAGGTAGATTTTGGAACCCAAATCAAGCTAAAAAAAATAATAGGCTTTCTATGGCCCACAATTGGAGAGAGAGAGAGAGATGGCACACCCAGGAGTCAAGACTGGCACACAAGCAGAAAGGGCAATATTAATCTCCCACTGATTTGTTTTTTTTTGTTTTTTTTCAGGGAGACTTTAGGAAAAAAAAAATAGAATAAAATGATTTTTTCAGGAAGAATTTAGAAACCAAATAAAATAAAATGATTTTTTCAGGGAGAATTTAGAAAACAAATAAAACAAAAAAAGGCTTTCTATGGCCCACTGAGTGAGAGATGACGCACACAGGAGTCAGGAGTGGCACACAAGCCAAGAGGCCAATATTTATCTCCCACTGATTGATGTAGTGATTTTTTCAGGTAGATTTTGGAACCCAAATCAAGCTAAAAAAATAATAGGCTTTCTATGGCCCACAATTGGAGAGAGAGAGAGAGATGGCACACCCAGGAGTCAAGACTGGCACACAAGCAGAAAGGGCAATATTAATCTCCCACTGATTTGTTTTTTTTTTTTGTTTTTCAGGGAGACTTTAGGAAAAAAAAAAATAGAATAAAATGATTTTTTCAGGAAGAATTTAGAAACCAAAGAAAATAAAATGATTTTTTCAGGGAGAATTTAGAAAAGAAATAAAACAAAAAAAGGCTTTCTATGGCCCACTGAGTGAGAGATGACGCACACAGGAGTCAGGAGTGCCACACAAGCCCAGAGGCCAATATTTATCTCCCACTGATTGATGTAGTGATTTTTTCAGGTAGATTTTGGAACCCAAATCAAGCTAAAAAAATAATAGGCTTTCTATGGCCCACAATTGGAGAGAGAGAGAGAGAGAGATGGCACACCCAGGAGTCAAGACTGGCACACAAGCAGAAAGGGCAATATTAATCTCCCACTGATTTGTTTTTTTTTTTTTTTTTTTTCAGGGAGACTTTAGGAAAAAAAAAATAGAATAAAATGATTTTTTCAGGAAGAATTTAGAAACCAAAGAAAATAAAATGATTTTTTCAGGGAGAATTTAGAAAAGAAATAAAACAAAAAAAGGCTTTCTATGGCCCACTGAGTGAGAGATGACGCACACAGGAGTCAGGAGTGGCACACAAGCCCAGAGGCCAATATTTATCTCCCACTTTTTTTTTTTTGTTCCAGGGAAAATTTATAAACCCAATAAAAAAAATAATAAATAGGCTTTCTATGGCCCACTATCTGAGAGACAGAGAGAGATGGCACGCTTAGGACTGGCACACAAGCCCAAAGGCCAATATTAATCTCCATTTTTTTTTAAGGGAGAATTTATAAAACCAAAAAAAAATAAATAAATAGGCTTTCTATGGCCCACTATTTGTGAGAGAGATGGCACGCTCAGGACTGGCACACAAGCCCAGAGGCCAATATTAATCTCCCACTTTTTTTTTTTTTCCAGGGAAAATTTATAAACCCATTAAAAAAAAAAATAAATAAATAGGCTTTCTATGGCCCACTATCTGAGAGAGAGAGATGGCACGCTTAGGACTGGCACACAAGCCCAAAGGCCAATATTAATCTCCCACTGATTGATTTATTGATTTTTTCAGGTAGAATTTAGAACCCAAATAAAGCAAAAAAAAAAAAAATGGGCTTTCTATGGCCCACTGAGTGAGTGATGATGCACACAGGAGTCAGGAGTGGCACACAAGCCCTGAGGCCAATATTTTTCTCCCACTGATTGATGTAGTGATTTTTTCAGGTAGATTTTAGAACCAAAATCAAGCAAAAAAATAAATAGGCTTTCTATGGCCCACTGAGTGAGAGATGACACAGACAGGGATGGCACTCTAGCAGAAATGCCAATCTTAATCTCCCACAAAAGAAAACAAAAAAACAGGGACTGTCCTTCAATTACTATCTCCCTGCAGTAATCTCAGCCAGGTATGGCAGGCAGCAATAAGGAGTGGACTGATGCACAAATTAAATAAAAAGTGTGGACAAACCAAAAAGATAGCTGTGCAGAAAGGAAGGAACAAGAGGATTTGTGCTTTGAAAAAAGCAGTTGGTTTGCACAGCGGCGTACACACAGCAATGCAGCTATCAGGGAGCCTTCTAGGGCAGCCCAATGAGCTACAGCGCTGAGGGAAAAAAAAAAAATGTAGCTTCCACTGTCCCTGCACACCGAAGGTGGTGTTGGGCAGTGGAAATCGCTACAGCACAAGCGGTTTGGTGGTTAATGGACCCTGCCTAACGCTATCCCTGCTTCTGACGAAGCGGCAGCAACCTCTCCCTAAGCTCAGATCAGCAGCAGTAACATGGCGGTCGGCGGGAACGCCCCTTTATAGCCCCTGTGACGCCGCAGACAGTAAGCCAATCACTGCAATGCCCTTCTCTAAGATGGTGGGGACCAGGACCTATGTCATCACGCTGCCCACACTCTGCGTTTACCTTCATTGGCTGAGAAATGGCGCTTTTCGCGTCATTGAAACGCGACTTTGGCGCGAAAGTCGCGTACCGCATGGCCGACCCCGCACAGGGGTCGGATCGGGTTTCATGAAACCCGACTTTGCCAAAAGTCGGCGACTTTTGAAAATGAACGACCCGTTTCGCTCAACCCTACTGTACGTCATTACCTAGCAGCAGGTGTCATCTCTGCATGGTGGACCTCGGGTTGTGAATGCACCGTATATCTTCCTAAATATTATTTGGTGCATTCCACCAGCCTTAACAATAGCCCCCACAGTCCTCCATGCTGTATGATGCCCCAATAGTCCATCATTTAGTATAATGCCCTCACAGCCATTCATTCAGTATGATACCCCACAGAACCTCAGATAGTATGATACGCCTATAGACCCTTTTTTAGTATCATGCACCCACAGCCCCTCACTTAGTATGATGTCCTCACAGTGCCTCACATCATATGATGCCCCCATTCCCTCACCTACTTAGTATGATGCCCTTCCACCGCATCAATCAGTTTAATGGCTTCCAGAGTCCCCCAATATGATGGCACTCATTCAGTATGATGGCTCCCACAGTCCATCATTCGCTCAATATAATGATGCCCAAAGTCCCAAAATATGATGATCACCACTCAATATGATGCTCTACACAGCCCACTCCCAACTCAATATGATCCTCCACAAATGGCGGCATTAAAAACTGTTCACTGTGAAGACTGAGGCTCCACACTGCAGATGTGAAGTAGTGATTTTATTACACTTGCAATGTACTAAATCTCAGATTCAATACATATATGTTTATTTTTTATGTTTTTTAGTTCTTTATTTTAATGGTCGAAAAGTGGGTGACTTTTATCTTTTTTCATTTTTAAAAATATTTTTTTTATTTGTTCCAGTATTTTTTAGTTCCTTTAAGGGACTTAAACCTGCACAAAGAAAAAAAAAAGTGATTAAGAAAATAAAACATTTTAAAAAATCATGTCAATAACAGTAAATTATTATTATTATTATTATTATTATTATTATTAATAATAATAATAATAATAATAATATAAAAATATTATTTTATAAAGAAAGTAAAACAAATGATGATTAATAAAAAAATAAAGAAGTAAACATATAAATGTATATATATATGTCAAAAATTTTAAAATAATAAAAAATATCATTTTATAAAGTAAAAAACATGATGAAAAAATAATGTCGTAAACATTTTTTATATATATAATAGAAAAAATATATAATTTAAAAAAATATTATTTCATAAAGAAGTAAATAAAAATCATGATTAAAAAAATGAAGGAAAAAAATTAAAATAAAATTGCAGAAAACTTCAATTACGAAAAGTACCAGTAATGGTGAGATGCTTGAGAATGTTGACACTAAAGCTTTTTCTACTTAATGTTTTAATTAAATATCAAGAATCCAGCTATTTTCATCAGTTAGCGTAGGAGAAAAGCTCCTTCAAGGATAAATATGGATAAATGTTTATAGGAAAGTGGTGCTGACGGCTTTAGCAAACAAGATTCTGAGGAGCCACTTGACTGAGGCACTTGAGATCAAGAAAACACTAGTGATTAGGAACTCACGGCACAATGACAGGATGGTTTAATCCACCCAAATGTCAGTCTCTGGTTTACAAATTGGCAATGCCGTCTTCATCTGCAGACAAAAGGGCACTTGGTTAGTCATCTGTTTAATTCTCCTGCTGCAGTATGTCATTTAGATGTTGAGGGAAAATCCCCAGGTTCATTTTCGCCATTTCTGACAGTGTCCCCCCAGACAACATTAATAAGCCTTTTAGAGGACTGAATGCAAAATAAGCAGCGTGAAACCAGACCTAAATGCTGGAGCCACGTTTCGTTCCCGCAATGACTTTGCTTTCAGTAGTGACTCGGAATGACAGACTGAACTATTGAAATTTAATTTCTCGCTCTCCGTGTTAAGTGCTTAGAAAGGTTTTCTAGTTTTTCTGAATCCACCTTTATCTACCCTATTAGGTGAATCTGAATTATTAGGGGAAGGGGCGTCCTGTTTACAGTCCTCATCCCTTGTAGAGCGGAGAGAAAGAGCGTCTCTCGCTCTGGAGGATCTGTCCTGCTCAGCATTATACTTTTATTCCGTTAGTTTGAATGAAGAAGGTTGACCATAAATCAAGTTGATGGCAGGAAATGTAATAAAACATTTCATTTTTATAAAAAAATTATAGCGCTGTTGCTCTTGTAGCTTGGCAGTCCTTACAGGTCTTCGACTTAACTTCTACATGATTTCGTGCAGTCATGATATGTCCTACATTGGCATGTGACTGCTCAGCCAATTACTTGTGCAGCGCCCCAGAGTCCTGGTCGTTGCAGTAATTTTGTTCTTCCACCAGGGGGAGTGATGTTATGTCTGAAGGCAATGAAGGAGATCTTCTGTCCAGGTATCACAACCACATACAGGGCCGTATTTGCCACTAGGCACTTGAGGGCACGTGCCTGGGGCGGTGGCATGCTGGGGGGGCGGCACCCGAGCAAGGTGTTTTTTTTTTGTTTTTTTTATTTTGCGGGTTCTTAGTCTGGCGTCGGCCCGCCCACTCACCCACCTCAGTCAGTCTGAGTCTTCAGAGCGGAGATGTTGCAGAGTCATGTGACCTGCCTGTGGTTCCTAGTTATTCTCCGGTTCACTGCAGATGCAGCCAGGCTCCCTGCTCTGCTGAGTGACCTCCAGCAGGTCAGTGCTGTGTGTCCGGTCTGACTCCTCAGTCCGTGACTCCGCTCACTGCAGCTGGTGTGGGGGAAGGAGGGCGGACTGCAGTTGTTTTACTTATTGCGTGGAGAATGGGAGGCAGACTTTGTGCTGGGAGTTTCAGAAGCTACAGGTGGGATATGCAGCCCCCAGTCTTTGGGGTAGGGGTTACTTACTAGCTGTGCAGCTAGAGTGGAACTACAGGTCCCAGCACACACTGCAGAGCCGCAGCTTAGTGGATGGTGCAAATCGGCTCTGTGCATTAAAAATCTAGTGAGAAGCCTATGTCCTTACTAAATGTAACACAGAATTACTGCACAATGTGACTGATCTCCAGGTCTCAAGACTTGTGCAAAATTGTTACTAGGAGACCAGACAGCGGCGGCATCAGTATGGATGTAGCAGAGCTGAGGGAGTCGTGTGTTATCTGGGGGAATCGTATTGTGGTTTCTTATATACGACATTTATTGGGCATCAGGTGCCTCTGCTCACATTACGTCTTGTACTAATGTCCCATCATGTTCCCTGTGATGTTCTGACATAACCCCGGGGGCTGCTCGTCTAATACCCAGCACATACAGGGCAACATGACCGCTCCAGCTCTGCTACATCTGGTGGTTTACAGTTATGTGCAGCTCTCCACCTCTGATGTGTCCCATTTCCCCCCTCTAAAAGAGGACGGGGCTCAGCAGTTAGTGGAACTACAAGTCTAAGAATCTCCTTTATCAATGCAATGGGACTTGTTTGATTATATTAACCCCTTCATGACTGCAGCTTTTTTCGTTTTCCACTCCCCTTCTTCCCAAAGCAATAACTTTTTTATTTTTCCATCACTATGGCCATGTGAGGGCTTATTTTTTTGCAGAACTAGTTGTACATTTGAACGACACCATTGGTTTTACCATATTGTGTACTCGAAAACGGGGGGGAAAAAAAGTCCATATGTGGTGAAATTGCAAAAGAAGTGCAATCCCACCCTTGTTTTTTGTTTGGCTTTTTTGCTAGGTTCACTAAAGGCTAAATCTGACCTGCCGTTATGATTCTCCAGGTCATTACGAGTTCATAGACACCAAACATGTCCAGGTTCTCTTTTATCTAAGTGGTGAAAAAAAACGTACAAAGTTTGTTAAAAAAAAAAAATTGCGCCATTTTCTGAGACCTGTAGCGTCTCCATTTTTCGTGATCTCGGATTGGGTGGGGGTTTATTTTTTTGCGTGCCGAGCCGACGTTTTTAGTGATACCACGTTTGTGCAGATACGATCTTTCTATCGCCCATTATTGCATTTTAATGCAATGTCGCGGCAACCATAAAAAGTAATTCTGGTGTTTTGATTTTTTTTTTTCCACTATGCTGTTTAGCGATCAGGTTAATTCAGTTTTCTTTTTTATTGATAGATCGGGTGATTCTGAACACGGCGTTACCAAATATGTGTAGGTTTGATTTTTATTTTTCATTTTGATTTGGATGAAAGGGGGGTGATTTTAAACTTTTATGTTTTTTTTTTTTTTTTTTTAATTTTTAAACACTTTTTTTTTACTTTTGACATGCTTCAGTAGCCTCCATAGGAGGCTAGAAGCTGGCATAGTCTGATCGGCTCTGCTACATAGAGGTGATGCATAGATCGCCCCTATGTAGTAGAATTACAGCATTGCACACGGTGGCACTTATAGCAATCTGACATCAACAACCACAGAGGTCTAGAGCATACCTCAGGTTGTTATGGCAACGCAGCGCTGATGCCCGATCACGTGACGGGGTCAGCGCTGCAAGTATTTACGGCTGCGTGACGGAAGCTCTAGTTAAATGACCACTGTCAGCATGAAAAAAAAAAAAAAATATAGAGCTACATGGGCATATACATAGATTTGGCCTCATTCATTCCCTATGGGACTTGCGGACATGTGCAGCACTTGCGGTTTTGCACTTGTGGTGAGACAAAAAAACCGCCAGCAGCATTTTTTTCCATTTCTGCAAGTACCGCATTTGCAGGATCGCGGCAAAACCGCAAGTGCCACACATGTCCACAAGTCCCATAGGGAATGAATGAGGCCGAACGCAGTGTTGCCGTAAGTGATGCGTTACGCGGCAGATGAGGAAAAACTGCCGGATCTGCCGCAAATGGTAAAAATTGCTGATGTGAAAGTAGCCTAAGTCACTGCCGACAGTGTCTGCATTAGTCATACTCACCAATGGGGGAGGCAGCACGAAAGTGCCTAGGGCAGCATAAACTCTAAATACGGCCCTGACCACATACACACATTTCACACTCCAGTCCGCCAGGGGGTGCCATGCTTTTATCTACTAGGGCACTCCTCACAATTAGGTAAAACTGGTGGGTTGGTTAGGAAGTTAGACAGAAGCTGACTGGAGGGAGTAGGAGATAGTCAGTGAGTCCCGACCGAGTCTGGCAGAGGCTGGTTGGAGTGAGTTCCTGCCAGCTCCAGGATGCGGCCTATGGAAGGCGAAGGTATATGGAGCTGCGCCTGCATCCCATGCGGCAGCATCCCAAGGAGACATAACAAGTAGCCAGAACACCGAGGGAGCAAGGAACTCTATGCCGTTACTTCAGAGACTGGCAGGACAGTCGATTCCATGTCGGCTGCCTGACCATCTACCCAGGAGGCAGGGTGGCAAATTGTGGAGGCCGGGGCGTCTTTAGGGTCCCTATAAAAAGCCTCAGACCACCAGTCATACGGGCTTGTCCTATCCGTAAGGGGGACAGAGAGAAAGAGACTTAACATCTACAACAGTTGTGAGGACCTCACTGAGTTGCTCAGCAGGGAGAAACTACAACACTCAGGTGCTAGAGGAAGGCTATTGAATTCCACCTGGATAAGGGGACTCTGGATTTGCCTTCAGACCAACCGGACTCTGCCTACCCTGTGGTCCCTACCCTGGACTGTGGATGCTGAAGCCTTCAGTAAAGGTAAAGAGACTTCAACCTTGTGTCCTCATTATTCACTGCGCCTTACATCATCCACCATCCACCATCTACACTCTGGGAAGCCCTGGGGACATACTTCACCTGTAGGAAGGTATACCATCTAGCTGCCATAACACCACGCCAGCGGACCCCTAAGCAGCATCGGTCACCCTGACTGAATACCACAGGTGGCGTCACGAACACTATCCCTTTAAAGACCTTCCCCCAATTTACAATGGACGTTCCCCTAGGGCCACGGACCGGGTCAGCCACTGTGATATCCCCAGTAAGAACCGAACAAGGGCCCCTAGCCCTTGGGGGCAATCCACTTGCCTGAGCCATCTAGTGCCATACGTGTAGCCATCATAACTGGTTAGTGAAAGGCTGAATCTGTCACATGCATGTGCACTGCAGGACAAGTCAGCAAGACTGGCACCACCGATGCAGCAGGGGTGGAGAGGCAGGTAATTTACCAGGAGAGTAATTATTTATTTAAAAACTTATCACATTTTGACTACAACTTTATTTTTTTTCAATTTTGGAAAATACCTTAAATTTCCCTTGTGTTGGCACTTATTGCTAGATTTCCCAACACATTAAGCTGATCGCTTAGGTGCCAGTTACGTGATCTGCACTTTTTCATGGGACTCTTGATAACAGTCCTTTTAAGGTGATGCTTCACTGCAATGAAAATGGTAATCTATCCATGTAATGAGTCATCAGTATCAGATTGGTGGGTGTCCACCACCCTGCACCAACCACCAGATGATTACATCTTGCCACTGCTGTGGGCTCCTGGTGTAGGATCCCCACGGATATGATATTGATGAACTATCAACAGGATAAGTCATCATTACTTGTAGATTGTGAGCCCTCGCGGGCAGGGTCCTCTCTCCTCCTGTGCCAGTTGTGATTTGTATTGTTCAAGATTATTGTACCTGTTTTTATTATGTATACCCCTCCTCACATGTAAAGCGCCATGGAATAAATGGCGCTATAATAATAAATAATAATAATAATTATCATGGTAGTTAGATGTTATGTTTGTTAATGACAGGTGTTATGAAGGCAATCCAGAAACACAGTGTGCTTAGCGATCAGAGCGCACACAGTGATCTGACAAATACCCAAAAATACAAGAACGAGCTCTGAGACGTGGAAACTCTGTAGACTGCACACCTGATCCTATCCTAAACACAACTAAAAGCGGCTGTGGATTGCGCCTAACAACTACCTAGGCAACTCGGCACAGCCTAAGAAACTAGCTAGCCTGAAGATAGAAAAATAGGCCTGACTTGCCCCAGAGAAATTCCCCAAAGGAAAAGGCAGCCCCCCACATATAATGACTGTGAGTAAGATGAAAAGACAAAACGTAGGGATGAAATAGATTCAGCAAAGTGGGGCCCGATATTCTAGGACAGAGCGAGGACAGTAAAGCGAACTTTGCAGTCTACAAAAAACCCTAAAGCAAAACCACGCAAAGGGGGCAAAAAAAACCCACCGTGCCGAACTAACGGCACGGCGGTACACCCTTTGCGTCTCAGAGCTTCCAGCAAAACAAAAGACAAGCTGGACAGAAAAAAAGCAACAAAAAAGCAAAAAGCACTTAGCTATACAGAGCAGCAGGTCACAGGAACAATCAGGAGAAACTCAGATCCAACACTGAAACATTGACAAGGAGCAAGGATAGCAGCATCAGGCGGAGTTAAGTAATGAAGCAGTTAACGAGCTCACCAGAACACCTGAGGGAGGAAGCTCAGAAGCTGCAGTACCACTTGTGACCACAGGAGTGAATTCAGCCACAGAATTCACAACAGTTAGAATCCCTTTTAAGCCAAAAAAAGGATACTGAAGAAGCCAAAATGTAGATGTCTTACAAATACAAGGTGTGTAGGACATGCTGCTGTATGTCTTCAAGGGAGCTGGGAAATCCATTTGCAATGAAGTGAAGGTTTGGTAGGGATTGAATAAGAAGGCCTCACCCTCTTGGGTGTATTTTTAATTTGTATGACTTGAATATCTAGAAAAATTCCATAATATTATTCATTGTATTGCACTGCCTTTGTTTTCTGAATTAATAAGTGGCTAGTCAGACACGAATAATAACCATAACCAACTATTGGGCACTAATGCAAAATAGAAATTGGATCCTACTTTGCGCTACCGCCAAAAGTTGATACTTTTCTTCTGGCTCTCCACACCTTCTCTAATATAGTATTTGTTTTTCTGTCTAATAGTTATCCATTAGAGAGTTGAGAAATAATTACCGTATATACTCGAGTATAAGCCGACCCAAGTATAAGCTGAGGCACCTTCTTTTGCCACGGAAAAATGGGTAAGCTTATTGACTCAAAAATAAGCCGGATATGTATTGTCCCCTCATCCCTGTCCTGCTATGTGTGGCTCCTCCTGTCCTGTCCTGGTATGTGGCTCCCACTGTCCTGTCCTGGTATGTGGCTCCCCCATCCTGTCCTGGTATGTGGCTCCCTCTGTCCTGTTCTGGTATGTGGCTTCCCCATCCTGTCCTGGTATGTGGCTTTCCCATCCTGTCCTGCTATGTGTGGCTCCCCCTGTTGTATGTGTGGTTGATCCCCCAGTCCCGTGGCTCGGCTCCCCCATTCCTGAATGCTCGGCTCCCCCGGTCCCGCATGGTCGGCTCCCCCGGTCCCCCAAGGCTCGACTCCCCATGCCATGGTTGAATGCATGGCTCACATCCCCTCCTCCACTCCCCCTTCCCATCCTACTCACCCTCATCGCACCTGCATCTCCATCCCTGCATTTCCAATGTCCCGATGCCGGCAGCTCTCTTCTCCTGTGCCGAACGGTCACGTGGTACTGTTCATTAAGGCAATGAATATGTGCTCCATGCCTATTGGGGGTGGAGACGCGTACATATTTATTATTTATTACCTTAACCCTTTAATCCCATTGGACGTACTATCCCATCAAGGTGACCTGGGACTTAATTCCCAGTGACGGGATAGTATGTCCAGCGCGATCAGCTGCACTCACGGGGGGAGCGCGGCCGATCGCGGGCGGGTGTCAGCTGACTAACACAGCTGACATCCGGCACTATGTGCCAGGAGCGGTCACAGACCGCCCCTGGCACATTAACCCCTGGCACACTGTGATCAAACATGATCGCAGTGTTCCGGCGGTATAGGGAAGCATAGCGCAAGGAAGGGGCTCCCTGCATGCTTCCCTGAGACCGTCGGAGCAACGCAATGTGATCGCATTGCTCCGAGGGTCTCCTTCCTTCTTCTCCCTGCAGGCCCCGGATCCAAAATGGCCGCAGGGCTGCATCCAGGTCCTGCAGGGAGGTGGCTTACCAAGCGCCTGCTCAGAGCAAGCGCTGGTAAGCCAGGAGCAGTGCACGTCAGATCGCTGATCTGACACAGTGCTCTGCAAAGTGTCAGATCAGCGATCTGACCTTATAACATGATGCTCCTCCCTGGGGCAATGTTATAAAGTAAAAAAAAAAAAATATTTAGTTGTGTAAAAAAAAATAAATTCCTAAATAAAATTATTCCCATAAATACATTTCTTTATCTAATAAAAAAAAAACAACAATAAGAGTACACATATTTAGTATCGCCATGTCTGTAACGACCCAACCTATAAAACTGTCCCACTAGTTAACCCCTTCAGTGAACACCGTAAAAAAAAAACGAGGCAAAAAACAACGCTTTATTATCATACCGGCGCTCCTTCCCTTCTGAGCTCTGCCATGCACCCAAACAGTGGTTTACCACCACATATGGGGTATCAGCGTACTCAGAAAAAATTGCACAACAACTTTTGGGGTACAATTTCTTCTGGTACCCTTGAGGAAATAAAAAATTGGGGGCGAAAAGTTCAATTTTGTGAAAAAATATTATTTTTTATTTTTATGACTCTACATTATCAACTTCTCTGAAGCACTTGGTGGGTCAAGGTGCTCACCACACATCTAGATAAGTTCCTTAGGGGGTCTACTTTCCAAAATGGTGTTATTTGTGGGGGGTTTCAATGTTTAGGCACATCAGTGGCTCTCCAAACGCAACATGGCGTCCCATCTCAATTTCTGTCAATTTTGCATTGAAAAGTCAAATGGCGCTCCTTCCCTTCCGAGCTCTGCCATGCACCCAAACAGTGGTTTACCCCCACATATCAGGTATCCGGGTACTCAGTACAAATTGTACAACAACTTTTGGGGTCCATTTTCTCCTGTTACCCGTGGTAAAATAAAACAAATTGGAGCTGAAGTAAATTTTTTATGAAAAAAAATTAAATGTTCATTTTTTTAAAAAAACATTCCAAAAATTCCTGTGAAACACCAGAAGGGTTAATAAACTTCTTGAATGTGGTTTTGAGCACCCTGAGGGGTGCAGTTTTTAGAATGGTGTCACACTTGGGTATTTTCTATCATATAGATAACTCAAAATGACTTCAAATATGATGTGGTCCCTAAAAAAAATGGTGTTGTAAAAATGAGAAATTGCTGGTCAAATTTTAACCCTTATAACTCCCTAACAAAAAAAAAATGTTGTTTCCAAAATTGTGCTGATGTAAAGTAGACATGTGGGAAATGTTACTTATTAAGTATTTTGTGCGACATATCTTTGTGATTTAAGGGCATAAAAATTCAAAGTTGGAAAATTCCCAAATTTTCACAATTTTCGTTTTTTTCACAAATAAATGCAGGTAATATCAAAGAAATTTTACCACTATCATGAAGTACAATATGTCTCGATAAAATATTGTCACAATCACCGGGATCTATTGAAGTGTTCCAGAGTTATAATCTCATAAATGGACAGTGGTCAGAATTGTAAAAATTGGCCTGGTCATTAACGTGCAAAGCACCCTCGGTGCTTAAGGGGTTAATGAGCGGTACCATGTGACCGCTCGGCACAGGAGGAGAGAGCTTCCGGTGCCAGGACAACAGAGATACAGGGACGGAGATGCAGCGACGGAGGGTGAGTATGATGTCTTCTGTTAGCCGGCAGCTGCAGCTGTCACTGTGCCACAGCCGCCATCTCCTGCCGCTGCTACACCGCACCGCACCCTCTATTGTACCTGATGTCCTGACGGACTTTTCCTTACAGTCTCTTCAATAAAATCACGATTTACACTGCCAGATTGGGGTGAGTGCCGCATATCTTTCTTTTTAGTTACAATCTAGAAGATTGCCTCAGCCAGAGAAGGATCACATGACCTTGGGCATGACTGGGTGGGCTTAACCATAATGTCTTGCAGCAATCATGTCACATAGTTGTTGTGAATTCTGCTTTTGGGCTCCCTCCGGTGGTTGTAGGTGGTAATGCAGTTGTCCCGGGGCTGCAGTCCTGGACAGGTGTATCTGCTAATTGCAATTCTGACTGGGGTATTTAGGTTTGCAGGACTCATTAGTCCTTTCCAGTTGTCAATGTTTCTTGGGAAGTGTTGGATCTCTGTCTGGCTTCTCCTGCTTAGCTGCCAATTCAGCAAAGATAAGTGTCTGTTTCTTTTTCCATGGCACACAAGCTGTGTGCTTGTTTTTTGATTGTATTCCTGCTCTGAGTGTATTTGTCTCTGGAGTTGCAGATATACGTTCCACGTCTTTAGTTAGATGGAGGAATTTTTTGTATAATCTGCTGTGGATATTTTTGGAAGGGTTTTAATACTGACCGCACAGAACTCTGTCCTATCCTTTCCTATTTTAGCTAGAGTGGCCTCTTGTGCTAAATCCTGTTTTTCTGCCTGTGTGTGTCTTTCCTCACCTTCTCACAGCCAATATTTGTGGGGGGCTGCCTATCCTTTGGGGTTCTGCTCTGAGGCAAGATAGTCTTCCTATTTCCATCTATAGGGGTATTTAGTCCTCTGGCTGTGACGAGGTGTCTAGGTTGGTAGGTACATCCCACGGCTACTTCTAGTTGCGGTGTTAAGATCAGGATTTGCGGTCAGTATAGTTACCACTTACTCCAGTGAAAGTTTTCATGCTGCTCCAAGGTCACCGGTTCATAACAGTACAACTGGCCAATAATGAGTTAAATGCATCTCAGAAGAAGGGAAGAAAGGTGTTGAGCCATTTTTTTCTTCAGTCTGCTTTATATTCTCTTCCCTCTTTATCTCTGGGTGGCTGAGGAGCCTTGTGCTAGCATGAATGTTCAGGAAATAGCTTCTCGTGTAGACCAGCTTGCTGATAGGGTACAGGGTATTTCGGATTATATTGTTCAGACTCCTGTTTTAGAACCGAAGATTCCTACTCCTGATTTGTTTTTTGGTGACAGGTCCAAATTTTTGAGTTTTAAAAACAACTGTAAACTGTTTTTTGCTTTGAGACCTCGATCCTCCGGTGATTCCATTCAGCAGGTTAAAATCGTCATCTCCCTGCTGCGTGGCGACCCACAGGATTGGGCGTTTTTCCTGGAATCTGGGAATCTGGCTTTGCTTAATGTAGACTCCTTTTTTCAGGCTTTAGGACTATTATATGATGAACCTAATTCTGTGGATCTAGCTGAGAAGACCTTGTTGGCCCTGTCTCAGGGTCAAGAGGCGGCAGAATTGTATTGTCAGAAATTCAGAAAATGGTCTGTGTTGACTAAATGGAATAATGATGCTTTGGCGGCAATTTTCAGAAAGGGTCTTTCTGAATCCGTTAAAGATATTATGGTGGGGTTTCCCACGCCTTCCAGTCTGAGTGATTCTATGTCTCTGGCCATTCAGATTGACCGGCGCTTGCGGGAGCGCACAACTGTGCGCGCTGTGGCGTTGTCCTCAGAGCAGATTCCTGAGCCAATGCAGTGTGATAGGATTCTGTCTAGAACAGAACGACAAGGATTCAGACGTCAGAATGGGTTGTGTTATTATTGTGGCGACACTTCTCATGTCATTTCAGTCTGCCCTAAACGGACAAAGAAGATTGCTAGTTCATTTACCATCAGTACTGTACAACCTAAATTTCTCTTATCGGTGTCCTTGATCTGCTCATTGTCATCATTTTCTGTCATGGCGTTTGTGGATTCAGGCGCCGCCTTGAACTTAATGGACTTTGAGTTTGCCAGGCGTTGTGGTTTTCCCTTGCAGCCTTTGCAGATCCCTATTCCTTTAAGGGGCATTGATGCTACACCCTTGGCTAAAAATAAGCCCCAGTTTTGGACATAGGTGACCATGCGCATGGCGCCAGCCCATCAGGAAGATTGTCGATTTCTGGTGTTGCATAATTTGCATGATGCTATCGTGCTGGGTTTTCCGTGGTTACAGGTACATAATCCTGTGTTGGATTGGAAGTCCATGTCTGTGACTAGTTGGGGTTGTCAGGGGGTTCATAATGATGTTCCTTTGATGTCAATCTCCTCTTCTTCCTCTTCTGAAATTCCAGAGTATTTGTCTGATTTTCAGGATGTATTCGATGAGCCCAAGTCCAGTTTCCTTCCACCGCACAGGGACTGCGATTGTGCTTTTGACTTGATTCCAGGCTGTAAGTTTCCTAAGGGTCGACTTTTCAACCTGTCTGTGCCTGAACATACCGCCATGCGGAGCTATATTAAGGAGTCTTTGGAGAAAGGGCATATTCGGCCATCTTCTTCACCGTTGGGAGCGGGGTTCTTTTTTGTTGCTAAAAAAGATGGTTCCTTGAGACCCTGTATTGATTATCGCCTCTTGAATAAAATCACGGTCAAGTTTCAATACCCTTTACCTTTGCTTTCCGATTTATTTGCTAGGATTAAGGGAGCTAGTTGGTTTACGAAGATTGACCTTCGGGGGCATATAATCTTGTTCGTATTAAGCAGGGTGATGAATGGAAAACTGCGTTTAACATGCCCGAAGGCCATTTTGAATACCTTGTGATGCCATTCGGGCTCACTAATGTTCCATCTGTTTTTCAGTCCTTCATACATGATATTTTCCGGACTTATATTGATAAGTTCTTGATTGTATATTTGGACGATATTTAGATTTTTTCCGATGATTGGGAGTCTCATGTGGAACAGGTCAGGATGGTATTTCAGATCCTTCGTGACAATGTCCTGTTTGTGAAAGGGTCTAAGTGTCTCTTTGGGGTGCAGAAGGTCTCTTTTTTGGGCTTTATTTTTTCTTCCTTCCTATAGAGATGGATCCGGTTAAGGTTCAGGCCATTCATGATTGGATTCAGCCCACATCCGTGAAGAGCCTTCAGAAATTTTTGGGTTTCGCAAATTTTTATCGCCGTTTCATTGCTAATTTTTCCAGCATGGTTAAACCCTTGACCGATTTGACGAAGAAGGGCGCTGATGTGGCGAATTGGTCCTCTGCGGCTGTCTCTGCATTTCAGGAGCTTAAACGTCGATTTACTTCTGCTCCGGTGTTGCGCCAACCGGATGTTTCTCTTCCGTTTCAGATTGAGGTTGATGCTTCTGAGATTGGGGCAGGGGCCGTTTTGTCTCAGAGGGATTCTGTTGGTTCCTTAATGAAACCGTGTGCCTTCTTTTCCCGTAAGTTTTCGCCTGCTGAACGCAATTATGATGTCGGCAATTGGGAGTTGTTGGCTATGAAGTAGGTGTTTGAGGAGTGGCGACATTGGCTTGAGGGAGCTAAGCACCGTATTGTGGTCTTGACCGATCATAAGAATTTGATTTACCTCGAGTCTGCCAAACGGCTGAATCCTAGACAGGCTCGATGGTCCTTGTTTTTTTCCCGTTTTGATTTTGTGGTCTCGTACCTTCCGGGTTCTAAGAACATTAAGGCTGATGCCC
Source organism: Ranitomeya imitator (assembly GCF_032444005.1). NCBI lineage: Eukaryota > Metazoa > Chordata > Amphibia > Anura > Dendrobatidae > Ranitomeya > Ranitomeya imitator. The sequence goes on from NC_091287.1 coordinate 25,545,415, forward strand.
TCTCTAGGAGTTTTTTGCCTGATTCTCCTGAGGTCTTAGTACCGGTTGGTATTCTGAAAGAAGGGGTAGTTATTTCTGCCATTTCCCCTGATTTACGATGGGTTCTTCAGGAATTTCAGGCTGACAAACCTGACCGCTGTCCTGTGGGGAAACTGTTTGTTCCTGACAGATGGACTAGTAGAGTGATTTCTGAGGTTCACTGTTCCGTGTTGGCTGGTCATCCTGGCATTTTTGGTACCAGAGACTTGGTTGGTAGGTCCTTTTGGTGGCCTTCTTTGTCGCGTAATGTGCGTTCTTTTGTGCAGTCCTGTGGGACTTGTGCGCGGGCCAAGCCTTGTTGTTCCCGTGCTAGTGGGTTCCTTTTGCCATTGCCGGTCCCTGAGAGGCCCTGGACGCATATTTCTATGGATTTTATTTCTGATCTTCCGGTTTCCCAGAGGATGTCGGTTATCTGGGTTGTTTGTGACCGGTTCTCTAAGATGGTTCATTTGGTGCCTTTGCCTAAATTGCCTTCCTCTTCGGATTTGGTTCCGTTGTTTTTTCAGCATGTGGTCCGTTTGCATGGTATTCCGGAGAATATTGTATCCGACAGAGGTTCCCAGTTTGTTTCTAGGTTTTGGCGGGCCTTTTGTGCTAGGCTGGGCATTGATTTGTCTTTTTCTTCTGCGTTTCATCCTCAGACAAATGGTCAGACCGAGCAAACTAATCAGACTTTGGAGACTTATTTGAGATGCTTTGTGTCTGCTGATCAGGATGATTGGGTGGCTTTCTTGCCATTGGCCGAGTTTGCCCTTAATAATCAGGCTAGTTCAGCTACTTTGGTTTCACCTTTCTTTTGTAATTTTGGTTTTCATCCTCGTTTTTCTTCTGGGCAGGTTGAGCCTTCTGACTGTCCTGGTGTGGATTCTGTGGTTGACAGGTTGCAGCAGATTTGGGCTCATGTGGTGGACAATTTGGTGTTGTCTCAGGAGGAGGCTCAACGTTTTGCTAACCATTGTCGGTGTGTTGGTTCCCGGCTTCGGGTTGGGGATCTGGTCTGGTTGTCTTCCCGTCATGTTCCTATGAAGGTTTCTTCTCTTAAGTTTAAGCCTCGGTTTATTGGTCCTTATAGGATTTCTGAGATTATTAATCCGGTGTCTTTTCGACTGGCGCTTCCGGTCTCTTTTGCGATCCATAATGTCTTTCATAGATCTTTATTGCGGAAATATGTGGAGCCCGTTGTTCCCTCTGTTTATCCTCCGGCCCCTGTGTTGGTTGATGGGGAGTTGGAATATGTTGTTGAGAAGATTTTGGATTCCCGTTTTTTGAGGCGGAAGCTTCAGTACCTTGTCAAATGGAAGGGTTTTTGCCTCTGATGTCCATGCCGCTGATTTGGTTCGTGCCTTTCATCTGGCTCATCCTAATCAGCCTGGGGGCTCTGGTGAGGGTTCGGTGACCCCTCCTCAAGGGGGGGTACTGTTGTGAATTCTGCTTTTGGGTTCCCTCCGGTGGTTGTAGGTGGTAATGCAGTTGTCCCGGGGCTGCAGTCCTGGACAGGTGTATCTGCTAATTGCAATTCTGACTGGGGTATTTAGGTTTGCAGGACTCATTAGTCCTTGCCAGTTGTCAATGTTTCTTGGGAAGTGTTGGATCTCTGTCTGGCTTCTCCTGCTTAGCTGCCAATTCAGCAAAGATAAGTGTCTGTTTCTTTTTCCATGGCACACAAGCTGTGTGCTGGTTTTTTGATTGTATTCCTGCTCTGAGCGTATTAGTCTCTGGAGTTGCAGATATACGTTCCACGTCTTTAGTTAGATGGAGGAATTTTTGTATAATCTGCTGTGGATATTTTTGGAAGGGTTTTAATACTGACCGCACAGAACTCTGTCCTATCCTTTCCTATTTTAGCTAGAGTGGCCTCTTGTGCTAAATCCTGTTTTTCTGCCTGTGTGTGTCTTTCCTCTCCTTCTCACAGCCAATATTTGTGGGGGGCTGCCTATCCTTTGGGGTTCTGCTCTGAGGCAAGATAGTCTTCCTATTTCCATCTATAGGGGTATTTAGTCCTTCGGCTGTGACGAGGTGTCTAGGTTGTTAGGTACATCCCACGGCTACTTTTAGTTGCGGTGTTGAGGTCAGGATTTGCGGTCAGTATAGTTACCACTTACTCCAGTGAAAGTTTTCATGCTGCTCCAAGGTCACCGGTTCATAACACATAGTATAGCACAACCAATTAGGAGCCCACATAAAAGCCAAAGCAGGGAGTGCAGCAGACATTTTGAGGTGAATCTGTATATTTAGAGGATATCAGAGCTCACAGCTTATGCATAGATATTGGGAAAGAAAGCCATAAAACACCAAAGAAACTATACAGACAGTGTATGACAGCACAACTGTGAAGAACGGTTACCATCCATCTACCCAAAGCTATATATTATATTGAGGACACTTTGACATTACAAAGACTGTGTTAGTGATATAGAGCTTGAAAGGGGTTGGATACAGCCCTTGGAAATCTCAAAGTGTTACACACATTTTTTCCATCCACTTTAAGTACTTATGAGTGGCCACAAATCTAATTTTTATCTTTAAATTTAGTGAAGCTGGTGAATTTTGATTAAAAAAAATTGTTCACATCTACTATCCATCACTTACTGGACTGAATTATAGTAGTTTGTCCTGATGAAGAAGTTGTAAAACTTTGAAACGCATTAACGAATAAACCACATTCACTTGGATTCTACATCACTTCATTCTTCTTCGATGGTAGCACAGATTAAAACTGGTAACCTCTGGCACTCAATCAATTGGAAAAGTTTAATATTCAAATCATTTTCAAATTTTATTGGAACAGCCGGATATGTAGCTCAACCAGACATCATTTCATCCAACGTTTCGGCATTTATGCTTTTATCAATGAAGTCTATAAACATTAAAAAATAAATGAATAACTTACGATTAACATCAGCATAAGGGTGAAACAAAATGCAATTACAACTTAATTGCAAAACCTACACAATATAATGTCTGACCATATAACATATGGTTATATATAGCTTTATATCCCTTTAAATAAATAAATACGGTAAATAAATCAAAATATATGAGAACAATAATGGAATAAGTGACCAAAACTAATTTATAGCTATTCAAAAATATATGCAAACATCCGTAAATACAGCCCTAAGTGAAACCTGTAATGAAAAGAAAGAAACAGGGAAAAGGAAAAGGAGGAAAACATTTTTTTTTTCTCCATATAGAAGTAGAATGTCAGTAGTACCCTCAGTGGGGATTCGATCACATTAGGAAGAAGTTTCACAATCAAAGCCATAAAGACTATGAACCAGATATTAAATCGTGAGCAAGACAAAGGGGGGGAGATAAAAATATAAAATCATAAGAATAAATGTAAGAGAAAAAAATATATAAAAAGGATAAAAAAGAATATAAACGCTCCTGTACTCATATATGCAGAATATACTCCAAGCTATAGCATCCATATAGACTTGATTAACAAGTCTCTGTTTGTGAACCATAAGGGGGTAATCAATGCAGTGCGGTGCATAGCCTGCCGTTCATGCCGCTAGGCTTAAACTGGAAACAGCCTAAGTGCTAGAAAAGAATGTGGTATCATAATTATCAACCATCCTAAATATCGGAAAGTGAAATCCAGAAAAGGAAACCATGTGCAGGCATAGCTACCTGTGCAGAGGGAATAGCACAGATTAACCCATTTGTTTCCAGTTTTTATTCTCACAACATGGTGGCTTGGAAACACTAGGCACGTGTTGTTGCAGACAGAATGGGTATAGCCAAAAATTTAAAAAAGGCTTATTACAAACAAATTTTTTGAGTTTTAAGTGTACGCTGGGGGTTGTAAAACTTGCAAAGTTCTGGACAAACCATCATAGAATAATAAATACAAAAATAGTATGGAAACCCTGAGGTCTTTGGTAAGACGCCAAAGACCCTTGTTGCCCAGGTCCTCAACATTTCTTACTCCAATCCTGAGATTTTTTTTTCTCCTTTGCTAGACCAATAATTGGCTTTCCAGTAAATTGTCCTCCTTTTGCTCCCGATATAGATCAATTAAAGCATCAGCATCAATGCTCAGTGAATGAATCCATTTTACATTCAATCCTGACCGGAATACCTTTTTTTATTGAAGTAGACCTTTCCCAGTTTCCACGTTTCCTTGTACAATTCTTGTTGCATTATCTCCATTTTAAGTGGAATGAATCCTGCTCAACAGCTTTCAAGTCAAACCCCCGGCAAACAAAAGAGTAGTAGTCTTTAAAAAGTTCTACTTTTGACTCACTTGGAACTAGCTTGACTTTTCTAACTTAAGCCTTCACACAGGGGTGGGTCGAGGGTTCACGGAAAAACACTAGGCACGGATGGTTTTACTTTTAAGTGCTTTCGCTGTTATCATTCTTATTTTCAATTGGCGAGCAAGATCAGATCAATGGATTTTTATTTCCTTTTTATCTAAATTCATGAAAGTGGCTTTAAAAAAACCGAAAGGGCACTATGCACAAAATATGACCATCCACGGCTGACTTCATATCGTTATAGAGTAGTTAACGAGCGGCTGAAAGGGAAAGTTTTGCTATAGAAATATAGAACTTTTTGCCATTCTCCAGGACTTTAGTCCCTCTTATAGAGGCTCATTGTTATCAATTCATAAAGTAAATCTTTATTTTCTTATTGGTACATTAGATAGTTTTGTTTTTTTCTGTTACATTTTGGTAAGAAAACTAAGATCTTGACTTGCTGCTGGGCTTGTTGTTCATTTTTTTGTAGCCTAATAGACATCTTGACATTGAAATTGCAACACCAAGAAGAAAAGGTGGTGGAATTGCAGAAATCAAAGGATAGCGACATGTTAATGGGATGCTAACGATAAAGAAATAGAAACAATTTTTTTCAAAAAATCTTAATTTATTTAGTATCGATCATGAGGACCATGTGCCAAAATATATCATAGAAAGAGAAACACGCGGCAACACTCACCGAGCCTGTGATAGGAATTCGACTTTATTGAAACATCTTTGTAACAGTCTTCACGGCACGGGGGAGTGGGGAAAGAAGAGGTGTGAGCAGGGAAGGGTTTGGCGGAAGCGCCGGCTTTGGCGTGAAACAGCCGTCGTTCCTTCCCTGCTCACACCTCTTCTTTCTCCACTCCCCCGAGCCGTGAAGATTGTTACAAAGATGCTTCAATAAAGTCGAATTCCTATCACAGGCTCGGTGAGTGTTGCCGCGTGTTTCTCTTTCTATGATATATTTCATGTACTGTATTCTAACGCGAGCAACTCCTGAGTACGTCAGTTCTAGTGGCCAACTGCACACCGGGTTCCAATACGGGCTGTGTGGCTTGATTTTTTCTTCTCCCGTTGGTACCATGTGCCAAAATGCTGGCACTTCCATCGTTGACTGATATCACTGAGGTCATCAATGGTCATCAGAGGAAGGTTCTGCCACTGAATGCACTTGGGCAAATCATCAAGATCCACTTCTGGCAGCTCCTGTGTAATCACCAACCAATGGCATTTTTTACGTGTGTGATGGGAGTCAAGTTCGGAGACACTGCAGGACATATGAGCAGCATGAATTAGAGACATTAGATTGAGAATGCCATTGGGGATTGCATCATAATTGTTACTTGCACTATCTGAGCTCCCACCAATTTTTTGGAAAAGACTCTTCGACTATTTGAATTAACCAACTGTTGACCAATGACAAGTATGATTGTCATGAGTAAGAGGCAGTTGGCTCTTCATAATGAGCATAGCCATCACACTGATCCTATGGCCTCTGCTACTGAGCCCATGCAATCGTGAGCAGAGTATCAGCTGTAATGCACAATTTTGCAAAATATCTAAATGTTATTACCACAGTATACAAATGTCGCAAAAATGACAAATTTTAATAAAAACTCTACTAGATGCTGATTGCTAAAATAATACTAATGTAAACAATATAATAAAAAAATAAATTTTAAAATTGATTCAAATGCTCACATTTACAAAACAATGTGATATTAACGAGCTAAACCCTATCCATGGGATCGCTGAGGATCTCAGCTGTCAGAGATCCTAAGATCAGGGCTCTTGAACCCTGAAGCCCTATCTTAAATGGATTGGAGGTGTGCATGCTCGGCCTCTTCTCTGTTCATTGCCCATGGAACTTGATGAGAATAGATGAGGGGTGTATTTGTCTATTTCTATTAGTCCAGTAGACATTGAATCAGTCAAAAGTAGAAATCTATCTTCCCCTCCATTCCAGATGGGGCTACAGCTCCTCTCAGAGTTCGCGAGCCCTGATTTTGAGATCACTGAGGGTCCCAGCGTTTATACCATCAGAGATCATCCAGTTATCACCTGTCATATGTATAGAGGGTAGCTTGTCATTTGGGGAATAATCCCTTAAATCCTTAACCATGTATAATGTACTGTTTACATCATATGTCGACTCCCTGCCTTTTAATGCGGTTTCGCAAGCCAAGTCAGCTGATGATGGCTGTAATAATTAGCAATCATCTGCCTCTAACCTGTCAAATGCTGCTGCCAATCTGTGAAAGCTGCATTTACAGCATGCCAGCTGTGGGGAGAGCCATTCTATGCCTCCAACGACGTGCCCTTGACCTCACAGCAGTGCACCGATGGGTTGACATGACACATATATAGGGATAATGGTGTGCACTCAGGTCAGAGACAAGCAGGTGCTGGTAAAACGGACCGTGTGGTCCAGTTAGTCCAAATAGAAAAAAATTACCGCACACAATACTGGTATGATGCGAAAAAAGGTATATGCCAGGTTTTATTTAAACAAATAATTTCAAAGTTGCCACAAATTTTGTAGACAGAAATATATACAGACAGAGACCCAACGTTTCGACCCTCCTGGGTCTTATTCATGGGGTTTTACTGGGGAGACAAGGAGACAACATAAGTGGCTGTTTGTCATATAACATAATAATCATAAAAGAAAAAAACACACTGGATAAATAACTGATAAGTACTACCTGAAAAGAAAACAAACCAAAAAACATGCAAAGGAAACAATATATACAGTGGTACAACAAATTTAAAAGCCGCCAATAATGGTGGAGGGCTGGCGGTAAGGAGCAGCATCCGCTACTATGATTACATTAGGTAAGCAATGGCAAGGAAAACATAAGTATTTTACCTCTGATCCTATGATACAAATAGACAAGAGTGGCAATAGTAGAAGGTAGGCGACCAATTCCTCTAAAGCATAACCTGTCGTCATGATAAAGCATAACATGTATAAGTAGCTGGACAGTATACAGTGAGGAGTAATACTACACTAGTATGTGGGAGAAGGGGGTCCGGGGATCCCTAAAAAGTAACGTCTAACCCAGGGGATAAATATGAACAAGGTGGTATCTATAAATCTAATGGTAGAGTCCCCATACTAATGAATCTAGTGGCAAATGGAGGGATGCAAGTGAAGGTCCCAGAGCGGCCTCGTAATAGTTAAAAAGTTATGATAACAATGGTAAAAGGAGGGCCGTGGTTGTAATGAAAAACACCCCCTAATATAATAAGCACGGTGGGAGTAAAAGCGCTGTGAGATACCTTGTAGTAGGGCCAGTATAAGGCCTATGTGTCCCGGGTGGAGGAAGGTTGGTAACAGGAGCCGTCACACTTAAGGATGGCCTGTAATGTAAAGGTACCCATAGGTCAGTGTGCGGTAATGCCTGGAAGGGAGATGAGGGGACAAGCGCCGTAATACCTGTAAGTCCTGTATATAGGTGTGTGATCAGCGGCGCTCCCGCGCCCTGCTGCAGCGATGAACAGGAGAGGAAGTGAGGGTAGACAGCGTTGTCTCCCTGAAATACCGCCGGACCGGAAGTGAGCGCTCCCGGACCGGAAATGATGCGGCGTCATGTTACAGAGGGAGCCGCGGATGCGCAGATGGCGCTGATGTTACAGCAGCCAGTCCATTTCCCTGTTGAGGCCTTTAGGAGTTAGGGTCTCAAGTTTGTGGATCCAAAAGCATTTATTTATTTCTATTTTTATTTTTGCTTTTTAGTTTTTTCTATTTTTTGCCATTATTTGCTTATACAGGTTCTGTTTATATATTATATTTTTTCTACCACCTTTTGTTTCCATTCCTTCCCCCCCTCTTTTACATGCTTGTTTTCTGTTCCACCCTTTGTTTCCATCAACCTACTCCTCCCATGCCATTCATTAGCCTCACACTATCCAGATTACTATGCCACACCCACTACACCTCCTCTCAGTGCTCATAGGGCGGCTAACCTCTACACACTCCCACATCTGGGCATCTCCATGCCCTTACTAGCCTGCAGCGCCATCTGCGCATGAGCGGTTCCCTCTGTAACATGACGCCGCGTCATTTCCGGTCCGGGAGCGCTCACTTCCGGTCCGGTGGTATTTCAGGGAGACACCGCTGTCTACCCTCACTTCCTCTCCTGTTCATCGCTGCAGCAGGGCGCGGGAGCGCCGCTGATCACACACCTATATACAGGACTTACAGGTATTACGGCGCTTGTCCCCTCATCTCCCTTCCAGGCATTACCGCACACTGACCTATGGGTACCTTTACTGTTATGTTTGCTAATGACAGGTGTTATGAAGGCAATCCAGAAACACAGTGTGCTTAGCGATCAGAGCAATACAAGAACGAGCTCTGAGACGTGGAAACTCTAGACTGCACACCTGATCCTATCCTAAACACAACTAAAAGCGGCTGTGGATTGCGCCTAACAACTACCTAGGCAACTCGGCACAGCCTAAGAAACTAGCTAGCCTGAAGATAGAAAAATAGGCCTGACTTGCCCCAGAGAAATTCCCCAAAGGAAAAGGCAGCCCCCCACATATAATGACTGTGAGTAAGATGAAAAGACAAAACGTAGGGATGAAATAGATTCAGCAAAGTGGGGCCCGATATTCTAGGATAGAGCGAGGACAGTAAAGTGAACTTTGCAGTCTACAAAAACCCTAAAGCAAAACCACGCAAAGGGGGCAAAAAAAAAACCCACCGTGCCGAACTAACGGCACGGCGGTACACCCTTTGCGTCTCAGAGCTTCCAGCAAAACAAAAGACAAGCTGGACAGAAAAAAAGCAACAAAAAAGCAAAAAGCACTTAGCTATACAGAGCAGCAGGTCACAGGAACAATCAGGAGAAGCTCAGATCCAACACTGAAACATTGACAAGGAGCAAGGATAGCAGCATCAGGCGGAGTTAAATAATGAAGCAATTAACGAGCTCACCAGAACACCTGAGGGAGGAAGCTCAGAAGCTGCAGTACCACTTGTGACCACAGGAGTGAATTCAGCCACAGAATTCACAACAGTACCCCCCCCTTGAGGAGGGGTCACCGAACCCTCACCAGAGCCCCCAGGCCAACCAGGATGAGCCGCATGAAAGGCACGAACAAGATCGGAAGCATGAACATCAGAGGCAAAAACCCAGGAATTATCTTCCTGAGCATAACCCTTCCATTTAACCAGATACTGGAGTTTCCGTCTAGAAACACGAGAATCCAAAATCTTCTCCACAATATACTCCAATTCCCCCTCCACCAAAACCGGGGCAGGAGGCTCAACAGATGGAACCATAGGTGCCACATATCTCCGCAACAACGACCTATGGAATACATTATGTATGGAAAAGGAGTCTGGGAGGGTCAAACGAAAAGACACAGGATTGAGAACCTCAGAAATCCTATACGGACCAATAAAACGAGGTTTAAATTTAGGAGAGGAAACCTTCATAGGAATATGACGAGAAGATAACCAAACCAGATCCCCAACACGAAGTCGGGGACCCACACGGCATCTGCGATTAGCGAAAAGTTGAGCTTTCTCCTGGGACAAGATCAAATTGTCCACTACCTGAGTCCAGATCTGCTGCAACCTATCCACCACAGAATCCACACCAGGACAGTCCGAAGACTCAACCTGTCCTGAAGAGAAACGAGGATGGAACCCAGAATTGCAAAAAAATGGAGAAACCAAGGTAGCCGAGCTGGCCCGATTATTAAGGGCGAATTCAGCCAACGGCAAAAAGGACACCCAATCATCCTGGTCTGCAGAAACAAAACATCTCAGATATGTTTCCAAGGTCTGATTGGTTCGTTCGGTCTGGCCATTAGTCTGAGGATGGAAAGCCGAGGAAAAGGATGGGTCAATGCCCATCCTACCACAAAAGGCTCGCCAAAACCTTGAAGCAAACTGGGAACCTCTGTCAGAAACAATATTCTCAGGAATGCAATGCAACCGAACCACATGCTGAAAGAACAAAGGTACCAAATCAGAGGAGGAAGGCAATTTAGCCAAGGGCACTAGATGGACCATTTTAGAAAAGCGATCACAGACCACCCAAATGACTGACATCTTTTGAGAAACGGGAAGGTCAGAAATGAAATCCATCTAAATATGTGTCCAAGGCCTCTTTGGGACCGGCAAGGGCAAAAGCAACCCACTGGCACGAGAACAGCAGGGCTTAGCCCTAGCACAAATCCCACAGGACTGCACAAAAGTACGTACATCCCGTGACAGAGATGGCCACCAGAAGGATCTAGCCACTAACTCTCTGGTACCAAAGATTCCAGGATGACCAGCCAACACCGAACAATGAAGTTCAGAGATAAGTTTATTAGTCCACCTATCAGGGACGAAAAGTTTCTCTGCTGGACAACGATCAGGTTTATTCGCCTGAAATTTTTGCAGCACCCGCCGCAAATCAGGGGAGATGGCAGACACAATGACTCCTTCCTTGAGGATACCCGCTGGCTCAGATAAACCCGGAGAGTCGGGCACAAAACTCCTAGACAGAGCATCCGCCTTCACATTTTTAGAGCCCGGAAGGTACGAAATCACAAAGTCGAAGCAGGCAAAAAATAACGACCAACGGGCCTGTCTAGGATTCAAGCGCTTGGCAGACTCGAGATAAGTCAAGTTCTTATGATCAGTCAATACCACCACGCGATGCTTAGCTCCTTCAAGCCAATGACGCCACTCCTCGAATGCCCACTTCATGGCCAGCAACTCTCGATTGCCCACATCATAATTACGCTCAGCGGGCGAAAACTTCCTGGAAAAGAAAGCACATGGTTTCATCACTGAGCAAACAGAACCTCTCTGTGACAAAACCGCCCCTGCTCCAATCTCAGAAGCATCAACCTCGACCTGGAACGGAAGAGAAACATCTGGCTGACACAACACAGGGGCAGAACAAAAACGACGCTTCAACTCCTGAAAAGCTTCCACAGCAGCAGAAGACCAATTAACCAAATCAGCACCCTTCTTGGTCAAATCGGTCAATGGTTTGGCAATGCTAGAAAAATTACAGATGAAGCGACGATAAAAATTAGCAAAGCCCAGGAACTTTTGCAGACTTTTCAGATATGTCGGCTGAATCCAATCCTGGATGGCTTGGACCTTAACTGGATCCATCTCGATAGTAGAAGGGGTAAAGATGAACCCCAAAAATGAAACTTTCTGCACACCGAAGAGACACTTTGATCCCTTCACAAACAAAGAGTTAGCACGCAGGACCTGAAAAACCATTCTGACCTGCTTCACATGAGACTCCCAATCATCTGAGAAGATCAAAATGTCATCCAAGTAAACAATCAGGAATTTATCCAGATACTCACGGAAGATGTCATGCATAAAAGACTGAAACACAGATGGAGCATTGGCAAGTCCGAACGGCATCAGTACATACTCAAAATGACCCTCGGGCGTATTGAATGCAGTTTTCCATTCATCTCCTTGCCTGATTCTCACCAGATTATACGCACCACGAAGATCTATCTTAGTGAACCAACTAGCCCCCTTAATCCGAGCAAACAAGTCAGATAACAATGGCAAGGGATACTGAAATTTAACAGTGATCTTATTAAGAAGGCGGTAATCAATACACGGTCTCAGCGAACCATCCTTCTTGGCTACAAAGAAGAACCCTGCTCCCAGTGGTGATGACGATGGGTGAATATGTCCCTTCTCCAGGGATTCCTTCACATAACTGCGCATAGCGGCGTGTTCGGGCACGGATAAATTAAATAATCGACCTTTAGGGAATTTACTACCAGGAATCAAATTGATAGCACAATCACAATCCCTATGCGGAGGTAGAGCATCGGACTTGGGTTCTTCAAATACATCCTGATAATCAGACAAGAACTCTGGGACCTCAGAAGGGGTGGATGACGAAATCGACAAAAATGGAACATCACCATGTACCCCCTGACAACCCCAGCTGGATACCGACATGGAATTCCAATCCAATACTGGATTATGGGTTTGTAGCCATGGCAACCCCAACACGACCACATCATGCAGATTATGCAACACCAGAAAGCGAATAACTTCCTGATGTGCAGGAGCCATGCACATGGTCAGCTGGGCCCAGTATTGAGGTTTATTCTTGGCCAAAGGTGTAGCATCAATTCCTCTCAATGGAATAGGACACCGCAAAGGCTCCAAGAAAAACCCACAACGTTTAGCATAATCCAAATCCATCAGATTCAGGGCAGCGCCCGAATCCACAAACGCCATGACAGAAAACGACGACAAAGAGCATATCAAGGTAATGGACAGAAGGAATTTGGACTGTACAGTACCAATGACGGCAGACCTAGCGGACCGCTAAGTGCGCTTAGGACAATCAGAAATAGCATGAGTGGAATCACCACAGTAGAAACACAGACCATTCAGACGTCTGTATTCCTGCCGTTCAACTCTAGTCATAGTCCTATCGCACTGCATAGGCTCAGGTTTAACCTCAGGCAGTACCGCCAAATGGTGCACAGATTTACGCTCGCGCAAGCGTCGACCGATCTGAATGGCCAAAGACAAAGACTCATTCAAACCAGCAGGTATAGGAAATCCCACCATGACATCCTTAAGAGCCTCAGAGAGACCCTTTCTGAACAAAGCTGCCAGCGCAGATTCATTCCACTGAGTGAGTACTGACCATTTACTAAATTTCTGACAATATACTTCTATATCATCCTGACCCTGGCACAAAGCCAGCAAATTTTTCTCAGCCTGATCCACTGAATTAGGCTCATCGTACAGCAATCCGAGCGCCAGGAAAAACGCATCGACACTACTCAATGCAGGGTCTCCTGGCGCAAGAGAAAATGCCCAGTCTTGAGGGTCGCCGCGCAAAAAAGAAATAATAATCAAAACCTGTTGAATAGGATTACCAGAAGAATGAGGTTTCAAGGCCAGAAATAGCTTACAATTATTTTTGAAACTTAGAAACTTAGTTCTATCTCCAAAAAACAAATCAGGAATAGGAATTCTTGGTTCTAACATAGATTTCTGATCAATAGTATCTTGAATTTTTTGTACATTTATAACGAGATTATCCATTGAAGAGTACAGACCCTGAATATCCATGTCCACACCTGTGTCCAGAATCACCCAAATGTCTAGGGGAAAAAAAAAAAAAGTGAACACAGAGCAGAAAAAAAAAAATAAAAAAATGATGTCAGAACTTTTTCTTTCCCTCTATTGAGAATCATTAGTTGGGCTCCTTGTACTGTTATGTTTGCTAATGACAGGTGTTATGAAGGCAATCCAGAAACACAGTGTGCTTAGCGATCAGAGCGCACACAGTGATCTGACAAATACCCAAAAATACAAGAACGAGCTCTGAGACGTGGAAACTCTGTAGACTGCACACCTGATCCTATCCTAGACACAACTAAAAGCGGCTGTGGATTGCGCCTAACAACTACCTAGGCAACTCGGCACAGCCTAAGAAACTAGCTAGCCTGAAGATAGAAAAATAGGCCTGACTTGCCCCAGAGAAATTCCCCAAAGGAAAAGGCAGCCCCCCACATATAATGACTGTGAGTAAGATGAAAAGACAAAACGTAGGGATGAAATAGATTCAGCAAAGTGGGGCCCGATATTCTAGGATAGAGCGAGGACAGTAAAGCGAACTTTGCAGTCTACAAAAACCTTAAAGCAAAACCACGCAAAGGGGGCAAAAAAAAACCCACCGTGCCGAACTAACGGCACGGCGGTACACCCTTTGCGTCTCAGAGCTTCCAGCAAAACAAAAGACAAGCTGGACAGAAAAAAAGCAACAAAAAAGCAAAAAGCACTTAACTATACAGAGCAGCAGGTCACAGGAACAATCAGGAGAAGCTCAGATCCAACACTGAAACATTGACAAGGAGCAAGGATAGCAACATCAGGCGGAGTTAAGTAATGAAGCAGTTAACGAGCTCACCAGAACACCTGAGGGAGGAAGCTCAGAAGCTGCAGTACCACTTGTGACCACAGGAGTGAATTCAGCCACAGAATTCACAACACTTTACATTACAAGCCATCCTTAAGTGTGACGGCTCCTGTTACCAACCTTCCTCCACCCGGGACACATAGGCCTTATACTGGCCCTACTACAAGGTATCTCACAGCGCTTTTACTCCACCGTGCTTATTATATTAGGGGGTGTTTTTCATTACAACCACGGCCCTCCTTTTACCATTGTTATCATAACTTTTTAACTATTATGAGGCCGCTTTGGGACCTTCACTTGCATCCCTCCATTTGCCACTAGATTCATTAGTATGGGGACTCTACCATTAGATTTATAGATACCACCTTGTTCATATTTATCCCCTGGGTTAGACGTTACTTTTTAGGGATCCCCGGACCCCCTTCTCCCACATACTAGTGTAGTATTACTCCTCACTGTATACTGTCCAGCTACCTATACATTTTATGCTTTATCATGACGACAGGTTATGCTTTAGAGGAATTGGTCGCCTACCTTCTACTATTGCCACTCTTGTCTATTTGTATCATAGGATCAGAGGTAAAATACTTATGTTTTCCTTGCCATTGCTTACCTAATGTAATCATAGTAGCGGATGCTGCTCCTTACCGCCAGCCCTCCACCATTATTGGCGGCTTTTAAATTTGTTGTACCACTGTATATATTGTTTCCTTTGCATGTTTTTTGGTTTGTTTTCTTTTCAGGTAGTACTTATCAGTTATTTATCCAGTGTGTTTTTTTCTTTTATGATTATTATGTTATATGACAAACAGCCACTTATGTTGTCTCCTTGTCTCCCCAGTAAAACCCCATGAATAAGACCCAGGAGGGTCGAAACGTTGGGTCTCTGTCTGTATATATTTCTGTCTACAAAATTTGTGGCAACTTTGAAATTCTTTGTTTAAATAAAACCTGGCATATACCTTTTTTCGCATCATACCAGTATTGTGTGTGGTAATTTTTTTTTCTATTTTTTCTATTTGGGTTGACATGACAGTCATGGATCTGTTGACCATTGTGACTTTCATGACTGTAGGCCTGAGAAGGTCAGCCTTTAGCTGGCGTTCATAGGAGACCGTGATTTTTTGCTATATACAGCAATATTGTGGCACTGTTGTATATAGCAAAAGCAATCAAATTATCAAAAGTTCAAGTCCCCTAAGGAGACTAACAAATATTGTGAAAAGTAAAAAAAAAAAATGCTTTATAAAATATGAAAAAAAATAACAATAAAAGTTCAAATCACCCCTTTTTTCCCCCATTAAAAATTAAGAAATAAAAAATACAGATTTGATATTTCTACATTTGTAAAAGTTCGATCTATAAATATATTAATCCAATTGGTAAAAGGCGTAACAAGAAAAAATATTAAAATGCCAGAATTGTGTTTTTTCAGCCAATGCAACAACGCAAAAAAATGTTATAAGAGGTGATTAAAACATTGTATATATCCCAACATTATTTCAATAAAAAACATTGCATCTGGTCACAAGACCCAAGCCCTCATACAACTCCATATACCCAAAATTAAAAACTTTACAGCTCTCGGAAAATGGCATCACAAGTGAATTTTTTGTTTTCATTTTTTTTTTTAATCACTTAATTAGAATAAGAACTCTGCATATTTGGTATCTCCATAATAGTACTGACCTGAATAATGATATTTTCTGAAAATGTTTACCGCAAAAAAAGAACATTGTAAATAAAAATAACAAGAAACAATTACAGAATTTCACTTTTTTTTTGCTATTTTTCACACTTGGATTTTTTAAAATGATTTCCAGTACATCACATGATATAATGGGTGGTGTTATTCAAAAGTATAACTCATCCCGCAAAAACAACAAACCTTCATGCGGCTATGTTGATGGAAAAATAAAAAAGGTGTGGCTCTTGGAATAAGAGGAGTTAAAAATCGAAAGCACAAACTTTTAATTAATGAACAGAGAATGAATTGAAAATTAATTACATTCATTTAGAATTTACCAAAATTTGTGGATTCTAGCTAATTAAATTTTTTGGCGGGTTTGAATTTAGCAAAATGATGGGGAAAACTAGTGGAGCAGCGTTGCCAGGGACAGTTGAGTATGGCACTTTATTCATTTTAACTCCTTCCTAGCCCATTTATTCAATATGCTTTGGAATCAGGAAACCTTAGAACATAATAAAAAAGCCTTTTTATTGGCCAATTTTGATATCTTCAACTTGCATTGAATAAGTTCCATGCTACTCGAATTTCCATGCTGAATTTGAGCAAATCTACAGAATTCGAATTTCGTCAGGGATTCGCTCATCATCTCTATGTAAGATACTAAAGGTTAATGTCCCAGTGTAGGAACTATGGTAATTTTTTTCCTTTATTTGTATCAGGATTGGATTTGGTGCATAGGGTGGAACTAACTGATATTGATGGAGTAGAATTCCGGTCTGAGTGATGGAGATGAAATATGAAGAAGGATATGCATCGATAGCTGGAAACGCAGAATGTGCCGGCTCCACCGAAGCCCCACAACAAAGTCAAGAACTGGAAAAGTGAAGTGCAAATCTGAATGTCATATACCGTCAAGTGACATCCATGAAAAATGATTGGAGCCCCGATGTCTGCGTGGGAGTACCGGACTGCCACCGGATATAAATGAGTATTATCACATTCAGACAATTGACTTAATAACGAAACATTTGCAGGAAGATGAGCAAGGCCGAGGATCATTCATCACAGTCTCCAAAATGTTTGCGTCAGTGAATTGTTCTTGGTCGCAGGTTACTGTCATATTTCCTCGGAATTTATTTTCCCAGTTTGTGTAAAAACTTCAAACATTTGTATGTAGTATGACAATACTGACAATTACGAGCATCGGCTTTGATCTTCTGTCTCATTAATGTGAACACCTGTTTTCACTGAATACAGATTTTCCAGATTTCCCCCATGAACTCAGAATGAAAGGTCAATCCAGGAGGAGAAAGATGCTAAGTTGTGTGTTTTCATGAGCACTATTCATTTATGAAATAAACATTTAGACAAACTCTTGAAGGCCGTCATACACATTAGATGCCATCCAATTCATTAAAAGTCATCAAATCCCGGCAATTTTGGCAAGACTAGCCAATCCAGACAGACGATTGTGGGGAGATTAGGAGTTGGGAGAAAAGACACCAGAACCTTTGGTTTTCAGAGGACATAAGCTACTAAGCAGGGTTTTGCTATGTCATGTCTATGGTCAGATTTAGAAATAAGCAAATCTGTTCAAGGCAAATTAAAATCTCAAATTTTGAAAAATTTTTAATTCTCCAGAATTTGAATTTTTTTCTTATTCATTTTCTCGAATTCAGAAAAGCTGACAGCTGTACGGCTGCCTTTTTTTCTGAATTATAGTGAGCAAAATGGTTAAATAAAGCAATCACTACACACCCTACCAGTTCTGCCATGGGGTGCTCCATGTCTACTCTCCTCAGATGCCTAAAATATTTTTTCAGACAGGGCAAAAAAGTGCCCCACTTTTACGGACTGTCCTGGAACATCTGGACGGCTGACAACCCTTCTGTGCATATACATAGTTTGGAGTGTGACAGGTACCCTTCATAGAGGAGCTTTCAACCAGTCAAAAGTTTCAAGTTTTTGCTCTTTATGTGATTATATCAAACCCAGAGTACCATAGTCAAAAAATGCAGCGGTGGTGCACATGGGTATCCATCACTCCATTCAAGCTCCATTCCCAGGATTTATGGGTAATCAGCACGCCGCTTACTAAGGTCAACCCCTTAAATATTTTTCAATGCAGTCCTATTGCAATCCCTCATTGCAGCAGAACTTCTTTCCTCTTGTCTGTGGGTGAGGGTTAGTTACTACGTTTGCCGCTCCTGTCTTAATTTGCTACTCTAGGTTTCTCTGCATTTGCATTTTATTAGTGAATAGCTGCCTCCGTTTCCCTATAATTACCGTATAATATATTGATTACACAGTGATTACACTATCAGCATTTCACGTGCAGTGTAAACATGTAATTTGTTTGGTATATTTTAAGCTTGCGTTTGCTCGTTACTTTTGTTAATCTACTTTCCTAAACAAATCTTGATTAATGGCGAATAATTACCTATAGTCTGCACTTAAAAGTGAGCAAATTAAGAAGAATTAGCCGGCGATTTTCCTATATACTAAATAAGCTCAACTGCTTCGAAGAGTTTTTTTTTCAAGCAACATTAATTAAAAATCTTCAGCTACATTACCTTACATGTTCTGTTCAAGAAACTGTATCCGTTATATGGATTGAATACAGATAAACTCAGGGGAGAATACTATTATAATGAATCCTCTTTGCAAATAACTGAAAGTTTTAGGAATATGCATTCAAAATAGATCAACAGTCGGGGGCGTAACGACCGCAGTCGCAGCGACTACTGCTTTTCTGTCTGTAAATGTATGTGGACATATCAGCATTTCCTCCCAGCCTCTCCCTGTAAATGATGCATGCACAGATAGTATTGCCTCCCTGTCTCTTTCTGTAAATGATGCATGCACAGATAGTATTGCCTCCGTCTTTTCCTATAAATGATGTATGCACAGATAGTATTGCCTCCCAGTCTCTCCCTGTAAATGATGCATGCACAGATAGTATTGCCTCCCAGTCTCTCCCTGTAAATGCTGCATGCACAGATAGTATTGCCTCCCTGTCTCTTTCTGTAAATGATGCATGCACAGATAGTATTGCCTCCCTGTCTTTTCCTATAAATGATGTATGCACAGATGGTATTTCCTCCCAGTATCTCCCTGTAAATGATGCATGCACAGATAGTATTGCCTCCCTGTCTCTTTCTGTAAATGATGCATGCACAGATAGTATTGCCTCCCTGTCTTTTCCTATAAATGATGTATGCACAGATAGTATTGCCTCCCAGTCTCTCCCTGTAAATGAAACATGCACAGATAGTATTGCCTCCCTGTCTCTTCCTGCAAATGATGCATGCACAGATAGTATTGCCTCACAGTCTCTCCCTGTAAATGATGCATGCACAGATAGTATTGCCTCTCTGTCTCTTTCTGTAAATGATGTATGCACAGATAGTATTGCCTCCCTGTCTTTTCTTATAAATGATGTATGCACAGATAGTATTGCCTCCCTGTCTCTTCCTGCAAATGATGCATGCACAGATAGTATTGCCTCCCTGTCTCTCCCTGTAAATGATGCATGCACAGATAGTATTGCCTCCCAGTTTCTTCCTGTAAATTATGTAAGTGTAAATAAGATAAACATAAATATGATATGAACACATATAGTGCTGCCTCCCTGTATCTCCCTAAAAATAATGTAGTATAGTAAAGCCAGGTAGGCTTGGGTTAAATCATAGCTCTACAGGTTCTGATTATTTGCACCTGGCTGGCTCTGCATATAACTAGGCAAAGTGCTCACTTTAGTCAGCTGGGGGGAAGCTGACCAGAATGGATTTGTGTTGGAACTAAAACAGAAGGACAAGCCAGAATCTCTCTTTCAGAAGAAACTGCACAGGCTGTCTGTACCAAAATACATGTATCAGTGGCTGCTATGGAAAATGGCTGTTGTGTTTGACCAGATTGGGTCTTGCTTAGCCGTGTATGAGTAGCCAGGGTCTATTGCGCTTCGTAGCACCAGTGGAGAATAAACATCACATTGTTTTAATACAAGAATCCAGTGTGTTAGGGCTGGTGGAACGTACCGAGTAAATATAGAGATAGTATAGGTGCGTTCACAGCCCGGGTCCACCGTGCAGGAGTGGAACCTGCTGCTAGTAAATGGCGGCACTATATGGTGGTACTACGCCGGAATAGACACGGGGTACTGTCACCTGGTCTGTGTAGGAGCGAACTCTGTTGCTTCACAGAGTCGCCGAGATTAAAGATAATGCTGTGCCCTGTTAGCATTCACAGGGTACAGCAATTGGATACTAGTGGGATCCCAGCAACTCACCCCCACTATGCTGGTGGTTGATCCCGCTCTGACCCTCAGTGGCTTTTGAGCCCGCACATGAAGAGGCCCTGAGTCAGATGCTGGGATCAAACGGGAGTTCCCACCCTATACTGACGGATTGTCAGGAGATGCTATAGATAGCCGCTCAGAGTGCGTACAGTACCGCAGCGGTGGTCACTGCAGGATAGACACAGTCTATTTTGTGCCTAGTGCTGGGTGGCACTATCTGGTGCTAGACAGCTACATCACTCTCGAGCATTCAACAACTCTAGGGATGGGAATGATTTGGAGCTTTCACCAGAACAGGCATACATCCACACATACAGAAATACTGAATTATACTGGCGCATGGCCGTGCGGCCATGTGAACCTTTTATAGAGGAAGCTATCCAGGACCTTCCTAGTGGTCCAATAGGAGCAGCTACAGGACCTGAGCATGTGACCCCCGACCTCCAATGAGAGGTAGTCCCTTGGGCATACTCAGTAGAGGAAAAGCAGGACAGTCTCAGGAGCATCTGTTCGTCGCTGAATAGTGCTGGTTACAATGGCTGGACCTGGAAGATCAGCAGTAATCAAGCGCACAGTATCTGACTGAGCCAGATGCTGGAACTGATGTCTCTGCTGAGCAGGCTCCACTTCGGCTGAAGAAGAATGGGAGACTGCAGCGGAGGTGGCTTGAGATTCCCCCTTTGCAGTGGTGGGAACTTGACACCTAACACAGTGCCTATGAGAAAGCTACCTACTGCTTACCTTAGACCGTGAACCCCTATATTTGGTGGATGAAATGTAGTTGTGAAGTCCCATAAAGCACAGCTAATTGCAGTGTAAAGATTGAATGTCCTGGGTTAAGGTAGTCACAGCATTGAAAATACAGTCTGAAAACATGGAGGCGCTTGTTAAGGAACTGATTCAGGATAATATGTAGCAGCAGCAGTAGGACCAACAAGAGACCAACAAACTCCTGATCCTGCAGTTTCAAGAGCAAGAAGAGCAATATCAGCAGCAGCAACAGTTTCAGCAGCAGCAGCAGATGGCTCTCTTGGCAGAAATGGTCTGGGCCAGGGAGACAGCACCTCCCACCAGCCAAAGTGAAGGTAACTGTGTGAGGTGGACAGTGAAGAAGGCCTTTCAGAAAATAACTCTAGCTTTCCTGGAATTTTTTTCGAAGTCAATGCTTTCCTGACCGTCGTTGAAAGGGTGACAGACAGGGAGATTCTGGCACGTTTAGGAGTGACTCAGTCCATCAGGAGCACAAGTGCACCTCCGGCACTACCAAAAGGACAAGCCTCCCCAATCCCAGATGTTTGATCTATTTTGATCTATTACACCTGGAGCAGTAATGGATGCAGTCTGAGACCTACTCTCCAGTAGAAATGGTGGAAAGAGAGGTAGTGGACAGATTTATAAACTCGGTGTTAGGTCTCGAGTTCCCGTCACTGCACAGGGGAATCTCGAACCATCTCCGCTGCAGTCTTCCATTCTCCTCCAGCCGCAGTGGAGCCTGCTCAGCAGAGACGTCGGTCCCAGCATCTGGCTCAAGATTATATTGTGCGGCTGGTTACTGCTGTCCTTCCAGGCTCAGCCATCGTAACCAGTACTAATCAGCGGTGAGTGGGCGCTCCTGCGACTAAGTCCGGCTTTTCTTCTTCTGAGCATGCCCAAGGGACAACCTCCCATTAGAGGTCGGGGGTCACATGCTCAGGTCCTGTAGCAGCTCCTATTGGAACACTAGGAAGGTCCCGGAGAGCTTCCACTATAAAAGGCTTGCATGGCCGCACAGCCATGCGCTAGTATGTATAACCTGTTATCGTGTGTGTGTGTGTGGATGTATGCCTGTTCTAGTGATTGCTCCTTAATCATTCCCATTCCTAGTGTTGTTGAATGCTATCGAATGTTGGAGTTACCTAGTGCCTCACAGTACTATCCTAGACACAAGAGCACGATCCAACTGCGTCAAACCAGCAGCGTCCGCCTGTGCGGCACCGTGCACAATCAGTGCGCTTTCCTAGCCCTAGTTAGAGTGGTTAGTGGCGTTTGCCAGAGCGGCGCTGTACGCACTCTGTGCGGTAATCTTTAATCAGTCCTGACAACCAGTCAGTGTAGGGTGGGAACTCCTGCTTGATCTCAGAATCTGACTATGGGCATCCTCAGGCGTGGGCTCAAAAGCCACCGGGGGTCAGAGCAAGATCAATCACCAGCATAGTGGGGGTGAGTTTCAGCAATCCCACCAGCCTCCATCTGCTGCACCCTGTGACTGCTAACAGGGCACAGCATTTCCTTTGTTTCCCTGTGACTCTGTGAAGCAACAGAGTTCGCATCAGTTCATACCGGGTGACAGAATCCATATTTATTCTGGCGTAGTACCGAAATATAGTGCCGCCATTATCTAGCAGCAGTTCCATCTCAGCACGGTGGACCCCGGGCTGCGAACGCACATTTTATTATCTTTATATTTATTCAGTGCATTCCACCAGCCCTAACATTATACTAGCTCCTGGGTCTGGCTAGTAATGGCGGACAAACAGCGACTGCAGCGGTACATCCAGCAGCTGGAGGGCAGGTTGGCGGCTCTTGAGCGCACAACCTCAGGTGTGGATGTTACCGCAGTAGCTGTTATGACCTTATCCCGCCTCCCGCTGCCAGATAGCTACTCTGGCGATAGCAAGTCATGCAGGAGATTCGTGAACTAGTGTGCGATACCCTTTCCCCTCAGAGTGGGCTAAAGTGGGATTCATTATATCTCTCTTGTCGGACAGGGCATTGGAGTGGGCTACGCTGCTGTGGAAGCGTGATGATCATGTGGTGCAGAGTGCTCCACGGTTCCTGAGCACTCTGAAACGTGTCTTTTTGGGACCTCAAGTCACTCATGGTACAGCGCTCTAACTACTGGCACTGACACAGGGATCATCCTTGGTCAGCCATTTTTCCATCTACTTCCGGACTTTAGCATCTGAGCTGGAGTGGCCGGATAAAGCCCTCATCCCTGTATTTTGGAGGGGGCTGGCTGGCCATGTAAAGGACGCTTTGGCCACTAGGGAGATTCCTGCCACACTGATGGAGCTAACAGCTGTATCAACTTGCATCAACCTTTGTTTTAACGAGCGAAGGTTGGAGCGAGCCCAGTGTAGGTAGAGGTTTCAGCTGGCTCCCACCTTTGCCATACCTCTGGAATTTCCAGTCCAGGCGTCCGAGCCACATGAGGCCATGGAGGTGTCACGAGCAGGATCTAAGTCCCGGACCGCTCGTGCACTCAAGGTCTGTCATGTCTGCCGGTGGTCAGATGTCCCCAGCGGTCGGGAAAACGTAAGCATCTAGTGGTTGCAGGAGGAGGTACACTAGATACGGTGACATTTTCCTCCAAACTGTCCTTCAAGGGGACAATATCCATTGGCCCATCCACCCTTAGAGTAGAGCTTTGCGTGGATTCCGGAGCAGAAGGCAATTTTATGTCATCTGCCTTCGCCCATCGGCACACAATACCCCTGGTGATGATCACCAAACCTGTGACCGTACGAGTGGTAAATGGGTCGACACTGCCCTCACAGATAACACACCAGACCATCTCATTTACTTTATCCATGTCTCCACCCCATCAGGAGATTATCCCTCTGCTAGTCATTCCCGAAGGAAATGATGAGGTCCTCTTAGGGATACCATTTCTATGCTACCACTCTCCTCATATAGAGTGGTCCTCAGGGAGAATTCTAGGATGGAGTGAATCTTGTGAGTGAATCTTGTGAGGGTAGATGTCTGAGGGAGTGCCTTCAGGTTGCTACTACTGAGGTACCCGCAGATCTTTCCTCTCTCCCCAAGCACTATTGGCCCAATGCGGACGTGTTTTCCAATAGGGCTGCCTAGACCCTTCCGCCCCACTTGCGCTATGACTGTCCTATTGACCTCTTGCCTGGTGCAGGGCCTCCCCGGGATTGAGTCTATCCCCTATCTCTCCCAGAGACGGAGGTGATGACCCAATACATACAGGAGAATCTGGCAAGAGGATTCATTAGGAAGTCAGTGTCACCTGCAGGGGCGGGGTTCTTCTTCGTGCAGTTAAGAACAAATACCCTCTGCCTTTGATATCTGAGCTATTCAAAAGGTTCCTGAGAGCGGGGGTATTTACTAAGCTTGATCTGCGAGGTGCTTACATTCTGATTCGCTTCCGTGAGCGGGACGAATGGAGGACGGCATTTAACACCAGGGATGGGCACTATGAATACCTGGTGATGCCCTCCGGGCTCTCTAATGCTCCTGCCGTTTTCCAATACTTTGTGAGTGATATCTTCCAGGATATGCTCACCACATCGATCATAGTCTATCTGGATGACATTCTCATCTACTCTCGAGATATAGACTCCCTCTATGCCAAGTTGGACAAGTGTGTGTTTGAGCAGAAGTCCTGCCTTTCCTAGGCTATATCATCTTCGCCCAGGGATTGGCCATGTATCCTGCCAAGCTACAGGCTGTGATGGACTGGCAAGAACCCCATTCCCTTAAAGTGGTGCAGCACTTTATGGGGTTCATTAATTACTATCGCCAGTTCATTCCCCACTTCTCAAATTTGGTAGCTCCCTTGATTGCCCTCATCAAGAAGGGAGCAAATCCCAAATTGTGTTTGGAGGAGGTCTCCAAGGCCTTTCTCTCTATTAAGTCACACTTCGCTAGCACTCCTATTCTACATCGTCCTGATGTTGATAAACCATTTATCATGGAGGTGGATGCCTCTTCCGTTGGTGCTGGAGCAGTCCTCTTCCAGAAGGATGCTCAAGGTCAGAAGCATCCTTGCTTCTTCTTCTCCAAGACCTTCACACCTGCAGAGAGGAATTATTCCATCGGGGACCGGGAGTTGCTAGCCATGAAGTTGGCCTTCTGGGATTGGAGAAACCTCCTGGAGGGGGCTCACTTTCCCTTCCAAGTTTACACTACCCACAAAAATTTGGTGTATCTACAGACTCCCCAGCGGCTAAATTCTCTCCAGGCTAGATGGTACCTGTTCTTCTACCGGGTTCATTTCACCCTCTTGGGTAGTCACCGACCATTTTTCCAAAATGGAGCACTTGGTGCCGCTTCCTCGGCTACCTTCTGCATGGGCCTTGGCGGCATTGTTTATTGAGCACATTTTCCGCCTACATGGTATGCCTGACAAAATTGTCAGTGACCGGGTCCCCCGTTTGCATCTCGGTTCTGGAAAGAGCTTTGTCATTTACTCAGCATCGAGCTGAATCTCTCTTCAGCATACCGTCCCGAGATGAATGGGTTGGTAGAGAGGGCTGACTGGGCATCCTTGCTACCGTGGGCAGAGTTTGCGCTGAACAATTGTTATTGGTCGAGGTTTTTTCTTTGTTCTGAGACTTATGTGCTAAAGATGTAGCACCCAGTAGTCTGGTATGCCATCAGCAGTCGGCTATAAAAACAAGGTCACATTATGTAAATGGTGTATTTCTGTTCACTGTACTGAATAAAAATCAGAATGAGGAAGCATCCCCTGAAACCAATATCCCTGACCTGGAGTAGTCCCAGTACAAGTTTGCAACTGCCATACTGAGGAGATTAACAGTAAAAGTTATTCTGGAAAATGTAAATGAGGTTCCCCAAGAGACAGCAGCTGATAGTTAGTTTCCGTAAGGGACCAAGTATAATGATTTGTTGTGTCATGGGAACAAAGTGAAAGGACAGGTAAAACAACACCTCCTGAAGGTCCAAGATGTAAAACTCAGAGGGGTATAATCGGTCACCTCAAGTGAGATAATTTAAGTCTGGGAATCATATTTTTGTGTTAGTGCTCACAAGGGAGAGTAAGTTCATTACCCAGTGGCAGGGGACCTGTAGGGTGATGGAAAAGGATTGGGAGGTCAACTATTAGGGCTGTCAAACTGGCAGGGACCTTGCTACCTTCTAAAAATCAGCACAACTGAAAATTGGTATCCAAAAATAGGAGCAGGTTCTTGGAGGTATTAGGTCACCCTCGTGCCATCAAACATGGGCTTCATGTTCAGGTCAATTTAAAGCCCTGTTAGCTCTTTGTGTTGGCAGTTGGTACCTAGCCCCCGGCTTTGGGCAGACAGTGGGGTATGTACCATAGTTAGGTAGTTTAAGGCTAAATCCTAGCTCCACAGGCTCTGATAGTGCACTTGGCTGGCCCTGCATATAACCGGGCTAGGTGTTCACCTCAGTCATACAGCTGGGGGAAGATGACCAGACTGGATTTGTGTTGGAGCAGAAAAGAGAAACAATCCAGAGTCCCTCTCTGTGAAGAGACTGCACAGGCAAAGTGCACCAAACTTCAATTTTCTGTGGTTGCTACGGATGATAGCTATTTTGTTTGACTGAATTGGGACTAGCTCAGACATGTATGAGTAGCCAGGGTCTATGTTGTCTATTTAGTGCTTGGAGATGGATAACGATTTATGCTTATGGTTTTTGTTTGATACTGTGCAACCAGTGGAAAATAAATGTCACATTGTTTTGATACTAGAATCCAGTGCATGATTGAATGCTACCCATTGCCTACCTGAGTCCGTGAAACCCTACAGTAGTTACATATAGTATTTCCTTCTTATAAATTATGTAGGTACAGATAGTGCCTCCTTTTGTTTATTCCTGTAAATGATGGAGATACAGAGTGAACTGCCTCCCTGTCTCATTCTCTAAATGATACAAGTCCAGATAGTACTGTCTCTCTCTCTCTATGTTGATAATGTAGGAAGCGATCTTCCTGCCTCTCTGCCTTTAATTGTACATGATGTAGGCACAGATAGTACTGTCTGCCTGTATCTCCCTTTAAATGATTACTGCAGTTACACTTCTTGTAAACAATAATACAGTAATACAGTACTGCCTTCATATCTCTTTTGGTAAATAATATAGGAGTAGATAGCAATGTATATAATCTGGACATATGATGTATTGCCTTCCTGTCTTTTGCTGTAAATGATCTAGATACAGATAGTGATGACTCCTGTCTTTTCCTTTAAATGACTTATTACTATATAATTGTCTAAGGGTCACTTCTGTCTGTTTGTCTGTCACAGAAATCCCGCGTCGCTGATTGGTCGCTGCCCGAGGCCACGAATTGGATGCAATGCGACAATGACCAGAGATGACGTGGCGGTTTCGCAAGACCGCTACATCATCACATGTTATTGCCGCAATGCATTCTTGGGACCGGAGCGGCGCGCGAGGAGCGGTGAAAGGCCTGGGCTGGATCCAGGGGCCGCCGGAGGGTGAGTATATAACTATTTTTTTTTTTAATTCTTTTTTTTTAACAGGGATATGGTGCCCACATTGCTATATACTACGTGGGCTGTGCAGTATACTACGTGGCTGTGTAATATACTATGAGGTTGTGTAATATACTGCATGGGCTATGCTATATACTACGTAGCTGTGCTATATACTACATGGCTGTGAACTATACTACGTGGATGTGGTATATACTATGTGGGCTGTGCAATATACTCCGCTGCTGTGCTATATACTACGTGGGTTGTGCAATATACTATGTGGGCTGTGTAATATACTATATGGGCTGTGCAATATACTACGTGGCTGTGCAATATACTACGTGGCTGTGCAATATACTATGTGGCTGTGCAATATACTACGTGGCTGTGCAATATACTGTGTGGCTGTGCAATATACTATGTGGGCTGTGTAATATACTACGTGGCTGTGCAATATACTACGTGGCTGTGCAATATACTATGTGGCTGTGCAATATACTATGTGGCTGTGGAATATACTATGTGGCTGTGCAATATACTATGTGGCTGTGCAATATACTATGTGGGCTGTGCTACATACTATGTGGGCTGTGCTACATGCTATGTGGCTGTGCAATAAACTACGTGGCTGTGTTATATATTATGTGGCTGTGCAATATACTACATAGGCAGTGTTATATACTACATGGGCTTTGTTATATACTACGTGGGCTATGCTATATACTATGTGGGCTGTGTAATATACTACGTGGCTGTGTAATATACTGCGTGGGCTGTGCTACCTACTACGTAGCTGTGCAATATACTATGTAGCTGTGCAATATACTATGTGGCTGTGCAATATACTACGAGGCTGTGCAATATACTAAGTGGGCTGTGTAATATACTACATGGGCTGTGTAATATACTATGTGGCTGTGCAATATACTACGTGGCTGTGCAATATACTACGTGGCTGTGCAATTTACTACGTGGTGTGCTATATAGTTCGTACTACGTGGCTGTGCTATGTACTATGTGGCTGTGCTATATACTACATTGTCTGTGTTATATGCTATGTGAGCTGTTATATGCTACGTGGGCTGTTATATACTACGTAGCTGTGTTATATGCTACATGGGCTGTTATATACTACGTGGCTGTGCTATATACTACATGGCCAGCTGCGAACAATCAGCGACAGGCGCACTCCGGCCGCTAATTGGCACTGGATTTGAACCACGCTTCGCTAATTGGTTGTGCCCGGCCAGCCGAATCCTGTGTATTCATTGTATTATTCTAAAATTTTCATAAATAAACTACATGCATGTTCTAGAATACCCGATGCGTTAGAATCGGACCACCATCTAGTATACTTATAAACAGATAGTGCTGCCTCCTTGTCTCTTGCTGTAAAAAATGTAGTCAATTGGAATCATTTGGCTTATCGGAAGACATGATTCTGATAATCCTCCGCCATTCATACAGAACATGTACACACCTACTTTAGTTACATCTTTACATCTTTGATACTGTATATAGTTACATCTTTACATCTTTGATTATTCCCTGGACCTCTATATGCCCCCCTTCCCCAACACAATATTTTTACCATATGCTTTGGCAATGCTAACATGTACTTAGTCATGCCAATAAACCTCATTTCATTTGATTTGATTTGATATAGTACATACTTGGATATTTGTGAAAAATTCAACGAGAAATAGACCCAAATGGTAAGTGGTTGCCTTCAAAGCTTCCTCTTAATAGAGTGGTCCTCTTCGTGTCACGATGTGTCAGAGACTAAGCTCACAATTCCCTGGTGGACCAGTTAAACCTTGGTCTCTGAAGTTATATGATCTAAATGAAAGGTGTCAATGTTGATGGCAGATCGTCTTGATCTACGCTCATGCTTTCCTCTACAACCATGAAAAAAAAAGTAAGCTATGAATTTTAAAGGTGGGCTAATCTCCTTTTAAACATAATTACGTTTTTTTCACACGTTTCCATCTGGTTAAATAGAATTGTGCAACCTGAAACAAAATGCTGACAGCTCTAAAATGTAAATGAGAAAATCAGCAAAATCAATTATTGTCTGCATACATCTTACTGGTTAAACCTTTAAGTACAGTAAATGAAGTCGTGGTCGAGAATGTAAAGCACTTCATTATGAACAGCCGTCTGTTATATTCATCGTTATACCTGTCTTTGTCGGAGATGGAGAGATGTTAATATTAAGATCACCCGAACTTCATTTTTTTTTCTATTTACAATCAAAAAAGCATTAACCGGACCCATTTGCTTAATATAACACTCGCATATAATTATCAAACAGTGACCTCCGCCCCTGTAATGTACTAAAATAATTTTTTATTAAATTATAACAGTTAGAGATGATCAGATCTTTTCTAATTTGACTTTCCCAGCTTTGATGTTTTTTTTTTATTATTTGATTTGTAGCAGATTGATTTGCTTCAAATTGCCAAAACTGAAAACCCCTAATTTTAGTTCAAAATTAGGATGATGGTAATCACAGACACTCAATGATTTTTGAAAATTGGTGGAATGATGAATGATGGAATGCACCCCAGTGGATACACACAAAATTTCAATATTTGCTAAAAATAAAGGTGATAGTAAAGGAAATTTGAATCCATGAGGAGGCGAATTACAAAAAAATTAGCATTTTGGCAAATGCAGATTTTTGTCAAATTTGAGCAGAGTTTATTTCCACTTAAATTTTTATGATCATCTCTGCATTCTTCCTCTTCAACGTAATTGTTGCCGTGGTAGCTAATTTAGAACAAGGGTGTACTATTATCTAGGAACTAAATAAACCGCCTGCCACCACATGCGAGGTGCATTTCAGGACGAATGCACCTGACAAAGGCCACAGTCAGGATGGATCTCTTGGTATCCTTCCACCAAAGAGATCCAATGTAAAAAAAAAAAGTAAACTGGGTGGGATACGCTTTTTTGCCGTGTCCCTCTGTACACCACGGTGTGGTCTGCTGCATTTTCTTACAAAATAAAACAATGTGCAGATGCGCGTTAAATTACGTTAAATTACATTTAATTACTTTATTTTGCACATTATATGACGTACAGGACGAAAGGGCGCCCCCCTCAAATTTTTCAGAGGAAAATCGGAAAACATTTTTTTTAATAATGCGATGGTGTGTCTTACAGTCTGTTTTTACTGTAGCTTACTGGGAGGTGGGCGGCTGCGGTGAAGTCGGGTTCCAGGAGGCAGAGTCGCTGCAGAAAGCAGTTGGCAGCGGCGTCAGCAGGAGTAGGGCGATGCAGCGAACCCCGGGCTGGGAGGAGGAGATATTCGGCTGTGCAAGGCTGCAGAGGGCTGCGTGCTTTCAGAAAATGTCGCCGGAGACCCAGCACTTCCCATTTTTTCCACTACCGTGGACTTAGGGAAAATCGCCATCGGAGGCAGTGTACATGCAGATTGAGATATCGGGAAATGAGATCTCGGAAGATGAGACCTCGATCGGCGTTTGTGCCTCCTCCAGTGGTCATTTTCACGAAATCCATTGCAGTAAAAATAATGGGTCTCCACCGTCATTTTTTGAAAGCCTTGGGCCGGCCGCAGCCTTGCACTGCCGATCACCCCTTCCTCCCTGCCTCACCACTAGCTTCCTGCAGCAGCAACCTGCCCGGGGCCAGCACCATTTTTGTTACCACTAGCTTCCTGCAGCAGCAACCGTTCCTCCTGGTACCTCGCTCCATGGCAGCTGCTCCCCGGTAAGCTGCATTCGAATTATAGATATATGATATATGATTATATACGATAAATTAATATTTGGTGATTATCTGTTGCCTTCATCACGTCTTCTAGAGGTTGTTCCAAACATCTTGAATGTATTGTACATAAAACTTTTTGACTCACATTTGCTCAAATTTTTTGCGAGGTAAAGTGAATGAAAAACATAAAATTTGGATACTATAATAATTTAATAATGTCAAAGTTTAGACTTTTATTGATGTGTACAGAGCAAACATGTATATGTTTTCATTTATTGGAAAAAAAGGATCATGGTAAATGAACACATTGATTACTTTTTTTTACTTTTTCTTTTACTTGAGCCTGCGATCACTTGATTGTTAATATGATCAATTTGTAATGAATAACAAGTACTCCAAACACGTATACAATTATAAGATCTTCTAAGACTTTAACACATCGCTTTCAAGTTCGTTATCGCAAACACAACCTTAGTAATAGAAAAAAAACAAATAGGAATGGAGCGCACTTACCTAGGTAAAAAAGTCACCACTTTATTAGGACATGTATCAAAAGACAGCAGGGAGGGATGTGAAAACAGAAGGGCGACGGCCGTTTCGTGCCCACGGTACTTCAACGGGTCCTGAGCAGGTTAGGACCTGTTGAAGTGCCGTGGGCACGAAACGGCCATCGTCCTTCTGTTTTCACATCCCTCCCTGCTGTCTTTTGATACATGTCCTAATAAAGTGGTGACTTTTTTACCTAGGCAAGTGCGCTCCATTCCTTTTTGTTTTTTCTATGAACATTGTGCACTTTTATTTCGGATGCAGCACCCTATGGGTTTCAAAGGGATATATATTTATGGCAACAGCAAAAAAGGTTTAATATCTTCAGGGGCCAGCTGATCGCAGCGGTGCGGAGGTGTATCTTTGTTGTTTACAACCTTAGTAATGTCACAGTGGCTTCAACATATACGAATACTTTCACTACTATACTTTCACACACAACCTGTAATGTTATTTTGCTGTTTTAAAGCTTTCTCTCTGTCTCAGTGACGTCCTTTCACTATCCAGATGCACCCTAAAGTGGCTGCTGTATTCCCTACCTTGGCTTTTACACGGGCTATGAAGTCCTTCCTGATTGGCTGTGCTATGCCATGTGATGTAATTACTACAAGGCTTTAGATTTTCTGACTTAATAAATATATGAACATTTGATAAGAGAGGTTGAATTCAGGGAGCACTGTTATACATATTAATGCAAAATTAAACATGAATAAGCAGGAATAGATGGATGGTGGCCATTGGAAATAATTCCTCTGGTGGCAACAATTTCCTCCAGACACTGACTTCCCCTATGGATGCCATATTGCTGCAGTGGTGATAACAGGGGTCACTGTGGCATGTCAGTGGGCTTAGGCATTTTGACTAGGGTTGAGCGACTTTTACCGAGGGTGAGTATATTCCTATTAGGTATATACTCACCCTCGGACGCGCCCTGCTTCTTTCCGGCAGCCTTCCTTCCTAAGAATCAGCGCTTGAAGGACCTTCGATGACGTCGCGGCTTGTGATTGGTCGCGTGAGCGGTCACATGGGCGGTCGCGCGACCAATCACAAGCCGTGACATCATCTAAGGTCATTCACGCGCTGATTCTAAGGAAGGAAGGCTGCCGGTTAGTACCAGGGCGCGTCAGAGGGTAAGTATAGGAATGTTTTTTATTTTAATTCTTTATGTTACACTTAAATATGGATTCCGATACCGATTTCCGATATTGCAAACATATCGGAACTCGGTATCGGAATTCCGATACCAGATTCAGAAGATCGCCGACCTCATGGCCGACCCCACACAGGGGTCGGGTCGGGTTTCATGAAACCCGACTTTGCCAAAAGTCGTCGACTTCTGAAAATGGCCGACCCGTTTCGCTCAACCCTAATTTTGACCAAATCGTACCAACAGGTCTTTGCCAATTTTCCATCTTCCTTTATAGTTCCTTTATCCTTGACGACTACAGATCCTCCTCCATATTCTGCACTTGAATCAGTTATTTGCCGTTTTTCCGATTTCGGGAGCAGATCATGTTGACATCAAATAAGAATGAGATATAAATATTTGCAGCCTGAACAATGGGCGACCTCTCGAAGATTCTTGTTGGAGAAACTCTTGAAGATGGATGATTATGAAAGACTTGCAAATATATTCATAATTAGTGAAGGACTAAGGTTGTGTTTGGGACATGATTAGCTGGTAATCAGTAAAGAACAAACTGATTATTAGCTGCTCAATTCTTCTCGGTCCTTTGGGATTTCACTCTGTGACCTAATTAAACCAAGCCTGAAGTCCTCACATCTCCATTCAGTGGCAATTTCATTATAGGTCCAGGTTCTTTGCATAAGATTCGCAGCACCTCCTTTTAATCACATATTTTATGTTTGGACGACATCTTCCTTGATTAGTTACTCGCCAGGATTAGCTTTTACTAATGCCTTGATTTATTAATGCAAATGTCACAAATAACCAAATCAATATGCTGCTCTATATTACCGGGATGGAAAGAATCACTATGGGGTAGGAAATAGCAATTTGCAGAAAATGTTTGGGGTTTATTATGTATTTTCAAAATAAATGTAATGTTTTCACGTTCCAGTGGAGATGTGATGGGAGGTTACTGAGCGTGAATATCTGCAGAAGTTATCACTGTATCACTGTACAATATAAATACATTACCTATCATTTACTTTTACATCCTGAATTATACCCCAGAGCTGCACTCACTATTCTGCTGGTGCAGTCACTGTGTACATACATTACATTACTGATCCTGAGTTACATCCTGTATTATACTCCAGAGCTGCACTCACTATTCTGCTGGTGCAGTCACTGTGTACATACATTACATTACTGATCCTGAGTTACATCCTGTATTATACTCCAGAGCTGCACTCACTATTCTGCTGGTGCAGTCACTGTGTACATACATTACATTACTGATCCTGAGTTACATCCTGTATTATACCCCAGAGCTGCACTCACTATTCTGCTGGTGCGGTCACTGTGTAATACAATACTGATCCTAAGTTACATCCTGTATTATACTCCAGAGCTGCACTCACTATTCTGCTGGTGCAGACACTGTGTACATACATTACATTACTGATCCTGAGTTACATCCTGTATTATACTCCAGAGCTGCACTCACTATTCTGCTGCTGCAGTCACTGTGTACATACATTACATTACTGATCCTGAGTTACATCCTGTATTATACTCCAGAGCTGCACTCACTATTCTGCTGGTGCAGTCACTGTGTACATACATTACATTACTGATCCTGAGTTACATCCTGTATTATACTCCAGAGCTGCACTCACTATTCTGCTGGTGCAGTCACTGTGTACATACATTACATTACTGATCCTGAGTTACATCCTGTATTATACCCCAGAGCTGCACTCACTATTCTGCTGGTGCGGTCACTGTGTAATACATTACTGATCCTAAGTTACATCCTGTATTATACTCCAGAGCTGCACTCACTATTCTGCTGGTGCAGACACTGTGTACATACATTACTGATCCTGAGTTACATCCTGTATTATACTCCAGAGCTGCACTCACTATTCTGCTGCTGCAGTCACTGTGTACATACATTACTGATCCTGAGTTACATCCTGTATTATACTCCAGAGTTGCACTCACTATTCTGCTGGTGCAGTCACTGTCTACATACATTACATTACTGATCCTAAGTTACATCCTGTATTATACTCCAGAGCTGCACTCACTATTCTGCTGGTGCAGACACTGTGTACATACATTACTGATCCTGAGTTACATCCTGTATTATACTCCAGAGCTGCACTCACTATTCTGCTGGTGCAGTCACTGTGTATATACATTACATTACTGATCCCGAGTTACATCCTGTATTATACTCCAGAGCTGCACTCACTATTCTGCTGGTACAGTCACTGTGTACATACATTACATTACTGATCCTGAGTTACATCCTGTATTATACTCCAGAGCTGCACTCACTATTCTGCTGGTGCAGTCACTGTGTACATACATTACATTATTGATCCTGAGTTACATCCTGTATTATACCCCAGAGCTGCACTCACTATTCTGCTGGTGCAGTCACTGTGTACATACATTACATTACTGATCCTGAGTTACATCCTGTATTATACTCCAGAGCTGCACTCACTATTCTGCTGGTGCAGTCACTGTGTACATACATTACATTACTGACCCTGAGTTATATCTTGTGTTATACTTCAGAGCTGCACTCACTATTCTGCTGGTGCAGTCACTGTGTACATACATTACATTACTGATCCGGAGTTACATCCTGTATTATACTCCAGAGGTGCACTCACTATTCTGCTGGTGCAGTCACTGTGTACATACATTACATTACTGACCCTGAGTTATATCTTGTGTTATACTTCAGAGCTGCACTCACTATTCTGCTGGTGCAGTCACTGTGTACATACATTACATTACTGATCCGGAGTTACATCCTGTATTATACTCCAGAGCTGCACTCACTATTCTGCTGGTGCAGTCACTGTGTACATGTAAGGGAGGGCCGTAGTCATGGTTGAGGTAGAAGGCACACCATGGCCTCCTGTCAAATGCAAAGAACGTACTTCTATGAGGGTACTTGCCTCTCTGTTATCTGTCCTATCCGGGTCACTTCTGAGCTGCTGTAGACCCTTTTAGTGCGATTACACACAAATTGAGACACAGTCTTGCTTTAACTTCAAACACAAAACTTTACATGCTTCTGTTCGCAGCACATCCTTCTCAGTTACATTTAGAGCATCGGGTTCCATACAGTCCACATCCTCCACTTTCCCTGCTTCTCCTCTTACGGCCTTCAGTACTTGCCCGGTTCGTACCGCCTCTTGTGGTAATGCAGCGTCCTCCCTGTCCAAACTCACTGCGCTTGGGGTTCCCTCATTTCACACCGGATCTTAGGGCATCAGCCCAGGCAATAAGTTGCCACATTATGGAGCCACCTGCGTCCCCGTACTGTCCTGGCCCTGCTTTCAGCTACTGGGTAACATGGGCTCTGGAGCCCTTCCCAGCTGCCTGGGCACCCCGGCCCCTAATGACTCTAACTAGGAAACTGTTCCTTCCTTACCTCAGATAGTTCCTCCTATGATTAACTATTTATCATGAACCATCTTGGGGCCCAAGTGACACTGTCCCTACATATTTATGGAAAAAACACCATACAAGTAGTACAACAAATTATGGAACAGCAAACATTTAGAAGACACCATATACATCACTAAATTAACTTATTCTTGCACAGTGCAGCAACCAGGACATATTTGAAGGGGTAGGGGCGTATACCAGTCTTTGTGACCCCCTTACATACACACATTACATTACTGATCCTGATTTACATCCTATATTATATTCCATATTGCCATATGTCACTTAAAATAATATAGAATAATATACACGCGTGAACAAAATTGTTCTTGGTCCCTTCTGTTAAAGTAAGAACACCCCACACTTTTCAGTGAAAGTAATTGAAACCGACGAAAGTAATTTTAAATTTAAATTTACTGAATATCAACTAATGAGAATCAGACTTTGCTTTTTTGCTTCCTAATTTTGTTTCAACGGAATTATATAAAAAACAAATATGTAGGACAGGACTAACTTAAAGCAAACCTGTTAGCAGGATTTTGCTAAGTAAACTACAGGCATTGTCAGGTTGTTGCTTTTATACTGATTCTTGGTAATCAGTGTTAGAAGTTTTCAGTTAATGAGATGCCCATGCTTCGGGGCGGGACTGCAGGCGGAATCTTATGTTCCTGCTCGAAGCCAAAGAAACACAGTCCACAGGCCACTCAGAAGCACAGACATGTTCATCATCATCATCGAAAGAGACTATTTGTGTGCCCCTGAGCACAGGCATATCATTAGCTGAAAACTTCTAATACTGATTACACAAGAACCACAAGACGGATTTCTTCACCCGAGGTATCATTTTAATCAGTTTAACACTGCCAACCTGATAATGCCTGTTGTTCATTTAGCAAAATCCTGGCGACAGGTTCCCTTTAATATCTTGTTGCATGACCTTTTGAGGCGATTACTGCAAATAAACGATTTCTGTAACTCAGCACAGTTTCTGCCCTGTCCGCAAGTGTTTTGGTTCATGAGCAAACTCCTCATTGTGTCTCAGGTGTGAAGATGCATTTTCTAGACTGTAGGTCTCACCTAATTCCATAGATGTTCAATAGAATTTAGGTTTATAAAAGCCACCCCAAAAAAGTCTGATGCTTTGCTCTCGATCATTCTTAGATGCTTTTAGCTGTGTTTTGGATCATTATCTTGTTGGAGGACCCCCAACCTGCAGCTCACACCAAGCTTTCAGACACTGGACTGCACATTTGGCTCCAGAATGCCTTCATAGTCTTGAAATTTAATTGTATCCTTCACAGACTCCAGATCCCCTGTGCCAGACGCAGCAGAGCAGCCCCAAAACATTACTGATCCTCCTTCATGTGTCTTTCTTCGTAGATTTCATTTTTGCCTCTGCGAATATAGAGCTGATGTGACTCCATAAAGCTCCAGTTTTGTCTCATCTGTCCAAAGTAAATTCTCCCTGAAGCTTTGTGTCTTGTCAATACGCATTTTGGCAAATAATTGTGTGGATTTTTTGTGATTTGCTTTCGACAGTGGCTTCCTTCTCGGTTTCTTTCGATGAAGTCCGCTTTGGCCAAGACAGTGATGAATGGTGCGGTCAGACACTGATGGACCTTGACCTTGGAGTTCTCCTCTTAACTCTTTGGAAGTTTTTCTGGGCTCTTTGGTTACCATTCATATTATCCATTTTTAATGTCATCAGTTTTCCTGTGGCCACATCCAAGGAAGTCGGCTACAGTCCCATAGACCATAAACTTCTTAATAATATGTGCTACTGTAGTGTCATAGAAAAAATGATGATCCCTACGGCCTCTCCAGG
The DNA here is from genome assembly GCF_032444005.1 of Ranitomeya imitator. Lineage (NCBI taxonomy): Eukaryota > Metazoa > Chordata > Amphibia > Anura > Dendrobatidae > Ranitomeya > Ranitomeya imitator. The sequence goes on from NC_091287.1 coordinate 25,583,552, forward strand.
AAGGGGACATTCACCTCCCCCCTCCTCTCTCACTCAGAATCTCAAGAAGGAGAAAGAACTCAGAACACTCTAAACTTCCTTTTGATAAAAGAACCAGATTGAACATATGGTGTACTGAGGAATCCTAATTAAAAGAGTAAGCTTCAGCTTCACACTTCTTTTGAAGTAGAGGACCCCTGCAGTGCAAAGCAGGATAACTATTGTGGGGAGAGGCAGGAAGACTAGGGTTTGTAGATTCACTAAGCAGTAAAGTGTTAATTCTAACACCTTTCGAAGTAACTCAAAGGAAACTGGAAGCCTGCAACTAGTTGGTTCAGTGTCAATGGGAAGTTATCAATATTGGATCTATACAAACCCCAATATTCATGGAGCATACATTTTCAACTTCAGGACTAATAGGGGAAGAATATGCATATTTTTTCCTAACTGTGAGACATACCTACAGTACAATATAAGCCCCAAATCAATAGTGGCTAGATTGCTGACAACAGCTATGCCATGCTTCCTATTTATGAAAAAGTAAAATCCTGATTTAATAATATAATAATAATAATCATAATTTATAGTATGACTGCGATATTGAATACCTGTGATTGTCAGGAGTGAAGATATTGTGAATGTTGGGAATATCATAATGTTCTAAAACTGAAGCCACATCTCATGCCCAACCCTGTTATGAGTAATCAAGGGGAGGTGTATAGGTGTAAATTAGGTGCTAATAAAAAGACAACTCAAATTATAATCTATGTTCAATGCAACAGCAAGATAATTATCAGTGTAGGCGTGATCCGTGTTAATCACACATTTTTCAGTTAGATTGTTGCCATCCGCTTAGCTGATCAATCTCCTTGGCCAGCGTTTAGTATGTCTTTTAATAATCCTATGTAACTGTATATGCTTTATTGTTTGTTCCCTTTGTAAAATCATTTGTATATTTTTTTTTATAAACACTGCCTATCCTTCTGAATTAAATATATAATGTATTATTTCTGCTCCCTTTGTTCTGTTAGCCAAACTCCTGAAAGCCATATGCTACCTGAAACCAGGCAGCCAATTGGTCTGTAAACAATTAATGATGGAAGCTAATAATCTTTCATGTATTATTGTGGGGTCAGCAGTGACAGTACTGGGCTTTATATACAGGGTGGGCCATTTATATGGATACACCTAAATAACATGGGAATGGTTGGTGATATCAACTTCCTGTTTGTGGCACAATAGTATATGGGAGGGGGAAAGCTTTTCAAGATGGGTATTGACCATGACGGCCATTTTGAAGTCGGCCAGTTTGGATCCAACTTTATTTTTTTCAATGGGAAGAGGTCAAGTAAGACATCAAACTTATTGAGAATTTCACAAGAAAAACAATGATATCACCAACCATTCTCATTTTATTTAGCTGCATCCATATAAATGGCCTACCCTGTATATATAATAATAATCTTTATTTTTATATAGCGCTAACATATTCCACAGCGCTTTACAGTTTGCACACATTATCATCGCTGTCCTTGATGGGGCTCACAATCTAAATTCCCTATCAGTATGTCTTTTCAATGTGGGAGGAAACCGGAGTTCCCGGAGGAAACCCACGCAAACTTCTTGCAGATGTTGTCCTTGGTGGGATTTGAACCCAGGACCCCAGCGCTGCAAGGCTGCAGTGCTAACCACTGAGCCACCGTGCTGCATATATATATATATTCCATGCGTTGGAATTGGAGGTGTATATACCATATGCTCATTATCAATTCTCCGATAAACGGTTTATTAGTTGGAATAGCCTGCGGCCTCCTATGTTAATCGTCAGTTAATTGCCTAATTGTATTGATGATAGGGGCAGTAGAGGGCTGTGCTTGACAAATTTAATTTGATTTAGTGTGGCCTCCCTGGCTGTGATCTTTGACATGTAAAAACAGTAACATGAAGCTGTTTGGAGATGTCTTTTTGCCTTTACCTTTAACATATTTGTCAACAATTTTCCTTCTAATCCCTTCAGGTTACTCTCTACTTACCTTTCTTTGTTCCATGTTCAGAGTAGTAATGGGACACTTGTCACTTCACATCAGTTTTTTTTTAGGAAAGCTGATTTCAACAAATTAAAGGAAGAGCTTAATCAAGCAGAATGGGACCATGTCATGGTAAATGGGTATACTGAACATAAATGCGGCAAGTTTCAGGAAATGTTTTTAGAATCCTGTAGAAAACTTATACTTATACCCTCTGGTAATAAAACGTGAAGGAAAAAAAAAGAAACCATTATGGATAAATAAGACAGTACAAAGGTTAATAAGACAAAAACAAAGGGCATTCAAAATCCTGAAGGCTGAGAAAACAGAAATAGCATTTCAGGAGTATAAAGATCTAAATAAGAAATGTAAAAAAGAAATCAAGCTAGTAAAGTTATCTACAGAGAAATAAATAGCCAGAGACATTAAATTAATCTAAACATTTTTTAAAAATACATTAATGCCAAAAAGAAAAAAAAGACAATAATAACAGTACAATTATAGAGGACAAAGAAAAAGCTGAGGTATTAAACAGGCACTTTTCATCACCAATGTGAATGTGGGTTCCAGTGATCTTTCCACAAGGCAAAAATCAAAAAACTAGTTTTACACAAAAAGAAGTACGCCCGTATCTGAGCAACTTAAACATTGACAACTCCCCCAGCCCAGATGGCATTCATCCATGGATAATGAGGGAATTGAGCTCAATAATTGACAGACCACTGTATCTCATATTCTTAGACTTCTTTGTAACAGGGTTGGTGCCACAAGATTGGAGGATGGTCCATGTGGTACCGATATTTAAGAAAGGTAAGAAGGTGAATCCAGGCAACTAACTTCCAGTAAGTCTGACATCAGAAGTGTGCAAAGTTTCTGAGGGCATCATAAGAGATGACCTGCAGAAATATATTGCAGAGAATAATATAATATATGACAACCCGCACGGATTCATGAAATGACTGCTTTTCACCATTTAAGTAGACAGACTGACTGATTACAATTTTGTAGACACCTATGATGCTAATTATTGGACACATTTTAGTTTCACATATTCCTATGGTCAAATTATTTTTAATCTTTTTTAGGGGTACCATCATTTTTGTCTAAGCCATCTTTAGTAGATTTTTTTTTCTGTTTAACCCCTTTCTGACATATGACGTACAATCCCGTCGAGGTGGGGTGGGCCCGTATGACCACCGAAGGGATAGTACGTCATATGCAATCGGCCGCACTCACGGGGGGAGCGCGGCCAATCGCGGCTGGGTGTTAGCTGACTATCGCAGCTTACATCCGTCACTATGTGCCAGGAGTGGTCACAGACCGCTCCTGGCACATTAACCCCTGGAACACCACGATCAAACATGATCGTAGTGTTCCAGCGGCACAGGGAAGCATTGCGCAGGGAGGGGGCTCCCTGCGTGCTTCCCTGAGACCCTCGGAGCAACGTTATGTGCTTGCGTTGCTCCGAGGGTCTTCTGCCTCCTTCTTCCTGCAGGCCCCAAATCCAAAATGGCCGCGGGGGGCCTTCCGGGTCCTACAGGGAGGTGGCTTACCAGCGCCTGCTCAAAGCAGGCGCTGGTAAGCCTGCAGCCTTGCCTTTCAGATCGCTGATCTGACACAGTGCTGTCAGCGATCTGACCCTATAACATGATGCCATCCCCCGGGGCAATGTTATAGTGTAAAAAAAAAAATTCAGATGTGTGAAAAAAAAAAAAAATCCTAAATAAAGAAAAAAAAATATATATATACATTGTTCCCATAAATACATTTCTTTATCTAAATAAAAAAAACAATAAAAGTACACATATTTAGTATCGCTGCGTCCATAATGACCGGACTTATAAAACTGTCCCACTAGTTAACCCCTTCAGTGAACACCATAAAAAAAAAAGAGGCAAAAAACAACGCTTTATTATCATACCGCCAAACAAAAAGTGGAATAATGCGCGATCAAAAATACGGATATAAATAACCATGGTACCGCTGAAAATACCATCTTGTCCCGCAAAAAACGAGCCGCCATATAGCATCATCAGCGAAAAAATATAAAAGTTATAGTCCTCAGAATAAAGCTATGCAAAAATAATTATTTTTTATATAAAATAGTTTTTATCGTATAAAAGCGCCAAAACATAAAAAATGATATAAATGAGGTATCGCTGTAATCGTACTAACCCGAAGAATAAAACTGCTTTATCAATTTTACAAAACGTGGGACGGTATAAACGCCCCCCCTACAAAAGAAATTCTTGAATAGCTGTTTTTTTGTCATTCTAGTAACATAGTAACATAGTTAGTAAGGCCGAAAAAAGACATTTGTCCATCCAGTTCAGCCTATATTCCATCATAATAAATCCCCAGATCAACGTCCTTCTACAGAACGTAATAATTGTATGATACAATATTGTTCTGCTTCAGGAAGACATCCAGGCCTCTCTTGAACCCCTCGACTGAGTTCGCCATCACCACCTCCTCAGACAAGCAATTCCAGATTCTCACTGCCCTAACAGTAAAGAATCCTCTTCTATGTTGGTGGAAAAACCTTCTCTCCACCAGACGCAAAGAATTCCCCCTTGTGCCCGTCACCTTCCTTGGTATAAACAGATCCTCAGCGAGATATTTGTATTGTCCCCTTATATACTTATACATGGTTATTAGATCGCCCCTCAGTCGTCTTTTTTCTAGACTAAATAATCCTAATTTCGCTAATCTATCTGGGTATTGTAGTTCTCCCATCCCCTTTATTAATTTTGTTGCCCTCCTTTGTACTCTCTCTAGTTCCATTATATCCTTCCTGAGCACCGATGTCCAAAACTGGACACAGTACTCCATGTGCGGTCTAACTAGGGATTTGTACAGAGGCAGTATAATGCTCTCATCATGTGTATCCAGACCTCTTTTAATGCACCCCATGATCCTGTTTGCCTTGGCAGCTGCTGCCTGGCACTGGCTGCTCCAGGTAAGTTTATCATTAACTAGGATCCCCAAGTCCTTCTCCCTGTCAGATTTACCCAGTGGTTTCCCGTTCAGTGTGTAATGGTGATATTGATTCCTTCTTCCCATGTGTATAACCTTACATTTATCATTGTTAAACCTCATCTGCCACCTTTCAGCCCACGTTTCCAACTTATCCAGATCCATCTGTAGCAGAATACTATCTTCTCTTGTATTAACTGCTTTACATAGTTTTGTATCATCTGCAAATATCGATATTTTACTGTGTAAACCTTCTACCAGATCATTAATGAATATGTTGAAGAGAACAGGTCCCAATACTGACCCCTGCGGTACCCCACTGGTCACAGCGACCCAGTTAGAGACTATACCATTTATAACCACCCTCTGCTTTCTATCACTAAGCCAGTTACTAACCCATTTACACACATTTTCCCCCAGACCAAGCATTCTCATTTTGTGTACCAACCTCTTGTGAGGCACGGTATCAAACGCTTTGGAAAAATCGAGATATACCACATCCAATGACTCTCCGTGGTCCAGCCTATAGCTTACCTCTTCATAAAAACTGATTAGATTGGTTTGACAGGAGCGATTTCTCATAAACCCATGCTGATATGGAGTTAAACAGTTATTCTCATTGAGATAATCCAGAATAACATCCCTCAGAAACCCTTCAAATATTTTACCAACAATAGAGGTTAGACTTACTGGCCTATAATTTTCAGGTTCACTTTTAGAGCCCTTTTTGAATATTGGCACCACATTTGCTATGCGCCAGTCCTGCGGAACAGACCCCGTCACTATAGAGTCCCTAAAAATAAGAAATAATGGTTTATCTATTACATTACTTAGTTCTCTTAGTACTCGTGGGTGTATGCCATCCGGACCCAGAGATTTATCTATTTTAATCTTATTTAGCGGGTTTCGCACCTCTTCTTGGGTTAGATTCTGCCTCACAAAAATCAGAATAAAAAGCGATCAAAAAAGTCACATGCCCAAAAATGGTACAAATAAAAACGTCAACTCGTCCCGCAAAAAACAAGGCCTCACATGACTCTGTGGACCAAAGTCTGGAAAAATTATAGCTCTCAAAATGTGGAGACATAAAAACTATTTTTTGCAATAAAAAGCGTCTTTTAGTGTATGACAGCTGCCAATCATAAAAATCTGCTAAAAAACCCGCTATAAAAGTAAATCAAACTCCCCTTCATTTCCCCCTTAGTTAGGGAAAATAATAAAATGTAGGGTTAGGGTTAGGGCTAGGGTTGGGGTTAGGGTTAGGGTTGGGGCTAGGGTTAGGGTTGAGGCTAGGGTTAGGGTTGAGGCTAGGGTTAGGGCTAGGATTGGGGCTAGGGTTGGGGCTGGGGTTAGGGTTAGGACTAGGGCTAGGGTTAGGGTTGATGTTAGTGTTGGGGCAAGGGTTAGGGTTGGGATTAGGGCTACAGTTAGTGTTGGGGCTAAAGTTAGGGCTAGGGTTTGGATTACATTTAAGGTTGGGATTAGGGTTAGGAGAGTGTCAGAGTAAGGGGTGTGGTTAGGGTTGGGATTAGGGTTAAAGGTGTGTTGGAGTTAGGGGTGTGGCTGGGGTTAGGGGTGTGGTTGGGATTAGGGTTAGGGGCATGTTCGCATTAGGGGTGTGGTTAGGGTTATGGTTAGAGTTGGGATTAAAGTTAGGGGTGTGTTTGGGTTAGGGCTTCCACTGTTTAGGCACATCAAGGGCTCTCCAAACGCGACATGGCATCTCAATTCCAGCCAATTCTGCATTGAAAAAATAAAACAGTGCTCCTTCCCTTCTGAGCTCTCCCATGCGCCCAAACAGGGGTTTACCCCAACTTATGGGATATCAACGTACTCAGGGAAAATTGGACAACAACTTTTGGGGTCCAATTTCTCTTGTTACCCTTGAGAAATTAGGGGTGCTAAAAAACCCTTTTTGTGGGAAAAAAATTATTTTTTATTTTCACGACTCTGCGTTATAAACTGTAGTGAAACACTTGGGGGTTCAAAGCTCTCACAACACATCTAGATAAGTTCATTGGGGGTCTAGTTTCCAATATGGGGTCACTTGTGGGGGGCTTCTACTGTTTAGGTACATTAGGGGCTCTGCAAATGCAATGTGACGCCTGCAGACCATTCCATCTAAGTCTGCATTCCAAACGGCGCTCCTTCCCTTCTGAACTCTGCCATGCGCACAAACGGTGGTTCCCCCACATATGGGGTATCAGCGTACTCAGGACAAATTGGACAACAACTTTTTGGGTCCAATTTCTCCTACTACCCTTGGGAAAAAACAAAACTGGGGGCTAAATATAATTTTTGTGAAAAAAAAAGAATTTTTATTTTCACGGCTCTGCGTTATAAACTGTAGTGAAACACTTGGGGGTTCAAAGCTCTCACAACACATCTAGATAAGTTCCTTGGGGGGTCTAGTTTCCAATATGGGGTCAATTGTGGTGGGGTTTCTACTGTTTAGGTACATTAGGGGCTCTGCAAATGCAATGTGATGCCTGCAGACCATTCCATCTAAGTCTGCATTCCAAACGGCGCTCCTTCCATTCTGAGCTCTGCCATGCACCCAAACGGTGGTTTCCCCCCACTGTGGGTATCAACAAACTCAGGACAAATTGGACAACAACTTTTGGGGTCCAATTTCTCCTGTTACCCTTGGGAATATACAAAACTGGGGACTAAAAGTTAATTTTTTGAAAAAAAAAAGAATTTTTATTTTCATGGCTCTGTGTTATAACCTGTAGTGAAACACTTGGGGGTTCAAAGCTCTCACAACACATCTAGATAAGTTCCTTAGGGGGTCTACTTTCCAAAATGGTGTCACTTGTGAGGGGTTTCAATGTTTAGGCACATCATGGGCTCTCCAAACGCAACGTGGCGTCCCATCTCAATTCCAGTCAATTTTGCATTGAAAAGTCAAATGGCGCTCCTTCCCTTCCAAGCTCTGCCATGCGCCCAAACAGTGGTTTCCCCCCCCCCACATATGGGGTATCAGCATACTCAGGACAAATTGCACAACAACTTTTGGGGTCCAATTTCTTCTGTTACCCTTGGGCAAATAAAAAAATTGGGCGCGAAAAGATCATTTTTGTGAAAAAATATAATTTTTTTATTTTTACAGCTCTGCATTATAAACTTCTGAGAAGCACTTGGTGGGTCAAAGTGCTCCCCACACATCTAGATAAGTTTCTTATGGGGTCTACTTTCCAAAATGGTGTCACTTGTGGTGGGTTTCAAAGTTTGGGCACATCAGGGGCTCTCCAGACGCAATATGGTGTCCCATCTCAATTCCAGTCAATTTTGCATTGAAAAGTCAAACGGCGCTCCTTCCCTTCAAAGCTCTGCCATGCGCCCAAACAGTGGTTTACCCCCACATATGGGGTATCGGCGTACTCAGAACAAATTGTACAATAACTGTTGGGGTCTATTTTCTCCTGTTACCCTTGGTAGAATAAACAAATTGGAGCTGAAATAAATTTTTTGTGAAAAAAAGTTAAATGTTCATTTTTTTCAAACATTCCAAAAATTCCTGTGAAACACCTGAAGGGTTAATAAACTTCTTGAATGTGGTTTTTTGCACCTTGAGGGGTGCAGTTTTTAGAATGGTGTCACACTTGGTTATTTTCTTTCATATAGACCCGTCAAAATGACTTCAAATGTGATGTGGTCCCTAAAAAAAATGGTGTTGTAAAAACGATAAATTGCTGGTCAAATTTTAACCCTTATAACTCCCTAACAAAAATAATTTTGGTTCCAAAATTGTGCTGATGTAAAGTAGACAAGTGGAAAATGTTACTTATTAAGTATTTTGTGTGACATATCTCTGTGATTTAAGGGCATAAAAGTTCAAATCTGGAAAATTGCTAAATTTTCAAAATTTTCACCAATTTCACCGGTCATTATCGTGCAAACCACCACCCTTGGGGGTCAAGGGGTTAAACAAAATTCAAAGTCTGATTTTTATTATCTGATATTCAGTAAATTACTACATTTAAATTACAAGCTACTTTTGTCAGCTTCAAGTTATATCAGTGACCATATGGGTTTTTCTTGCTTTAACAGGAGTGTACCAACAATTTTGTCGCAGGTCTTTGGTCCGGCTACCATGGACTTTCGACATGGCCACAGAATCAGGGTCCTGCATATCTGTTCGGTGAATGCGAGTTACAGACAATTCTTACATAACACATTACTAATACAGAAGCTAATGGTGGCTTTACTCTCTTGTAACTCATGCTGGTCTTTTCTGTCCAGCAGAATCTCTGAAAAATGTAATGTGTTGCCGTATTTTCATAAATACCCTCTATTGAAATTGAAAATGTGTAAACTGTATGGGACAATTCTATCCATGTGACTTGTTCTTCAAACTTACGATCATTCTGTTGGTGAAATGGGGATATTCAATTCTGGCTATGGAAAAACAAAGTGGGCCTGAAACATTTTGCCACGGTTGTTTCTGAATATTTTAGACTGTTGGTAACTATACCGTAATTAGAGCTTATCAATTTTAAGAGATGTCCATCACATAAAACTGATATGTAGATGTATTGAAAATGGCCGACAATAGTTAAAACTTTTTGCTCCGAATCCAAAACTTCTGCTCTGGTGAATTTCCATGAAAAAAATCTTTATTTGCTTGTTTTTCTATACCTACAGTAACTATAGAAAATTGTAGCTTACAAAATTTGGTAAAATTAATATTTGCTTTGAATTTACTTTGTATTTTTATTATTATTTTTTTTTGTATGCTGCATATTATTTTAGATGATTACTTATTCAATACAGCAAACAGACTATTTTACTGCTATAAATTACAGTTCAATTATATTACCGCGTCTCTATATTAACAGTACACATTATACAACTGTACCGTGCCATAATGCAATTATAATAATATCAAGCTTTATCGTTCCCACTCTGACATTTAGGAGTTAGATACAAGATCCAATTTTACTAATCCAATATTGATCTCCGGCTATTAATATTAACGCCGGAAGAGTGAAAATGTGCAGAAATGTTGATAACTTGTAGGATTTTCAACTCCTAAGAAATTGAACAAATAAAAAAATTTTTTTTTTGAAGAAATGTTATTGTAATTTAATTGAAAGGGGATTAAAATATCCAGTATATTTTAATTTAGAACTCTTATTTTTTCAGTAAGCTACGCCAGGCAATCCTAGATTGTTTCGGAACTGTCTAGATTTTTCTATTAAATTCTGAAAAATATCGGGCTGTCCTAAGCCTAAAGGAGTGGGATTTATGTAAACTCTGCCCAAAAGTAAGCCCCAGAACTAAGTAATGCTCAGTTTTGGAGCCCCCCTGGCAAGAGCGAGTTCTCATGGTTTTCCAAGCTGGAATTGTACTTGGGTGAAAGAGAAGGATGTAGACATCCATTTTCAGCCTATGCCAATGTTGGTAATATGCTATCACTGTCATATCTTGAGACAAGATCATGGAGACACTTTGTCATTATTACATTCTGTAAGGGCTAAACCTGAGTTTGAGTACTCTTAAATAGAGAGGAACGAAAATATTCGATTGGAATTAAATTCTTATTGAATATTACAAAAATTTGCATTCTCCAAAATACAGATTTTTTGCAATTTGCTTTCACACGGAATAAGCAAAATAGGGTAAACGGCCAGCAAAAGCTCAAAAAAATACTGAAACTCACCTTACAGCTCATGTCTCTCGTCCCTCTGCTCCCTACTGTCCCTGGGTCTTTTCACACTAGGTTGGGACATCTGGCTCTCATGAGGTCCAGGATGTTTCCATGCATGTAAGTGCGAGCACACATTGTCATGTCATGACATTGTCATGATCTCAGACGCATTTACTCAGAACCATCCCATGTCTCTTCACAAAGGACTAGGACTTGTGGCTCCGATGAGGGGTTTTAGCTCAAGAAGGGGTGATAAGAAGATGTGATGATGATTGGATGGGTGATTGTGAGGCGCAAAGGGGCTGAAGAGGTAAGGACAAGGATTTTGTTTTTTACGCCTTACGTTTATTATTCTCTGGGGCCTGGAAAGACTACAGCTCGTAATGTGGGACAATCTGTTCACAAAATATAACTTTTCTGCAAATCAATGTTTCTGGGAATACGATTAGACAAATTTGAACTTTACCTGAACCTGATCCGATCATCTCCACTCTTTACCTTAAAATGTCCCTCAAAGTGGTATGGACTTCCCGCCAATGTTGCTTCTTGCCATTAAGCTGATGACTTGCAGCTTATATTTCCTAAGATATGAACCCTTACTTGCCAACAGGTTCAAAATTTCCTGGACTGTTTTTTGATAAACAAGCATGACCAATGTAGGGACAAAAAAGGGCTGAATTTACTTACCCACAAATGAGAGTTTCTGGGTGGTAGAGACCAGGGGCAAGGCTAGTACATTTAAAAACATAATTCAATCACTATTGGTAATTCTATGCTTCCCAGTCAATAAGAAGCAGGATGGTCATGGAAATCATAGGTCAAGCTGAATTGCAATGTTCACATAGACAATGGTCTTGGAAGCTCCCAACAGTTGGATAGAAACCTATTGATGATGCTTTCAAGAGATGCTTTAGTGTGGTGTGGGGATGCACAACAACTCCCTTGTTTAATGGAACCTCTAATAATCCTATTGATGTATATATCCACTAGTCCTTATTGGTTTGTTAAGCATACATTGAAATGGTTTCTGTACTTTCAGACTTTACTTCATTTAATAAATAACTTGATAAATATTGATAAATTTGCAATAAATAATTCTAATAATTATGTTGCCCTAACAAATGATAAGCACTAGAAGTTTCTCTTCTATTCAACTGCCTCTTGTCAAGTGCAATCTGTCTATAACAGAAGTGATGTGAAGACAGATTACAGGAAGTGGGAGCAGGTTTGTGTCTCTTTACAGGAAGTGGGGGAGGGTCTATGTCTCTCAACAGGAAGTGAGGGTAGGTAACTCTTTCTGTACTGTCTATGTACAGAAAGTGAGGTAGTTCACTGTCTTTCAACAGGAAGTGAGGGTAGGTAACTGTTTCTGTACAGGAAGTGAAGGTAGGTCACTGTCTCTGTACAGGAAGTGAGGTAGTTCACTGTCTCTGTACAGGAAGTGAGAGTAGGTCACTGTCTCTGTACATGAAGTGAGGGTGGGTCTTTGCCTCTTAACAGGAAATGGAGGTGGGTCTTTTTTTCTCTACAGGAAATTGAGGGCAGGTCTTGGTCTCTGTACAGCAATTGTAGATAGATCTTTGTCTCTACAGGAAGGGAGGGCAGTTCATTGTCTCTTTTCAGGAAGTGAGGGTGGGTTTTTGTCTTTCTACAGGAAGTGAGTTGTGAGTTTTTGTTTCTCTACAGGAAGTGGATGCAGGGCTAGGAAGTTGGGCTGAATGTCTGACAGTATTGTTGGGTGTGCTGTCCAGCTGCTTACTGCTGGAAGCTGCCAGATATAAATGTTTGCTTCACTGTATCAGTCCTGTCTATTTAGTTCCTTGTTGTTATCATTGTTCCTTGTTTTGACCTTGGCTTGTGTTTCTGACTGTTTTTACAGATTCTGATTTTGTACCTTCATGCCTTCTTCATTGTAACTAAGGAAGCTGACCACTCCTGCCAGCTTGCACCACCGAAAAATTGCTTATTCCATTAATCCAGATCGGGGACCCTTGTCCAGATTCCTGTACAAAGTTTAGAGGGTAAAGCCAGGGCAACCCCTGGGATCTGGTATGTGGAGTGGCATGCGCTAAACCTGTCTATGGTAGCCATTTTAAAGCTGCCAGGCAACCACTTTACAGTAGAGTTTTGTCTTTCAGCAAGAAATGAACTGGATCATTGTCTCTCTTATCCTGCTATGCAGTCAAACTGCATGCAGACATACCCGAGAGGTGGGCTTTCAGTTCAGGGAAGGCAAACCTTTGCACCATATTTTAAGCTGGAATGCTGGGAGATGAAGGAAAGGAAGATCCAACACCTATAGTGTTGATTAAAAGCTGAAAGAGAGGAACTATCCACTCCAAAAAGAGTTTGAGAAACTAGATACTTCTTGTACTTTTGGTATTTGAAGCAAAATGTAAACAGTTTATATTGATTAGAGTTAATAGATCATGTCATTGGCTATTTTCACCCACAGATAAGTCTCTGTTTCTTCAATTATCAGCTTTTTTTCTAATCCTAGACATCCCATTTAATTGTTACGATAGATTAGCAGTACAGTGCTGTATACTCAGAGGATACAAACCATTGACTTTCTTTAGCTTTCCATTTTTGCACATTATTTTTCATCCTAAGTTGAGTTGCTCTTCATTTCTGCACAAACAGAGAGCACAATTACGAGCGTTTTATCTTACCCCGAGGAGTTTGCACTAATTCTTTTACCCTCCTTTCCAAAAAAAAGAAGAGATGCATGAAGGTCACCACAGAAGATTCATAAACCATTGTGAATAATGTCAGAACTCTAATTTAATTAGAGGCCCATCTGTCAGTTTCTGTTTGATGAGCACTAAATGTCCAATTATCATTTAATACCTGCCCTAATCAGTGCTGGCAAATTTTTCAGGCACATAGGAGATGACATTAATAAATCAGAGAGTGGCTACTCTTTTCTTTCTTTGAAAGGAATAATAAAGTGTAATAAGCTTTTAAAAAGAGAGGCAGGTATTCCAGGGATACACAAGCTGACAGTAGGGCAACTACGCTTGCAGCCATATGCAGGAGGCACGTGAAGTCCCTGATTTTCCATGTCTTGGAGCTGTTGCCACTATATGTGTCACCATGTGGCCCTCCATTCTTAGCCCCAGGAAAAATAACTCCATAATACGGTGTCAAATAAAACATGGGCCAGGATAAAAATGAGGGCACAGTGTTGTATTATGGCTTCTGTTGGCATCGTCTACCGTATGGTTTATGGTCATACAATTTGGAAATAAGCATAATATACAGTGTGTCACGATCCCTCCAAGGGGTCGGTCAGTGGACGGCACAACACACACAACGGGATGGTGTAAGGGAGAGGAAGGCCCTATCGATAGGGAATGAAGGATGGTCACCTACTGCTCAAACGTGAGCCTGTCCCTGCACTCCCCTAACTCCCTAAGTGGGTCCTTCCCCCACCACCATCAGGAACCTTGTCCCTCACTGCAACCTAGCAGTGCCCTGGCTAGTGCACTGGCCAGCAAGGGCGTTATCCTCACCGCTGCAAATAGTACAACACAGGGGACAGTGACAAACACGAGACGGACAAGGAATTAACACAACACTTAGCTTCCAGAATCCACTGCCAAGCTCAACACCGCAGATAACACAGAACCAGGACTCCAAACTCCAGAAGTAGCTGACACAAGAGAGCGGCAACTGCATGGCTGGTCTCCATAGAGAAACTCTATCATCAACAGTCAGCTGATGCATCTGGTGAACATTTAAAGGATGGTAGGAGTGGTCACCACCCACATTATTTGACCTAGCAACTCAGCAACTGCAATACACAGCAAGCAAGGGAAACTGGCATTAACCCCCGCTGGCCTGAATGGAAAAAAGCTATATTAAAAACATAGCGGAACCAGTGCTGCCACACATCCAAAAATGGATCGTGACACAGTGCATAAATTAATGATCGCTACAGTATTGTGCTGCCCAAAATAGTGTCTAACTTAAGTAAAATAACACTTCTATATCATTCTCCAAATAATGATATTATATAGTGCCACCACCACAATAATGTCATACGGTGGTCAAATAATTCCAACATGAAGTGACCAAAGAACCATTACTGTGTAGGTCAAAACATGCCAAACGTTAACAGCAAACATCTGGAAAGAGTATCCATTCGAAGCTTGTTTTCTAAAACTCACTACAGACAAATTTTGGCCTCATTCACCCCCATTCCTGAAGCTTTATTTCTTTACACATTGTTCTCATCTCTATGACCTGTCCACGCCTGTCTGTCCTCCATTCCCGACTTATGCAAGGCTTCCCATCTCCCTGAATAAAGAACCTTGTTAAGTGTGCTACTAGAGAGGTTTTGCACCACCCAAGAGATTTGCTGACTTTTTCAGGAATCCAGAGGGTTTCACCGTATTTCAGGAGTCTCACGAACATTCAGGAGATTTGCCCTAATTTGCAAGCATGGACCTCTTTGGGAGCTGATTTTGGTCATGCCCTTGACATCTATTAATTTTGATATGGTATGTTGAAATAATTTTATTATGTAAATATAGTAAAACACACCCAAAAAACAAACAAACAGTGTAACCATACAGTAATAAAAAGTAGCTACCTGCGATATTAAATGTGTTCTTATCCAAGAATGGGTAGGACACCTCCATATAACTGTAGGTCTGTCCTGTAGAAAGAAGACCAAAAAGGATAATCCTAATGTTCTCTAATTAATGCCTAAGCTGATGCAACATAACTGCGGAGGTTGGCATCCTTATAAACAAGACTGGTGCCCCCTCTTTGACCCTATTAAACCCTGTCATAACAATATTATAACAGGTAGGAATACAGATAAGGTCAATAGAGATGAAATAAAGAATTAAGAAAGGTAATGCATTAATAGGGCAAATAGATGATGCTAGCCAATATAAAGGTGATATTGGCACAAGATGGCCAAAATTATGGGATCACTGATGCTGAGACAATCAAAGAGCTGCTAGTAACATAAATCTGATTGGTATAATATAAATGATGTTTTTGATGAACTATATATGTTTCTCATATATTACTTTACCTGATGAATATTAAAGCATTAATGATGTTAATAATAAGGATATATCTCTATTATTCCCTGTCTCATTACCTGGCCTGATGATACATGGCTGCGGAGGTTGGCACCCTTATAAACGAGATTGGTGCCCCTTCTAGTAGGCAGTTATTCCTCCCTTTCCTTGTTTTTTTCCCTTATATCCAGATAGACAGGTATGTATGGGGCAAAAAATAAAAGATAAATATAATAGATGGTTATCCAGAGAGAAAAAACAGAAAAGTTGGCACTCACCCAGCGATGTAAATAAAAAAGTCCTTTATTTATCCATACAATAGGATGCGGACATGCCTGTAGGGCTGCAGTTCAAACGAGAGGGTGCGAGGAGGAAACCGGACGACGGCCGTTTCGCGCGGACTGCGCTTCAACGGGTCCTATTGTATGGATAAATAAAGGACTTTTTTATTTACATCGCTGGGTGAGTGCCACCTTTTCTGTTTTTTCTCTCTGGACGCTCTTATATGAATTGCTGCTTGGTTGTGCACCACTATGCAATTATGGTCCACAGTTGGTCTGTCTGCCACATGAAACTCTGATTAGTTGCAGCTTGCTTGCCTATTTTAACTACCATCAAAAAACCACTCATCCTGGTGCCGTCATACTTTCTTTTTTATTAATAGATGGTTATGTACCATAAAAAATAGTCCCCAGCTTAACAAGAAATACTGTATAACTGATGAGTATAGGGACAACCGACAGAAAAAGATAATATGTCCTAAATTGTATAGATAAATGATCCCCTATATTGCTAGATAAACAGAATAGCCCAAATTGTTGCAATAATTGCTGATAATAAAATAGAAAACTTAATGTACGAGTTTATTACTGTATGTTACACTGTTTCTTTTGGCGTGCGTTATAATATTTACATAACATTATTTTAAGGGATTATCTGTTCACACACTAACTTTTTTCTGCCGGTTTCAATGAACATATACTTTAGGTTAAATTGGTTTGGTATGTTGAATCATTTCACGTTAATCAGCCACTATCTTCAATGTAAAAATCTGTTATTATGGCCCCATAACAAGTGTGATATTTATAAAACTTGTGTCTCGTGTGATAGTGTGGTTTTTAGACCCTGTAAGACACCATGCTTCTAATGGCTTCTATTGGTGCCGGGCTTCCCCCCCTGGACTCTGAGGATCTCCTGACATCAGCGGGTGAGCGCTGTGGAACTCTGGGGGGATCTGGGGCGGAAGGCGGTGCCTGCGGGGGACAGCGGCTACTTATGTAACCTATAGATGTCATACTGGCAACTTCTGGAGACCATACGCATTCACCACCCCCTTATGTATCAATCTCTGTTTCCCCAAGACAAAGGTGCACAAGGAACCTAATTTCTAGGAACCTAATTTCTGGAATATTTTGTGTTCTTTGAGCAGGTCGAGGGATATTGAAATAATGTAACAGAAAGTATCTTGATAAAATTAATATATAAGAATAAGTAGTACTGTGGTATAATAGGACTGGGCCAGTACCACCTGTACTGACCCAGTCCTTTTCAATAAAGTATCTTCCTTGTTCAATAAACAATATATAACCATAAGACAGGTGATCCAGAACGTTCCTATTGATGAATAACAACCCTCCATCATGTCTACATTGTCTGTATGGTAAATCTAATTCTCATTCATTGATGTTCCTTCCTGATTATTTTATTCTTTTTTTTTGTTTTCTCTCTGTTTTCTTTTCTATACACCTTGAAATAAATAGGTTTTGCGCTAAATAATGCCACTTGTCTCCGTTTAGTAGAATGCAAAGTGTGGAGCTTTGATTAAACCTTGATTAAGCCATTTTGGAAACAAAAAGTAATATGTCTGATGCTGCAGAAGTGGCTCGATCAGCCAGACACCTGCGAAAAAATCACCCTGCCCCCCGATCACACAATCGCATGGATGTTCTCCATCCCTACTGGATATGTACAACCTGGTACTAACAAGGTGGATGCCATAGATAGGCTTTTCTTCATAATTTTACAACTATTTCCACCTACAGGCGTGGGTTAGCTGTAGAGGAGGCAGAGGTAGCAGAGAAATTCTTGGTTCTTCAGGGGCCTCCTTGCCACAAATGAATGCACCATCATTTGCAGTGGCATCATTTTATAGTACAGTCCACTAAATATTTTTGTTCAAAAAATTGACTATTGTCATATATACCATAGAACCTGCATTGTGTGAAATTTCGTTGGTTCGAAATAAAAGACAAAATTGGTTTGCTAGAGGTGTTCAAATTTGGTCCCTCGGTGCTCAGTCTCCTGCCGCCATTATTTCTCCTGGTGTGACATCCCAGCCTTGTACTAGCACGTGTCCAGCAACATCACCCATATCATTACCAGCACGTTTACTGGAATTTTCCACTTAATGACCAACACGTGAACAAGCGGTTGTGGCCAGGAATGTTACATTTCACTGTTTCCCTGACGGCACACTAGGTGAACATTATGGAGGCCAGGGCCGAGTCCCACCCTGGCACGGCCCCTCTGCACCCGACACCAAGGATTGATGGCCTTACTTCTATAAGGGTTTCCTTCTCCTACACCAGTTGCTGCATCTCCTCTCCTGCTCCTCCTCATCCTCCATATCTGACATGCTATCTCAGAGCACACATCAGCTGGAGACTCTGCAGCACTCTACAGAAGTGCGCACGTACGATAAACCATTTGACTGCGCAGGCGCAATATCTCACAGCGATCTGCGTCATCCACGTCAAGGACTAAGTGCAACAGCTGAGGAGAGGGGTGGAGTGAGTGAACCGAAGCCACGCCCATCGGACTGGAAGAACTCTATTTGCATACATCGCGAGAGAAATATAAAAGGTTTTGATGGCTGATACATGGGGAGTCAAGGGGTTACATAAGTGGTTAGGGAATGCATAGCTGACAGTGACTGAATATAATGATATTTTTAGCTAGTAGGACTGAAAAGTGTTGACAGGTTCTCTTTAACCCCTTTTTTTGGTTTTGCATTTTTGTTTTTTGCTGCCCTCCTTCCCAGAGTCATAACTATTTTATTTTTCCATCAATATGGCCATGACAGGGCATATTTTTTTGCGGGACAAGTTGTACTTTTGAACAACATCATTGGTTTTACCATGTCGTGTACTAGAAAACGAGAAAAAAATTCCAAGTGGGTTGAAATTGCAAAAAAAGTGCAAATCCCAAACTTGTTTTTTGATTGGCTTTTTTGCTAAGTTCACTAAATGCTAAAGGTGACCTGCCAGTATGATTCTCCATGTCATTACAAGTTCATAGACACCAAACATGACTAGGTTCTTTTCTATCTAAGTGGTGAGAAAAAATTCCAAAGTTTGCTTAAAAAAAAAAAGTGCCATGGCCCATTTTCGAATACACGTAGCGTCTCTATTTTTTGTGATCTGGGGTCGGGTGAGGCATTATGTTTTGCGTGCCGAGATGACGTTTTTAATGATACCATGATGGTGCTGATACGATCTTTTGATCTCCCGTTATTTCATTTAAAAAAAACATAATTCTGACATTTTGATTTTTTTTCTCGCTACGTCGTTTAGCGATCAGGTTAATCCTTTTTTTTATTGCTGGATCGATAGATGTGATTTGTATGATTTTATTTTTATTGTTTTATTTTGAATGGGGTGAAAGGAGGGTGATTTGAACTTTTATATTTTTTATATTTTTAAACCCTTTTTTTTACTTTTGCCATGCTTCAATAGTCTCCATAGGAGACTAGAAGCTGGCACAACTCCATTGGTTCTGCTACATAGAGGTGATGTTCAGATCACCTCTATATAGCAGATTTACTGACTTGCTATGAGCACCGACCACTGGGTGGCGCTCACAGCAATCCAGCAGAGACAACCATAGAGGTCTCCAAGAGACCTCGGGTTGTCATGCTGACACACCGGTGACCCTCGATCACATGACGCAGGTCACCGGCGTGTGTATTTCCAGGGCAATTGCCGTAAGCGCCATTTAAATGTTGCTGTCAGCATTTGACAGTGGCATTTAACTGGTTAATAGCCCCTGGTGGATCACGATTCCACCCGTGGCTATTGCAGGCACATGTCAGCTGTTTAAAACAGCTGACATGTCCCTGGAAAGATGTGGGCTCACCTCCGAAGCCCACATCAAAGGGAGGGTATCCGACAATGGCGTATTATTACGTCCGATGTCGGAAAGGGGTTGAGGTT
The DNA here is from genome assembly GCF_032444005.1 of Ranitomeya imitator. Lineage (NCBI taxonomy): Eukaryota > Metazoa > Chordata > Amphibia > Anura > Dendrobatidae > Ranitomeya > Ranitomeya imitator. The sequence goes on from NC_091287.1 coordinate 25,603,437, forward strand.
CAGAAATGATAAAATTTGACCTGTCAGCCTCCACCACTAGAGGGAGCTAATTGTTCCACCACTAGAGGGAGCTAATTGTATATGCATTTATACAGGTAGCGTTGAACTCAATGAGAGTTGCAAAAATGGAAGGCAATGGGGTCCTGCTGGGACGTAGCAGATGTAGCTGTTTTATCCAGGCACTGATCCCTGAGTAGCACACAGTAGGTGCAAATTTCCCATGGGGCCCATGGATATAAAACTTGTGACTCTGTCACCCCCTAATGACTAAATGAAAACACTATAAGCATTTCCAGTCCCAAATGTCTTCTATGTACGGACATTATGTCATTTTATATTTTAACTCTTTAATGGCCCTCCTCCAGTTAGTGGGCTCGGGTGTATAATTAAAGCCTGGGCGACCTATTAATCTGAGTAGAGGAGCGACCTGGAGATATCAATAAGGACATATAATTGTAAACTCTCCGGGTTGTCAAAGCATTTTAGTAAGTGGTTTGTGGCAGACAGAGAACATCCTCTGGTCTTGTAAGAAGAGTAATATTCAATCATTACAAAGATCCCAGTGAAACCATTTAAACGGCGATATTGATTTTTCCTGGTTGGCGGTGTTTAATTCCAACAACTCCCGATGAACAGAACATCACCGCAGGCAAATTACTCAGAGTCCTGGTCCTTTCTCGTTATGCGTCCACAGCCATGCTGCCGCTCCAGCCAAAAGTTAGAATAATGGGTGCATTGATTATTTCACGACGGATACAAAAAAATGTGAGCCCTCAACAGTGGTCAATAAAAGCATTCATTCCAACGAGGAAACTGTATAAATCTGAAGTGAAGACTCCGCTGATTGGAATACATTTATACTAATTTGTGAGCAGAATAGAAGAGGGGAAACTAATCTTCTCCCTCCTTCGTGAAACTTAATATAGTGCAAATGAATGCACCTCAACATCGGACTTAGCACTGTGTGCGGATTTATGGGGCTTTCATCTTTTTCAGGGTTTTAAAGGGGAAATAATGTCCAATAAGTAGGAATAGGGACATGGTTATTGAAACTGTGGCGCTGTAGCTGTAGGGACTAGATTTAAAGGGACTTCAGGAACTTGGCTTTAAGCAATAGAATAATAATAGGGTTGGGATTCTAGGAATTAAGGATCTAATGACAAGGTTTGAAGGGGTTGGGGTATATTCACTTTGTCATAGGATCTAGATTATAGTGGCTTGGCTATAGGGACTTGATTACAAGAGCTAAGTTTATAGGTAGAGATGAATGAGTATTTTGAAATTTTTCCCAAAAAATTGTAATCAATTTGTTGAAAATCTCAAGTACTGGAAAGCCTCCGATATTCCTGAATACATGTGTGTAACACCCTTAGGTCTCCTTGGACTGTACTGAACACTTTTTATCTTCGTTATCACAAGCACAGCCTTAAGGTACCGTCACATTTAGCGACGCTGCAGCTAGACAACGATGCCGATCGCTGCAGCGTCGCTGTGTGGTCGCTGGAGAGCTGTCACAGAGACAGCTCTCCAGCGACCAAGCAGAAAAAAAGATGGCTGACAGCACTCACAGGTCGGAGCGCCCGTCCAGGTCCAGGGAACCCACTAGGACCATCGAAGGCTCAAGCAATGAAGTGACAGCGCTCCATCCAGGTGTATAATCAAAGCAAATGAATTTATTAAGCCATACAGTAGCAACGTTTCGACCCTGGTGGGTCTTTGTATGCTTGACAAAGACCCACCAGGGTCGAAACGTTGCTACTGTATGGCTTAATAAATTCATTCGCTTTGATTATACACCTGGATGGAGCGCTGTCACTTCATTGCTTGAGCTCTTCAGCGACCAACTATGCAAGGTCCCTGGTAACCAGGGTAAACATCAGGTTACTAAGCGCAGGGCCGTGCTTAGTAACCCGATGTTTACCCTGGTTACCAGTTTAAATGTAAAAAAAAAAAAAAAACACTACATACTTACATTCCGGTGCCTGTCCCCCGGCGCTCTGCTTCCTGCATTGACTGTGAGCGCCGGCCGGCCGTAAAGCAGAGCGGTGATGTCACCGCTGTAATCTGCTTTACGGCTGGCCGGCTCTGACAGTGCAGGGAAGCAGAGCACCGGGGACAGACACCGGAATGTAAGTATGTAGTGTTTGTTTTTTTTTACATTTACACTGGTAACCAGGGTAAACATCGGGTTACTAAGCACGGCCCTGCGCTTAGTAACCCGATATTTACCCTTGTTACAAGTGAACACATCGCTGGATCGGCGTCACACACGCCGATTCAGCGATGTCTGCGGGTGATCCAGCGACGAAATGAAGTTCTGGCCTTTCGATGTCACAGCAGGATCCAGATCGCTGCTGCGTGTCAAACACAACGATATCGCTAGCCAGGATGCTGCAACGTCACGGATCGCTAGCGATATCGTTGTGAAATTGTTCAGTGTGAAGGTACCTTTAGTAATGTCCAAGTGACACCAACACAAACTGCTCAACATTGAAATTGCAACACCAAGAAGGAAAAGTTGTGGAATTAAGTAAATCAAAGGTTGGGGTTGTTACTGATATGCCAATGATGGACAAATGGAAACTAAGTTATAAAACATCTCAGTGTAATCAGTCTGGAGACGACCTAGTAAAGTGTGGCCCAAGGGCCACTTGCAGCTCTTCGGGTGTTGCGGTGCGGAATGGACAGCCAAAAAGCTGGATTCAGTGGCATCCCGCACTACGCTGCCACCCCTGCCCAGAGTCTCACTTTCACTGGTATCCACATCCTTAGAATGAAACAGGGGAGCAGCTGTTTTATTTTCTAATTTACAGTGCATTGTGGGAAATTTTAGGGTCATCATATTATGCCCTTAGGGGTATGTGTAGGGAGACCTTGTTGTACCCTTAGGGGCATGTATGAGGACATTATGCTGTGTACTAAGGGGCATATTTAGGGATTACATGCTGTTCCCTAAAGGGCATTTGTGCAGGCATCATTCTGCTTGGGGGGCTGTGTGGGAACATTATACTATGCAAGGGGGCCGTGTGAGGACACCGTAATGTGTAAGGGGCTCTGTAGTGACATACTTTGTGGAGGACATCATACGTTGTGGGAGGGCTCTGTGGTGACTTACTGTTTGAGGGACATTATACTGTGTAGGTACATCCTGTGTGGGGGGCTCTGTGGGGACATCATACTGTGTAGGGAAATCATAATATGCAGGGTGTTTTGTGGGGACATACTATGTAAGGGGGCCTTGTTGGGACATACTGTGCAGGATGGCTTTATTGGGACATACTGAGTAGGTGAGATGTATGGGGACATACTGAATAGGGGGCTGTGTGTGGATAAACTGCCTGCGGGCTCTGTAGGAACATCATAAAGTGCGTAGACATCATACAGTGTGGGGGTTGTATGGGGACATCATACTGAGTGAGGATACATTACGTTATACAGTGTGAGAGGGTTTGTGCGGACATCATGCTGTTTTAGGGGCTATGTGAGGACATCATACTATGTGGGGACTGTGGGGGTATCATATTGTGCTGTGAAATGTTGATTAAGGTACAAAGGCTGAATAACAGGAGCAGAAGAATTTGCTGCATTATACAAACTTTATAAAACCTGTAAATCATATGGGTTACATGTATTAAGAATAGCAGCAAGTCAACAGGCATAATTCTGCTCAAATAAAGTGAATTTTTTTATATAAAACTGCTCCATAGGTTGCAGTAGAGAATCACTAGACATCATGGGAACCACAATGGATTACGTCGGAGCTGCTGGGATTATTTTTTAATAATAAATGGGTAAACCAGGGATTGTGTCTTGGAGTCTATATTCAAATAACTTTTTTTTCTGTGTGTGTCTTTTATCTTTAAATACGGGGTTAGTAATGGGGTATCCAACAGATGCCTCTCCATTACTAGCCCCAGGGTTTGATGTCAGCGCCAGCTGCTGACATCGACCCCATAATCCCATTACCCCAATTGCCAATGCACCAGGATAATCAGGAAGAGCCAAGGCTAACAGCCTGATTTGGCTCATCCATCTTATTAGGCTGGTAAGTGACTAATATCAATGGACCTTCCCAGCCTATTAATTTCAGCCCCTAGATGTCTGTATTGCCTTAGCTAGTTATTAAAAATAGGGGGAACCTTCATCAATTTTTTTAGGTCCCTGTTGTGAATTCTGTGGCAGAGTTCACTCCTGTGGTCACAATTGGTACTTCGGCTGATTCTCTCTGGGATCTTCCGTTTGTGGAGGAAAGTGGTACTGCAGCTTCTGAGTTTCCTCCCTCAGGTGATCTGGTGAGCTCGTTAGCTTCTTCTCTACTTAACTCCACCTGATGCTTTGATCTATGCTTCCTGTCAATGTTTCAGTGTGGGACTTGTTTTTTCCCTGGATCATTCCTGTGGCCTGCTGCTCTGCAAAGCTAAGTTTTGCTTATGTTATTTTGTTGCTATTTTTCTGTCCAGCTTGCTTTATTGGTTTTTCTCGCCTGCTGGAAGCTCTGAGACGCAGAGGGACCACCTCCGTACCGTTAGTCGGTGCTGAGGGTCTTTTTGTCCCCTCTGCGTGGTTTTTTATAGGTTTTTGTGCTGACCGCAAAGTTATCTTCCCTATCCTGGTTCTGTTCAGCTAGTGGGGTCTCATGATCCCAATGGCAGGGGATCACAAAAGGACAAGCACAAAAAACAAAACAAGCTCTAGGGTGATGGAAACTGAGCTGACCGCGATCCTGAACCTCAACACACAACTAGCTGTAGCCGGGGAACGTGCCTACGATGATTCTAGACGTCTCGCGCCAGCCGAAGAACTAACTTTCCCTATTAGAAGAAACACAGACCTCTCTTGCCTCCAGAGAAACACCCCACAGAAATAGCAGCCCCCCACATGTAATGACGGTGAAATGAGAGGAAAGCACATACGTAATTATGAAAACAGATTCAGCAAAATGAGGCCCGCTAAAGCTAGATAGCAGAGGATACAAAAGTGAACTGCGCGGTCAGCGAAAAACCCTACAAAAAACCATCCTGAAATGACTTGAACTCATGTTCCAACTCATGGAACATGAGGAGTAATATCAGCCCACTAGAGCAACCAGCAAAAAGGAATCACATATCTGCAAGCTGGACTAAGACAAAAATTAAGCAAAACGTGGAACAGGAAAATCAAAAACTTAGCTTGTCCTGAAGAATACAGAAGCGGGAAGCAGAGGTAACAAGACACACTGATTACATTGATAGCCGGCGAGGAAATGACAAGAAAGCCAGGTTAAATAGGAAACTCCCATATCCTGATAGAACAGGTGGACACCAGAGACCGCAGAGAACACAAGTCACCCAGTACCATCTGTAACCACCAGAGGGACCCCAAAAACAGAATCCACAACAGTACCCCCCCACCGAGGAGGGGTCACCGAACCCTCACGAGAACCACCAGGGTGACCAGGATGAGCCCTATGAAATGCATGGACCAAATCAGCAGCATGAACATCAGAGGCAACCACCCAAGAATTATCCTCCTGACCATAACCCTTCCACTTGACCAAATATTGGAGTTTCCGTCTGGAAACACGAGAATCCAAGATCTTCTCCACAACATACTCCAATTCTCCCTCCACCAGCACCGGAGCAGGAGGCTCAAGCGAAGGAACAACAGGTACCTCATACTTCCGCAACAACGACCGATGGAACACATTATGAATAGCAAACGATGCCGGGAGATCCAAACGAAACGACACAGGGTTAAGAATTTCCAAGATCCTATAGGGACCGATGAACCGAGGCTTGAACTTAGGAGAAGAGACCTTCATAGGAACAAAACGAGAAGACAACCACACCAAGTCCCCAACACGAAGTCGAGGACCCACGCGGCGACGGCGATTAGCAAACTGCTGAGCCCTCTCCTGGGACAACTTCAAATTGTCCACCACATGACTCCAAATCTGATGCAACCTATCCACCACCATGTCCACTCCAGGACAATCAGAAGGCTCCACCTGACCAGAGGAAAAACGAGGATGAAACCCCGAATTACAAAAGAAAGGAGAAACCAAGGTAGCAGAACTAGCCCGATTATTAAGGGCAAATTCGGCAAGCGGCAAAAAGGTAACCCAGTCATCTTGATCAGCAGAAACAAAACACCTTAAATAAGTTTCCAAGGTCTGATTAGTTCGTTCCATCTGGCCATTCGTCTGAGGATGGAATGCAGACGAAAAGGACAAATCAATGCCCATTTTAGCACAGAACGTCCGCCAAAATCTAGACACAAACTGGGATCCCCTGTCAGAAACGATGTTCTCCGGAATCCCATGCAAACGAACCACGTTCTGAAAAAACAGAGGGACCAACTCAGAGGAGGAAGGCAACTTAGGCAAGGGTACCAAATGAACCATCTTAGAAAAGCGGTCACACACAACCCAGATGACGGACATTTTTTGAGAGACAGGGAGATCCGAAATAAAGTCCATGGAAATGTGCGTCCAAGGCCTCTTCGGAATAGGCAAAGGTGACAACAATCCACTGGCCTGAGAACAACAAGGCTTAGCCCGAGCGCAAACTTCACAAGACTGCACAAAAGAACGCACATCCCTCGACAAGGAAGGCCACCAAAAAGACCTGGCCACCAAGTCTCTAGTACCAAATATTCCAGGATGACCTGCCAACGCAGAAGAATGGACCTCGGAGATGACTCTACTGGTCCAATTATCCAGAACAAACAGTCTTTCAGGCGGACAACGATCAGGTTTATCCGCCTGAAACTCCTGCAAAGCACGTCGCAAGTCTGGGGAAACAGCCGACAAAATCACCCCATCCCTAAGGATACCAGTGGGCTCAGAATTTCCAGGGGAGTCAGGCACAAAACTCCTAGAAAGAGCATCTGCCTTCACATTCTTTGAACCTGGCAGGTATGAAACCACAAAATCGAAACGGGAGAAAAACAGTGACCAACGAGCCTGTCTAGGATTCAGACGCTTGGCAGACTCAAGGTAAATCAGATTTTTGTGATCAGTCAAGACCACCACACGATGTCTAGCACCCTCAAGCCAATGACGCCACTCCTCAAATGCCCACTTCATGGCCAAAAGCTCCCGATTTCCAACATCATAATTCTGCTCAGTGGGCGAAAACTTTCTAGAAAAGAACGCACATGGCTTCATCACTGAGCAATCGGAGCTTCTCTGTGACAAAACCGCCCCCGCTCCAATCTCGGAAGCATCAACCTCAACCTGAAAAGGAAGCGAAACATCTGGCTGACGCAACACAGGAGCAGAAGAAAACCGGCGCTTAAGTTCCTGAAAGGCCTCCACAGCCGCAGGAGACCAATCAGCAACATCAGCACCCTTCTTAGTCAAATCCGTCAAAGGCTTAACAACACTAGAAAAATTAGTTATGAAACGACGATAAAAATTAGCAAAGCCCAAGAACTTCTGTAGACTCTTAAGAGATGTAGGCTGCGTCGAGTCACAAATAGCCTGAACCTTGACGGGATCCATCTCAATAGTAGAAGGGGAAAAAATATACCCCAAAAAAGAAATCTTCTGGACTCCAAAGAGACACTTTGAACCTTTTACAAACAAAGAATTGGCCCGCAGGACCTGAAACACCTTCCTGACCTGCTGAACATGGGACTCCCAGTCATCCGAAAAAACCAAAACATCATCCAAATACACAATCATAAATTTATCCAGATATTCACGGAAAATATCGTGCTTAAAGGACTGGAAGACAGAAGGAGCATTAGAAAGTCCAAAAGGCATCACCAAATACTCAAAATGGCCCTCAGGCGTATTAAATGCGGTTTTCCACTCATCACCCTGCTTTATCCGCACAAGATTATACGCACCCCGAAGATCAATCTTAGTGAACCATTTAGCCCCCTTAATGCGAGCGAACAAATCAGTCAACAATGGCAAAGGATACTGATATTTAACTGTAATCTTATTCAAAAGACGGTAATCTATACAAGGCCTCAAGGAACCATCTTTTTTGGCCACAAAAAAAAAACCTGCTCCCAAAGGGGACGAAGATGGACGGATATGTCCCTTTTCCAAGGACTCCTTAACATAATCCCGCATAGCAGTATGCTCTGGCACTGACAGATTGAACAAACGACCTTTAGGAAATTTACTGCCAGGAATCAAATCTATAGCACAATCGCAATCCCTGTGAGGAGGAAGCGAATTGAGCTTAGGCTCCTCAAAAACATCCCGATAATCAGACAAAAATACCGGAACCTCAGAAGGAGTAGATGAAGCGATAGAAATCGGAGGTGCATCATCATGAACCTCCTGACATCCCCAGCTTAACACAGACATCGTTTTCCAGTCCAAGACTGGGTTATGAGTTTGTAACCATGGCAGACCAAGCACTAAGACATCATGTAAATTATACAGTACCAGGAAGCGAATCACCTCCTGATGAACGGGAGTCATACGCATGGTCACTTGTGTCCAGTACTGAGGTTTATTCATAGCCAAAGGTGTAGAGTCAATTCCTTTCAAAGGAATAGGGACTTTCAGAGACTCCAGACTAAACCCACAGCGGTTGGCAAATGACCAATCCATAAGAATCAGGGCAGCGCCTGAATCCACATAGGCATCGACGGAAATGGCTGATAATGAACAAATCAGAGTCACAGACAGAATGAACTTAGACTGTAAAGTACTAATGGCAACAGACTTATCAACCTTTTTTGTGCGTTTAGAGCATGCTGATATAACATGAGCTGAATCACCACAATAAAAACACAACCCATTTTTCCGCCTATAGTTTTGCCGTTCACTTCTGGACTGAATTCTATCACATTGCATTGTCTCAGGTGCCTGTTCAGAAGACACCGCCAAATGGTGCACAGGTTTACGCTCCCGTAAACGCCGATCAATCTGAATAGCCATAGTCATAGACTCATTCAGACCTGTAGGCGCAGGGAACCCCACCATGACATCATTAATGGCCTCAGAAAGGCCATCTCTGAATCTTGAAGCCAGGGCGCACTCATTCCACTGAGTAAGCATCGACCATTTCCGAAATTTCTGACAATATATTTCTGCTTCATCTTGCCCCTGAGAGAGAGCCAATAAAGCTTTTTCAGCCTGAATCTCTAGGTTAGGTTCCTCATAGAGCAAACCCAATGCCAGAAAAAACGCATCCACATTGAGCAACGCAGGATCCCCTGGTGCCAATGCAAATGCCCAATTCTGAGGGTCACCCCGCAGGAAAGATATAACAATCTTGACTTGCTGAGCAGGGTCTCCAGAAGAGCGAAATTTCAAAGAAAGAAACAACTTGCAATTGTTCCTAAAATTCAGAAAACTAGATCTATCTCCAGAAAAAAACTCTGGGATAGGAATTCTAGGTTCAGACATAGGAGCATGTACAACAAAATCTTGTATATTTTGAACCTTAGCAGCAAGATTATTCAGGCTGGAAGCCAAACTCTGGACGTCCATGATAAACAGCTGAGGTCAGAGCCATTCAAGGATTAAGAGGAGGTAAGACGCAGCCAGGCTGCAATTAAGGCTATGCAGCAAACTCTGAGGGGAAAAAAAAAAAAAAAAAACTTCCTCAGACTACTTTTCCTCCTACTTCAGCCAATACGATTACCACTTTTTGGCCGGCTATACTGTCATGATCCCAATGGCAGGGGATCACAAAAGGACAAGCACAAAAAACAAAACAAGCTCTAGGGTGATAGAAACTGAGCTGACCGCGATCCTGAACCTCAACACACAACTAGCTGTAGCCGGGGAACGTGCCTACGATGATTCTAGACGTCTCGCGCCAGCCGAAGAACTAACTTTCCCTATTAGAAGAAACACAGACCTCTCTTGCCTCCAGAGAAACACCCCACAGAAATAGCAGCCCCCCACATGTAATGACGGTGAAATGAGAGGAAAGCACATACATAGTTATGAAAACAGATTCAGCAAAATGAGGCCCGCTGAAGCTAGATAGCAGAGGATACAAAAGTGAACTGCGCGGTCAGCGAAAAACCCTACAAAAAACCATCCTGAAATGACTTGAACTCATGTTCCAACTCATGGAACATGAGGAGTAATATCAGCCCACTAGAGCAACCAGCAAAAAGGAATCACATATCTGCAAGCTGGACTAAGACAAAAATTAAGCAAAACGTGGAACAGGAAAATCAAAAACTTAGCTTGTCCTGAAGAATACAGAAGCGGGAAGCAGAGGTAACAAGACACACTGATTACATTGATAGCCGGCGAGGAAATGACAAGAAAGCCAGGTTAAATAGGAAACTCCCATATCCTGATAGAACAGGTGGACACCAGAGACCGCAGAGAACACAAGTCACCCAGTACCATCTGTAACCACCAGAGGGAGCCCAAAAACAGAATCCACAACAGTCGGGCCTCACTTTGCTAAATCTGTTTCATCTCTATGTTTGTGTTTTCATCTTACTCACAGTCATTATATGTGGGGGGCTGCCTTTTCCTTTGGGGAATTTCTCTGAGGCAAGGTAGGCTTATTTTTCTATCTTCAGGATTAGCTAGTTTCTCAGGCTGTGACGAGGCGCCTAGGTTCTGGTCAGGAGCGCTCCACGGCTACCTTTAGTGTGGTTTGATAGGCTTAGGGAGTTCCCACGTCTCAGAGCTCGTTCTATTATTTTGGGTTATTGTCAGTTCACTGTATGTGCTCTGACCTCCATGTCCATTGTGATTCTGAATTGCCTTTCATAACAGTACAGGAAGCCAAAAGTGCTAATGATTCTCAATAGAGGGAAAAAAGAAGTTCTGAGACCATTTTTTTTTCTTTGCACTGTGTTTTGTCTTTTTTTTCCCCTAGACATTTGGGTGGTTCAGGACACAGGTGTAGCAATGGACATTAAAGGTCTGTCTTCATGTGTGGATCAGCTCACGGCAAGAGTTCAAAATATTCAAGATTTTGTGGTCCAGAATTCTTTGCTTGAACCGAGAATTCCTATTCCAGATTTGTTTTTTGGAGATAGAACTAAATTTCTGAGTTTCAAAAATAATTGTAAACTATTTCTGGCTTTGAAACCTCGCTCTTCTGGTGACCCAATTCAACAGGTTAGGATCGTCATTTCTTTTTTGCGCGGCGACCCTCAGGACTGGGCGTTTTCTCTTGCGTCAGGAGATCCTGCATTGAGTAATATCGATGCGTTTTTCCTGGCGCTTGGGTTGCTCTACGATGAGCCTAATTCAGTGGATCAGGCAGAAAAAAATTTGCTGGCTCTTTGTCAGGCTCAGGATGAGATAGAGGTATATTGTCAGAAATTTAGAAAGTGGTCAGTGCTCACTCAATGGAATGAATCTGCGCTGGCAGCAATATTTAGAAAGGGTCTCTCTGAAGCCCTTAAGGATGTCATGGTGGGATTTCCTATGCCTGCTGGTTTGAATGAGTCTATGTCTTTGGCCATTCAGATCGGTCGACGCTTGCGTGAGCGTAAACCTGTGCACCATTTGGCGGTATTACCTGAGCTTAAACCTGAGCCTATGCAGTGTGATAGGACCTTGACCAGAGTTGAACGGCAAGAACATAGACGTCTGAATGGTCTGTGTTTCTACTGTGGTGATTCCACTCATGCTATCTCTGATTGTCCTAAGCGCACTAAGCGGTTCGCTAGGTCTGCCACCATTGGTACTGTACAGTCAAAATTTCTTCTGTCCGTTACCTTGATCTGCTCTTTGTCATCATATTCTGTCATGGCATTTGTGGATTCAGGCGCTGCCCTGAATTTGATGGACTTGGAATATGCTAAGCGTTGTGGGTTTTTCTTGGAGCCCTTGCAGTGTCCTATTCCATTGAGAGGAATTGATGCTACGCCTTTGGCCAAGAATAAGCCTCAATACTGGACCCAGCTGACCATGTGCATGGCTCCTGCACATCAGGAGGTTATTCGCTTTCTGGTGTTGCATAATCTGCATGATGTGGTCGTGCTGGGGTTGCCATGGCTACAAGCCCATAATCCAGTATTAGATTGGAAATCCATGTCGGTGTCCAGCTGGGGTTGTCAGGGGGCACATGGTGATGTTCCATTTCTGTCAATTTCGTCATCCACTCCTTCTGAGGTCCCAGAGTTCTTGTCTGATTACCGGGATGTATTTGATGAGCCCAAGTCCAATACCCTACCTCCGCATAGGGATTGTGATTGTGCTATCAATTTGATTCCTGGTAGTAAATTCCCAAAAGGTCGATTGTTTAATTTGTCCGTGCCTGAGCACACCGCTATGCGCAGTTATGTGAAGGAATCCCTGGAGAAGGGGCATATTCGCCCGTCATCGTCGCCATTAGGAGCAGGGTTCTTTTTTGTAGCCAAGAAGGATGGTTCGCTGAGACCTTGTATAGATTACCGCCTTCTTAATAAGATCACGGTTAAATTTCAGTACCCCTTGCCATTGTTATCTGATCTGTTTGCTCGGATTAAGGGGGCTAGTTGGTTCACAAAGATAGATCTTCGTGGTGCGTATAATCTGGTGCGAATTAAGCAAGGTGATGAATGGAAAACTGCATTTAATACGCCCGAGGGTCATTTTGAGAATCTCGTGATGCCGTTCGGACTTGCCAATGCTCCATCAGTGTTTCAGTCCTTTATGCATGACATCTTCCGAGAGTACCTGGATAAATTCCTGATTGTGTACTTGGATGACATTTTGATCTTCTCGGATGATTGGGAGTCTCATGTGAAGCAGGTCAGAACGGTTTTTCAGGTTCTGCGTGCTAATTCTTTGTTTGTGAAGGGATCAAAGTGTCTCTTTGGTGTGCAGAAGGTTTCATTTTTGGGGTTCATCTTTTCCCCTTCTACTATCGAGATGGATCCTGTTAATGTCCAAGCCATCCATGATTGGACTCAGCCGACATCTCTGAAAAGTCTGCAAAAGTTCCTGGGCTTTGCTAATTTTTATCGTCGCTTCATCTGCAATTTTTCTAGTATTGCTAAACCATTGACCGATTTGACCAAGAAGGGTGCTGATGTGGTCAATTGGTCTTCTGCTGCTGTGGAAGCTTTTCAAGAGTTGAAGCGTCGTTTTTCTTCTGCCCCTGTGTTGTGTCAACCAGATGTTTCTCTTCCGTTCCAGGTCGAGGTTGATGCTTCTGAGATTGGAGCAGGGGCTGTTTTGTCGCAGAGAGGTTCTGGTTGCTCAGTGATGAAACCATGCGCTTTCTTTTCCATGAAGTTTTCGCCTGCTGAGCGAAATTATGATGTGGGCAACCGAGAGTTACTGGCCATGAAGTGGGCATTCGAGGAGTGGCGTCATTGGCTTGAAGGAGCTAAGCATCGCGTGGTGGTATTGACTGATCATAAGAACTTGACTTATCTCGAGTCTGCCAAGCGCTTGAATCCTAGATAAGCTCGTTGGTCGTTGTTTTTTGCCCGTTTTGACTTTGTGATTTCGTACCTTCCGGGCTCTAAAAATGTGAAGGCGGATGCTCTGTCTAGGAGTTTTGTACCCGACTCTCCGGGTTTATCTGAGCCGGCGGGTATCCTCAAGGAGGGAGTAATTGTGTCTGCCATCTCCCCTGATTTGCGGCGGGTGCTGCAAAAATTTCAGGGTAATAAACCTGATCGTTGCCCAGCGGAGAAACTGTTTGTCCCTGATAGGTGGACAAATAGAGTTATCTCTGAACTTCATTGTTCGGTGTTGGCTGGTCATCCTGGAATCTTTGGTACCAGAGAGTTAGTGGCTAGATCCTTTTGGTGGCCCTCTCTGTCGCGGGATGTGCGTGCTTTTGTGCAGTCCTGTGGGATTTGTGCTCGGGCTAAGCCCTGCTGTTCTCGTGCCAGTGGGTTGCTTTTGCCCTTGCCGGTCCCGAAGAGGCCTTGGACACATATCTCTATGGATTTTATTTCTGACCTTCCCGTTTCTCAAAAGATGTCAGTCATTTGGGTGGTCTGTGATCGCTTTTCTAAGATGGTCCATCTGATACCCTTGTCTAAATTGCCTTCCTCCTCTGATTTGGTGCCTTTGTTCTTCCAGCATGTGGTTCGTTTGCATGGCATTCCAGAGAATATTGTTTCTGACAGAGGTTCCCAGTTTGTTTCGAGGTTTTGGCGAGCTTTTTGTGGTAGGATGGGCATTGACTTGTCTTTTTCCTCGGCTTTCCATCCTCAGACTAATGGCCAGACCGAGCGAACCAATCAGACCTTGGAAACATATCTGAGGTGCTTTGTTTCTGCTGATCAGGATGACTGGGTGTCCTTTTTGCCTTTGGTTGAGTTCGCCCTTAATAATCGGGCCAGCTCGGCTACCTTGGTTTCACCGTTTTTCTGCAATTCTGGGTTCCATCCTCGTTTCTCTTCTGGACAGGTTGAGTCTTCGGACTGTCCTGGTGTGGATACTGTGGTGGACAGGTTGCAGCAGATTTGGACTCAGGTAGTGGACAATTTGACCTTGTCCCAGGAGAAGGCTCAACTTTTCGCTAATCGCAGACGCCGTGTGGGTCCCCGACTTCGTGTTGGGGATCTGGTTTGGTTATCTTCTCGTCATATTCCTATGAAGGTTTCCTCTCCTAAGTTTAAACCTCGTTTTATTGGTCCGTATAGGATTTCTGAGGTTCTTAATCCTGTGTCTTTTCGTCTGACCCTTCCAGATTCTTTTTCCATACATAACGTATTCCATAGGTCATTGTTGCGGAGATACGTGGCACCTATGGTTCCATCTGTTGAGCCTCCTGCCCCGGTTTTGGTGGAGGGGGAATTGGAGTATATTGTGGAGAAGATTTTGGATTCTCGTGTTTCAAGACGGAAACTCCAGTATCTGGTTAAATGGAAGGGTTATGCCCAGGAGGATAATTCCTGGGTTTTTGCCTCTGATGTCCATGCTCCCGATCTTGTTTGTGCCTTTCATGTGGCTCATCCTGGTCAGCCTGGGGGCTCTGGTGAGGGTTCGGTGACCCCTCCTCAAGGGGGGGTACTGTTGTGAATTCTGTGGCAGAGTTCACTCCTGTGGTCACAAGTGGTACTTCGGCTGATTCTCTCTGGGATCTTCCGTTTGTGGAGGAAAGTGGTACTGCAGCTTCTGAGTTTCCTCCCTCAGGTGATCTGGTGAGCTCGTTAGCTTCTTCTCTACTCAACTCCACCTGATGCTTTGATCTATGCTTCCTGTCAATGTTTCAGTGTGGGACTTGTTTTTTCCCTGGATCATTCCTGTGGCCTGCTGCTCTGCAAAGCTAAGTTTTGCTTATGTTATTTTGTTGCTATTTTTCTGTCCAGCTTGCTTTATTGGTTTTTCTCGCCTGCTGGAAGCTCTGAGACGCAGAGGGACCACCTCCGTACCGTTAGTCGGTGCGGAGGGTCTTTTTGTCCCCTCTGCGTGGTTTTTTTATAGGTTTTTGTGCTGACCGCAAAGTTATCTTCCCTATCCTCGTTCTGTTCAGCTAGTCGGGCCTCACTTTGCTAAATCTGTTTCATCTCTATGTTTGTGTTTTCATCTTACTCACAGTCATTATATGTGGGGGGCTGCCTTTTCCTTTGGGGAATTTCTCTGAGGCAAGGTAGGCTTATTTTTCTATCTTCAGGATTAGCTAGTTTCTCAGGCTGTGACGAGGCGCCTAGGTTCTGGTCAGGAGCGCTCCACGGCTACCTTTAGTGTGGTTTGATAGGCTTAGGGATTGCGGTCTGCAGAGTTCCCACGTCTCAGAGCTCGTTCTATTATTTTGGGTTATTGTCAGTTCACTGTATGTGCTCTGACCTCCATGTCCATTGTGATTCTGAATTGCCTTTCATAACAGGTCCCCCCATTTTTAATGACCACCAAATATAAAGCAGACAGCTGGCGGCTTATATTAATAGGCTGAAAAGGTCTATAGATATTGGCCCTTTCCCAGGATAATAAGACCAGCTCACAGCTGTCGGCTTTCCCTTGGCTGGTTATTTAAAATAGAGGAGACCTCACATTGTTTTTTTCATTTATCTATTGAAAAGTACAGTCAACTACACAAGCAAGTTGGACGTCTGCCTACTGGTTCAAGAACATTATTTTTTACAGCACCAAAGTTCGGGTTCCCATTGGTTTCTATGGAGTTCGGGGTCAAGTTCGGGTCAACTTCTTGTACCTGAACTGAACTTTGGACCAAAGTTCGTCTGACCCGGTGATCCCGAACATCCACGGACCCGTTCATCCCTAGTCATGGGCGCCTAAAGATCATTGATATTGGTGTGGAGTGAAAACAAGCCTTTTTAGTGTTATACACAGAAGTGAGTGTTTAGCACAGAAAAGGTGATAGATAGATAATAGATAGATAGATAGATAGATAGATAGATTGATGCAGCTCTGCTCTCATGTGAAGGAAGGTGTAACACTCTTACTACTGCCTAAGGGTCTTTACGGGAATCTGTCAAGAGACGGATAGTGGAGTTGAGCAAATCTCTCGAAATACAATTTGAGCAGATTCATCCAATTCAAGGTTTAAATTCAATTTTCTATTTAGAAGACCAGAAAAGATATATAATAAAAATTCTTATACTCTCCTTCACCATATTTTAAAGTATCTTCCCCTTATTTTCAGTTCCGCCACATATGATGAGGAGCACTTCATTGACATGCGTCGCAAACCCACATGTCAACATGGGTCCTAGCGAAAAGAAAACCTGGCTGAAAGGACGATAGGCATTATTAGAAATAAGAAAGACGAGTCAATTGGAGGACTTTAGTGGTGGGAAAGTTATGGGTAGAGGCCTGGATAGGGTGAGTATAAGATTTTTTTCAACTCTTTTCCAGCCTTTACAGTGCAGCTTGTCCATTCGAATCAAATCGTCAAAAAAAATCAGATTTTTTTTTTGTAACTTTCGAGGCAAATTTGTTTCACCTTGAATGAAGCCACTCATCTCTAGGAGATTAGATGCATAAGTTTGTTATAAATACAGAAAATACAGAAAGTTTACACAAATTCTGTCTGCTACAGAAGAAAACCCTCCTCGGTATTGAATTGAGAAAGCTGGCCTTTCAAACAGAATTATTCTCACCCACTTCATATTCCCATTCGCTATATTGATTTGATCTGCTTATCAAGACGGAAACTAGACTCCAAGATAGTACGAACAGCCACAAATCCCAATTACATTAGCTCCATAATCCTGACAGTGATTGATTCCGAGTAATTATGTGAACACAATAATAAGATTATAAGACAATGTGCAAAGATAAGAAGAACTTCTGCCTCAACCTGTAATCAGTCTTATTTACAACATTGCTAATGGGAACTAACTTTTTTTTGCTCAGTATTTCACTTTTTTTTGGCCTTCTTAAAGCCTTAAGGTACCTTCACACATAACGATATCGGTAACGATATCGTTGCTTTTGGTGACGTTGCAACGATATCGTTAAGGAAATCGCTATGTGTGACAGCGACCAACGATCAGGCCCCTGCTGTGCCATCGTTGGTCGCTGAACAAAGTCCAGAACTTTATTTCGTCGCTGGATCTCCCGTGGACATCGCTGGATCGGCGTGTGTGACACCGATCCAGCGATGTCTTCACTGGTAACCAGGGTAAACATCGGGTAACTAAGCGCAGGGCCGCGCTTAGTAACCCGATGTTTACCCTGGTTACCATCCTAAAAGTAAGAAAAACAAACACTACATACTTACCTACCGCTGTCTGTCCCCGGCGCTGTGCTCTGCACTCCTCCTGTACTGGCTGTGAGCGTCGGTCAGCCGGAAAGCAGAGCGGTGACGTCACTGCTCTGCTTTCCGGCCGCTGTGCTCACAGCCAGTACAGGAGGAGTGCAGAGAAGCACAGCGCCGGGGACAGACAGCGTTAGGTAAGTATGTACTGTTTGTTTTTTTTACTTTTAGGATGGTAACCAGGGTAAACATCGGGTTACTAAGCGCGGCCCTGCGCTTAGTTACCCGATGTTTACCCTGGTTACCGGCATCGTTGGTCGCTGGAGAGCGGTCTGTGTGACAGCTCTCCAGCGACCAAACAGCGACGCTGCAGCGATCCGGATCGTTGTCGGTATCGCTGCAGCGTCGCTTAATGTGAAGGGGCCTTTAACTACATCAAAACTATGAGATGCGAGATACACTAGGTTGGTCTCCAGCCGTCCTATAAAGAATCGATAGATTGGTGGAGCCAACACGCGACCATCTCTCTGTTCCACTGGGGCATTTTAGTGCGGTTTCTTGGGATTCGTGGTGGTCAGATCTTCACAAGATCACATCGAATTGGACTTATTGTGCTGATTGCTGATTTTTTTAAAAGAAACTCTGAGTTGAGCAGCTGGTCAAGCCACAATGTTATATACGTATTGTTAAAAGTATTTATTCTATGACTTAAATATATGCTTTCTTGCAGAAAACTAATTTTCTTAGAGCTTCACTATTCGGAGGACATCTTTCTCTTATATCTTATTTTGCTATAGGTTAAACAGGAGGCACCTGAAACTAGGTGGTGGATGTGGTGTGGACATCTGTTTTGTACCTACACTTGAGTGAAAATATGAATTAGCTTATACAAGTCCATTCTACTTGGAAATAGAGGATAGTGGAGATTAGATAAGTCCTAATTTACATTATTTTTCAATCATATGTGGCAAAATATGATTTTTTTTATAACATGGCAGCCTTGAGGCATACATTACAGATGCATACAAGGAGATACAAGGTAACCGTCTTGTCTTATTCTTCCCACATCCTCTACAGTAGGCGCTTACTAAGATGAACTCGAAAAAGATCCTGGGGAACTTTGAAGTGCCTTATGACTTATGGTGGGAGGACTGTCAATTGGCACTAGAGTTCTTAGGTGTCTGAGAATCTGTAAGTTGAAACATGGAGATATTTCTTTTTAAAGCGCCATTACAGCTCCAGCAAACCTTCAAATTGGAATTTATAGATATGAACCATGAAGGTAAAAGACATTTTTTTGTAGAGTAACTCTGAAATTGTCCTTCACATCTGTAAAATTACGAAAGAAATGAAAGAGAAAAATAAGTGGCTAAGCCGGTTGTACTCTTAAAGGGAGTTGCCTCATGCGGTCATTCCATTCGGACGGCTGAACAGTCGTCACTCAACACATTGACAGCTCAGCATGACCCTGCCTTGGATTGGATGGCTGAGCTGTCAATCACCATACAGACAGCTCAGGATGTCACTGTCTTAGATTGGATAGCTGAACTGTTAGTCACTGCTTCCACATCAATAGGTGGAATCGTGACAGCAGCTAGCTCTGTTTGTTCACATTGCGTTGAACCCGTCCGTTAGATGGACTACGTTACACCATTGCATAATGCGGTGTAACGCAGTCCGCTAAATGCCACCATTGAATCCAATGTCAGACGCATCGCTAGCGCATGCCCATTGTGAGCGATGTGCCCTCATTGAGTGACGGACCCCGAGACGTGGGCTTCAGCGTTTCCGGGTCCATCACCGCTAGCGCAGATAGAGCTAGCAGATGCTCTATCTGCGCTAGCGCGCTGCCATACCGGCACTTGTGTCAACAGCAGCCCGTTAATGTATGTGTTGAATGGGCTGCTGTTAACGCAATGTGAACCCGGCCTTATTGTGAGGTTGTCAGTGACCATACTTTGGTATACATATAGTAACCCAAAGAAGAAAATTCGGTCTTAGACGCTCATCCAAAACAGAATAACAACCCACAAGTCGGACATACCTGTAGTAGCGTATCGGGTAAAAAAGTAACAATCTTTATTTAAACAATTCATAAAACATTAACCAATAGGAGTAAAAAGGAAGAATTAAAAAAAGGTAGAAAAAGAGACACCAAAGTGCCATGTCTGAACAGGAGGCACAAAATTCATGGGGCAAGAAAAAGCATAAGGCAAAAAAAAAACTGGAGGATTCAAGAAGTGCTGTAAAACTGGGCAGCATTAAATATATGCATTCTCCATAATTCCTCAGTAGCTCAGTAATAGTTAGTGATGAGCAAGTATACTCATTGCTCGGGTTTTCCAGAGCACGCTAAGGTGACCTCCGACTATTTATGACTGCTCCGAGATTTAGTTTTCCTTGTCGCAGCTGGATGATTTGCGGCTACTAGAAAGCTTGAGTACATGTGGGGATTCCCAAGCAACCAGGCAACCCCCACATGTACTCAGGCTGGCTAGCAGCCGTAAATCATCCAGCTGTGGCAAGGAAAGCTAAATCTCTGAGCATAAATACTTGGAGAGTACCCGAGCGTGCTCAGGAAAACCCGAGCAATGAGTATACTCGCTCATAACTAGTATTAATGCAAAATAGTTTATAATTAAATATGCATAAATCCTGATGGGCAATATAAAGTGCTTGTACAGCAAAATAGTAGAAAGAGGCCAATTACATTGTGATAGAAGGTAAAACAACCCATGGACACATGGAGGGAGCCCCGACACCCACAGGTCCTGATTGAATGACCGAACTGTCACTCAACACATTGACAACTCAGCATGCCCCAGACTGATTTCGATGGCTGAACAGTCTATCACCATACGGACAGCTCAGCACACCCCTGTCCTAGATTGGCTAGTTGAACTGTCAGTCTCTGCTTTCAAACCAATAGGCGGATTTGTGAGCGCACCTAGTTCCGTTTGTTAATGTGAGGTTGTCAGTGATTCCCCCCCTTAAAACATAAATGAGCTGTGGTTTATCACATCTTTGGGGAGCTAAGTTCAAATTCCCTAGCCACATCCAGGCCTGATTACTGCCTCACTTGTTCTCAATCAAGAAATCACTTAAATAGAACCTGCCTGACAAAGTGAAGTACACCAAAAGATCCTCAATAGATAGACATCATGACATGATCCAAAGAAATTCTGAAACAAAAGCAAAACAAAGTAATTGAGATTTATCAGTCTGGAAAAGGTTATAAAACCCTTTATAAAAATTAGGGCCTGCAGCAAGCCACAGTGAGAGCCATTGTACACAAATGGCAAAAAAATGGAACAGGGTGAACCTTCACAGGAGTTACCAGCAAACCAAAATTACCCCAAGAGGGCAGCAATAACTCATCCAAGAGGTCATAAAAGATCCCACAACATCCATAGAACTACATGCCTTACATGCCTCAGTTAAGGCCAGTGTTCATGACTCCACCATAAGAAAGAGACTGGGCAAAAATAGCATGCATGGCAGAGTTCTAAGACTAAAACAACTGCTAAGCAATAAAAACAGAAAGGCTCATCTCAGCTTTGCCTGAAAACATCTTGATGATAGCCAAGACTTTTGAGAGAATATTTTGGGGACTGACGAGACAAAAGTTTAACTTTTTGTAAGGTGTATGTCCCATTACATCTGGTGTAGAAGTAACACAGCATTTCAGAAAAGAAACATACCAACAGTAAAATGTCATGGTGGTAGTGTGATGGTCTGGGGCCGTTTTATTGCTTCAGGATCTGGAAGACTTGCAGTGGTAAATGGAAACATGAATTCTGCTGTCAACCAAAAATTCCTGAAAGAGAATGTTTGGCCATCTGTTCGTGAATTCAAGCTGAAACACACTTGGGTTACACAGCAAGACAATGATCCAAAACACACCAGGAAGTCCAACTCTGAATGGCTTATGAAAAATAAAATTAATACTTTGGAGTGTCCTAGTCAAAGTCCTGACCCTAATCCGATTGAGATGCTGTGACATGATCTTAAAAAGGTGGTTTATGCTCGGAATCCCTCCAGTGTGAATTACAACAATTCTGCAAAGATAAGTGGGCCAAAATTTATCCTGAGTGTTGTAGAAGACTCATTGCCAGTTATCACAAACGCTTGATTGTAGTTGTTGCTGCTAAGGGTGGCCCAGCGGTTATTGGGTTTAGGGGGAAATCCCTTTTTCACACAGGGCCCTGAAGGTTTGGATTTCTTTTTCCCTTAATAATAAAGACCTTCATTTAAAAACTCCATTTTGTCTTTACTTGTGTTATTTTTGTCTAATATTTATATTTGTTAGATGATCTGACACATTTAAGTGTGACAAACATGAATAGGAGATAGGGGATCGGGATTGGGATAGGGGCAATCACTTTTTCACACTACTGTATTACATGCATTGGAATCAGATGTGTGTATACTATACATTGACTATGAGTATAGTAGTGAAAACAGCAATGGGCTGGTCCATCACTCGTCAGTCAATTGCACAATTGTCCTGACAATTGGAGGCGGCGGACTGTTGTTCTTTGTCATGCTACAGATGTCAGTCCATTGATATTTACGAACCAGAGAAAGGAAAATTTGATTTGTGGAACTCCGATCTATTGACCATTGGCTATGAGTGCTGGACGGGAGATATTCAAATCTCCTTGCCTCCTGCCATTTTTGGATCTTCTTTTGATGCGATATCATCATTTTGCTGTGATGCTCACAAAATGTCGCTCCAGCCAGGGTAATGAAAAGAAGGGCCTGAAATGGCATGTGTAAGAAAATTCCCAAGGCTCCAATCCAGTGGTCAGATATTACCGACCAGGCCAATGGATTGCAGTTCTTCTAATCGAAATTCTCCCATCTCTAAGGCTACTTTCACACTGGCGTTTTTTTCAATACATCGCAATGCGTCGTTTAGGGAAAAAAACGCATCCTGCAAAGTTGTTTGCAGGATGCGTTTTTGCCCCATAGATTAACATTAGCGACGCATTGTGACGCATTGACACCGTCGTGTGACGGTTGCGCCGTGTTGTGGCGGACTGCCGGGAGCAAAAAACGTTATATGTAACGTTTTTTGCTGCCGACGGACCGCTTTTTCCGACCGCGCATGCGTGGCCGTAACTCCGCCCCCACCTCCCCGCACCTTACAATGGAGCAGCGGGTGCGCAGGCAAAATGCATCCGCTGCCTCCGTTGTGCCTCCGTTTCACTGCTAGCATCGGAACCTCGGCCCGACGCACTGCAACGGGCCGAGTCCGATTCTAGTGTGAAAGTAGCCTAATACCAACATTTCTACCTTTATTGTTTTATGAAAGACTCTGCAACCATCAAGCTCGTTGCCTCTCTGTGAGTAAAATTGTTGAACTGATATCTACATATGTGTCCACTCCTTTTACCATCCCTGACTGAGTTACCACTCCATCACATGTTTTGCATCCACACTCTTAAAGGGGAGTACCATGTTTTATAAAAGAGTCGCCCCGTTTTCTACTGCATGAAGGAAATCGAATCTTTTACGTTTTATTTAGCAAAAAAAACATGATTGCAATTGTTTCTAGTAATTCTGACTGACGGAGCATCACTGCAGCCGGAGACAATGATGCGCCTCCCTCATGTCACTTCCATTTCCATTTACGAATTTTCACAATGGTGCTTTCAATTATTTCTCTGTGGATAATAATATGTTGTAAAGTATAGGACAGGTGGCTCAAGACAACAATCAAAGAAGACAAAGAAGAGAGACTTTCCCATCTCTGCTAATAGCTATAATGTATTGTGTTATTATTTCTTTTTTGCCTAATCTTCGCTGTAACCCAATTAGATTTCATGTCCTAATGAAATGTTCATTACAAGACATTTGCTGCTTACGACATCACTTAAGTTTACGGCAAGATTTAAATGACTTACATATATCCGCAGAGCCGGCATTACTGTCACTGGTTAATTTATTTAATGTAATATTTTAATGAAAGCGATGCGTCTTGCATAGGGTTTGTATACTTATATAATAACATTTTATTAAATCAAGCGGTGGGTGATCACTACATGTTCCGTGTGTTTTTAGGTTTCCCGTTAGCCCTGATTTATGCATGTAATCTTCCTCTTGATATTAGCTGTGTAATTTTCAACAAGTTTTAGATTTTAATTTCTATTGTTCTCTATGACAAATGTAACATTGCCCATAGCTTTTGTAACCAGCTCAGCTTTCCATGGGGTTAAATATAGGGTTGTTTGAACACATTTGTTGGTATTGTGTAAAGATTTTATGTGCACCCCCATTCTTCCTCAATGTTATGATCACTTCTGTGCTATAGTATGATAGCCAATCTCTTTTATTTCACTTCTTCATTCCTCATCAGCCTGTACTATTCTCAAATGCCAAATAACTAGTCTCTAATGCATACATTAATGCCTCAACCTCAGATCCCCATACAAAGCAACATGGAACAGTGAGGTCCTCTCTCTCTCTCTCTCTCTATCATGTAGAGTGTAAGCTCTTATGGTCAGTGAGGTCCTCTCTCTCCTGTAGAGTGTAAGCTCTTATGGTCAGCGGGGTCCTCTCTCTCCTGTAGAGTGTAAGCTCTTATGGTCAGTGGGGTCCTCTCTCTCTCCTGTAGAGTGTAAGCTCTTATGGTCAGTGGGGTCCTCTCTCTCCTGTAGAGTGTAAGCTCTTATGGTCAGTGGGGTCCTCTCTCTCTCCTGTAGAGTGTAAGCTCTTATGGTCAGCGGGGTCCTCTCTCTCCTGTAGAGTGTAAGCTCTTATGGTCAGCGGGGTCCTCTCTCTCCTGTAGAGTGTAAGCTCTTATGGTCAGCGGGGTCCTCTCTCTCCTGTAGAGTGTAAGCTCTTATGGTCAGTGGGGTCCTCTCTCTCTCCTGTAGAGTGTAAGCTCTTATGGTCAGTAGGGTCCTCTCTCTCCTGTAGAGTGTAAACTCTTATGGTCAGTGGGGTCCTCTCTCTCCTGTAGAGTGTAAGCTCTTGTGGTCAGTGGGGTCCTCTCTCTCCTGTAGAGTGTAAACTCTTATGGTCAGTGGGGTCCTCTCTCTCCTGTACAGTGTAAGCTCTTATGGTCAGTGGGGTCCTCTCTCTCCTGTAGAGTGTAAGCTCTTATAGTCAGCAGGGTCCTCTCTCTCCTGTAGGGTGTAAGCTCTTATGGTCAGCAGGGTCCTCTCTCCTGTAGAGTGTAAGCTCTTATAGTCAGCAGGGTCCTCTCTCTCCTGTAGAGTGTAAGCTCTTATGGTCACCGGGATCCTCTCTTTCTCCTGTAGAGTGTAAGCTCTTATGGTAAATGGGGTCCTCTCTCTCTCCTGTAGAGTGTAAGCTCTTATGGTAAGTGGGGCCCTCTCTCTCTCCTGTAGAGTGTAAGTTCTTATGGTCAGTAGGGTCCTCTCTCTCTCCTGTAGAGTGTAAGCTCTTATGGTCAGTGGGGACCTCTCTCTCTCCTGTAGAGTGTAAGCTCTTATGGTCAGCGGGGTTCTCTCTCTCCTGTAGAGTGTAAGCTCTTATGGTCAGTGGGGTCCTCTCTCCCTCTCTCCTGTAGAGTGTAGGCTCTTATGGTCAGCGGGGTTCTTTCTCTTTCCTGTAGAGTATAAGCTCTTATGGTCAGTGGGGTCCGCTCACCCTCTCTCCTATAGAGTGTAGGCTCTTATGGTCAGTGGGGTCCTCTGTCTTTCCTGTAGAGTGTAAGCTCTTATGGTCAGTGGGGTCCTCCCTCTCTCCTGTAGAGTGTAACCTCTTATGGGCAGCGGGGTACTCTTTCTCTCCTGTAGAGCGTAAGCTCTTATGGTCAGGGTGGTCCTCTCTCTTTCTTGTAGAGTGTAAGCTCTTATGGTCAACATTGTGCTCTCCCTTTCTCCTGTAGAGTGTAAGCTCTTATGATCAGTGGGGTCCTCTCTGTCTCTCCTGTAGAGTGTAAGCTCTTATGGTCAGTGGGGTCCTCTCTCTCCTGTAGAGTGTAAGCTCTTATGGTCAGTGGGGTCCTCTCTCTCCTGTAGAGTGTAAGCTCTTATGGTCAGTGTGGTCCTCTCTCACCTGTAGAGTGCAAGCTCTTATGATCAGTGGGGTCCTCTCTGTCTCTCCTGTAGAGTGTATTCTCTTATGGTCAGTGTGGTCCTCTCTCTCCTGTAGAGTGAGTGTAAGCTCTTATGGTCAGTGGGGTCCTCTCTCTCCTGTAGAGTGTAAGCTCTTATGGTCAGTGGGGTCCTCTCTCTCCTGTAGAGTGTAAGCTCTTATGATCAGTGGGGTCCTCTCTGTCTCTCCTGTAGAGTGTATTCTCTTTTGGTCAGTGTGGTCCTCTCTCTCCTGTAGAGTGTAAGCTCTTATGGTCAGTGGGGTCCTCTCTCTCCTGTAGAGTGTAAGCTCTTATGGTCAGTGGGGTCCTCTCTCTCCTGTAGAGTGTAAGCTCTTATGGTCAGTGGGGTCCTCTCTCTCCTGTAGAGTGTAAGCTCTTATGGTCAGCGTGGTCCTCTCTCTTTCTTGCAGAGTGTAAGTTCTTATGGTCAGTGGGGTCCTCTCCCTCTCTCCTGTAGAGTGTAAGCTCTTATGGTCAGCGGGGTACTCTTTCTCTCCTGTAGAGCGTAAGCTCTTATGGTCAGGGTGGTCCTCTCTCTTTCTTGTAGAGTGTAAGCTCTTATGGTCAACATTGTCCTCTCCCTCTCTCCTGTAGAGTGTAAGCTCTTATGATCAGTGGGGTCCTCTCTGTCTCTCCTGTAGAGTGTAAGCTCTTATGGTCAGTGGGGTCCTCTCTCTCCTGTAGAGTGTAAGCTCTTATGATCAGTGGGGTCCTCTTTGTCTCTCCTGTAGAGTGTAAGCTCTTATGGTCAGTGGGGTCCTCTCTGTCTCTCCTGTAGAGTGTAAGCTCTTATGGTCAGCGGGGTCCTCTCTCTCTCCTGTAGAGTGTAAGCTCTTATGGTCAGTGGGGTCCTCTCTCTCCTGTAGAGTGTAAGCTCTTATGGTCAGTGGGGTTCTCTCTCTCCTGTAGAGTGTAAGCTCTTATGGTCAGCGGGGTCCTCTCTCTCTCCTGTAGAGTGTAAGCTCTTATGGTCAGTGAGGTCTTCTCTCTCCTGTAGAGTGTAAGCTCTTATGGTCAGTGAGGTCCTCTCTCTCCTGTAGAGTGTAAGCTCTTATGGTCAGTGTGGTCCTCTCTCTCCTGTAGAGTGTAAGCTCTTATGGTCAGTGGGGTCCTCTCTCTCCTGTAGAGTGTAAGCTCTTATGGTCAGTGAGGTCCTCTCTCTCCTGTAGAGTGTAAGCTCTTATGGTCAGTGAGGTCTTCTCTCTCCTGTAGAGTGTAAGCTCTTATGGTCAGCAGGGTCCTCTCTCCTGTAGAGTGTAAGCTCTTATGGTCAGTGAGGTCCTCTCTCTCCTGTAGAGTGTAAGCTCTTATGGTCAGTGGGGTCCTCTCTCTCCTGTAGAGTGTAAGCTCTTATGGTCAGTGGGGTCCTTTCTCTCCTGTAGAGTGTATGCTCTTATGGTCAGCGGGGTCCTCTCTCTCCTGTAGAATGTAAGCTCTTATGGTCAGTGTGGTCCTCTCTCTCCTGTAGAGTGTAAGCTCTTATGGTCAGTGGGGTCCTCTCTCTCCTGTAGAGTGTAAGCTCTTATGGTCAGTGAGGTCCTCTCTCTCCTGTAGAGTGTAAGCTCTTATGGTCAGTGGGGTCCTCTCTCTCCTGTAGAGTGTAAGTTCTTATGGTCAGTGGGGTCCTCTCCCTCTCTCCTGTAGAGTGTAAGCTCTTATGGTCAGTGGGGTCCTCTCTCTCCTGTAGAGTGTAAGCTCTTATGGTCAGTGGGGTCCTCTCTCTCTCCTGTAGAGTGTAGGCTCTTATGGTCAGTGGGGTCCTCTCCCTCTCTCCTGTAGAGTGTAAGCTCTTATGGTTAGTGAGATCCTCTTTCTCTTCTGTAGAGTGTAAGCTCTTATGGTCAGCGGGGTCCTCTCTCTCTTCTGTAGAGTGTAAGCTCTTATGGTCAGCGGGGTCCTCTTTCTCCTGTAGAGTGTAAGTTCTTATGGTCAGTGGGGTCCTCTCCCTCTCTCCTGTAGAGTGTAAGCTCTTATGGTCAGTGGGGTCCTCTTTCTCCTGTAGAGTGTAAGCTCTTATGGTCAGTGGGGTCCTCTCTCTCTCCTGTAGAGTGTAGGCTCTTATGGTCAGTGGGGTCCTCTCCCTCTCTCCTGTAGAGTGTAAGCTCTTATGGTTAGTGAGATCCTCTTTCTCTTCTGTAGAGTGTAAGCTCTTATGGTCAACATTGTCCTCTCCCTCTCTCCTGTAGAGTGTAAGCTCTTATGATCAGTGGGGTCCTCTCTGTCTCTCCTGTAGAGTGTAAGCTCTTATGGTCAGCGGGGTCCTCTTTCTCCTGTAGAGTGTAAGCTCTTATGGTCAGTGGGGTCCTCTCTCTCCTGTAGAGTGTAAGCTCTTATGATCAGTGGGGTCCTCTTTGTCTCTCCTGTAGAGTGTAAGCTCTTATGGTCAGTGGGGTCCTCTCTGTCTCTCCTGTAGAGTGTAAGCTCTTATGGTCAGCGGGGTCCTCTCTCTCTCCTGTAGAGTGTAAGCTCTTATGGTCAGTGGGGTCCTCTCTCTCCTGTAGAGTGTAAGCTCTTATGGTCAGTGGGGTTCTCTCTCTCCTGTAGAGTGTAAGCTCTTATGGTCAGCGGGGTCCTCTCTCTCTCCTGTAGAGTGTAAGCTCTTATGGTCAGTGAGGTCTTCTCTCTCCTGTAGAGTGTAAGCTCTTATGGTCAGTGAGGTCCTCTCTCTCCTGTAGAGTGTAAGCTCTTATGGTCAGTGTGGTCCTCTCTCTCCTGTAGAGTGTAAGCTCTTATGGTCAGTGGGGTCCTCTCTCTCCTGTAGAGTGTAAGCTCTTATGGTCAGTGAGGTCCTCTCTCTCCTGTAGAGTGTAAGCTCTTATGGTCAGTGAGGTCTTCTCTCTCCTGTAGAGTGTAAGCTCTTATGGTCAGCAGGGTCCTCTCTCCTGTAGAGTGTAAGCTCTTATGGTCAGTGAGGTCCTCTCTCTCCTGTAGAGTGTAAGCTCTTATGGTCAGTGGGGTCCTCTCTCTCCTGTAGAGTGTAAGCTCTTATGGTCAGTGGGGTCCTTTCTCTCCTGTAGAGTGTATGCTCTTATGGTCAGCGGGGTCCTCTCTCTCCTGTAGAATGTAAGCTCTTATGGTCAGTGTGGTCCTCTCTCTCCTGTAGAGTGTAAGCTCTTATGGTCAGTGGGGTCCTCTCTCTCCTGTAGAGTGTAAGCTCTTATGGTCAGTGAGGTCCTCTCTCTCCTGTAGAGTGTAAGCTCTTATGGTCAGTGGGGTCCTCTCTCTCCTGTAGAGTGTAAGCTCTTATGGTCAGTGGGGTCCTCTCTCTCTCCTGTAGAGTGTAGGCTCTTATGGTCAGTGGGGTCCTCTCCCTCTCTCCTGTAGAGTGTAAGCTCTTATGGTTAGTGAGATCCTCTTTCTCTTCTGTAGAGTGTAAGCTCTTATGGTCAGCGGGGTCCTCTCTCTCTTCTGTAGAGTGTAAGCTCTTATGGTCAGCGGGGTCCTCTTTCTCCTGTAGAGTGTAAGCGCTTATGGTCAGTGGGGTCCTCTCTCTCCTGTAGAGTGTAAGCTCTTATGGTCAGTGGGGTTCTCTCTCTTGTACAGTGTAAGCTTTTATGATCAGCAGGTTTCTCTTTCTCTCTTTCTCCTCTCCCCAATGAGTATTTTTCAAGAAATTACAGGCTTTTCAGATTTGAGATTTACATGAATTTATTCACTGCAAATCGAACCTTTGCTGGAAATTCGATGAGGATGGTGAATTCTAGTTTCCAAAGATCCGCTCATCTCTTCTTGACACAGAAGTCCTCTAAAACACTCGCCTAAATGTCACCCAAAGTTACGATAAGAAATATTAATTTGGATTCTAGCCTTTACCTCTTGAATATGACTGATGCTTGGAAGATGTTGGATACAGTTGGAGACAGGGTTGGACTGGCCCACCAGAGAAGCAGAGAATCCTCCGGTGGGCCCTGACTTATTCTTCAGGAGAGTTCATATTGCAAACCTTGCAGCTACTATGGAAGTCTTGAGTGGGGGGAGAAATGGGTCCTGAGAATCAAATCCTCTGGTGGGCCCAATGTTCTTCAGCCTGACACTGGTTGGAGACCTCAGAAAGTTGCACATAATGTTTCACTGTAATAGGAAGCTTTGTATTGCATCCAATTTGCATCAAATCAGTGTACTGCAAACTGAAATTTTGGAAAGAATTCTGAGAATCTATTGATTTAAAATTTCAAAAGAATCGCTCATCTCTAGTTATGATGTAAATTGCAGCTGTCAAGGAATTTCTAGCATATCGCCTTATTGTATTGAATTTGCATTGTGAGAAATTGGAACCTTTAATCAAATTTATAGTATGTTATATGAGACTCTAGGCAAACCTACTCTATTATCTTACCTCAATCAGTTATCAGGGAGCACAAAGGAAATCGATATATCTCAGAACCAGCTCTGCTCCACCAGTAGGAATAGTTAGGCTGTCGATGACTATTTTAATAAAAAAAAGAAAGAAGCACAGCAATAATAAAGTTAATAAATCCAATAACGAGCTTTCAAGTCCACCATCTGTGAATCTGCCACAATTAAGTATTAATTTCTCACCTATAATAATATAATTATCTAATGAGAGATAGATGTCACCGGCTTCTATACCTTGAAAATATTTTTCTTTGATTAAAGGGGTTGTCTACCACTCAAACAGCCCCTTCTCAACCAAAATGGTTTCCTCAATGTAATATACGAATAGCTATTCTCAACTCTGGCGCTGGAGCCTTTTCAGCGATATCGGCACCTGCTCTTCTGGGGCTCGCATTACATTGTTATGTCACAACAGCCCTACAGCCAATCAGCGGCCACGTCCTTCTCACTTTCTTTTGAGAACACTGACACCGGCAAAAAGTGAGAGCATACTGTTGCTCTCTGACTTCCCCCAAATGTCAGTTACTTTTGAAGAAAGTGAGAGAGAAGCAGGATCAGACAATGGTGATAAACATAGTTATGAGCAAATCTGCTGAAATTAGATATGACAGATTCATTTGAATTTAGGTAGGACATTTGAATCGTGTGGAATTTATTCACCCCAAATAGAATGGTCCTTTTTATGCTGTAAGGTCACTCTGGACCCTAGAGAATACTAAACTTAGGTTAATAAAAAAATTAAAATTAGACTCATCTTTCCCAGCCTTAACTTGCTCAGTTGGGCAGCCCCTCGCTGCTCCGCTCCGGTCTTCAGTTGTGTTCTCCAACAGCATCCTGACATCTTTGGATTAGCCATCACCTCAACATAATGTTATTATTTTAAGGTCTAGTTGATGACTTGGCTGTTAGGGTTGGTGAAACGCATCAAGTACATATATATGTATTAATAGGTGCGTTTGCAACCCAGGGTCCACCGTGCAGGAGAGGAATTTTCTGCAGGCAAATGGCGGTGCTATATGGCAGTATAAGCGAACTCTGTTAACTCCACAGGTTCACTAGAAACAAGATGCTGTGCCCTGTTAACCTCACAGAGGTATACAGCTACCAAACAGAGCAAAACTGTGGTCATGCAGTCGGAGAAACAGGCAACCAACTCCTCACCGGAGGTGCCGGTATTCTAGCTGCTTATTTAAGCCAAGGCCCTGAATACACACATACAAACTCCTCACCGGAGGTGCCGGTATTCTAGGGGCTTATTTCAGCCAAACCCTAACCACATCCACACATGACCACACAGGAGCTGAGCTCATAGACTTTGGTTTGATACTAACGCATGGCTGTGAGGCCATGCAAACCTTTTATGGCTGTAGCAGACAAGGACCTTACAAGTGGTCCAATAGGAGGTGCTACAGGGCCTGAGCGTGGAGAGGTCTTCCCGTGGGCCTGCTCAGTGTGTGCAAAGCAGGACTTAGTCCCAGAAAAGCCTGCACACCGCTGACCAGTGCTGGCTACAAAAGCAGAACCTGGAAAGGCAGCAGTAACCCTTTGGCTCGAGATTTCCCCTATGCAGCGGCGCGAACTCGACTCCTAACATTGGCTTGTCATGACGCCTGTTCGATGTACATCATTGTGTCATGTAGCAACGTTGTGATGTTTTGTTTGTATATCACTCGCATTCCCCAAGCGTCCTTTTAATAGAGAGGCATGGTATATGAAAAAGTATACAAGATGCGTGAAATAGGGCATAGTGGAAAGCACTAGCCAGCTCTCGGTCCCGGTGCTGGTGCTGACATCCCATGCAGTCCACAGGCCTTCATTTTAAAACATAACTTGTTGGCTCATATGGATTTATTTGTCCTTTGACCCATCAGGTATTGAGTTTCAAACCTTCCCAAAGCAATCACAGAGACCTTCCTTCATCAACCAAGGAGATATACCGTACTTGGTCCAATCATTGCATGCTGCTAAGCCAACTTTTATCTGTCCAACAGCCAAGGAAACAAACCTGTGGCAGGAAAATTGCTTGTCAAAATCTTCACAAAAGAAAGTCCCACAGAGGTATAACTATAATCAAGTGTTTATCTCTAATTATGGTCCCTCCAGGAAGTAGAACACTGATTCTCCAGCATCCCATTCTCTTCGTCCGACGATCATAGAGGTTGGTGTAGAAACGGAATACAGAGAACTGGACCGCCATTACTATACAGACAAACAGCCCTGTCTATGCTGGGCTGAACATTCCATGAACGTGCTTCCCAATCTCTAAGACGATTGCTAAAGAAACAATGACTGGACTTAGTAAATGCCACTGGTTTGTATTTTTGGCAGGGGAGGTATTGCAGGTGTGATCAACGTATATAGGAATTCTTTAGGTGATATGATTTTAATGAATTCTGTCATCAATCACATTCTTTTCTACTACTGCAATAATTAATGCGCTTATAATATCCATTTATTGGTTTCCCTGCCAGGAGCACAGATCTCTACTTGTTAGCTCGTAATCTCTAAACCATAATAATATTTTCATCCAAGAAACTCTTTCAAGGAAATTCAGTCCCTGCTGTGTCAGTATTTAATTGCAAAATAAGTTAATCATGTTTTATGATACAAGAACGCGTCTATTGATTTTTGGATAAGCTCTGAATATTTATAGAATGCGGGAAGTAACTCAATTAGAGATGCTCCGATTAGAGTGGCAGCCTACAATATCTTGTATTTTATCTTCACATTGGCATAAATAGATAGGAGATTGCCCCATAGCAAAGATCAAAAGAGACCCCCCCTTCTACTGGTTAACCCTATAGCAACTTTTATCACTTAGGATGGAGGACTTGGAGCTTCAGACACCTATTTATTATCCTTGAATCTCTTCATGGGTCCTTTCTACCTATGGAAGTAATGGATGCCTCCAAACCGTACTAAGACCACTTCTCATCGGGGACCTGGTACCAGGTGTGCTGTTTCCCTCCATAATCTAAACACCCATGTTCACATTACACAACATGAGTTTCCCCATTACATTTTTCAGAAGAATGTGCCGTTTCTCCTTGGGTGATTGTGGTAAAGGTAGGTGAAGTACCTGAAGCATGGAAATTGGAGGCCAATGTTACCCAACATGTCAACTAGTTTTGGATTGATTTGAAGAGGTTAGGTGCTTGCACACTGAAAGATTGTAAATCGATAATCTTCCAATCTAAACTGGATGCCGATCATCCGATCGTTCATCAGGCAAAATGATCTTTTGCGCTGATCATCCTGTGTAAACAGGACTTGACTTGTGCTGTTGAGAGCAATAACAGCCTTTAAGCATTGAACGATCTAATACAGATCGTTACGTTTACAGCGCGAAGCGCGGTCTCCCTGTATTAGCAGGCTAAAAATGACTGCCGATTGATAGATCAGTTGTTTAAAATTGAAAATTGGTTAATGCATACGGACCTTAAAGGTTCTTTTACAATCCAAGATTATCATAAATGAGCAAAACGCTCATTCATCTGGTGAATTATGCTGCACAAATGATCATCAATCTCAGCAGTGCATCGTCCTGTGCAAACAGGGCCTGTGCTGCCGAGAAGAATGGCCTAATACAGATCGTTCAGTGTTCATCAAAAGTGCGGCCTGCCTGTATGAAGAGGAAATTAAATGATCGCCAATCAGAAAAATCAAGTTGCTGCTCAGAAGTTGTTTAGTGCTGCACATTGTCTGATGTATATGGACCATGTTATCATATCAGCCAAACTGGTACATTGCATAACTCCTCCTGTTCATGTCCGAGTCTACTGTAGATATTACACTTGTGAGGCTTTTTCTAGGAAATGAGGAATATAAAGTAGAATTTTACTGATAAACTTGATCAGGCTTCAGAGTTCTGATCCTAGAATAGAAAAATGTCCTCAATGTGGTCCCAAATGGGTCAGGGATCTCAACTCTTGGTGCTCTCAGCAGGCCCAGCAGCACCAAAGTGAATATAGGCTACGCTCTCTGAGGGATCAACCATTTCCAGAGCCTGCCCAACCTTTACACCACTCGCATATTGCGCCAATCACTTTGCAGAGAAGTACCATGATCTCTGTGGTTCCTCAGATGTCATCACACCACTACCTTCCAGGGAGTTCAGACATTGTGAGGCTACATGGCAAACAAAACCTTTAGGACAGTATTGATATAAATGTCGGTGACTGCAGGCCTAAATAACCCAGCCACCCCATGCGTTAGCCATGGAACCACTCCCAGCAATATTTTAAACAAGAAGAAATTAGAGTGTAAAAATCCACCAGAGAGTAAAATCATAATAATTTATTGAAACTACACATATATGGCACTGAAACAAAAGTACAACATAATCATATCAGGATTATGTTGTACAATCACAGCCCCCTGACGAAGCCCACGCGAAACGCGCGTATGGGTACACTTGCGGCGGACATTGCAGCTATGGGTAAGAAAAACTAAATTGCACATAATACTTTGTGTGGATGCCATGGGATGATATAATTAATATGATACGCCATTATATGTCACTTTGACTATACCAGCATACTCATGGTTATCTCTATTACGGATATGAGTATATAAATTGTACTTGAAGCACGAGCACTTTACTAGTTTTGATCTTATCTTACCTTGAGTCCTCAATTCAAAGGAGCTTGCGTCCTGATATGATTATGTTGTATTATGATTTTACTCTCTGGTGGATTTTTATACTCTAATTTCTTCTTGTTTAAAATTGTGAGGCTACATGCAATATGCCCATCATAAAGGATAAGGACAGTCCCACGTCCAATATGAAAACAATAGTTCCAGATAAAACTTACAGAAAGCAGGGTACCAACGCTTTAAGAACCAATCCGGATGCTTGCTTAGGGTCCATTTATAGGGATCAACCAGCCTCATGAAATTATATTGTTTTTTCTTGGAGGGAAAATATTGAGAAGATATGAAAGGTGAGCGATTGGCAGTGGTAGGAGCTTATTAGAGCTGTGAAGTTCTGTAGACAATAATAGTGACAGACAGTGGACACATACCGTAACATCTGTGCTGGTTACTGTCCGCTCTGTTATTTGTTGCGCTTTTTTGTTGCGAGTGATGCATGACTGTGTCAGTCCTGTTTTATTCCTAGAACCTTTTGTTATGCTTGATCAGGGAGCTATTTGTTTAAATGTTTGGTTTTGATTACTCTTTTCTTAGAGCACTAGTCCCTGTCTGCTATTTAAACCCCTGGGTCTCTGACTTCCACTGCCAGTCAATGAGTCCTGCTTACCTGGCATGCAGCTCTAGTCTTAGCTCTTGTACTGTCTTCCTGATTTCTCACATTTTATGACCTCGACTTGAATTTTGACCATCCACTTATTTTCCATTATTATCTCTTACATAACCTCTTGGCATTGATCTCGCGTCATTCTTGACCCTTGTTCCCATTAGTTCACTCCTCAAGCCAGCAGCCCTCCCAAAAAAAGCTATCCAGTGGTCCCACAATTAAGACCAGATCCCAATCAAGATGTTAAACGCTAAAGGTTTAAGCTAGTCTTTTTGGCCCTGTGGCCTCTGACAGATGTGACACATACAGTGCCAAAATAATATCATAGGTCATGATGAAAATTGAAGAAGACCTACCAGGAAATGAATATAGTGTTAGCTATGTATTGTGGCCTCAGGGACTGGTAGAGACATTGACAATTATGTAGATCAGCCCTATATCTGGAGGGCTACAAATTCAACGTTATCCAGTGCGAATAATATATAATATCCGCCTAACCTTACATTGGGGCCATTTTTTGTTATATTTTATTGGTAATGCAGCCCTACATTATCTCCACAATAGTTTTGACATCTGTTTCTTTGACCTGTTATGAGGATAATTGCAAAGGGGGAATAGATCCAAATTGTGCTCTGGTCTCCAAGAAGACTTAAAAGCCATTCTGCTACGTATCAAGAGACTTTTATGATTCCTTACCACCACCTTAGCCACTGTCACTAGATAACTGCCTGCGGTGCCCAGTCCGCTGGCAAATTCCATATCCCCTCTCTTCCTGCTCTCCAGGTTCGTTCAAATGGACACTACCATTGTCTTTCTGCTACGATGTCTGGTCTCCTAAAGCTTCACGTGCATCTAAGCTTCTGAGTTATCCTCCAGTTTCCATCCTCACTTGTGTCCTGACCTTGTTTTCTATAAACATAAGGATGAATGACCTTGGGGAGATCAAAACATCCAACACCGCGGAGACACCATCACGTGTTTCTCATAGGTGTTTTGGCATAGGTGGTTTTCCTTTTTGGATGCTGCCCTTCCCGTGGTTGTCCCTTCCCGGTGAAAGACCTGGCTATTTATTGCTTGCGTTGAAAAACACGTGATGGTGTCTCCGCGGCTTTTCTACATGCACTGACCTTGTGTTAGGACTGGCGGAACGCACCAGGAAAGATGATATAGATGCGTTCGCAGTCCGGGGTCCACCGTGCAGGCGAAACCCGCTGCTAGTAAATGACAGACTATATGGCGGTACTTAAAAGTATAAACACGTGGGTTAAACCTCACCCAACGTGAAGAAAGCGATCCTGTTAAGTCACAGGACCGCGGTACCGCACATAGAGCGCGAGCAAGTAGTCAGCGAACTTAACCCCAAAAGGGATTGAAGTCCGATTAGACCCTTGCTGGCACAACACCGCAACTGGGTGTGAAAAGAACCTTATTAGTAATATATGAGCACAAGAGTGCGTGCGATGCCGCACTGACGGACGCCACTAACCACCCAGGCTTGGGTATGGAAAGCGCAAGGCAAGCGCACGGCGCCGTACTGGCAGGCACAGCTAAAGGACGCTGTGATGTGTGTAACATACAGATGGATGGTCGGGCGCTGGAGAGCTACCATCATCCGCGAGCAATCAACAACTCTAGGGAGGGATACTTAGGAGCTTTCATCCATCGACATACATCCATCTACACACACACATAATAATTGTACACTAGCGCATGGCCGTGCGGTCATGCGCAGTTTATATAGTTGCAGGACAGGAAGTGGCCACAGAAACTTTGCCCTTCCAAGACCTGCCAAGAGGACCAATGGAATGCGCTGCAGAGCCTGAGCACATGACCCTCGATCTCCAACGGGAGATCTTGCCCTGGGCATGCTCAGTGTGCGCAAATAAGGACTTAGTCCCAGAGAAGTCCGCTCGCTGCTGACCAGCACTGACTTTAATGGCAGGAGCTGAAGAAGCAGCAGTAACTCTCTGTACAGAGCGAGACCGAGCAAGACGCTGGGACCGACGTCCCTGCTGAGCAGACTCCACTGCGGCTGGATAGGAATGGGAGACCGCAGCGGAGACGGCCCGAGATTCCCCCTGTGCAGAAGTGGGAACTCGAGACCTAACACCTTGTTTGCTCTCTGCCCTGACCTTTATCATTACTACTATATTTAGTGAATTTTGTTTGCGGTGCCCTTGATTGGTCTGACTCCATGTTTTACGGCACCTGAGCCCCATTCTTTCTACACCATACCAAAGTTACCAGTAGCAAATATGATAGATAGTAGGCAGCTTGTGCTGGAAATTTTAATGAAAGATTCTTTTTAATAATTCCATGGACTATAGTCCATTATTCTGCCATAAATTAATTTATTCTAAAAACATGGTGGTAGTGAAATCTCTTTTAAAATCCTATTCTTTACCAAGACCAATCTCAAAAGCCCTGTTGAATGCAACAGCTTAGTACTCTGCTCCAAGGGATAATGGCATAAAGAGAGAAAATGTATTTGATTTGTCTGTCTCCTGTATAAGGCATTAGGATGGGATTGTGTAATATGGTTGCAGACCATTGAGCAGCATTAGAAGGGATAATAACTAAAGTTAGTGTGATAGTCTTCTGTCCTGTCCAGTGCACTTGATTACTCTTCTATCCTATTTTCCCTTATTTTCTTTCCACTGGAGCCCAATAATCAATTTTACTGTCTCTTATCCCCTGAGGAGAATAATGCAAGAAAAGTGCTCGGCTTGTAACTCACTTTCAAATACAATGGGATCTGCTGGTGCTTAAAATCTCAGACATAGAATATTAGTATATATGGTGTATAGCATTAGATATAAACACATACATAGTGTATATACAGTATATATAGGTAAATTATGAAAGCTAGACTACAGTATTTACACTTCTATTTTCGAAATCATCCTTACTTTGCAGCATAAGTTTTGCACAAGTTTAGGCAGGTGTGGAAAAATGCTGCACAGTAAGAAGCATTCAAAATAGAAGTAATAAAATAAAAGTTTATTTTTATCAATGAACAAAATTCTAAGTGAATGAATAAAAAAGAGAAAGTTGAATCTGATCAATATTTGGTGATCACCCGTCAGTTCTTCTAGCTACTTGTCACTTGCACTCAGTTGTTGCAAGATCTCGGAAGGAGGTCGTTCCAAACATCTTGGAGAACTGATCCCAGATCTTCTCTGGATTTTGCTTGGGCAGATTCCTCTGTCTTTTCATGTGACCCCAGACAGACTGGATAATGTGAGATAAGGGCTCTGTGGGGGCCGCATTATCACCCACGGGACTCCTCATTCTTAATGACATTGGCTGGATGTTTGAGGTCGTTGTCCGGCTGCAGAATAAATTTGGAGCCGATCAGTTGCCTCCCTGATCGTATCAGATGATGGATAAGTATCTGTTTGTATCACTCAGCATCAAGGGCATCATCAATCCTGAACAAATACTCAACTTTATCTGCTGAAATGCAGACCCAAACTTGCAGAACCTCCATCATGCGTTGCTATTCCTGCAGACCCTCTTTATTCTCCCACCCTACCAAGAACAAACTGTCTTCTTCTAAAGCTAAATATCTTTCATTTTGACTAATCAGTGCAGAACACCTGCTGCCTTTTTTCTGCACCCCAATTCTAATATTTTCATGCATAGCTGAAGCTCCTCATCTTGTGTCCACATAGAAGATATGGTTTTTAGGCACAATTTATCCATGAAAACCACTTCTGGCCAGACTTCTCTAAACAGTAGATGGGTGAAGCTGTGTCTCACTGGTTGAGCCATTTCCGAGCTGATGCCACTGCAAGACATCTTCCAGTGTCGAAGGGAATTAAGAATAATATGTC
This sequence comes from Ranitomeya imitator, assembly GCF_032444005.1. NCBI lineage: Eukaryota > Metazoa > Chordata > Amphibia > Anura > Dendrobatidae > Ranitomeya > Ranitomeya imitator. The sequence continues at coordinate 25,642,497 of NC_091287.1, forward strand.
TTTCATCTTCTGCGCTAAATTTCTTTGGTCAATCATTGGGTCTACTGTTCTCAATGTTGCCTATTTCTTGAGCATCTTCAAAAGAGCTTAAACAGCTTATCTGGAAACCCCAATCTGCTTTAAAATTTTTGCCTGGGAGACACCTTGCTGATGCAGTATAACTACCTTGTCTTGTTGCTGTGCTCAGCCGTGAAACTGTCTTCCACAACTTCACCATTTGTGGCAGAGTTTATCTGTTCCTTGCCCAGTTTTAAGTCTCCTACACTGCTGTTTCTGTTTCAGTTAATGGTTATGTTACAACGTGCATATGAAAATGATGATCGATATCGTCTGTTTGTTATCATTGTTTATTCAAATACCTGCCTATAATCTCATATAATCCCTGACTTTGTGCAAGTGTTGATGGATGAATCGATGCTGATTTGAAAGCTAAATATTGATTTGATTTTGCTTTAAAAATGTTGTACAATAATGTATATGTACAGTTAGGGCCAGAAATATTTGGACAGTGACACAAGTTTTGTTATTTTAGCTGTTTACAAAAACATGTTCAGAAATACAATTATATATATAATGTGGGCTGAAAGTGCACACTCCCAGCTGCAATATGATAGTTTCCACATCCAAATCGGAGAAAGGGTTTAGGAATCGTAGCTCTGTAATGCATAGCGTCCTCTTTTTCAAGGGACCAAAAGTAATTGGACAATGGACTCTAAGGGCTGCAATTAACTCTGAAGGCGTCTCCCTCATTAACCTGTAATCAATGAAGTAGTTAAAAGGTCAGGGGTGGATTCCAGGTGTGTGGTTTTGCATTTGGAAGCTGTTGCTGTGAGCAGACAACATGCGGTCAAAGGAACTCTCAATTGAGGTGAAGCAGAACATCCTGAGGCTGAAAAAAAAGAAAAAATCCATCAGAGAGATAGCAGACATGCTTGGAGTAGCAAAATCAACAGTTGGGTACATTCTGAGAAAAAAGGAATTGACTGGTGAGCTTGGGAACTCAAAAAGGCCTGGGCGTCCACGGATGACAACAGTGGTGGATGATCGCCGCATACTTAATTTGGTGAAGAAGAACCCGTTCACAACATCAACTTAAGTCCAGAACACTCTCAGTGAAGCAGGTGTATCTGTCTCTAAGTCAACAGTAAAGAGAAGACTCCATGACAGTAAATACAAAGGGTTCACATCTAGATGCAAACCATTCATCAATACCAAAAATAGACAGGCCAGAGTTAAATTTGCAGAAAAACACCTCAAGAAGCCAGCTCAGTTCTGGAAAAGTATTCTATGGACAGATGAGACAAAGATCAACCTGTACCAGAATGATGGGAAGAAAAAAGTTTGGAGAAGAAAGGGAACGGCACATGATCCAAGGCACACCACATCCTCTGTAAAACATGGTGGAGGCAACGTGATGGCATGGGCATGCATGGCTTTCAATGGCACTGGGTCACTTGTGTTTATTGATGACATAAGAGCAGACAAGAGTAGCCGGATGAATTCTGAAGTGTACCGGGATATACTTTCAGCCCAGATTCAGCCAAATGCTGCAAAGTTGATTGGACGGCGCTTCATAGTACAGATGGACAATGACCCCAAGCATACATCCAAAGCTACCCAGGAGTTCATGAGTGCCAAAAAGTGGAACATTCTGCAATGGCCAAGTCAATCTCCAGATCTAAACCCAATTGAGCATGCATTTCACTTGCTCAAATCCAGACTTAAGACGGAAAGACCCACAAACAAGCAAGACCTGAAGGCTGCGGCTGTAAAGGCCTGGCAAAGCATTAAGAAGGAGGAAACCCAGCGTTTGGTGATGTCCATGGGTTCCAGACTTAAGGCAGTGATTGCCTCCAAAGGATTTGCAACAAAATATTGAAAATAAAAATATTTTGTTTGGCTTATGTTTATTTGTCCAATTACTTTTGACCTCCTAAAATGTGGAGTGTTTGTAAAGAAATGTGTACAATTCCTACATTTTCTATCAGATATTTTTGTTCAACCCTTCAAATTAAACGTTACAATCTGCACTTGAATTCTGTTGTAGAGGTTTCATTTCAAATCCAATGTGGTGGCATGCAGAGCCCAACTCGCGAAAATTGTGTCACTGTCCAAATATTTCTGGCCCTAACTGTATACACTGATCAGCCATAACATTAAATCCACCCGTCTAATGTCGTGTACTACGTGGCGACCCCATAGGCACAAAGCTGTGACTTTCAGTGTGTCCTGACACCTTTCTATTATAGCTGCAATGCCTTGGGGGGATCTGACACCATTTTATCACAACTAAGATGATAATAGCGGTGGGAATGAATGGCTCTATATAAGTGAGTAAAAATAAAGCCAGATAATGATTGACTGGTTACATCAGGTTTTAACGTTACATATATTTTTTTTAAACATTTTTAATAAAGTTTTATTTTTTCAGTTTCGCATATCACTACCTAGATTTAGTCGTCTGCAAATATATAAAAATAAACAAGAATCTTGCAATTTTCACATCGAGCTCTATCCTCCATACCAGACTCATGCTTCCTGTTATTTCTGCTGTTCACAAGCAATGAAATGATTGCAGGTTCAGTCCCCTATGGGGACTACAAAATACAGTGAAAAAACAAACTTTAAAAAAAAAAAAAATATGAACAAATGAAAAATATAATGATTGAGTCACCCCGCTTTCTTCTATTAAAAGTAAAAGAAATAAGAAAAAAAAAAGTGAAATTGCTGCATCATAAAAAGTTTGGTCTATCGACGTTTCATATTAATTAACCCGATCATTAAACACTGTAAAGGGAAAATAAATGTTCACATCAGAATTCTGGTTTTGTTCAATTATTGCAACATAGGTTTTTTTTGTGTTAACTTTGTAAAATGTGGAAAACCATAAAATAACTGTAATTATTTTTATCAGAAATTATGAATTATGACATGGCAGTTAAAAACTAATTTAGCTTTATTTCTAGGTACAAAAGGAGTAGCGCCATTGTGATCCATTGTTTTATTGTTTGAAAACTAATTTTACTGACATTATAAAATATGAATAAAATAGTAAACATGATCATAAAGTATATTATTTTCTTCCCATTGATATCTAATTTGCATGGAAACTATTTTGTTTTACCCTCTAGGGCAGGTAATATTTAGAAGATCAATGGAGGACAGATAGCAAAGACCGAAGAAACACCGTCAGGTAAGTACATAAATGTTTGGGTTATTTTAATAAATCCCATGCTTTTTGTCCATTTTTCCAAAATCATGGACAACCATTTCTACTTTTCGCTTATGCAAGTGATTTTAAGTTCTGTACCAGAAAATTGTATATAAAGATACATCCAGAAATTACAGGGGCTTCTCACAAAATTAGAATATCATCAAAAAGTGAATTTATTTCAGTTCTTCAATGCAAAACGTGAAGCTCATATATTATATAGAGATATTACAAACAGAGTGATCTATTTCACGTGTTTATTTCTGTTAATGTTGATGATTATGGCTTACAGCCAATGAAAACCCAAAAGTCATTATCTCAGTAAATTAAAATACCAGCCTGAAAAATTATTTTAAAATCCAAAATGTTGGCCTACTGAAATGTACGTTCAGTAAATGCACTCAATACTTGGTCTGGGCACTAATTGCATCAATTACTGCATCAATGCAGCGTGGCATGGAGGCGATCAGTCTGTTCCACTGCTGAGGGGTTATGGAAGCCCAGGTTGCTTTGATAGCAGCCTTCAGCCCGTCTGCATTGTTGGGTCTGGTGTCTCTCATCTTCCTCTTGACAATACCCCATAGATTCTCTATGGGGTTAAGGTCAGGCGAGTTTGCTGCCAATTGCGCACAGTGATACTGTTGTTTGTACACCAGGTATTGGTACCTTTGGCCGTGTGGACAGGGGCCAAGTCCTGCTGGAGAATGACATTTCCATCTCCAAAAAGCTTGTCAGCAGAGGAAAGCATGAAGTGCTCTAAAATATCCTGGTAGACGGCTGCGCTGACTTTGGTCTTGATAGAGCACACTGGACCTACAACAGCAGATGACATGGCTCCCCAAACCATCACTGATTGTGGAGACCTCACACTAGACCTTGCACTCAAGGTCCCGGAGTCTGGAGGAAGCGTGGAGAGGTCACAATCCAAGCTGCTTGATGTCTAGTGTGAAGTGTCCTCATCTCTACAGGAAGTGAGGTATGGCTTTGTTTCTACAGGAAGTGGAGGCAGGGCTTTGTCATTCTACAGGAATTTTTAATTTTGGCTCTGCTCCTGCTCTCCTGTCTGTTAAACTGCATACAGAAATAATCAAGAGGTGGATTTTTAGTTTTGGGCAAGCAAGTCATTAGACAATAACAGAAGCAATGCATCCTGGAAAGAAAAGGAGCAGAATTTCCATCTCTTGGAGCACTTGGAGAATGCTGATGAAAAAGGCATTGCTCACTGAAAAAGAGTGGTTGGCAAATTACAGCGTAAAAGGATGAAAACAGTCCCTGAACATATTAGACTGATAAAAGTTGCTTTATCCTGTTGTGGTAATAAGGTAATTTAAAACATGCTTTTCTACTGGTTTAGTGTGACAGGACAGGTTTGCTTGAAGTCATTTTACATTTTTATGATTTTTTTTTCAATTGTTGCAAACTAAATAAAAGTATAATTTAGCAGTTTTCCAGTAGACACTAGATCAGTGATAAAAGGCTTATTTTTTTGTATTCACTTGTCAGCTTTGCTGTGTAGACTGTGACAAGATGAGCAGAGACATCTCATTACTGTCTCATTGTCAAGCCCCTGGATTCAATCTCATGAGTTTGTGTTCTGTGATTGGCTTCTGTTTCTGCCAAGCCACAGGAGGCACATATTTTCTCTGGGAGTTTGGGTTCTGCTATTCTGGCTGCAGTCTTTTTAACTTAACACAAGTGTTCTTCATTTACTCTGTTTGTCTGTCCTATCATTTTTTAGATGCAGCTTTAAATATCTTTCCCTACTGGTGTTTCCTGCTGATGATAGACTTTGTTGGATTCATTCACTTGGCTGTAGTTTGTGTTAGTTTCTCCTGTGGCTTGGCAGAAACAGGAGCCAACCACAGAACACAAACTCAAGGGATCAAATCCAGGAGCATGACAATGAGACTGTAATGTGTTTGTTGACTTAGGTTGCGCCTTAGATCTTATTGACAGTGATTTTGCTGTTGAGTGTAGGTATACAGTTGCAACTCTTGGTCATCCTGTCCAAGTAACTGTAATTGATAGTTCTCCCCTTACCAGATGTTACTTCTAAGGTTGAGAATGAGTGCATGAATGAGGGTATGTTACACAAAGAATCTATTTTATTCATAATTCTTCCTTTTTTATCAGCTAGAACTGTGTTGGGTATGCCCTGGTTGTTGAAACACAATTGTACCAACAGTTGGGAGACTTGTTGTGAAGTTAAGTCTTGGGGGAATATCTGTTTTTTCAATTGTTTATCTAAATCCCTGTCATCTATGAGATCTCCTTCCTATTTGGTTCAGGATTCTGAGGATATTTTTTCTGAGACTGAGGGTGAAGTTCTTCCCGCGCATAGGACTTATGATTGAGCGCAGATGGATTCCATTAAGGTACAGGCCTTCCTTGATTCGGTACAACCAACCAATCGTAAAGCTTTACAGAAGTTCTTAGGGGTTGCGAATCTTTATCGTAGGTTCATTAGGAACTTCTCAGTTCTGATCAAACTTCTTACTGATATATCCAAGAAGGGTACTTTCTCCTGGTCTACTAAGGCTGTTGATGCTTTTGCTGCCCTCAGATTCCCAATCGCTCCTTGATATATATAGCGGAGTCGCTGTATTCTGTCTGTTCCTGGAAACTGTAATCTATGACATTTCTCTGTGAATATACAAAAAAAGGTTGCACTCTATCGTGCCAAAACACGTCAAATATGAAATACATGAAATATAGCAAAATGGCTTTTTGAACATTAGGAAAAAATTTTTGAGACACTTAGCACAGAATTTGGCCAAATAGTGTGAGCCCATCAACCATCGTCAAGGTGGTCTCAATAAACTGATAGGTACCTGACGTCCCTGTCCAAATGTGAACACTTACCGAAGGCCAATGTCTGTATGCTTGGGTGAATATGGACACCTCTCTCAGCAAAGCCTACATATGGGTTGGCCGGAAGCAAGTGTGATTAGATGTAATCACCAAATTCTGTGCTAAGCATCTCAAACATTTTTTCCTAATGTTCAAAAAGCCATGTTGCTATTCATATTTCATGTATTTCATATTTGACGTGTTTTGGCACGATAGAGTGCAACCTTTTTTTGTATATTATATATGGAGGTAGCTGCTCTTGGTATGCACCTATTCACACTAGTTTGGAGGTGCCAGTCGTTTTTCTGTCATTTCTATGTTAGCTTACTGACTGAGCACTCCTCCCTTCACCATGTGGTTATTAATTACATCTAATCACACTTGGTTCTGGCCAACCCATATGTAGGCTTTGCTGACAGAGGTGTCCACATTCACCCAGGCATGCAGACATTAGCCTTCGGTAAGTGTTCACATTTGGACAGGGAGGTCAGGTACCCATCAGTTTATTGAGACCACCTTGACGATGGTTGATGGGCTCACACTATTTGGCCAAATTCTGTGCTAAGCGTCTCAAAAAATTTTTTCCTAATGTTCAAAAAGCTATTTTGCTATTTATATTTCTTGTATTTCATATTTGACGTGTTTTGGCACGATAGAGTGCAACCTTTTTTTGTATATTATATATGGAGGTAGCTGCTCTTGGTATGCACCTATTCACACTAGTTTGGAGGTGCCAGTCGTTTTTCTGTCATTTCTATGTTAGCTTACTGACTGAGCACTCCTCCCTTCACCATGTGGTTATTAATTACATCTAATCACACTTGGTTCTGGCCAACCCATATGTAGGCTTTGCTGACAGAGGTGTCCACATTCACCCAGGCATGCAGACATTAGCCTTCGGTAAGTGTTCACATTTGGACAGGGAGGTCAGGTACCCATCAGTTTATTGAGACCACCTTGACGATGGTTGATGGGCTCACACTATTTGGCCAAATTCTGTGCTAAGCGTCTCAAAAAAATTTTTCCTAATGTTCAAAAAGCTATTTTGCTATTTATATTTCTTGTATTTCATATTTGACGTGTTTTGGCACGATAGAGTGCAACTTTTTTTTGTATATTATATATGGAGGTAGAGGCTCCTGGTATGCACCTATTCACACTAGTTTGGATGTGCCAGTCGTTTTTCTGACATTTCTCTGTCAAGTGACCCCCAGATCATTACAGTGGTCATAAAGCGCACACATTTCTTGCATCATCCACCATCATTTTAGGAAGGAAGTATATCTCAGTTATGTCCGGCTCCAGGTAAGGTGGCTTTAGAGATTTAAACAAAAAAAAAAAATTCCACAAAATTTAAGAAAAGTAACAAACAGATAATTTCTCTTCTATACACTGAAATATAACAATAAAACTAGAATCATATACTTGAGACATTCCCTTCAAATACTAAAGCACTTATTAAACCTGGAAATTCTTAGTTTACTTCCTACACACATAATGATTTACTATTATAACGATATATGGCAGATCAAACTTTGCAGAATATTTTTTTTTAAAGAGGTTTTTTTTTCTGCTTTACACATTTTATACATTATATGTAAAACCCTGTTTTCCATATTGACAAGATGTGACCCCATGCATTATTCTGCAGCTTTTTATCATGATTAAGATTTGTCTAAAAGCTTTTTATGTGGAGCTGTCAGGTTTAATAGATGGCAGTGCAACTGATCAGCAGATCTGACACCCACTGTCTCTTCCCGGTAATTGCATTGCATCACTATGTCAGTTCCAAACAGTTTTAATTTGCTTTTCTGTTTTTTGTTTTTTTTTTCTTTTCTGTAGACAAAGTTTGGCTCTAGAAATTAGTTGACAAAGAACATTCATAATTTTCTAGTTTAATATATTTTCGTAAAAAACAAATGCATAAATATAAAAAAAAATCAAATAACGGAATCAATAATAACAACAACAACAATTGTTGCTAGTAAAAAATGTAATCCATATATAACATATTAGTAATATTATAATAAAATTAGTAATTGAATTAGTCCCTTTAAAATATGATGACTGTGAAGGAAAATGTAGCCAACATTTCTTTTCCTTTTATTTTTTCTTCTTCCTTCATTTTTTTATACTTATTCGTCACCTTTTTTCTTTTTCTCCTCCTTCTTTCTTACATTCTAGCTCAGGTGACTGAATACAACTTGAGTAGTCAGGTGACATCCACGGCGCTACTGTGGACGGCTTTTTGGTACTAGCACTGTTGCATTGCTCCTGGTGAGTCTCCAGAGAAGCCTAGCTCAGCTTTATTGCTGGAGTATACACTATCATCACTTGTGTGCTATCTGACATACTATGTCGCTGAGCTCTGCTATATTGCTGCTTACAAATTTCTTGACCGCCCCAGTGCTTTTATCTCACTGGGCTTTGCTACATCACTACATGTATCTCTCCTGAAAAGATCAGTTCTGTTGCACTGCTGGGCTCTGCTATAATTTTCAAGTCTACACTGTTATTATGACTCTGCTTCATTGGTCCACCTGCACTTGTGACTCTGCTTCATTGGTCCACCTGCACTGAGTCTCCAGTCTCTAAAGTCCCCAATTCCTTCAGCTGCCATACAGCCTTCATTGCTCCTACCGATTTGCCTCAAGCATTATTGTTATCCGTTAGTGCTGTCTTCCATCTGCTCTTCTGGACCAAGGACTTTGAGGATGCACATAATTAGGTGTGATATAACACTTCTCCTCTTCCTCCTTCTATCTCTTCTCTTACTCCATCTGTTCCTACTTTTTATCCTCTTCTTCCTCCTTTTTCTTTTGTATTACTCCTTCTTCTCCTTTTTCTTCTCTTCCTCCTCCTCCATCATCTTCTCCTCCTTTTTCTCCTCCCTCTTTTCCTCATCTTCCTTTTCACCTTTTTCATCCTTCTCATTTTGCTTTTCTTCTTCCTTCTTCTCATTTGCACATGGAAACATGAGAAGCAATGGGATGAAACTGGAAGGGAGAAGATACAGATTAGATATTAGAAAATCACTTTTTGACAGTGAGGGTGATTAATGAGTGGAACAGTCGGCCACGAGAGGTGGTGAGTTCTCCTTCAATGGAAGTCTTCCGTCAGCGACAGGCGGCCACGAGAGGTGGTGAGTTCTCCTTCAATGGAAGTCTTCCGTCAGCGACAGGCGGCCACGAGAGGTGGTGAGTTCTCCTTCAATGGAAGTCTTCACACAGCGCCTGAACAGATGGTTTAGTGACTCCTGCATTGAGCAGGGAGTTGGACACGGCGACCCTGGGTCCCTTTCAACTCTAACAATCTGTGGTTCTATGATTCTCCTCATCTTCCTCTTTCTTCATCATATGACTTTAGGTATGGCTGGGTTAATCTTCCCCATAATACCTTGCAGCAATTGCTTCACATGTTATAGCACAGCTAATCAGGAAGGATTATCATAGCTTGTATAAAAACTGTACAAAAATGATTATTGTAGCCAGTATAAAAGCCAAGGCAGGGAATGCAGAAGCCATTGTGGGGTGAATCTGAATAGAGAACATACGTCACAGCTTGTAACTCAACCAGAGAAATAGGAAAGGAAAGTCATAAAACACAGAATAAGCAATACAGACAGTGTGTTCGATAGGGTGACAGAACATCAGTGAGGAACAGACACCATTTTTTTTACCCATAGCCATATATGTTAAGGTCACTTTACCATTGCTAAAGCTTTTTCTGTGTTCAAGAGCTTTAAAGGGCTTGGATACAGTCCTAGGAGAGCACACGTTTTTCAGGGCAATTGGAGGCTTCACAGCGTTTGAGATTCACAGTGGATCAATTCGCTAAAAATTGAAGTTTTGGGAAAAATTTTGCAAGTTTCACTCATCTCTCTATATAAATAAATATAATAATTTGATCTGAGACTTCATTTTGTTTTTACAGGTGATGGCACAGTTCTGCTTTATCCAAAGCAGTATACATTTTTCAAAATGAGAGTCCACGGGTAAAGTGTACCAGATACCATGTAGTCAATGAAGCTGAAAAAATCCTCCCAACATCCTGTATGCTAAGACAGAACTCTGAAACCTGATAAGAAGAGACAGAGCGCCGAGCGCTGACACACGCAATGCAGGTATAATGACATGAAATGCTGTTTTATGCTAATTCTGTCAGTTTTTGTTTCCGCGTACAACGGAGATTTCTATTATTTGTGTTTTTATACACAATCTGTATTTTGCCTTCTCGTTTAATATGTCTGTTCCTGTAGGACATGATTAATACGCCGGCCTGTAATCTGAGATACATTATATTTATAGGCTTTATATGTAAACGTTATTGTGTTCCTTTTATAATATCATATAAAATCAAAGCGAGATTTACAAAATATCATCAGCAAGAGATTAAAGCTGTCATCCAAGATGTAATCACCGCAGCTCAGTGGTCGCTGTGTGCTCCGGATATTGGGGACGCACAACTCATTTGCCAGCATGGTCGAGTAGAATATTATATAGCGCAAGGCCATAATCTCGTTATATCAAAGATTACAAATATAATAAAAGGAGATGAAGGGTTTCTTCTATCTCTGTTGTGTTTTGAGGTAGATACGGGAAGCGGATTCAGTAAAATGTCCAGGCTGGTTTATTAACCCCTTCATGTCATGCTCCGTACATGTACAACGCATGTCGGGTCTCCCCCTTTGATATGGGCTCCGGCGCTGAGACTACTTTTTTTCGGGCACGTCAGCTGACATGTGCCCCTAACAGCCGCATGTGGAATCGCGATCCATCCAAACCTCTTAATATGTTAAATGCCGCTATCATTCTCTGACAGTGGCATTAACATGCTCACGCCGGAAGTGCTTCACAAACCCTGCCCGTCGGCAACCATGTCACATGACCGCGGGTCGCTGATGGGTTAGCATAACAAATGGGGGCCTGCAGGATACTCCTGTTCCCCAATAGATTGGGGAATGGAAATATGCAGTTCCAGTAAAGGTAATCGGTTTTTGACAACTATGAGAGACAATTATCTTTCACAACTGGTTCAGGACCCAACAAGAAGGGGGGCACTGCTAGACCTAATATTAACCAACAGGCCAGACCGCATATCAAATATAAGGGTTGGGGGTCACTTGGGGAATAGTGATCACAAAATAATAAGTTTTCATGTATCCTTTAATAAGATGTGTAGTAGAGGGGTTACAAGGACACTAAACTTCAGGAGGGCAAATTTCCAACGGATGAGAGAGGATCTTGGTGCAATTAACTGGGATGATATCCTGAGACACAAAAATACACAAAGAAAATGGGAGACATTTATTAGCATCCCGGATAGGACCTGTGCACAGTATATGCCGTATGGGAATAAACATACTAGAAATAGGAGGAAACCAATATGGCTAAATAGAGCTGTAAGGGGCGCAATAAGTGAAAAAAAGAAAGCATTTAGAGAATTAAAGGAAGTAGGTAGTGAGGAGGCATTAAATAAATACAGAAAATTAAATTCTGTAAAAAGCAAATCAAGGCAGCAAAGATTGAGACAGAGAGACTCATTGCCAGAGAGAGTAAAAATAATCCAAAAATATTCTTTAACTATGTAAATAGTAAGAAACTAAAAAATGATAGTGTTGGCCCCCTCAAAAATAGTCTGGGTGAAATGGTGGATGAGGATGAGGAAAAAGCCAATATGCTAAATGACTTTTTTTCATCAGTATTTACACAAGAAAATCCCATGGCAGACAAAATGACTAGTGATAAAAATTCCCAATTAAATGTCACCTGCTTAACCCAGCAGGAAGTGCGGCGGCGTCTAAAAATCACTAAAATTGGCAAATCTCCGGGCCCGGATGGGATACACCCTCGAGTACTGCAGGAACTAAGTACAGTCATTGATAGACCATTATTTTTAATCTTTAAAGACTCCATAACAACAGGATCTGTACCACAGGACACGCGTATAGCAAATGTGGTGCCAATATTCAAAAAGGGGACAAAAACTGAACTCGGTAATTATAGGCCAGTAAGCTTAACCTCTACTGTGGGTAAAATCCTGGAGGGCATTCTAAGGGACGCTATACTGGAGTATCTGAAGAGGAATAACCTCATAACCCAGTATCAGCACGGGTTTACTAGGGACCGTTCATGTCAGACTAATCTGATCAGCTTCTATGAAGAGGTAAGTTCCGGATTGGACCAAGGGAACCCAGTGGATGTAGTGTATATGGACTTTTCAAAAGCTTTTGATACGGTGCCACACAAAAGGTTGATACATAAAATGAGAATAATAGGGATAGGGGAAAATATGTGTAAGTGGGTTGAGAGCTGGCTCAGGGATAGGAAACAAAGGGTGGTTATTAATGGAGCACACTCGGACTGGGTAGCGGTTAGCAGTGGGGTACCACAGGGGTCAGTATTGGGCCCTCTTCTTTTTAACATATTTATTAATGATCTTGTAGGGGGCATTCAGAGCAGAATTTCAATATTTGCAGATGACACTAAACTCTGCAGGGTAATCAATACAGAGGAGGACAATTTTATATTACGGGATGATTTATGTAAACTAGAAGCTTGGGCTGATAAATGGCAAATGAGCTTTAATGGGGATAAATGTAAGGTCATGTACTTGGGTAGAAGTAATAAGATGTATAATTAGTCAGGCAGCTGCTACAAAGGCAAATAAAATATTGGGATGCATTAAAAGAGGCATAGATGCTCATGAGGAGAACATAATTTTACCTCTATACAAGTCACTAGTTCGACCACACTTAGAATACTGTGCACAGTTCTGGTCTCCGGTGTATAAGAAAGACATAGCTGAACTAGAGCGGGTGCAGAGAAGAACGACCAAAGTTATTAGAGGACTGGGGGGTCTGCAATACCAAGATAGGTTATTACACTTGGGGTTATTTAGTTTGGAAAAACGAAGACAAAGGAGTGATCTTATTTTAATGCATAAATATTTGAGGGGACAGTACAAAGACCTTTCTGATGATCTTTTTAATCATAGACCTAAGACAGGGACAAGGGGGCATCCTCTACGTCTGGAGGAAAGAAGGTTTAGGCATAATAAGACGCGGATTCTTTACTGTAAGAGCAGTGAGACTATGGAACTCTCTGCCGTATGATGTTGTAATGAGTGATTCATTACATAAATTTAAGAGGGGCCTGGATGCCTTTCTTGAAAAGTATAATGTTACAGGGTATATATACTAGATTCCTTGTTAGGGTGTTGATCCAGGGAACTAGTCTGATTGCCGTATGTGGAGTCGGGAAGGAATTTTTTTCCCCAAGGTGGAGCTTACTCTTTGCCACATGGTTTTTTTTTGCCTTCCTCTGGATCAACACGTTAGGGCATGTTAGGTTAGGCTATGGGTTGAACTAGATGGATTTCAAGTCTTCCTTCAACCTTAATAACTATGTTACTATGTTGTCATAGCCAGATAGCTATGAGCGCCACCCAGCGGTCGGTGCTCATAGCAGGTGAGCATTTCTGCTACACAGAACAGAGCTGAATCCCTGCTCTGTGTAACCAAGACGATCGGTTGATCGCAGCTTCTCGTCTCCCATGGAGACTATTGAAGCCAGTGAAAAGTTTTTAAAAAATGTATAAAATATTTGAAAAATGAAAATATCTAAAAGTTTAAATCACCTCCCTCCCCTATTCGCCCCATTCAAAATAAAACAATTTAAAAAAATACACATATTTAGTATCACCGAATTCAGAATCTCCCGATCCATCAATATATAACAAGAATTAATCTGATTGGTAAACGATGTAACAAGAAAAAAAATAAAAACACAAGAAGTACGTTTTTTCGGTCTCCTCAACTTTGCATTAAAATGCAATAATGGGAGATCAAAAGCTAATATCTATGCCAAAATGGCTCCAATAAAAATGTCAGCTCGGCACTCAAAAAATAGCCCCTCACCCAGCCTCAGATCCCGAAAAATGGAGGCGCTATGGGTCTCGGCAAATGGAGCTCTTTTTTTTTTAACAAACTTTGGATTTTCTTTTTACCACTTAAATAAAAAATAACCTATACAGGTTTGGTATCTACAAACTCTTAATGACGTGGAGAATCATAAAGGTAGGTTAGTTTTAGCATTTGGTGAAAACGGTAAAAGAAGAATGAAAAATTCACTTTTTTCAATTTCACCGTACTTTTTTTTCATTTTCCAGTACGTTATCTGGAAAATCAAAGAAGTCGTTCAAAAGTACAATTCGTCCCGCGAAAAAACAAGCCCTCACACAGCCATATTGATAGAAAAGTAAAAAAGTTATGGCTCTGGGAAGAAGGGGAGCAAAAAACAGAAATGTAAAAGCGGAAAATGGCCTGTGGGTGAAGGGGTTAAGACTCCATAAACCGCTCAGGATAACAAAAAAACCTTTTCTGGCACAAAGTGAAGACATAAAGTAAATAGTCCATACAATAGTCAGGTTTTTCTGCTCGGGTTAGTGTCCAGCTCTTTAGTCCTTAGCAAAGGCAAACAACACTGGAGGTCTGCACACCTCTACTCACAGAGACTGAATGACACAAGTAATCTTTTTATCAATCGTACCATGCCCTGGGGTGGGGATATGTGAGCGAGCAGCCAGTCCCATCTCTTTGACTGCTCCTATCCCGGTCCTGACATGCCCTATTAACTCTCTCAGCACTATATATGCTGGAACCGGATTTTCAGGACTTACATCACCGAGGCTACCAACTTCGGTGATACATACCTCCCCTCGAGGACCTGTGCAAAGGCCATCTTACAGGAAAAACAAATTAAGGAGATATAAATATGAATAGTAGACAGATAGATGATTGATAGAGAGAAGGATAGATAATAGATAGATATTGAAAAGAAATATACATTTATTCAAGAGGAATTGAATTCTAGACTGCGTGCACAATTATGAGGCAATTTGTATTTTTGATGATTATTTTCATTATTGAAAATTTCCAGTACTATCGGTCAATCCAAAATGTTAACCCCTTCATGACCTTGGGATTTTTCATTTTTCTGTGTTCGTTTTTCACTCCCCTCCTTCCCAGAGCCATAACTTTTTTATTTTTCCGTCAATTTGGCCATGTGAGGGCTTATTTTGTACTTTTGAACGACATCATTGGTTTTAGCATGTCACGTCCTAGAAAACGGGAAAAAAATTCCAAGTTTAGTGATATTTTGCAAAAAAAGTGCAGTCCCACACTTGTTTTTTGTTTGGCTTTTTTGCTAGGTTCACTAAATGCTAAAACTGACCTGACATTATGATTCTCCAGGTCATTACGAGTTCAAAGACACCTAACATGACTAGGTTATTTTTTACTTAAGTGGTAAAAAAACTTCAAAACTTTGCTAAAAAAAAAAAATTGCGCCTTTTTCCGATACCCGTAGCGTCTCCATTTTTCATGAACTGGGGTTGGTAGAGGGCTTATTTTTTGCGTGTCGAGTTGGCATTTTTAAGGATAGCATTTTGGTGCAGATACGTTCTTTTGATCGCCCGTTATTGCATTTTAATGCAATGTTGCGGCGACCAAAAAAACGTAATTCTGGCGTTTTGAATTTTTTTCTCGCTACGCTTTTTAGCGATCAGGTTAATGCTTTTTTATATTGATACAACGGGCAATTCTGAACGCGGCGATACCAAATATGTGTAGGTGTGATTTTTTTTTTATTGATTTATTTCGATTGGGGCGAAAGGGGGGTGATTTAAACTTTTATATTTTTTTTATTTTTTTTACATTTTTTTTAACTTTTTTTTTTAACTTTTGCCATGCTTCAATAGCCTCCATGAGAGGCTAGAAGCAGGCACAGCACGATCGCCTCTGCTACATAGCAGCGATCTGCTGTTCGCTGCTATGTAGCAGAAAATCAGGTGTGCTGTGAGCGCCGACCACAGGGTGGCGCTCACAGCTGCCGGGGATCTGTAACCATAGAGGTCTCAAGGACCTCTATGGTTACAATACTGAAGCATCGCCGACCTCCGATCATGTGACGGGGGTCGGCGATGCCGCCATTTCCGGCCGCCCGGCCGGAAGCTGTAGTTAAATGCCGCTGTCTGCGTTTGACAGCGGCATTTAACTAGTTAATAGGTGCGGGCAGATCGCGATTCTGCCCGCGCCTATTGCGGGCACATGTCAGCTGTTCAAAACAGCTGACATGTCCCGGCTTTGATGCGGGCTCATGCCGGAGCCCGCATCAAAGAGGGGCTTCTGACCTCGGACATACTATCCCGTCCGAGGTCAGAAAGGGGTTAATAAACCTGAAACCTGAATATTTAAGAAAGAAAAAACTATTTGTGGCTTTTCAGGGTCAGGTAATACACTTTTGGCCCAATTTGCCTGAGGAAAACAAGCTGCACCCCCCGATAAAGGGTGGGGCATGCTCACTCGGCACCCCCCTCATTACACAAATACTCATCACATGATCTGCTTCATCCAATAAGCATTGAAGTTCATACAGCTTGGAGTTGGACAATTTGCACAAAAATGATATTGTCAAAATACGGACTGCGAAATAATTTTGCACACAATGTAACAAAAATTTTACAAAAATTCATATTCTCTGGAATATTCATCGTTTTTTTTTCATTCACTCCATTCAAATTCAACAAAATGACATCCATCTGGCTAACATTTTTCTGAATTGTAGCCAGCAAATTGTTTTAAAACAAAAATAATACTCACCTCATGGCTCACCATTCTGGCCACCTCCGGTGCTCACTCTGCCCAGTAGGTCTTCGACTTTGTCTTCACTCGTTGGTGCATTGCCTTCCGACATCATGACCTTATGTGAGGCCTAATCAATGAAAAGGAGTGCCAACGAGTAGAGTTGAGCGACCTTGACCTTTTTAGAGTCGAGCCGGGTTTCGCGAAACCCGACTATCTCAAAAGTCGGGTCGAGTGAAATCGGCCGATTATGACGTAAAGGCGGGATCGACCGAAACACGAAACCCAATGCAAGTCAATGGGGCAGCATAGTCGGCAGTGAGTGGGGGCTAGGAAAACACCTAGAGTGCCCATTTTAATGTCAAAACCATCCATTCTTCTTAATGAAGCTTGTCAAGCGTAATTTACCTTATAATAATTGGAAGGCATTTGAAATTGGGGGTCATTTGGCTAAAGTTGTGGTGGGTAGGGCTGGTTCAAGTAATTAGTGGGCCCAGGAAATCTGGACCACGTCACGGCAGTGGAGCAGGGAGAGGTAAGTATTTCAACTTTGCAAGTGCTGTGAACCTGAGCAAGCAGGGGGGGCCCACTCGTTGGCATTGGCACTGGCACAGGGCCCCTCAAAGTACAGTGGTGTGTTTGCACGGCGGGGGCGCCTCCCACCGGCAGCAACACTTTTGCGTACCATGAGAGGCCCTGTGCCAGTGACGTCGCCAACTAGTATTCCTCCCCCCACCTGATGAAGGAACCTGCACTTTCATCTGCACCTTCCTGTTTGTCCCCGTGTAAGGTGGTATGGTATGCGGGAAGGGGGACCTGACTTTCAGCAGGGTCACAATCTTGCAGTGTAGCGTGCACGGGAAATGTTGCGTTATGGGTCAATGTACCAGCAGACTCATCTATCACTGGCTGGGCAATGGGCAGGATGAGGAGGAAACACAGATATAGGCCCAAAGAATAAAGTGGGCTAAATGCAGTTCAAAATTGGTAACACAGGACTAGTGTTGAGCGATACCGTCCGATACTTGAAAGTATCGGTATCGGATAGTATCGGCCGATACCCGAAAAATATCGGATATCGCCGATACCGATATCCGATACCAATACAAGTCAATGGGACATCAAGTATCGGAATGTATCCTCATGGATCCCAGGGTCTGAAGGAGAGGAAACTCTCCTTCAGGCCCTGGGATCCATATTAAAGTGTAAAATAAAGAATTAAAATAAAAAATATTGTTATATTCACCTCTCCGGCGGCCCCTGGACATCAGCGGGAGGATCCGGCGTCCGGCACGGCTTCTTTCTTCAAAATGCGCGCCTTTAGGACCTGTGGAATGACGTCCCGGCTTCTGATTGGTCGCGTGCCGCCCATGTGACCGCCACGCGACCAATCAGAAGCCGCGACGTCATTCCTCAGGTCCTAGAAGGCGCTCATTCTAGGACTTTAGCTGAGGAATGACGTCGCGGCTTCTGATTGGTCGCGTGGCGGTCACATGGGCGGCACGCGACCAATCAGAAGCCGGGACGTCATTCCACAGGTCCTGAAGGCGCGCATTTTGAAGAAAGAAGCCGTGCCGGACGCCGGATCCTCCCGCTGATGTCCAGGGGCCGCCGGAGAGGTGAATATAACAATATTTTTTATTTTAATTCTTTATTTTACACTTCCGATACCGATACCCGATATCACAAAAATATCGGATCTCGGTATCGGAATTCCGATACCGCAAGTATCGGCCGATACCCGATACTTGCGGTATCGGAATGCTCAACACTACACAGGACTAATCAGGGGGCATTGCAGTGGAGGACAACTGGAATGAGAGGCTGACACAGAGAGTAGGCCCAAATCAGTAAGTAGTCGAAATGCAGTTCAAAATTGGCAACAGTAGTAAACAGGCGGCACAGCTTTGTTCAGTGGAGGAGAACAGCAAGGAGTGGCAGACACCGATAGTAGGCCCCAACCCAACTAGTAGGCCAAATGCAGTCTAACATTAACAACTACTTAACAAGCGCCTGAAAACGGAATTCCAGGACAGGAAACCAGGAGAACAGCAAGGAGCGGCAGACACCGATAGTAGGCCCCAAACCAACTAGTACGCCAAATGCAGTTGTTCCGTTTAACCACAATTTAATGAGAGCCTGAAGATAGAAGTTCAGGAAAGGCAACCTGGAGAACACCTTGGAGTGGAACACACCATCTCTCTACACCCCATACCCAATTTGTAGGTCTAATGCAGCGTAGTTTCCAACAACTACTAAACGAGAGCATGATGATCGAAGCATTGGCGAGGAAACCTGGGGAACACCTTGGAGTGGAACACACCATCTCTCTACACCCCATACCCAATTTGTAGGCCTAATGCAGCGTAGTTTCCAACAACTACTAAACGAGAGCCGGAAGATCGAAGCTCAGGAAAGGCAACCTGGGGAACACCTAGGAGTGGAACACACCATCTCTCTACACCCCATACCCAATTTGTAGGCCTAATGCAGCGTAGTTTCCAACAACTACTAAACGAGAGCCGGAAGATCGAAGCAATGGAGAGGAAACCTGGGGAACACCTTGGAGTGTAACACACCATCTCTCTACACCCCATACCCAATTTGTAGGCCTAATGCAGCGTAGTTTCCAACAACTACTAAACGAGAGCCGGAAGATCGAAGCAATGGAGAGGAAACCTGGGGAACACCTTGGAGTGTAACACACCATCTCTTTACACCCCATACCCAATTTGTAGGCCTAATGCAGCGTAGTTTCCAACAACTACTAAACGAGAGCCGGAAGATCGAAGCAATGGAGAGGAAACCTGGGGAACACCTTGGAGTGTAACACACCATCTCTCTACACCCCATACCCAATTTGTAGGCCTAATGCAGCGTAGTTTCCAACAACTACTAAACGAGAGCCGGAAGATCGAAGCAATGGAGAGGAAACCTGGGGAACACCTTGGAGTGTAACACACCATCTCTCTACACCCCATACCCAATTTGTAGGCCTAATGCAGCGTAGTTTCCAACAACTACTAAACGAGAGCATGAAGATCGAAGCAATGGAGAGGAAACCTGGGGAACACCTTGGAGTGGAACACATCATCTCTCTACACCCCATACCCAATTTGTAGGCCTAATGCAGCGTAGTTTCCAACAACTACTAAACGAGAGCATGATGATCGAAGCATTGGCGAGGAAACCTGGGGAACACCTTGGAGTGGAACACACCATCTCTCTACAGTGGAACACACCATCTCTCTACACCCCATACCCAATTTGTAGGCCTAATGCAGCGTAGTTTCCAACAACTACTAAACGAGAGCCGGAAGATCGAAGCTCAGGAAAGGCAACCTGGGGAACACCTTGGAGTGGAACACACCATCTCTCTACACCCCATACCCAATTTGTAGGCCCAATGCAGCGTAGTTTCCAACAACTACTAAACGAGAGCCGGAAGATCGAAGCTCAGGAAAGGCAACCTGGGGAACACCTTGGAGTGTAACAAACCCTCTCTCTACACCACGGAAGGGCTGATTCTTAGGAAGGAAGGCTGTCGGAAAGAAGCAGGGCGTGTCCGAGGGTGATTATATTCTTATTAGGTATATACTCACCCTCGGACGCGCCGTGCTTCTTTATTTGTAATGAATGTTTATTTGCAATGTGGTTTTGACTTACTCTATTTTTTTGGTAAATAATGATTTTATTATTTTCATTGTTTTGCATCTTCTTGGCAATAATATAAAGAAGACGCGACAGGACAACACTCGGTGGATGCCATATCTGTGTTTAAAATTGAAAAAACCTTTCAGTTAACTACTTGCAGGAGAAAGTTATTGTAGCTGGTGGCCATTTTTAGTACTGTACCAGATTTTTGTTGTATGTGTTTGTTTTCAATGTTAAAATGTCTGCATTTGATATCTCTCCAGTATTTTCTTATTTATAAGCAAAATACTTATTTTTATATTTTCTGATGTTGGTTCCAGGGGTACACGGGCAGCAGTGGTGTGGTCAGTGGAGGCCTAGTGGAAGGAGTGACCGCAGACAGGCATCGAAGGCCTAAAATAATAACACATGGCTGTAGGCAATTTTAAATTGCTTCCAGGGGTACACGGGCAGCAGTGGTGTGGTCAGTGGAGGCCTAGTGGAAGGAGTGACCGCAGACAGGCATCGAAGGCCTAAAATAATAACACATGGCTGTAGGCAATTTTAAATTGGTTCCAGGGGTACACGGGCAGCAGTGGTGTGGTCAGTGGAGGCCTAGTGGAAGGAGTGACCGCAGACAGGCATCGAAGGCCTAAAATAATAACACATGGCTGTAGGCAATTTTAAATTGGTTCCAGGGGTACACGGGCAGCAGTGGTGTGGTCAGTGGAGGCCTAGTGGAAGGAGTGACCGCAGACAGGCATCGAAGGCCTAAAATAATAACACATGGCTGTAGGCAATTTTAAATTGGTTCCAGGGGTACACGGGCAGCAGTGGTGTGGTCAGTGGAGGCCTAGTGGAAGGAGTGACCGCAGACAGGCATCGAAGGCCTAAAATAATAACACATGGCTGTAGGCAATTTTAAATTGGTTCCAGGGGTACACGGGCAGCAGTGGTGTGGTCAGTGGAGGCCTAGTGGAAGGAGTGACCGCAGACAGGCATCGAAGGCCTAAAATAATAACACATGGCTGTAGGCAATTTTAAATTGGTTACAGGGGTACACGGGCAGCAGTGGTGTGGTCAGTGGAGGCCTAGTGGAAGGAGTCACCGCAGACAGGCATCGAAGGCCTAAAATAATAACACATGGCTGTAGGCAATTTTAAATTGGTTCCAGGGGTACACGGGCAGCAGTGGTGTGGTCAGTGGAGGCCTAGTGGAAGGAGTGACCGCAGACAGGCATCGAAGGCCTAAAATAATAACACATGGCTGTAGGCAATTTTAAATTGGTTCCAGGGGTACACGGGCAGCAGTGGTGTGGTCAGTGGAGGCCTAGTGGAAGGAGTGACCGCAGACAGGCATCGAAGGCCTAAAATAATAACACATGGCTGTAGGCAATTTTAAATTGGTTACAGGGGTACACGGGCAGCAGTGGTGTGGTCAGTGGAGGCCTAGTGGAAGGAGTGACCGCAGACAGGCATCGAAGGCCTAAAATAATAACACATGGCTGTAGGCAATTTTAAATTGGTTCCAGGGGTACACGGGCAGCAGTGGTGTGGTCAGTGGAGGCCTAGTGGAAGGAGTGACCGCAGACAAGCATCGAAGGCCTAAAATAATAACACATGGCTGTAGGCAATTTTAAATTGGTTCCAGGGGTACACGGGCAGCAGTGGTGTGGTCAGTGGAGGCCTAGTGGAAGGAGTGACCGCAGACCGGCATCGAAGGCCTAAAATAATAACACATGGCTGTAGGCAATTTTAAATTGGTTCCAGGGGTACACGGGCAGCAGTGGTGTGGTCAGTGGAGGCCTAGTGGAAGGAGTGACCGCAGACAGGCATCGAAGGCCTAAAATAATAACACATGGCTGTAGGCAATTTTAAATTGGTTCCAGGGGTACACGGGCAGCAGTGGTGTGGTCAGTGGAGGCCTAGTGGAAGGAGTGACCGCAGACAGGCATCGAAGGCCTAAAATAATAACACATGGCTGTAGGCAATTTTAAATTGGTTCCAGGGGTACACGGGCAGCAGTGGTGTGGTCAGTGGAGGCCTAGTGGAAGGAGTGACCGCAGACAGGCATCGAAGGCCTAAAATAATAACACATGGCTGTAGGCAATTTTAAATTGGTTCCAGGGGTACACGGGCAGCAGTGGTGTGGTCAGTGGAGGCCTAGTGGAAGGAGTGACCGCAGACAGGCATCGAAGGCCTAAAATAATAACACATGGCTGTAGGCAATTTTAAATTGGTTCCAGGGGTACACGGGCAGCAGTGGTGTGGTCAGTGGAGGCCTAGTGGAAGGAGTGACCGCAGACAGGCATCGAAGGCCTAAAATAATAACACATGGCTGTAGGCAATTTTAAATTGGTTCCAGGGGTACACGGGCAGCAGTGGTGTGGTCAGTGGAGGCCTAGTGGAAGGAGTGACCGCAGACAGGCATCGAAGGCCTAAAATAATAACACATGGCTGTAGGCAATTTTAAATTGGTTCCAGGGGTACACGGGCAGCAGTGGTGTGGTCAGTGGAGGCCTAGTGGAAGGAGTGACCGCAGACAGGCATCGAAGGCCTAAAATAATAACACATGGCTGTAGGCAATTTTAAATTGGTTCCAGGGGTACACGGGCAGCAGTGGTGTGGTCAGTGGAGGCCTAGTGGAAGGAGTGACCGCAGACAGGCATCGAAGGCCTAAAATAATAACACATGGCTGTAGGCAATTTTAAATTGGTTCCAGGGGTACACGGGCAGCAGTGGTGTGGTCAGTGGAGGCCTAGTGGAAGGAGTGACCACAGACAGGCATCGAAGGCCTAACATAACAAAAATGTCAATACAATGGTATTGTCAGTGGCAGGCATTGAAGGATGTCAGCGCATAGACTAAACATTGGTGGAGCTGTGAGATAATTTTGCAAGTGGTAGAGCACTGTTTGAGCTGGGGTGGGGGGAAACTGTCTTGTGGCCGGCGGTACAGGCCCAGGGCCCCTCATATTACAACGGTGTGTCTGACGTTGGGTGCGCACCACCACCGCCAGAGACACTTTATTGTACTAGGAGGGACCCAGTGGCAGTGCCGTCGACCAAAAGCGGGCTCACCCACCTCTTCAGACAAACTGCACTCTCACGGGTGCTGTCGCCAAGTGTCGATACCACGGCCCCGTGTGGGGAGTTTGGCCATTTAGTGAGGTGTAAACATGTCGTATGCTGGACAATCAGGTGCAGAAAATTACGAGATTGGAAAAGGCATTCAGAATAGTCCACAGGCAAGACCTTTTCATAGGAAAGCTAGGTGTCAGCCGGGCAAGGTGGGGCAAAAGATTTCGAAATCCAGTTGTGGTTCATTTTAATGAAGGTTAGATCATCTACATTTTGGGTAGCCAGACGAGTCCTTTTTTCTGTTAGTATTGAACCTGCAGCACTGAATACTCTTTCTGATAGGACACTAGCTGCCGGGCAAGCAAGCTCCTGCAATGCATATTCTGCCAATTCTGGCCAGGTGTCTAATTTTGATGCCCAGTAATCAAATGGGAATGACGGTTGAGGGAGAACATCGATAAGGGATGAAAAATAGTTTGTAACCATACTGGACAAATGTTGTCTCCTGTCACTTTGAATTGATGCTGCAGTACCTGTCCTGTCTGCGGTCATAGCAAAATCACTCCACAACCTGGTCAGAAAACCCCTCTGGCCAACGCCACTTCTGATTTCTGCCCCTCTGGTCTGCTGGCCCCTGCAGCTCGTGTGAGAACGATCACGGGCGCTGTGTGCAGGGAATGCCAGAAGCAAACGGTCAACAAGAGTTGATTGTTTGGTTGCTAATATTAGTTCCAAGTTCTCATGTGGCATTATATTTTGCAATTTGCCTTTATAGCGAGGATCAAGGAGGCAGGCCAACCAGTAATTGTCATCATTCATCATTTTAGTTATGCGTGTGTCCCTTTTGAGGATACGTAAGGCATAACCTGCCATGTGGGCCAAAGTTCCAGTTCTCAAATCTGCAGTTGTGCTTGGTTGAGGGGCAGTTTCAGGCAAATCCACGTCACTTGTGTCCCTCAAAAAACCAGAACCCGGCCTTGCCGCGCCACCAATTTCCAGTGGCCCCGGAAAAGCTTCCTCATTAAAAATATAATCATCCCCATCATCCTCCTCGTCCTCCTCCTCCTCTTCGCCCGCTACCTCGTCCTGTACACTGCCCTGGCCAGACAATGGCTGACTGTCATCAAGGCTTTCCTCTTCCTCAGCTGCAGACGCCTGATCCTTTATGTGCGTCAAACTTTGCATCAGCAGACGCATTAGGGGGATGCTCATGCTTATTATGGCGTTGTCTGCACTAACCAGCCGTGTGCATTCCTCAAAACACTGAAGGACTTGACACATGTCTTGAATCTTCGACCACTGCACACCTGACAACTCCATGTCTGCCATCCTACTGCCTGCCCGTGTATGTGTATCCTCCCACAAAAACATAACAGCCCGCCTCTGTTCACACAGTCTCTGAAGCATGTGCAGTGTTGAGTTCCACCTTGTTGCAACGTCTATGATTAGGCGATGCTGGGGAAGGTTCAAAAAACGCTGATGGGTCTGCATACGGCTGGAGTGTACGGGCGAACGGCGGATATGTGAGCAAAGTCCACGCACTTTGAGGAGCAGGTCGGATAACCCCGGATAACTTTTCAGGAAGCACTGCACCACCAGGTTTAAGGTGTGAGCCAGGCAAGGAATGTGTTTCAGTTGGGAAAGGGAGATGGCAGCCATGAAATTCCTTCCGTTATCACTCACTACCTTGCCTGCCTCAAGATCTACAGTGCCCAGCCACGACTGCGTTTCTTTCTGCAAGAACTCGGACAGAACTTCCGCGGTGTGTCTGTTGTCGCCCAAACACTTCATAGCCAATACAGCCTGCTGACGTTTGCCAGTAGCTGCCCCATAATGGGAGACCTGGTGTGCAACAGTGGCAGCTGCGGATGGAGTGGTTGTGCGACTGCGGTCTGTGGACGAGCTCTCGCTTCTGCAGGAGGACGAAGAGGAGGAGGAGGGGGTGCGAACGGCTACAGCCAATTGTTTCCTAGACCGTGGGCTAGGCAGAACTGTCCCAAACTTGCTGTCCCCTGTGGACCCTGCATCCACCACATTTACCCAGTGTGCCGTGATGGACACGTAACGTCCCTGGCCATGCCTACTGGTCCATGCATCTGTTGTCAGGTGCACCTTTGTGCTCACAGATTGCCTGAGTGCATGGACGATGCGCTCTTTAACATGCTGGTGGAGGGCTGGGATGGCTTTTCTGGAAAAAAAGTGTCGACTGGGTAGCTCGTAGCGTGGTACAGCGTAGTCCATCAGGGCTTTGAAAGCTTCGCTTTCAACTAACCGGTAGGGCATCATCTCTAACGAGATTAGTCTAGCTATGTGTGCGTTCAAACCCTGTGTACGCGGATGCGAGGCCAAGTACTTCCTTTTTCTAACCATAGTCTCATGTAGGGTGAGCTGGACTGGAGAGCTGGAGATCGTGGAACTAGCGGGGGTGCCGGTGGACATGGCAGACTGAGAGACGGTGGGAGATGGTATTGTTGCCACCGGTGCCCTAGATGCAGTGTTTCCTACTACGAAACTGGTGATTCCCTGACCCTGACTGCTTTGGCCTGGCAAAGAAACCTGCACAGATACTGCAGGTGGTGCGGAAAATGGTGGCCCTACACTGCCGGAAGGGATGTTGCGTTGCTGACTAGCTTCATTGGCCGAGGGTGCTACAACCTTAAGGGACGTTTGGTAGTTAGTCCAGGCTTGCAAATGCATGGTGGTTAAATGTCTATGCATGCAACTTGTATTGAGACTTTTCAGATTCTGTCCTCTGCTTAAGGTAGTTGAACATTTTTGACAGATGACTTTGCGCTGATCAATTGGATGTTGTTTAAAAAAATGCCAGACTGCACTCTTTCTAGCATCGGATACCTTTTCAGGCATTGCAGACTGAGCTTTAACCGGATGGCCACGCTGTCCTCCAACAGGTTTTGGCTTTGCCACGCGTTTTGGGCAAGATACGGGCCCGGCAGAAGGAACCTGTTGCGATGTTGATGCCTGCTGCGGCCCCTCCTCCTCCGCTTCAGAACTGCTGCCGCCTGCACCCTGTTCCCCCAATGGCTGCCAATCGGGGTCAAGAACTGGGTCATCTATTACCTCTTCTTGTAGCTCGTGTGCAACTTCGTCTGTGTCACCGTGTCGGTCGGTGGTATAGCGATCGTGATGGGGCAACATAGTCTCATCAGGGTCTGATTCTTGATCAGCACCCTGCGAGGGCAATGTTGTGGTCTGAGTCAAAGGACCAGCATAGTAGTCTGGCTGTGGCTGTGCATCAGTGCACTCCATGTCAGATTCAACTTGTAATGGGCATGGACTGTTAACTGCTTCACTTTCTAAGCCAGGGACGGTATGTGTAAAGAGCTCCATGGAGTAACCCGTTGTGTCGCCTGCTGCATTCTTCTCTGTTGTTGTTTTTGCTGAAGAGGACAAGGAAGCGACTTGTCCCTGACCGTGAACATCCACTAACGACGCGCTGCATTGACATTTACCAGTTTCACGAGAGGAGGCAAAAGAGCTAGAGGCTGAGTCAGCAAGATAAGCCAAAACTTGCTCTTGCTGCTCCGGCTTTAAAAGCGGTTTTCCTACTCCCAGAAAAGGGAGCGTTCGAGGCCTTGTGTAGCCAGACGACGAACCTGGCTCCACAGCTCCAGACTTAGGTGCAATATTTTTTTTCCCACGACCAGCTGATGCTCCACCACTACCAGTACCCTCATTACCAGCTGACAATGAACGCCCCCGGCCACGACCTCTTCCACCATACTTCCTCATTGTTTTAAAAACGTAAACAAACTAACGGTATTTGTTGCTGTCACACAAATTACACGGTGAGCTATAACTTCAGTATGATTTAGCTACCCCTTTACAGGTGAGTGAGACCACAATGAAAATCAGGCACAATGTTACACACTCTGTTGTTGGTGGCAACAAATGAGAGAGATGCCACACACGCAGGACTGTCACTGAAGCACAAATGTAAATATTAATCTCCCACTGATTTGATTTTTTTTTTTTTTTAAGGGAGACTTTAGGAAAAAAAAAATAGAATAAAATGATTTTTTCAGGAAGAATTTAGAAACCAAATAAAATAAAATGATTTTTTCAGGGAGAATTTAGAAAACAAATAAAACAAAAAAAGGCTTTCTATGGCCCACTGAGTGAGAGATGACGCACACAGGAGTCAGGAGTGGCACACAAGCCCAGAGGCCAATATTTATCTCCCACTGATTGATATAGTGATTTTTTCAGGTAGATTTTGGAACCCAAATCAAGTTAAAAAAATAATAGGCTTTCTATGGCCCACAATTGGAGAGAGAGAGAGAGATGGCACACCCAGGAGTCAAGACTGGCACACAAGCAGAAAGGGCAATATTAATCTCCCACTGATTTGTTTTTTGTTTTTTTGTTTTTTCAGGGAGACTTTAGGAAAAAAAAAATAAATAAATAAAATGATTTTTTCAGGAAGAATTTAGAAACCAAAGAAAATAAAATGATTTTTTCAGGGAGAATTTAGAAAACAAATAAAACAAAAAAAGGCTTTCTATGGCCCACTGAGTGAGAGATGACGCACACAGGAGTCAGGAGTGGCACACAAGCCCAGAGGCCAATATTTATCTCCCACTGATTGATGTAGTGATTTTTTCAGGTAGATTTTGGAACCCAAATCAAGCTAAAAAAAATAATAGGCTTTCTATGGCCCACAATTGGAGAGAGAGAGAGAGATGGCACACCCAGGAGTCAAGACTGGCACACAAGCAGAAAGGGCAATATTAATCTCCCACTGATTTGTTTTTTTTGTTTTTGTTTTTTCAGGGAGACTTTAGGAAAAAAAAAAAATAGAATAAAATGATTTTTTCAGGAAGAATTTAGAAACCAAAGAAAATAAAATGATTTTTTCAGGGAGAATTTAGAAAACAAATAAAACAAAAAAAGGCTTTCTATGGCCCACTAAGTGAGAGATGACGCACACAGGAGTCAGGAGTGGCACACAAGCCCAGAGGCCAATATTTATCTCCCACTTTTTTTTTTTTGTTCCAGGGAAAATTTATAAACCCAATAAAAAAAATAATAAATAGGCTTTCTATGGCCCACTATCTGAGAGACAGAGAGAGATGGCACGCTTAGGACTGGCACACAAGCCCAAAGGCCAATATTAATCTCCCTTTTTTTTTAAGGGAGAATTTATAAAGCCAAAAAAAATAAATAAATAGGCTTTCTATGGCCCACTATTTGTGAGAGAGATGGCACACTCAGGACTGGCACACAAGCCCAGAGGCCAATATTAATCTCCCACTTTTTTTTTTTTTTCCAGGGAAAATGTATAAACCCAATAAAAAAAAATAAAAATAAATAGGCTTTCTATGGCCCACTATCTGTGAGAGAGAGATGGCACGCTTAGGACTGGCACACAAGCCCAAAGGCCAATATTAATCTCCCACTGATTGATTTACTGATTTTTTCAGGTAGAATTTAGAACCCAAATAAAGCAAAAAAAAAAAAAAATGGGCTTTCTATGGCCCACTGAGTGAGTGATGATGCACACAGGAGTCAGGAGTGGCACACAAGCCCTGAGGCCAATATTTTTCTCCCACTGATTGATGTAGTGATTTTTTCAGGTAGATTTTATAACCCAAATCAAGCAAAAAAATAAATAGGCTTTCTATGGCCCACTGAGTGAGAGATGGCACACACAGGGATGGCACTCTAGCAGAAATGTCAATCTTAATCTCCCACAAAAAAAAAAAAAAAAACAGGGAGTGTCCTTCAATTACTATCTCCCTGCAGTAATCTCAGCCAGGTATGGCAGGCAGCAATAAGGAGTGGACTGATGCACAAATTAAATAAAAAGTGTGTACAAACAAACAAGATAGCTGTGCAGAAAGGAAGGAACAAGAGGATTTGTGCTTTGAAAAAAGCAGTTGGTTTGCACAGCGGCGTACACACAGCAATGCAGCTATCAGGGAGCCTTCTAGGGCAGCCCAATGAGCTACAGCGCTGAGGGGGAAAAAAAAAAAATGTAGCTTCCACTGTCCCTGCACACCGAAGGTGGTGTTGGGCAGTGGAAATCGCTACAGCACAAGCGGTTTGGTGGTTAATGGACCCTGCCTAACGCTATCCCTGCTTCTGACGAAGCGGCAGCAACCTCTCCCTAAGCTCAGATCAGCAGCAGTAACATGGCGGTCGGCGGGAACTCCCCTTTATAGCCCCTGTGACGCCGCAGACAGCAAGCCAATCACTGCAATGCCCTTCTCTAAGATGGTGGGGACCAGGACCTATGTCATCACGCTGCCCACACTCTGCGTTTACCTTCATTGGCTGAGAAATGGCGCTTTTCGCGTCATTGAAATGCGACTTTGGCGCGAAAGTCGCGTACCGCATGGCCGACCCCGCACAGGGGTCGGATCGGGTTTCATGAAACCCGACTTTGCCAAAAGTCGGCGACTTTTGAAAATGAACGACCCGTTTCGCTCAACCCTACCAACGAGTGCAGGGAGCAAGCAAAGGACTGGGTTGTGAGGCGGTGAGACACGCAAGGGTTGATGCGAGTATGCTTTTTTTTCTCATTTTTAGCCAATTTACAGAAACAAAAGTAATCCGTCATTTTGCAGGATTCTAAAAACATTGTCCCCCCCCCCCTTAAAATTCCAAATATAACAAATTAGAATTTTGGGGTGAAATTCATGCAGAATTTGATTTGCTTCAAATAGATTTATTCTTCCCGGGTTATCAATATCAGACCTCCACTGTTCTGCTGAATGAAGGGGCTGCATGAATTAGTATAGCTCTTTACTTTATATTGTGGTCCTTAATCTTCCTGCAAGCTCTCCTCCACACAATAGGAGAAAGCATGCAGTACCACTCACGGCCACTACTCTATATACAGCGCTGTGCCACTTTGGATACAACGTCACCCATTCAATCTGCTAATCCGTGATGGTGCCGAGAGTTGGACCTCCGCCATTCTAAAACTCTTGATCTATCCCAAGGTTAACTCATCAGTATTAGAGTTTCAGAAAGCCCCTTTTAATAGGGCAGGAATAGTAATTTTCAGTCTACACCTCATCAAGTGCATCCCACCATCGGGGCCACTCTTTCAAATGACTAATGCATTCTGTTCTCAAATATCATCCTGTTTTTGCTTTCTTTCTAAGCAAACTAATACTGTATACCATTTGAAAAATACATTACACTGGTCAACGCAATTTTTCTGGCAAAAGGTTTTAAAACATATTTTAAGTCAATTTTGGCTGCTGATTACGAATATGAACTCCGTTTTTGGCTATCACTAGGGTTGAGCGACCTTTACTTTTATAGGATCGGGTCGGGTTTCACGAAACCCGATTTTTTTCAAAAGTCGGGTCGAGTGAAATCGGCCGATCCTATAAAAAAGTCGGGGTCGGGGTCGGGGTCGTCCGAAACCCGAAACCCAATGCAGTGCAGTGCAGTGCGGAAAGAAGCAGGGCGCGTCCGAGGGTGAGTATATTCCTATTAGGTATATACTCACCCTCGGACGCGCCCTGCTTCTTTCCGACAGCCTTCCTTCCTAAGAATCAGCGCTTGAAGGACTTTCGGTGACGTCACGACTTCTGATTGGTCGCGCGAGCGGTCACATGGGCGGTCGCGCGACCAATCACAAGCCGCGACGTCACCGCGACGTCACCGCAAGGTCTTGGAAGCGCTGATTCGAAGGAGGAAGGTTCCCGGTTAGTACCAGGGCGCGTCAGAGGGTAAGTATAGCGATATTTTTTATTTTAATTCTTTATTTTACACTTAAATCTGAATTCCGATACCAATTCCCGATATCTTAAACATATCGGGAATCGGTATCGGAATTCTGATTCCAGATTCAGAAGATCGCCGACTTCATGGCCGACCCCACACTGGGGTCGGGTCGGGTTTCATGAAACCCGACCTTGCCAAAAGTCGGCGACTTCTGAATATTACCGACCCGTTTCGCTCAACCCTAGCTATCACATCAGAATTTCGAGAAATTTTCAATTTTTGATGAAAATTACTCCTAATGTTTTATGATAAAAAACACATGATTTTCGGTACTACATTTTGTATATTTTTAATCAAGGAATAACAAAGATTACAAAGTCTATGTGCAGCAAATCAAATATACTTACAGAATTAAACTACAAAATATAGAAACACATATATATGGCACACAGATGAATGACAAATGGCCGTTATTATTTGAACTTTCTTTTCTTGGCTGATCTGTGATGTACGGCTTCTGGGTGGTCTCTCATCAAGCTCCAGCAATAGTCGCCATCATGAGAGTCCCACCGGCCTTGATACCGTTCTTCCATTGTTTTAATGTCCTGATGAAAACGTTCCCCTTGTTCCTCGCTCACATCCCCAAGATTCTCTGGAAAAAAGTCCAAATGGCTGTGTAAATAGTGAATCTTCATACTCATTCTCCATCCAAGATTTCGCAGACTCATTAGTAGCTCTTCCACAATCTCTTCATCGTTGTCGGCTTTCTTATTCCCTAGAACATTCTGCACCACATTACAAAATGCCTCCAAGCTCTTTCTTCTGTCTCATTCATTGATGTGATAACATTTGGGTCTCTCATAAGTGTTCTTAATTGAGGTCCATCCAATATTCCAGCCTTTTTCTTCTCTTCACTAAGACCAGGAAAAGTTGAACATATATAGTTAAAGCATTCTCCACTGTGATTGAGAGCTTTGACGAACTGCTTCATCAACCCAAGTTTTATGTGTAAGGGAGGAAAGACAATGTCCTTCCTATCCACTAGAGGATCATGGATGACAATCTTATCGCCAGATCCCAAACTCTGTCGCCGAGGCCATTCAGTTCTCAGCCAATGCTCTGCTGTAGCTCTACTGTCCCAGTAGCACAGAAAACGAGGGTGTTATCATAACAAATGGGAATTTTGCATGTTCAAAGAAAGCAAAGATATTCTCACATTTATTGGGGGACTAAATGAAAACTAAATGTACCTTAGTGAACCGTATAAACCGGCACTTTGCATACACTACTTATATTTATCATGGAATTCATGAAAATGGGCTATATACCTGTAGCGCAAAAACGTGATGTGATAGAGAAATTATAAGATCAGATTTGAATTCAGCGCCCTCAAATTAGTCTAAAACTGTTCTTAAAGTCCATGCCAGAAAATATATTTTTTTTGTAGACCAGTGTTATCTCTCTCTAAATGTTTTCATTACTGAAGTACTTATGCCTCTTCTGTATGTGGACATTGTGTTACTACTGTACTAGAAGATGCTATACTAGACCGCCGTACACTAACACGGAGGCTGAGTGTATGCCTTAATACAAATTATCAGCAGACCTTGAAAAATAGATTAAATTATCTCATTCATCGCATCAATGGGATATAAATATGAAGATGTAGCCAACTGATTTTATAATTTAAAGGACTTGTTTGCCTTTATATTTATGCTTTCCTTATCTGACTAGCCATAGCTAGCCTTTCAACAAGGAGTATTATAAAAAAAAAAGGGCATGTCTAAATTTTATATATTAGGGTATGCTGAGGAAATCAAGTAGGGTCTCCCAAAATGTGCATCAATCTTCTTTGGAACATTGCACTCATTTTCTTTTGGTGTAACAGTGTTCCTGAACCAATACCTTGGAAACCCTATATATTTCATGGGCCATCTGCCAGATGCGCCTCATCTGCACAAGGCTCAAGCTTTGGTACTGGGTACCACAAGAGGCACCAGAAAAGTTATATCATTACTGAAACTTAGTACTGGGGCAAAACTGGGCGCAAAACAAACAAATGGCCGCAATGATGATTGCTCTCCACTACCTATTCCAGCTCCCCTCTTTAGCACCCATGAACCTCAGTGCCTGTATAATACCATGCTCTGTTCCTTGAGGAGGGTGTGGCTTCACTCTGCAGGAATCTAACCTTGCTGTGTCCTGCAGAGATTAGGTTCCCTGGCCTATCAAGTGCCAGCAGGATCTGTATTAGGCAGCTCCTCCCACCATTCCTTGCCTTAATGTTAGTTACTAGCCTGATAGCATCTGTTTAAGCATATCTCTGCATTCTGTCTCCCATTATTGACTCAGCCTGTTTGCCTGCACTGTTTGACTTCTCAATTCCTGACTCCCGCTTTGTATTGTGAACCATGCTGTCTGCCTTGACCTCGGACCGCCTGACTACTCTTCTGTCTCCCCCTGCTGTAACTCTTACCTGTGCCTCTGACCCTCCAGTCAGCTTCTGCATTCCTGGAGACTGCCCTGTAGTGCCACCTAGGGTCTATCAGCAGCCCAGCCTATCCTCACCATCAGAGGCCCAGTGAATACCCGGTAGACACTTAGTCATGCCCCTCCAGAGTAAACTCTTCCCGTGGCACATTGGGTCCACACCCACCAGAGTTACACTGTCTCATAGATGGAAATGATAAGCTTGTCCCCAATTGGCCATATGTAAGAGGTTGACTTGTAAATTTAAAACTAAGCCAAAACTGTAAACTCACAAATAAAATTAAAAAAAAAATGAATTTTTCCATAGTAGGCTGTCATCTTCCATCTTTGCTTATAAAGTAAATCACACTAAAAAAAAGAAATGTTTTATGGCCAGAACATTTGGCAGTTTTTCCCAAAGACAGAAAATTCAGCGCAGTTATTGATGTCGTAAAATATAAAATTGTGGAATCTATTTTTACTCGCATTTTTAGCAACTTGAACGAGAATTCAATTTACAGACGCCCTTGTGCAAAATATTTATCACTGTCCAACAGGGTTTAATTTACCTTTAGTGCTTTTTGTGAGCAGCTGATAACTTAGCAGCTACTTATTGACTTATAATTCCCGGCCAGCACTGGGCTTCAATTTTTGAAGAACATAAAGACTTCCTTAACCGAAATATCATGTTTATTATGAAAAGTGCTGGGGATGCATTTTATAGCACTGAAAGTTCTTCTAGGCTTGAACGGAGCTGAGCACATTCATCCTTTATGTGTCCTTCTGGAGTTTACTTTTCAAACACTTGGGGTCAAATCAAAGATTTTGATGGATCAGTCAGGGAATGGAATGTTATATATACAGTATATATATATATATATATATATATATATATATATATATATATATATATATATACTAGATGGTGGCCCGATTCTAACGCATCGGGTATTCTAGTAGATGTATGTATATATGTATATAGCAGCCACATAGTATATAGCACAGGCCACGTAATATATAGGAGTACTACGTGGCCTGTGGTATATATCATGTGGCTGCTATATACATACATACATATTGTAGAATACCCGATGCGTGAATATAGCCCACGCAGTAAATAACACTGCCCACGTAGTATATAACACAGCCCACACAGTATATGGCAGCCACGCAGTATATGACACAGCCCATGTAGTATGTAACACTGGCCACATAATATATAACACAGCGCACGTAATATATAGCACAGCCCACATAGTATGTAACAGTGGCCAAGTAATATATAGCACACAGTATAGAACACAGCCCACGTAGTATATAGCACAGCCACATAGTATATAACACTCCCCACGTAGTATATAACACTGCCCACATAGTATATAGCAGCCATGTAGTATACAACGCAGCCCAGGCAGTATAGAACACAGCCCACATAGTATCTAACACTGGCCAGGTAGTATATAGCAGCCACGTGGTATCTAGCACAGTCCACATGGTATATAGCAGTGTGGGAACCATATCCCTGTTAAAAAAATAATTAAAATAAAAAATAGTTATATACTCACCCGCCGGCGGGATCTAGCAAAGCTCTGGCGATGCGAGTGCAGCTGCCGCCATCTTTCATTCCCAGGATGCACTGCTAACTTACCCAGATGAGACCACTAAGTCTTCTGGGTAATTTCGCAATGCATCCCTGGGAATGGAAGCTGGAGGCAGGCGTGAGCGCATCGTCAGACTACAGAAGGTGAGAATAACAGGTTTTTTGTTTTTTTTATTATTTTTAACGAGATCTTTTTACTATTGATGCTGCATAGACACTCAGTGCCCGGCGCCCGCATACTCCCCTCCAGTCACCGCTCACATAGGGTTAATAACAGCGGTAATGGAGTGCATTACCCGAGGCATAACGCGGTCTGTTACCGCTGGCATTAACCCTGTGTGAGCGGTGACTGGAGGGGAGTATGCGGGCGCCGGGCACTGACTGCAGGGGAGTAGGGAGGGACTAATCGGACTGTGTCTGTCACTGCTTGGTCGCGGCAGCCATGACAGGCAATATTTATGGACGTAACTGTTTATCACCCATGGTAATTCTGCTTCATGTCACCTGGCTTATCCATGGTTTTTTTTTTTTTTTTTTTTTTTTTTCCCTATACTATGTTGTGCATAAATATGTGATTCTTCAGAATTTGTTTTAGTCTTTGCCTGATGAAGAGACCTGTGTAGTCTCGAAAGCTTGCAATGTGTTACCATCTTTTCAGTTAGCCATTAAAAGGTATCAACCACTGAGGACTCTCAATTCTAAATATTTTTCTATACTACATTTTCTGTTTAACTATATACGGCATAACATATATACAATTCACATTATGAGCTTTATAGTTGGTAATCTGCATACCTGGCCGGTAATTGACCCTGGGTACTACGCTGTGATCTACGTAATAGCGGTGTCTCTTCATGTGGTGTACTACTGTCTACTGCGGATGTAGTATCTGCCCGCCCTGCTAAAGATAATTCCACGACTATGGAGTTGGCAAGTCCACCGTGAATGGGATTACTCTGACCAGGAATCTGTTCTTCCTGGCCTGGAACCTCCTGTAGTACGGGGTCAGCCTCTTCCTGTCTTGGGACTTCTGGTATTGGGTTCGGTGTTGGGTAAAAGGCCACCATGGGAACCACTACTGCACCATGGTATGTTAGTAGGGTTTTGGGAAAGTCTCCTATACAGGTGTGATACACTTCCTCTTCTTTTTCCTTTACTGGTTGAACCTGTATGGGTTGAATAACTTCTGGTTCTGGCTGGACAACGTCTGGCTCTTTCAATGCTTCCGGACATAATTTAAGATTGTCTCTTGACACTAGTACAGATGTTAAGCCTCCGTTTTTGCTAATGAGACACATTTTAGGATTATCCACTCTTGTTAGTAAAACTGTGTAGGGTACGGCTTCCCACTGATTGTCCAGTTTATTGGTTCGACAATTTCTCTTGAGCACTTGGTCACCCGGTCTTAATGGGGTCGCTAGAGCATTCTGGTTGAAAGTTCGCTCTTGTCTTTCTCTAGTTTGCTGAAGGCTTCTTTCCACACTCTCTTGCACTTGGCGATACTGCTTTTGCCGTATGATATCCCAATTGGAGTCTTGAACTTCTGCGTCTGGTTTCAGAATTCCCATTTCTAGATCGATTGGTAATTGGCCGGGTCTTGCACGCATAAGGTAAGCTGGGGTGCAGTTGGTGGAGCTCACCGGGACATGATTATACAGATCCACCAAGTCAGGCAATTTCTCTGGCCATTGATTCCTTTCTGTCTCAGGTAAAGTCTTTAGTAGGTCTATTACAATATGGTTCATCTTCTCGCATAAGCCGTTTGTTTGTGGATGATAGGCCGTCGTCCGGATCTTTTTGCAACCATACATATTACAGAATTCTCTGAAGATCTCTGATTCAAAGGCTGTACCTTGGTCGGTGAGAACCTGTTCCGGATATCCATGGGGTCTACAAAAGTACGTTTGGAACGCTTTGGCTGCTGTTTTTGCTGTCAGATCTTTTACGGGTACTACTACCAAGAAACGTGAATAATGGTCCACGATGGTCAAGGCATAGACATAGCCGGACCGGCTTGGTGTCAACTTCACGTGGTCCATGGCTACAAGTTCAAGTGGTTGTTTGGTGATTATGGGCTGCAGTGGTGCTCTTTGGTTCTTTTGATCGTTTCTTCTGAGGTTGCACGGGCCACAATTTCTGCACCACTGTTCGATTGATTTTCTCATCCCGACCCAATAAAATCTTTCTCTTAGAAGTACTTCTAACTTTTTCCAACCGAAGTGACCAGCACCATTATGGTAAGCTTCGAGGACCATCTTCACATCTTGTTTAGGCACAATAATCTGCCAAACCAATTCATGTGTTTTCGGATTGGTGTATCTTCTACAGAGCTTCCCTTGATACAGGAACATTTTGCCTCTCTCTTTCCAGAGTTGATGCGTCTCTTCTGGGGCATCCTCATCGGGATATGCCATTTGCTCAGTCAACAGTTCCTTCACCAACTTCACAGCCGGATTGCTGTCTTGGGTGTCAGCCCATCTATGGTGTGCTAACAGATTAAAATTCACCTCTTGTTGTTTCTGATAGGTACTTGACTGATGATGTTTTGCCTTGGGACGATGGAAGGCTGGTAGTTCAATTTCTTCAAGCTCCCCCATTTCCTCTTCTACATCTCTCAAGTGTGGCATCCGGGATAGGGCATCGGCATTTCCATTCTTGCGACCTGCTCGATACTTGATTATGAAGTTGTAATTAGATAACCGGGCTATCCATCGCTGTTCTAACGCACCTAATTTGGCTGTGTCCAGGTGGGTCAACGGATTGTTGTCAGTATAGACAATAAATTCTGCAGCGGCCAGATAGTGTTTGAAACGCTCCGTCACAGCCCAAACTACTGCCAGTAGTTCCAATTTGAAGGAGCTGTAATTTTCTGAATTTCTTTCAGTAGGCCGGAGCTTTCTACTTGCAAAGGCGATGACTTTCTCCCGACCTTCTTGCTTTTGTGACAGCACCGCTCCTAGTCCCACATTACTGGCATCGGTGTAGAGGATGAAAGGTTGATGGTAATCTGGGTATGCCAGAACCTCTTCTCCGGTTAGTGCCTTCTTTAGTTGTTCAAAGGAGTCTTCCCTTTCGTCGTTCCACTGAAAAGGAGGGTTTCGGTTTGAAGGTTTCTTCGTCTGCCCTACCAAGGTGTCTTGCAAGGGTGCTGCCAACTTGGTAAATCCTTTTATAAATCTGCGATAGTAACCCACCAATCCCAGGAATTGTCTCACTTCTTTTGCGCTGGTAGGTCTTGGCCAATCCCTTATGGCGCTTATTTTCTCGGGATCTGGTGCTACTCCCTCCGAACTCACGATGTGTCCCAGGTACTGTACCTTTGGCTTGAGAAGGTGACATTTGGATGGCTTGACTTTCATGCCATACCTGGATAAGGCTTCGAACACTTCTGCCAGGTCTATTAAGTGTTGTTCGTAAGTCTTTGAGTAGACGATCACATCATCTAGGTACAGGAGGACGGTCTCGAAGTTCTTGTGTCCGAGGCAGCATTCCATCAGCCGCTGGAAGGTACCGGATGCGTTGCAGAGTCCGAACGGCATGCGATTAAATTCACATAGACCCATTGGTGTGGTGAATGCCGTCTTTTCCTTATCTCGCTCAGCCACAGGGACTTGCCAATACCCGCTTGTTAAGTCTAAGGTGGAAAAATAATTAGCAGATTTCAAAGCAGTTAAGGACTCTTCTATCCTAGGCAAGGGGTAGGCGTCTTTATGGGTGATGTTATTAATCTTCCGGTAGTCTACGCACATTCTCATGGTTCCGTCCTTTTTTTTGACAATCACTAGAGGGGCCGCCCAGGGGCTACAGCTGTCTCTTATTACCCCGGCCTGTTTCATTTCCCTCAGCATATCTTTTGCACATTGATAGTGAGCGGGCGGTATGGGTCTATATCTTTCTTTTATTGGGGGATGGTCACCTGTGGGGATTGTGTGTTCTACCCCTTCTATCCGTCCGAAGTCCAATGGGTGTTTACTGAAGACTTGTTCATATTCCGTCACTAGCCTATACACCCCTTGTTTTTGATGGGTAGGTGTTGAATTTATGCCCACGTGTAGCTGTTGGCACCAATCCTCCATTTCTCCATCTGAGCCATTGCCTTCCACCTGACAGGTTGGTTCTAAGGGCTCAATGGTTGTGATGGCATTGTTGTCAACAGTATATAGCTTTGCCATTGTAGCATACCTTGGCAAAGTGACCTCTTCCTCTCCACAGTTCAAAAGTCGTACCGGCACTCGTCCCCGGTGTACCTCGACTATCCCTCGTGCTGTGAGTATAGTGGGCCTGCTGTCGGTGTACACTGGTTCTATTAAGGCTTGATAATCTCGTCCCTTAGTACCAATGGCTGCTCTACACCATACCAGCATTTCTGTTTTTGGTGGGATTACAATAGACGTTGGATCACTTACCCTCACACTGCCGATTTCTCCACCTGCAACTTCTACCTGTTGCCTTAACATCAATACTTTTATTTCCCTCCGGAGAACTCTCTGCCGGCAGGATTGGGCAGTTTCAGCAATTTGCTGTAAGACAGAAATGACTTCGGAAAAGCAGTTCTCTAACACATTCATTCCTATCAATACAGTTGGTTCACATTTCCGCCGGTCAACATCAACAACAATTATACCCTGTTTCTTCAGTTCTACTTTACCAATCTTTATGGTCATCTCCCTGAATCCTAGTTTCGGTACCAACTTACCATTACTGGCCCATATATCTAGTTCAACATCAGAGGGCCCTTTATCAATATCTGCATCAGCCCAGTACCTCTTATAAAGGATATATGGTATAGATGAAATCTGGGAACCTGTGTCCAGCAAAGCGTTGAGGGGAATTCCGTCCAGCACGATAGGGATAATGGGTCGTCCTCCGATGTACCTGTCGTGCCAGGGTGTTGGGCCTTGAAAGTTCATTCCTGCGAAGCGGCCCGCATTCCCAGGGGATTCCCGTTTAAATCACAATCTCGTGCAAAGTGGCCCGGCTGCTGGCAACGGCGGCAAATGGGCTGTCCATCCGGTTGGTAGCGGTCGCGGGGTCGTCCTCTCCATGTCGGGTATCTCCGGGGTCTTATCCATGGAACATCCTCTCTACAGTTTGCCAACTCCATCTTGTGTCCTCTCATCTCCTGCATGGTTTTAGCCATTGAAGCAACAACATCAGCTAAAGAGTCAAGCTTTTGTTGAAGAGCCTCATTAGTACTGGGCCCCAGGGGCTTAGCAATGGCCCCAGACATAGCTGATGTCACTGGCACTCTCTGTTGTTGAGGTGCCTCTGCCATGGGTTGTGCAGGATCCTGATCCCGAGGTGCCTCTGCCAGCTGGAGACGTATAGCGCTCTCCTTTAATTGGGCAAATGTCAATTCAGGGTTCTTAAAAACAAGCATGCTCACATGCCCCCGGTGAGAAGGGGTGTAGAGTCCCTCAATAAATTGATCTCTTAGCAGTTTATCCGCTCCGGTGTTAAAAATGGGTTCAGCCAGTGTAAGTGATTTAAGGGCTTCCTGCAGGTTTAAGGCAAAGTCTCTCACGCCCTCATTAGCTTTTTGTTTGCAATTAAAGAATCGTATTTTAGCTTTGCTGCTGGCCGTGGTTTCAAATGTAGCTTTTAATCCAGCAAATATGCGTTCAACAGTGCCTTTTAGATCAGCTGCCCATGCTGTGACTTCTCGCTTAGCATGGCCACTTAACTGCATCATCAGGAGACTAACACGCTGAACTTCACCCACAGGGAACATGTCAAAATGGGCCAGCATCTTTTCTCTGAAATCGTCAAGGGTATTAGGCTCACCTTCATACATTGGAAGCCACGGGCCACCTGGGGTATATGGCATCAGCACCGGCATGATGGGCGCCACTCCTTGCACCGCTGCGCTGCCGGACTCTCTATTGACACTCTGTCTTTCAGCTGCATTAGCGTTGCCGGGTGCTGCGGCGTCTCCGTGCTGCGACATACTGTGCCCCCTTAGTTAATCCGGACCCTTCCGGTCCTCCGCTTCTGTCGGGATAGTGTAGATTCATTCCGCTGTGCAGCAGGATTGATTTTCCCCTTGCTCTGATGTCAGAGCGCTCAGCTTGGTGCCGCCCACAATGACACGCCCCCTGCTGCTCTCACCCACCGCGCTCTGTAATGGCGGATTCTGAAGTTTTTCAGTTAGACTGGGGCTCAGGTGATGGCGTAGCTCAATTAACAGTCTCGTGCCTAACGGTTATGAAGTGATTACCTCAGGGGATGGCGGCCATCTTTACTCCATTATAACCAATGGGGAAAAGTCACTTTCAATAGTTTTCAATGGGGAATGGATTTTTCTTTAATAAAGTCAATTTTCAAGATTTTTCATCCCAGTTTTCACAGTTTTGTGCTCCAATCACGGCACACAATACCCGGTATACGGGCTGGCTAGATCCTGTTCGTGACGCCAATTGTGACGCCCAGGAGACCGGGATACCCAGCACCGGACCAATGGAGTCTGTCTCTTGAGGGGGATGTCACGGGTGGCTTGACCCGGTGCTGTGGCCTCAGGTAATGCACAGTGTAAGGGGTATCATGAGGGGACAGGCACTTACTTGATCAGCAGCAGGTTCTCCCAGCGGTGACGATCCCGATCCTGGATAGATGGCTATTGTCCAAATGAAAGACTGAGGCACTGAAACGTTTAACCAGTTTACTTTAACATAAAAGGATTTACAACCAGTCCTGTCACCGGAGTCTGTATGGGAACTCTGAGTTACTTTGACCCTGCCGGGGTCTTCGCCTCTTATTGTGCACAATTTCTGTGTGGCCCTGCTGCTGTATGTGAACTGGCTGCCGGCCCAATCTGTCCCCTCCGGGTCCTGGTTCGACGGGCAACCCGAGTCCTTTTATCGGTTTACCCCCTCTGGGAGTACCGCTGAACTCTGTGTCTGTTGCTGCGTCCGGCCCTAGTGAAGCTGATATCACCTCACGTTTTTCCGGTTGCTGTATTATATATAATGAATACAGCCACGGATCCGGTATCCGTCTTTGCGCCTGTTCTGGGTAGTGATTAATGCTACCCGGTTCTCACAATGTCCTTTTTCTCTATCCCTCTTCTCCTCAGGCCGGTGATTTAGGCCTGGTAACAGTCACAGGGCTGTTAGAGATTCAACTGTATGACCTCTCACTTTCAGCTCCTTAGCCCAACTGCCATTTCTTCTCTCAGACCAGAATGGATCAAGGGGAGTCTCTGGAGCTCCCCCTTCTGGCCGGAGGTGGTAGTGCAGTCTTGCTATTTTAGTATTTGTACTTACTGTCAGTAACTATTTTTGTGGCAAATACCCCTAGGGGTGCCACATATATATATATATATATAATTTTTAAGCAATTTATTTTTGGTTCAAATATTTATTTATATTTTTCATTCATGTTTCTGTATGACAGATTTATGTTTTTTTGTCTTATTTAACGAGGATATTTTTTTTCTCTTATGGGCTGTTCCACTTTTAGCCTATATGGCACAAACTAAAATT
The DNA here is from genome assembly GCF_032444005.1 of Ranitomeya imitator. Taxonomy (NCBI): domain Eukaryota; kingdom Metazoa; phylum Chordata; class Amphibia; order Anura; family Dendrobatidae; genus Ranitomeya; species Ranitomeya imitator. Next base: position 25,685,163 of record NC_091287.1, read on the forward strand.
TTGCTGTTTGGCTATTAGATTCTATATATAATACAGCCGACTCGTAGGTATGAGTCTGCCTTCCCCGCACCTTGTACATTGGCTTCTGAATAAGTCACAGACTTTGGGCTTCAATAAATCCCCTCTGCTCTACAGTTTAGTCCCCCACCTAGGACAGGAAACTCCCCAAGTTTGAGATGCACCTTGTGATGAAGTAAACATGGGCTAGGGGCATATTTCATCATGAAGATCTCTGAGAAGTGAAACTCAGTCCTCCCCTCACATGCCACCTATGAGCCACTATGCCATCATAGGTCACCAGGACTTTCACATTACCCAAATTGACGACCTCAAGCTTCCTACACTGATGAATGCACAATACAATACACCCATTCTTCCCACAATCGCATACAAGATTTCTCTCGCGTATCACCTCTACTCTGGAACCCTCTACCACAACATATCAGACTTTCGCCTACCATGGAAACCTTCAAAAAGAACCTGAAGACCCACCTCTTCCGACAAGCCTACAACCTGCAGTAACCACCGATTGACCAAACCGCTGCACGACCAGCTCCACCCTCATCCATCCCTTTGTTGATTGTGAGCCTTCGCGGGCAGGGTCCTCTCTCCTGTACCAGTTATGACTTGTATTGTTTAAGATTATTGTACCTGTTTTTTTATTATGTATACCCCTCCTCACATGTAAAGTGCCATGGAATAAATGGCGCTATAAAAAAATGATAATAATTATTATGATAATAATGTACAAGCCTCAATCAGAGACCATCCCTAGGTGCAACAAGGCCACTAACTGCAGTTTTAGTAACGGTCCACAGAACCAGGACATTGTCCCATCAAGTACGATACAAGCACCTGCCTAGACAAAATGAGGTAGATTAGAACATTTCAGTATCGGCCTGGTCACAAATATTTCTTCTCTCTTACAACTTAGTATTGAATTCACAGAAGCAGAAATGTGTCCTTCTGGATGGTCAAAGCATTCCAGTGACCAAAGCACATTCGGTACCTCTATAGTTAAGAAACGTGTGACTGACCAGAGCTGACTTTTTGGCTTTGTAATAGAGAAGACTGAAGAATTTGCCATGAATTAAAGACTATTGGACCAATGCCCGTAGAGAGGAGTCCACGGCTCTATGACATACAGACTTTTCCAGCACGGAGCACCAGTTGCGTCAATATTGTTGTGGTTTATTAGATATTTGCTTGCTGTGTTTTGTTAGTGATTTGCTTGCCCATCAGTTCAGCCTCAGGAATCAATGTTTCCATTCAGTGACAGAAAAAAGAGGAAGGTGTGCAGTCTGGATCTTATGTATACCTAAGGCCAAACAGGAGATTGCTAGAGGTAAATGTAAAGCAATCATTCTATTAATCTCTTTGTGTATCTCAAGGTCTCAAGCCATTGTGCTTCCAGCAAGTAGGCCCATTGTGTGGATGGCGATAGTAGGCCCAGGGGATCAGTCACCATATTCATATTCTTCATTCTTTGAGCTAAAAGAAAATGCTTTAGGGTGAGGGAGTGTACACTTCTGCCTATACGAGGGGCTAATCACAGGGAGGGGAAAAGGAGCCACATGTTTAGTCAGAGAGGGGAGAGTGATTGCGAAGGGAGAGGATCGAGGATGGCGTCCTGGAAGACATGGATGGATGGCCTATGGAGTTTGGAGGTCAGTTGTTGACTCTATGGGTATCCATGAGCTACAGTCGTGATATCCATCATGTGGAGGAAATAGGCTGTGAATGCACACTATAAGGGCCACCAAAGATGGGAGACAGTGGGTATCATCTGGCACAGGGGCAGTGGAACAATTCCAGGTTGGGAACTTCGGAACTGAGGACATTGTATTTTGGCAGTCTACCTGGATTTGTTGTACAACCATTGACATAAGGGATGAAGAATAGTTGAATCGTTAACCTGCCTAGGGGATTATTACAACCCACAACCTCAGATCTTCACACAGACCTATTTCCAAACAAGTCCTATTTTTGAACAGAACAGTAGATATAACAATGGACCTGTTGTCCCATTGGGATTAAGCATGTCTATTTGCCTTAGTATAAACTATGGATATCATACAGGGAGTGATCGCCCTGTCCAGACCTCTCATCAAAAGAACAGAGAATCCAGCTTTGGCTGGCACACTAAAACCGTCTATGTAGATGGTCTTGGACAACTGCCATTTTTGCCCTCACTTTCACCTGAGGACAGGAGGGGTCATGGTCATGTATATGCTTCCTTCTTGTTCTTTGAAGAGTGGAGTTTTCCACAACCATTGGTCCTGTTCCTTTTTTGCTAGTTATGTTGTATCTATGGAGATTTTATAAATGTTCAGACCAGGAATAGTGAAGGGATATGAGGCCAGTCCACCATCCTGAGGGGACCTGGGGATCCAAAGATGAGGGGACATGAGCTCCCAGAACACCTAGGACTCTATGAACAAGAGATGCTCAAGAAAGATGTATGTTTTTATCTGACCTTTGTGAATTGGTAGCTTTTGATAGAACAGAGTAATAAAGCACACCTAGAGATTGGAAGAATGTCAGAAACCTGTCCTACCTCTCTCCAGTCAGCAGGCAACTAAGTGGATCACAATGGGAACTGTCATTCTGTTCTCACTCGTACCATTATGTCACAATTTCTTCATCACACCTGCTTCCACTTTTCCCAGTTATAAAGACATCGAAAAAAGTATCTTAAAGTCAATGCACGGTGGCCATGTGCATCAAAGTATATTTCCAAAGCATAAAAAATAACTTCACGAGAATTGAATGAGAATCTGCTGGAATAGGAAGGCCACATGGAAGTCGAGAACTTTTGCAGAAGTCGATGGAAATGAAGATGCTGACAATGTGTCAAAATGTACCCTGCCTCCTCTGGATTTTCTCAAAGTTAGTGTGTATGGTGGGCGTTACATTGTTTCAGAATGTGAGAATATGTCAGGAGACGGAAATGGAAATGCTCATTTACATCTATATCTAGTTCCAAAGTCTAAAGAAATAAGATTTTATATCATGTTAAGAGAAGAAAGAACTGTATCTTAATGCAAGAAAATATTTGTGATTAAGTATTTGTTCTTATTTTTTATTACAAAAGTAAAATTTGAATAATCTAGCAACCAAGGGGCCACAGTATCTAATATGCTGGACTATAAGAATTAGAAAACATTTGCTAATGTGATGGATTGAGAAAAAGCTGTGATGGAAAATATGACCACCAATGTATCTTAATTATAGATTTCACCGAAGAGAAATCATTATACAGCATACATGAGAATTAAAATATAACTTTTAATATAAATCCTTAAAAGAAACAAAAAATAATGCCACCCTTTATGAAAATCGGTTGAATTACTGTTGATGAAGGTTACTGTCACATCAAACAGACAAGACAACAACTTAGGATAAAAATAGATTTCTAATATGGTGACTAAAAAAGAAATCCATATAGAACCGGAAACAGTGTAGATGGTGTTAAACTGTATGCTCTGTAACGGAGACTAACCACCAATAACACGACACTGTTAACCTGGCTGCACTTGTATGATTATAGCAAAATTAACACCACCCATGATGATGCAAATATAATCTATACGGCAACAAAACTACATACATAAGCTATATAGCACATACAGCAAAAGGACTGCGTAATCACATATTAATACATAGGAACAGTCTCACCAAATCCGGTAGATGTATGGATGGAGGAAGAAAAGGTCCTGGATCATCAACGATTCTTCAGGCCAGTAATGGGATGGACAATACCCTATCAGTCCCTAAGGGGCTAGCAGTAGTCTATCCCCAAAGCTCCCACCCTTACAAGGACAGTCCACAGCTACCCCTACGTTAAACATGCCCTGCACTTTCCCTCAAATCACCGCTATTCACCATAGCTCCGTTCCCAGCGTTTCATTCATTCCCCAGTCATTTACTGCTGGGAGTGGTGGCATTAGCAGCACTCCCGGTTGTAAACTTTAAATTCCCTTTGATATGGATTACTGCATGGGACTTGACTGTACGGCGGACAGGCACGGTATATTGTTGCTTTTTTATTTTATTATTTATTTCAGGAGATCGATGGCTTCGCTTGGAATGGCAGAAGAATAAAGATGGAAAAACTGTGTATATTGTTTTATTTTATTAAGAGACTTTTTTCTTACTGTGTGTGTTTTATTAACCCTTTAACAACTGTAGGATTAGTCATGGAGAGGTGTCTTATTAACACCTCTCCATTACTAAGCCGGCTTAATGTCACCTTACAATAGGAAGGTGACATTAACCCCTCATTACCCCATATGTCACAACTACAGGGCAGTGGGAGAAACTGGGCAAAGCTTCAGAATTGGTGCATCTAATAGATGTGCCTTTTCTGAACAGCTGCGGGCTGCTTTTTTTAGGCTGGAGGGGCCCATATCCATGGCCCCTTCCCAGCCTGAGAATAGCAGCCCGCACCTGTGAGTTTAGCCAGGTTGGTTGTAAAATATAGGGGGGATCCCACGTCAGTTTTTCTTTCATTCATTCTCCCCGGCTTGTGCTGCTCGCCGGCCAGGCAGGGGAGTAGGGATGACAGCCGGCTTCAGCACCACATGCAGGGGGACAGCGCTTACTGTAGTGCTTCTTCCTGATGGCCGTCCATGTGGTACTGATGCGGCACACGGGCGGCACACCGTTGCCACACAGATGTGTCACACGGACACACAGACATGGATATCTCCGGTTCCGTGTTTACCGGTACCGGAAATATCAGGATGTGTGAAATCGGCCTAACGCTGAGAAGATTCAGGGACAAACTCCAGAGGAGAGGAGGAAATAGCTGATTGAGCAATGAATTGGGAGGCAGACACAAACAGCCATCCTATGAACAATCACGTCAAGTCAAGTAAGATATCGTAGCCACAGAGGACACTTCTGCAAGAACTAAATTACGACTGGGAGCCAGTGCAGTTTCTAATACTGAAAGAGCGAAAACCAGCTGATGTCATAGGCGAAAAGTCTTGCAAGAGTTCAAAAGGCACCTGTTGTACCAAGAGAAAGGCTGACATTCAAGTCTAGAGATAAGCAGGTCAAGCAAAATTCAACATCGCCTGTTAGTTCCGATTTTCCCAACCATGTGGCTGAATCTGTACAGAAGCAAATTACAAAATTTTTAGCGAATGCAGATTTTTGTAAAATTTGTGCATAATTCAATTCCACTCAAATTTAATCACTCATTTCTAATCAGGTGAGATTGTATTGTTCCTGTATGCGGCGCGATGTTACCCAGAAAAAAAAAGTTTATAAAGAATGTATGGCATTGGGACTGGTGCTGACATCCCTTACAAAGAAAAAGCAAAGGCAAGTTGGTGACATAGACAAAGAGTTCCAGAGGAGTTCAGAAGGCACCTGGTGTACTATAACAGGATGACTAACATTCAGGCCAGAATGAAAACACGCTGCTACTTTTGCTCTTGTTTCTATTTTAGAGGGCAATGTGAAAACTGCAATGTTTTGAAACATAGGCTTATGTCACTAAACAAAATATGTTTATAAAAAAACTAATTTGAGTAATCATTTATTTTCTAATGATACATAAAAATGAAATAAGAGCTTAGGCTAAAACAAAAAAAGCCCTAAAAACAAAAAAACATGTTCTGTAACTAGACAAGTCAACAAAAAATAATGGGTTATTAAAGTAAAAAAAAAAAAAAAAACACCCACGTAGCAATTGTTACATACTGTAATTTTTTTTTTAAATGCAATTTATTGTTTTCAGATTGTCTGGGACATTTGGAAATTGAAAATATAATGTCATAACCATTACAGTGCATTTGTACTTTTTTTCCCCTTACAATATGATTTGCTTTGTTGTTTTTTTTCTGTAAGTGTTTGTACTGAATAAAATCTAGAGCAAGCTTCAAGCGTCTGCTCTTCTGTTTTTGGATGTTCCCATTTTATTAGGAAAATTACAGTTGATTATTATTTTCTGCGAAAATTGCAGCCCATAAGGGTGGCGTCATTTAATATGCGCAGATTCGTGTACTTGTGGAGCAGAATGCAAAATTAATTTTATTTTATCATTTGGCCTCAATGTATAAGGGACATTTAAGAAAACATTTTCTTTTAAAAACTTTGAAAAAAGTGACAATGTTTCAGTACTTAAGTATTTATCTGGCAATATACAGTACATGATAAAATAGAAAATATAATATTAAATATCCTGATAAAAAAACAATAAGTAGTTTACTAGTATATTTGCATAATGTATGTATGGATATTTTAAAATCAAGCACACAGCCATGCAATCCTCATTGAGTAATATACATAGTGGTAAGGGCCATACTAAAGAGCTGTAGGAATGTGAACATGGAGCTGTTATAGGATGCCAATATATATGGGCGAACCTGCCAAAATTAGAGCTAAGCAGATTCACTCCAATTCACAAAAAATGTATGGAGAGACCAGCACAGAAAAATTATAGAAATAAAACATGAAATAAGTCTGTTAAAAATAAAAATAATAATCATGAAACACAAAATCAAACAAAAAATGGGGGAAAAAAGGGGCGGTACACAGCACTCTTTTTCTCCTTTTTTTTCTCATTTGTTGTTTGATTTTGTGTCTCGTGACCTTTTTTTTAGTTTTAAATGACGTAATACATTTTTTATTTTTATCATTTTTTGGTGCTGGTCTCTGAGTCCTTACATTTTGTTTGTGGTTCCAAAGCGGGGTTGTTAGCCCTCCGTTTTTTTTAATTCTGTATTCGGACATCAACAATGGTGAGCTGATTACCATCCTGGTCTGTTTTGGCTCCAATTCAGACTGGAAATTTGATTAACCTCAAATTTATTCAATACCGATCTAGTATTCATTTTTATGCTCAGGGATCTTTCCAAACCCAAGATCATAGTAAACATAGGGTTAAAAAAAAATTCTCACTTGTCCTCAGTTTTAACCTGTCACTCTCTAGTCCAGTCATTTCTTTAGGCACTATGTTGCTCTTTACAGTATGGTTTTCTCTTCCGGCATCTTTGGACTAAGAGAAGAATTCTAGAAGAATATGATTGTGCCGTGGAGATGGTGTATTCCCTCATACCTAAACAAATAAGACAAGCCGAGATTATAAGCATGAGAGCTCTGGATAAAAGGGCACCTGGGATACCAACTGGTGTTCCCTGGCTCTCACCTGTTCTTCGTTTTAGGCATTCTGTAGTTCCCTCCAGGCAGTGAGACACTTCATGTCATGATACAGGAAACAAATATATCTTGGTACCGTGTTAGCCAGTAGATAGAAAAATATTTAGAATTGAGAGTCCTCAGTGGTTGATACCTTTTAATGGCTAACTGAAAAGATGGTAACAAATTGCAAGCTTTCGAGACTACACATGTCTCTTCATCAGGCAAAGTCTTTGCCTGATGAAGAGACCTGTGCAGTCTCGAAAGCTTGCAATTTGTTACCATCTTTTCAGTTAGCCATTAAAAGGTATCAACCACTGAGGACTCCCAATTCTAAATATTTTTCATGTCATGATGTCACTTGAAGCCTAGTCTAGAATGATGTTGCAAGGACTAGTCAGCAGTGGAGACGCCAAAGATGCCACAAGAGAAGACTATAGAAACAAAAAGTTCATCGGCTCACCACTTCAAGGTGGCCAAAATAGCTTGTTGTGTCCGCTACGCGGACAGAGGTGTGGGCCAATTCCCAGTATGTGGATAAGGTAGACTAGATAATTCCAGCATTCGCAATTGAAAAAAATTAAATAACATAATTGTTTGACCACTCTAAAATTCCCCAAAATAACAAAAACATAAAATAAACATTTGGTCGATGCGTTTCATGCCCATTTTGTGTTATTTTTTTAATAAATTTTAGAGTGATCAAATAAATATGTTATTTTAATTTTTTTCAACTGAAAATGCTGGAATTATCTACAGTATTTACGCTGGAAAAGAACACCTGACCAGAGGGAGCAGCAGGATGGCTCGGGAGAGGTGGGTTAAGTATTTTTTTTCACTCCTTTATGGCCCTTCATTGCCATTTTATTGGATTCTAATCTGATACATCTACCCTTGTGTCCTGTAAGTACAAATAGCTCAGACGCCACCTACTAGACCTCCCAAACTCCCCAAAAAATACCTATCCTCTGTTATATCACTGACTACAAGTGATATCAACACATGAACTGTGCGTCATGCACTTCAGGAGTTTGATTTTCATGGATGATCAGACGCCCACAAGCCTAACATCATGATGCACATGAATAGTTTGAGAACTGGGCTCTAGAGAGATGGTAATGATATGTTTTCTAGAGTGATAAATTACCTCTATCTGGAAATCTGATGGATGAATTTGGTGAATTCTTGGAGAAAACAATAGCACTATCTTGAACTGTACATACTGAAAAATTAGGAGGTATTTTGGAAATGCTGCTGTTTTTCAGGGTTCATCCTAGGCAAAAAAGATGAACAAATCAAATTTGTGTAACTTTTTAGGATAAAACCTGACCTTTACATTTGGTCAAAATGCCAAAACATTCACAACACCAAAATTGTATCAGCCTTAAAAGGCTCACACGACCTCAGGTATGGCTGCACAAAGCCTTACAGCTATCACATGGTATAGAATCACATAATCCTAGAAAGTTAGAGTTGGAAGTGACCTCCAGGGTCATCGTGTCCAACTCTTTGCTCAAAGCAGCATTCACTAAACCATCCCAGACAGATATCTATCCAGCCTCTGTTTGAAGACTCTCATTGAAGGAGAACTCACCACGTCTCATGGCAGCATGTTCCACTCATTGATCGCCCTCACTGTCAAAAAGTTTTTTTCTATTATCTAATCTGTATCTTCTACCTTTCAGTTTCAATCCATTGCTTCTCGTGTTTCAATGTGCAAATGAGTAAAATGATGATCCCTCTACACTGTGACAACTAGGGTTGAGCGAAACGGGTCGGCCAGATTCAGAAGTCGCCGACTTTTGGCAAAGTCGGGTTTCATGAAACCCGACCCGACCCCTGTGTGGGGTCGGCCATGAGGTCGGCGATCTTCTGATCTGGAATCGGAATTCCGATACCGAGTTCCGATATGTTTAAGATATCGGGAATCGGTATCGGAATTCATATTTAAATGTAAAATAAAGAATAAAAATAAAAAAATATTGATATACTCACCCTCGGACGCGCCCTGGTTCTAACCGGCAGCCTTCCTTCCTAAGAATAAGCCCCTGAAGGGCTTTCGATGACGTCGCGGCTTGTGATTGGTCGTGTGAGCGGTCACATGGGCGGTCACGCGACCAATCACAAGCCGCGACGTCATCTAAGGTCCTTCAGGCGCTAATTCTTAGGAAGGAAGCGTCCGAGGGCGCGTCCGAGGGTGAGTATATTCCTAATAGGTATATACTCACCCTCGGACGCGCCCTGGTTGTAACCCGCAGCCTTCCTTCCTAAGAATCAGCGCCTGAAGGACCTTAGATGACGTCGCGGCTTGTGATTGGTCGCGTGACGCCCATGTGACCGCTCACGTGACCAATCACAAGCCGTGACATCATCGAAGGTCCTTCAGGCGCTCATTCTTAGGAAGGAAGGCTGCCGGTGAGAACCAGGGCGCATCCGAGGGTAATTATATCAATATTTTTTCTTTTGATTCTTTATTTTACACTTAAATATGGATCCCAGGGTCTGAAGGAGAGTTTCCGCTCCTTCAGACCCTGGGAACCATTAGAAACCCAATGCACTGCATTGGGTTTCGTGTTTCGGCTGACCCCGACCCCGACTTTTCTATAGGATCGGCCGATTTCACTCGACCCGACTTTTGAAAAAGTCGGGTTTCGTGAAACCCGACCCGATCCTATAAAAAGAAAAGTCACTCAACCCTAGTGACAACCCGTGGCTGCAGACTTAGACAATACAACCAAGGCCATACAACCCTTCTTTATGTCCCTTCAAGTGGAAATTTTCTCTACAAGGCCAGAGCACATGGCAATGAAATTTTCATGAACTAGTGGCATAGTAAAAGAATAGTAGCAGTCATAACTGAGCTGTGTTGGACTGATGGCTTTAGAGTAGCCTTCGGCCCCCTTCTGACACAAGTATTATAAATGCCGCATACTATGTTACGGGCCATAGTACAAATTTTGAGTTGAGGTTCATGGGTCACAAGCTACACATCCGACCCTTAAAAGAATTGTTAACTTTCTTTGTAATGTTCAATAATGAGGATGAATGAAGACTCTCTATTCCAAGCTGGTAATCAATCCATGCTAGAAGATGTCGAATGTGTCTTCTTGTAGCAAAGCATAATGGACCTTAACTAAAACATTTAGAAAATATATTAACAATTGTTTCCTAATATTAACATACAGACCAAGGAGGCTTATTACACCCACATGGAAGGAAATACTTAATATTCCGGATGCACCCAGTTTACTAAAAATATTTGCTGCGAATGTTCTCGGATCAGACCCCGGAGTGTACATTGTGTCACAAATTGTATTGCTGCAGACATGCTTATGATGATTGCTGAAGAAGACCCTTGGGATGTTACTTTATTACCTTTCCAAACCACACTTCAGAGGAATTAATTAATTGATGCTCTTAGCAGCTTCATTCTGACAAAAACATATGATACTAAAATGTTAAACATGGAAGCTAAGATGAGGCTGTCAGAAGAAGCCTGAAAGTGGTTATTAATATGGCTTTTGATAAATATCTGCTCAGGCTCACACTGTGCCACGTCTGCTTTCATCTTTGAAAGTAGTTAATCTGATTGATGAAGATCCTGTTTCAGATTGTCTCCCATGCTGAGTTTAATAACTACACTTTTTGCACAAAAAGGACTAGAAAAAAAAAAGTCCTTCGACAGCACCTGGAAGATGTTGTGTTCCTCATGTTTCCAAGTCACAACAGAAACTGTAAATGTGAGATTGACCATCGGTCGAGGATGGTAACCATGTGTGTCCAGTATCAATAAGAGGCCTCCTCATTCCCTCCGCACCTTGTAATATTTGTTTGGAAACAGATGCAGTAAATTTCAGAGAACGCATCATCGGAAGAGTCATGAAGGAACGATGAGATACCGGAGATAGCCCTAAGCTCGGATGAATTTCAATAACCCATGTCATTACCACGGCGAATGGTTTTCTAGGCTCATTTAAATGCAGCCATTATAAACATATTAAAGATATAACTTACACTTGTGGCTCATGAAATGGAAAAGTGAGACAAATAGAGGTGACTGGTGACGCGGAGGAAAAACACAACGACGGGTATGGAAAGGTTCAATAGAGATGAGCAAATCGATTCAATGCAAAAAATTGAATTTGGGTCAATTTTTAAAAAAAACATTTGCTTGGACCCAACAAATGTGAACAATTTCACTTTGCTTGAACCGTTTGAAAAGGCCTCCGCCATTTTACACATTGCAGTAGATTACATCAACAAGAGAAGGCTCCATTGACCTCAAATATATCTGGGTATGCATTCCCACAATGCCTTTTACAGATTTCAATAGCACAGCCAATTATAAGAAACTATCACAGCCTGTATAAAAGTCAAGGCAGGCAACGCAACAGCCACTATGGTGTGAATCTGGATAGTGAGAAAACGTCACAGCTCAACAATAGAGATTTAGAGGAAGGGAGAGAAATTAAGAAAACACTGAAGAAACTGCACAGATAGTGTGTGACAGCAGACCAGTGAAGAATAGTTATCTTTTTAGCTATAGCCATATATGTTGATGTACTTTGGAGATTATTAAGGATGCGCTTACATTAAAGAGCTTGAAAGGGGTTCAGTGCAGTCATAGGACACCTCAGTGTGTAACACGTCTTTACAGGGCAATTGTTCTCTATTTGTAACAAAAACTTTATTTCATTAAATGTTCTTATCTTTAGGAAACATTACCCCATCTTTCCCATGAACAAATATTCTTTTGCAATATACAATCATGGCCAAAACTGTTGGCACCCTGAAAAAAGTTCCTGAAAATTTAGTATAGAATTGAAAATAATTGCAATTACTCTTGTTTGAAAAGCGCTATCTGTTTGGCCCTATTAGTTTGGTTTTATTCTCCTTAATGTTTTCTACTTATTAACCCTCCCTGTTTTTTTCTTGAATGTTGGATCCTTTATTTAAATAACCAAAACTTGATCTATAAATATATCTTGTTCACAAGGAAGCGCTAAGCCCCAATGAATCATCATTTGATTACAAACATACTAAGGAATCTTTAAAGATCAGGTTGAAATAAGTCCAAATCCTTCAGTCCCGTAGAGCCACATCTTTGCAAATCATTGAGCTTTGGGATATTTTCTACATTTTTTGGAAAAATGCAGTATGTAATCTGTTATTGTTTAGAGTTTAATGCAAAGAAGCAACTGAAAATTCACAACCAATATGGCTTCACTTCCCAGAAGTAAATAACAATGTATCTGAGCAAAAATTATTTTGAGGTCCATAAGCAAAAGAACGCTAGTATCTTACTTACACTCACATGACCCTGAGCATGACTCTGTGGGTTTCCCAAAATTATCTTGCTGGTATGGCATGGTATTGCATAAACAATCAGAATGGATTATGATAGCCTGTATAAAAGCCAAGGCAAAGAATGCAGGGCAACAACCATTTGGGGGAGAATCTGTAAGAAGCATTAACAGCTTAGCAATAGAAAAATGGTGAGAAAGCCCAAGAAACCTTGAATATACTGTACAGATAATGTTTGCAAGCACAGCAATGAGGAACAGTTACCATCTGTTTACCCATAGCTATACAATATATGTAGAGGTCACATTGATATTACTAAGGCTGTGCTTGCATTAAAGTGCTTTGAACGGATTGGATGGATTCCTTGGAGACCTCAGTGTCACATGAGTCTTTTTAGGGCAATTGAAGCACCTGCAATTCACATCAAATTTATTAATCATGCATGAAATTTTTGGAAACAGAATCCCCTGAAGCTGGTGAATTAGAATTTGAAAACGTTTGATCATCTCTAATGACTAGAGAAAAGCAAATTGATTTAAATCTAATCAAATTTGTGTCAAGTATTTATACAGGAAGGATATATATATCTTTCTACCGTGTTAGCCAGTAGATAGAAAAATATTTAGAATAGAGAGTCCTCAGTGGTTGATACCTTTTAATGGCTAACTGAAAAGATGGTAACAAATGTTAGGAGTCGAGTTCCCGCCTCTGCACAGGGGGAATCTCGGGCCATCTCCGCTGCTGTCTCCCATTCTTCTCCTGCCGCAGTGGAGCCTGCTCAGCAGAGACGTCAGTCCCAGCGTCTCACTCAGTCTGACTCTGTACAAAGAGTTACTGCTGCTTTTCCTGCTTCTGCCATTGAATCCAGTGCTGGGCAGCGGCGAGCAGACGCTTCTAGGACTAAAAACATAAGGATGAATGACCTCGGGGAGATCAAAACATCCAACACCGCAGAGACACCATCACTTGTTTCTCAACGCAGTGATCCAGAACACTGCCCCCATCCCTTATGGGAAATATGCAAATGCATGTAGAAAAGCCGCGGAGACACCATCACGTGTTTCTCGACGCAAGCAATAAATAGCCAGGTCTTTCACCTGGAAGGAACAACCACGGGAAGGGCAGCATCCAAAAGGAAAACCACCTATGCCAAAACATGGTATCCATCCACAGACAGCTGTTTCGGGGTATTTGCCCCTCATCAGTGTGGAGTAGGAAACTGGCTATTAGGAGCAGTGCCTGGTACATGGACTATAAACATAAGGATGAATGACCTCAGGGAGATCAAAACATCCAACACCACGGAGACACCATCACGTGTCACCATCCACAGACAGCTGTTTCCACACTGATGAGGGGCAAATACCCCGAAACAGTGGTTGTTCCTTCCCGGTGAAAGACCTGGCTATTTATTGCTTGCGTCGAGAAACACGTGATGGTGTCTCCGCGGCTTTTCTACATGCATTTGCATATTTCCCATAAGGGATGGGGGCAGTGTTCTGAATCACTGCGTTGAGAAACACGTGATGGTGTCTGATGAGGGGCAAATACCCCAAAACAGCTGTCTGTGGATGGATACCATGTTTTGGCATAGGTGGTTTTCCTTTTGGATGCTGCCCTTCCCGTGGTTGTTGATTCCGGTGTCTCCACGGCTTTTCTACATGCTTCTAGGACTAAGACCTGCTTTTCTCATTCTGAGCATGCCCAGAGTAAGATCTCTCAGTGGAGATCGAGGGTCACATGTTCAGATACTGCATCTAAATCCGTTGGTCCTCCAGGAAGGTCCTGTAGGTGCTCAGGCTCTGTAGCAGCCTCTCATTGGTCCTTCTAGGAAGGTCCTGTACGTGCTGCAACTATTTAAGGCTTGCATGGCCACACGACCATGTGCTGGTATCTTTCTAAGTTATGTGCTTTGCGCCAGTGTGGTCATGTAAGATTGTGTTCAGGGACCCGGCTGAAATAAGCCCCTAGAATGCTGGCACTTCCTGCGAGGTGATTGTGTGTTTGTATGTATTCAGGGACCTGGCTGAAATAAGCCCCTAGAATGCTGGCACCTCCGGTGAGGAGTTTTGTGTGCATGCGTGACTACTGACTGCTCTCTGTTGGGCAGTTAACCTGTGCCTCTGTGAAGTCTAACAGGGCACAGTGCTTTGCTTTCACGGCTACTCTGTGAAATAACAGAGCTAGTTCATACCGCCATATAGTGCCACCATTGCTAACAGCAGGTTCTCCTGCACGGTGGATCCCGGGCTGCGAATGCATCAATTACAATAAAACATCTATATTTACTCGGTGCATTCCGCTAGCCCTAGCAACAAATTGCAAGCTTTCAAGACTACTCCGGTCCCTTCATCAGGCATAGACTAATACAAATTCTGAAAAAAACACATATTTATGCACAATACAGCCCAGAAATATGCCATAGATAAGACAGGTGATGTGAAGCACAAATATCATTATGTGAGAGTGCTAAAATGTTTATGTCCATAAATATTGGAACAGTTCATAGATAAGGAGTGTTGTGTTGTGCATAAATATGTGATTCTTCAGATTTTGTATTAGTCTATGCCTGATGAAGAGACTCTCAATTCTAAATATTTTTAGAAAAGTAGTGTGAATGTTTTATTGTCCTCTGATTGGGGTCTGGTTCTTCATTATGATGCTCCCACACGGTCTGAGGAGCAAATTCCTTAATTGATGTGAAAAAACATAAATCCATGTGACACATTCATTCCTGCACTGAGTGTGCCAAATGGTCATCATCAGCTTATTCTCCCAGAGTCTTCTTTCTCTCTGAGATTTGAAGTTACCCTTTAATACAAGTAATTTCATGTCCATAATGGTATGATCTGGGAGACAAAAAATATATTGCCACAGGTAGATCCATTCTTTTTTCTCTTATTGTGTGGCGATGAGAATTCATTCTTGTTCTAAGCTTTTGTCCTGTCTCTCCCACATACAGACCCCCAGTTGGACATTTAGTCTAAATAATTAAGTACACCACATTAGATGTGATGCAGATGAAAGAACCTGGGATCTTGTAGTTCTGATGTGAATTGGGGATCTTTATCTTGCCCGTGGTCATTATAAATGGACAGGTTTTACATTTATTCTGGTTGCAAAGAAGGGTTCCTACACCTGTTTAAGCTACATCATCGCAAAGAGGGATGGTAGTTATCACTGCACTCCACCCACGTTTCGCTGTGTCAGCACCTTTGTCAGGAGGTGTTAATCAATAAAATGATTGCAGTATACCTCAGTTGGATGTCATATCCAGAGCACTCCGGCTATTTTGGCATATGGCTAAGAGCCAATGAGCATTTTCATAAAGACAAACACACATAAAAACATAGAGTAGGTCATCCCAACGGTAACACACACGCATGCAGAGCACCCTCCCACAGACTTCAGCTGGCACACCATTATGGGGAAACCCACCTGAGTGCGCCTGTTGCCATTAGCTTGTTCTATGACTCTTCAGCAAAGTGTGAAATGGAGCTGGGCATTTTGTTTGGCCCATCCATGAGGATCAAATTCCAAACTGTTCGAATTTGCAGGGACAGTGAATTTTAGGACATTTTAGGAAATTTGCCTAAAATTCTATTTCCCATCTATCTATCTATCTATCTATCTATCTATCTATCTATCTATCTATCTATCTATGAATCTAGCTATCTATGATCTATCATCTATCTATTATCTGTCTATCCATCAATTATCTATTATCTATCTATCTATCATCCATCTATTATCTATCTATCATCCATCTATTATCTATCTATCCATCTATTATTTATCTATTATCTATCATCTATCATCTATCTATCTATTATCTATCTATTATCTATCTATTATCTATCATCTATCTATCATCTATCTATCTATTATCTATCTATTATCTGTCTATCTATTATCTATTATCTATCTATTATCTATCTACAGTATCTATCTATCATCTATCTATTATCTATCTATCTAATCTATCTATCTATCTATCTATCTATCTATCTATCTATCTATCTATCTATCGCCTATCTATTATCTATCTATCATCTATCTATCTATTATCTTTCTATCATCTATCTATTATCTATCTATCTATCTATCATCTATCTATTATCTATTATCTATATATCATCTATCTATTATCTATCTATCTACTGTATCTAACTATCTATCTATCTATCTATCTATCTATCTATCATCTATCTATTATCTATTATCTATCTATTTATCTATCTATCTATCTATCTATCCATTTAGAACTCTGCTTTGTTTTCCCCTCTATTTTTTATTCCAATAATTTTAATTAGACAGTCACACAATACAATTCAAAAGCTAATATCAGAAATTATCCACAACAGTAATTAAGAAACACAAAGTCTAATATCTCATTGTATTATCACTGTGTCAATTAAATCTTTCATTAGTTGAGGGAACTTCTTTCTTTCTAGACTTTTTCCTCTTAATCTTCTTATGTCATTATAAAGGACATGAGGGACCCCAAACAAATGAAGCAATTATAGGAACCAATTCTCAAGTTTTAAAAGTTCTTCGTTTGATGAAGGACAAGAATTTTAAAAAAATCAGTCAGATTGTTTTAGAGATTACATCACCATTTTTTATCAAAGGAAATGAAGGACAAAGGGAACCAAACACTGCAATAACACAAATCAAACATGTTCAGTGGGAGCTGCACCTTTATGCCGATAGCAAAGTTAATTTTAAAGCATCCAACGTTTGGATGTCTAAAAGATAAAACTGCCTCACGCTGAACATGTAGTTTGATTAAGAAGTCACATTTTTTACTTGTTTTTTAGTTCTCAAGTGTTTAATATGTGTTCTGCAAAATCTTGTAATATTGCACCTGCTACTCCAAGCCTCTAGTGGGCACTGTTCAGACAAAGCATGATACTAAACCAAAACTTTTTGAAACATTTTATCAGTGTCGCCTCAATTCACCATTATCATTTGCCTTTTTTCTATTCTCCAGAATAGATTAAAAATAAATAATCCCCTTACTGCAAAATTGTAAAAATAAACCTACGCATTTTGAACGAAACCATAGTCATTGTTCAAATAGATTTTAGTCCGAAACGCGTAGGGTTTAATCTTATAATTTTGGAGTATTGGGATTGTCTATTTTTAATATAATTCTGAATAAGGCTTTTTGCATATTTCTATCCAGAAAACAACCTGATTTCTCATTTGTATACTTTTATTTTCGCGTCTTATACATTATATAATTTATGCCGTTTTTAAGTAAATTTTACATGGTTTCCTCTGTTCTATTTTGTTTGACATTAACGTGTTCACAGTTTCCGTCACCCGATGTTTAAGCCTAATTTATTATTTGCAACTTTTTCAACTATCACAAAATTTGAACCTGTCTAATTATTTTTTCGGACAGTTGCACCATTTTAAATCACTATGCAACATTTTGCTCTAAAAAAAAGCACAAAAAATGTAAAAAGGCTATTTTTTTTTTAGATTTTACACAAAATTCATCAACTCACATGCGCCATTTTGAAGAATTTATCTGAAAAGATAGAAACAAATACCAAAAGTTAAAAAAGTGAAAAAAAACCCCCATAAAATTATAAATCGGGTCTTTGAAATCAACTAACTCTTAAATAAAAATATTTTTGTAGCTCCCATGTTTAAAGTCTGGAGAAAATTCCATTTTGAAGGAAAGTTGTAGATTTGATAGAAATGAAGAATTTTTTGTAAGAGTAAATATAATAAATATTTTTTTTGTATGTATTGAGTATGTTATAAAGCAATTATGTAATAGTTTGAATGCTTTTCATGCCGTTTTTCATTTTCCAATAGTCAGAATTATTTTATTGTATGGATCATTAGGATTACAAAGACGTCTATGTGATTAATGTCTAAAGATGTCTATTTCAGTTAATGATTTGAGTTCAATTAATTTTTATTAATCTCACAATTTCATTAAAAATCTTATTTATCATTCCAACTTTCCAGTTTTTGTAAAAATGTTAAATATTAATTATTAATTATTCTTATTCTCAATTCTGTACTGAACACATTGTCTTTCGCTGACATTACAAAAGCTATTTATGTATATATAGCTCAGAGTATAAGTTAACACCATATAGAGAGAACACGTGGTTTTGTGGGACATATATATTACATCTCTTAGGAGGGAGGGGGCTGGTCACGTGGGGACTGCCACCTCCTGCCTTGACCATCATTCTCCATGGATGTCAAGTCACAGAAGGAAGGAACAACTGGTAGCCATGATGATTTCAGACTTCACACAGACAGACGGCTTTTAGCATTCAGAACTTTGGGAAAGATGTGGAACAAACACTGATAGGAACAAATGGACAATCTGTTCGTAACTATTTCACCTATTTTATGTTGCAATGTGGTTTTTCTGTGGATAATCAATAAACCACTACATTTTTAATGAAAATATCATGACATTTTTAAGAGTAACGCACCTGGTAAAAAGTCTTGATTAAATAAATGTGCGAAATAAGCATATTTAACAAAAAATAAGGAAAAATCTTGTGTTGTAAAGTGTACATTTTTTCATAAACACATGTAGTATTCATTACATGATATACCTCGTGTGTGTGTGTTGTATTATCCAGAAAACTCAAACATTTTGTAATTAAAAAATTTGTGTTTATTGTATTTTTTTCTGTTTTTATTATATTTGTTAACTTTTTTCTTTATTGGGGATCTTTAAAAATGTATCACTCATTAGAGTTTATGGTACAAAATAAATTGATTCCTTAAACCTAATGAGGCCGGCATACTTACTATTAAAATATCTGTCGTCAAAATGGCGCTATTATCCTTTTTGAAATCAGCCTCCTCTAGCTGGACGTATAAAATCCTAATTATTAAAGTATGTGAAAGTACATGAGCCTCATCAGGTCTAAAATATCTATTTGATAATCAATGTTCTTTTTATTGTAAAATCTGATGAAAGCATTTTTGTTAACCTGAAAGGCGTTGTCATATTTCTTCATGATATTTTATAATACTAAATAGGCAAAATGCGAAAGGTAAGCTCCAACTGAGACTTATACTAAGCCCAGGCTGTCAGTATAAAGCCACCAGCCCCACTAATCGCAATGATAACATAGGGATTTTTGTCCAGAGGGATCACCACTATGTGCATGTTAAGCAGGGTCGGGGCACAGGTGTTTGTGTTTGCTGTTTGTTTGTGGTGGTCGTGAGTACGTTGTTTATACACTTTTTCTTCGAGAGCAGTCGTTACCTCCTCGTCCATTGGATTGGTTCCAGCTACAAACAAGATAGTAGATATTGGGTCCAGTTTAACAAGTCCGATTTTACCGTGCAATTCGTTTACACATGGCTGCAACATATGGACTAAGATGAAGTCTCTTTTTAGTGATGTTCCCTTGGTTTTGCGATCCATCTGTCCTTGTCCCTTTCCTGTCCTGAGATACACCATCTTCACTTCACTCTGCAACCTAGCTAACATCTTCCTCATCAGGGAGACCGAGGCATGACTCTCTATACCTATTCCAGACCTTAGGGGTAAGACTGTCCTGGTGACAAGACGTGACAGAAGCTGTGCCCTCATTCTTCTAGGAAGCTTATACTTGTCGGACCCATCATCTTCTGCTGCAGCTTACCTGTACTCTAGTGCACACCTGCTATCTCTGCTATATTTAGCTTTGCTCTCCACTCCACACAGAACTTGTCTGAGTCCTAAACTCTGACTCGACCTTGTCTGACTCGACTGTCTGACTGACTGTAACCCAGAAAACATTTTCAATTAAACCTTATCTAACCCCTCCCAAACTGTGACCTAATCCCATCTCTCTTAACTAATTAATTCCTAGTGTAGTGCAAACTGTATCCCTATCTACTGTATGGTTCTTGAAGTGTAGAGACCATATGCATTCCCAGGGATGGCCTTAGGCATAGCCTGTAGGAGAAAAGAACAGACAACACCAGTGTGAAGACACAGGGTCAGTGGGTTTTCTAGGCCGCTAGCCAAAACTGCATGGACCAGGGAACATCCCACCGAATGCCCGATCTGAGCGATCTCCTTTTATAGTGGGCGTAATACTACTCAGACAACACAGGGTGATGGGAAAACAGTGTGGCAAATCTTTATTGAACCACAAAACAGGCAGGTAAAACATAGAACAGTCCCAGCAAAATACCCAAGATGGTGCAAAATTACAGAGTCTCAACCTTCCGTTAACTTGGGATAAGAGCAGCTGTGACTTCAGAGCTTCCAGGGCTGACTACTGCCACTTGTGGCATGCACAGAGAGGAGGTAACAACAATCTTGGGAAGCTGACATTCCATTGAGGTACAAGACCAGGTGACTGGAGAGACACCATCTGGCTTCTCCGAACATGGAGCCAGATGACCAGTGGGTCCCAATCTTGGCTTTTCCGAAATGTATCTATGGATCTCAGGTGATCTGTGGGTCTGAATCCTGGCTACCCCAAATGTATCCATGTTTCATTAATGTTCAATGGATCTATATTCTTTCAGCTGGGGCCATAGTTCTCTAAGTTGGCATACTGTAGAGGGTCAAATCTGTGTCCCTCGTGATGGAGCCATGATCTGGCAGCTATCCTGTAGAGTGTTCCTGGCTGTGGTTTTGTAAAGCGTCTCTGGCTCTTTGGATCTCCACATCTCTTGACTCATCTGTTACAGAGACGTATTTCACTTGTATAGCTCACAACTGTTTTACTTCCATCAGCATCCAAACGTCAGGAGGAAGATGTGATGAGATTAGCTTGCATTGTTTGACTATTTAACCAATTAACATAATTTTTACTCCTCTGTCTTGCAAGTCAACAAGCCGCACAATGGTTATTCAACATATTAGGCAAACATCCATTGTTCAATGATCCTGCATCACTGTCTTGCAAAGATAGCAGACAATAAGTTGTAGGAGCCGGTATAAGAGACAAACATTAGCCATTCAATAATATCAAATATCAGTATTTGAGATTCATATAATAACAGTGTATGGTTCTTGACCAACTGAAGAACAAACGCATAAAATCAAAAGTCAACATAACAGTCACTGACTCCTGGATTACTGAATTTATGTTTTCATAATTAAGACTAAATGCTATGTTGTCACAATCGGCCATAGGAATAAAATGCAACAATACTTTTTATCACACTCATAACATAAGTACATAAAACTTCCCAACAACCCCATTGTTGCGACGACTGTTGTGAATTCCGCTCTTGGGCTCCCTCCGGTGGTTGTAAGTGGCACTTTTGTGAGTTCTGCTCTTGGGCTCCCTCCGGTGGTTTTAAGTGGAGTGGCTGCTCCTTGGATTTAGCTGTCAGCAGCTGCTTCCACTGATTGTCTATTCTGCTCGGCTATTTAGCCTGGCTCTTTCCCTCAGCTTGTGCCACTTAATAATAATAATAATAATAATCTTTATTTATATAGCGCCAACATATTCCGCAGCGCTTTACAGTTTAACAGTTTCAAACACAAAAGTCATAAGTAACAACGTTAACAATACAATAATTAAAGCAAAATAATTGACCACTTGTCAATGGTTCCTGGTTGGATTCACATCTCTTTGGATTTCCCTGTTATCCTGACCAGTTCAGCAAAGCTAAGTCCTTGCTTGCTCTTTTCTGTCCACAGGTTGTGGACTTATCTGTTCTGTGCTTTTTATGTTTGTCCAGCTTGTCAGTATGAATTAATTCAGTGATGCTGGAAGCTCTGGGAAGCAGATTTACCCTCCACACCTTTAGTCAGGTGTGGAGATTTTTGTAAACTCTGTGTGGATTTTTTGTAGTGTTTTATACTGACCGCACAGTATTCCATCCTGTCCTATCTATCTAGCTAGACTGGCCTCCTGTGCTCATCCTGGTTTCATTCTGTGTATGTCTTTTCCCTCTCCACTCACAGTTATTACTTGTGGGGGGCTATCTATCATTTGGGGATTTTCTCTGAGGCAAGATAGTTTTCCTGTTTCTATCTTTAGGGGTAGTTAGTTCTCAGGCTGTGATGAGGTGCCTAGGGTGTGTTAGGAGCATCCCACGGCTACTTCTAGTGTTGTGTTAAGCTTAGGGACTGCGGTCAGTACAGGTACCATTTCCTTCAGAGCTCGTCCCATGTTGCTCCTAAACCACCAGATCATAACAGTACAAGTGGCCAAAAATGAATTAAATGCATCTCAAAAGAAGGAAAAAATTCTGAGCCATTTTTTTTCTGTGCTCTCTTTTGTCTCTTTTTTCCTCTTGATCTCTGGGTGGTTCAGGATTTATGCTCTGGCATGGATGTTCAGGGTTTGTTTTCTCGTGTGGATCAACTTGCTGCAAGAGTACAGAGTATCCAAGATTATGCTGTCCAGACTCCGGCTTTGGAGTCTAGAATTCCTACTCCTGATTTGTTTTTTGGAGACAGATCCAAGTTTTTGAACTTTATAAATAACTGCAAATTGTTTTTTGCTTTGAAACCCCGTTCTTCTGGTGATCCCATTCAGCAAGTTAAAATCATCATATCCTTGCTGCGTGGTGACCCTCAGGACTGGGCATTCTCCCTTGAATCAGGGGATCCGGCATTGCTGAATGTAGACGCATTTTTTCAAGCGCTCGGATTATTGTATGACGAACCTAATTCTGTGGATCATGCAGAAAAAACCCTGTTGGCCTTGTGTCAAGGTCAGGAAGCGGCAGAATTATACTGCCAGAAATTTAGGAAATGGTCTGTGCTCACTAAATGGAATGAGGATGCTCTGGCTGCTATTTTCAGAAAAGGTCTTTCTGAAGCCCTTAAAGATGTTATGGTGGGCTTCCCTATGCCTACTGGTTTGAGCGAATCTATGTCTCTAGCCATTCGGATTGATCGGCATTTGCGCGAGCGCAAAGCTATGCACCATATGGCAGTGTCCTCTGAGCAGAGTCCTGAACCTATGCAATGTGATAGGATTTTGACTAGAACAGAACGGCAGGAATTCAGACGTCAGAATAGGCTGTGTTTTTACTGTGGTGATTCTGCTCATGTTATTTCTGATTGCCCTAAACGTACTAGGAGGGTCGCTAGGTCTATTACCAATAGTACTGTACAGCCTAAATTTCTTTTATCTGTGACCCTGATTTGCTCATTGTCGTCCTTTTCTGTTATGGCATTTGTGGATTCAGGCGCTGCCCTGAACTTAATGGACTTAGAATTCGCCAGGCGCTGTGGTTTTTCCTTGCAGCCTTTGCAGAGCCCTATTCCTTTGAGGGGCATTGATGCTACTCCATTGGCCAAGGATAAACCTCAGTACTGGACGCAGATGACCATGTACATGGCTCCTGCACATCAGGAAAATTGCCGTTTTCTGGTGTTGCATAACCTGCATGATGTTGTTGTACTGGGTTTTCCATGGTTACAGGAACATAATCCGGTGCTGGATTGGAAAACTATGTCTGTGACTAGTTGGGGTTGTCAAGGGGTACATAGTGATGTTCCTTTGATGTCAATTTCCTCTTCCCCCTCTTCTGAGGTCCCTGAGTTTTTGTCGGATTTCCAGGATATATTTGATGAGCCCAAGTCCAGTTCCCTTCCTCCACATAGGGACTGTGATTGTGCTATTAACTTGATTCCTGGTTGTAAGTTCCCTAAGGGCCGACTTTTCAATCTGTCTGTGCCAGAGCATGCCGCCATGCGGAGCTATGTTAAGGAATCTTTGGAGAAAGGGCATATTCGGCCGTCTTCGTCACCATTGGGAGCGGGTTTCTTTTTTGTTGCTAAGAAGGATGGCTCCTTGAGACCCTGTATAGATTATCGTCTTCTTAATAAGATCACGGTCAAATTCCAATACCCCTTGCCTTTGCTTTCTGATTTGTTTGCTCAGATTAAGGGGGCTAGTTGGTTTACTAAGATTGACCTCCGAGGGGCATATAATCTTGTTCGTATTAAACAGGGTGACGAATGGAAAACTGCATTTAATACGCCCGAAGGCCATTTTGAATACCTTGTGATGCCATTCGGGCTCTCTAATGCTCCATCTGTGTTCCAATCCTTCATGCATGATATTTTCCGCAATTATCTTGATAAATTCATGGTTGTATATTTGGATGATATTTTGATTTTTTCCGATGATTGGGAGTCTCATGTGAAGCAGGTCAGGATGGTGTTCCAGATCCTTCGTGATAATGCTTTATTTGTGAAGGGGTCTAAGTGCCTATTCAGAGTTCAGAAGGTCTCTTTTTTGGGTTTTATTTTTTCTCCCTCGTCTATGGAAATGGATTCTGTTAAGGTCCAAGCTATTCATGAGTGGATTCAACCCACATCTGTGAAGAGCCTTCAAAAAATTTTGGGCTTTTCTAATTTCTATCGCCGTTTCATTGCCAACTTTTCCAGTGTGGTTAAGCCCCTTACTGATTTGACGAAGAAAGGCGCTGATGTGACGAATTGGTCCTCTGCGGCTGTTGAGGCCTTTCGGGAGCTTAAACGCCGATTTACTTCTGCCCCTGTGTTGCGTCAGCCGGATGTTTCTCTTCCTTTTCAGGTTGAGGTTGACGCTTCTGAGATTGGGGCAGGGGCCGTTTTGTCTCAGAGGGATTCTGATGGTTCTTTGATGAAACCGTGTGCTTTTTTTTCCAGAAAGTTTTCACCTGCGGAACGCAATTATGATGTCAGCAATCGGGAGTTGTTGGCTATGAAGTGGGCGTTTGAGGAGTGGCGACATTGGCTTGAGGGAGCTAAGCACCGCGTTGTGGTCTTGACTGATCATAAGAATCTGATTTACCTCGAGTCGGCCAAGCGGCTGAATCCTAGACAGGCTTGATGGTCCCTGTTTTTCTCACGTTTTGATTTTGTGGTCTCGTATCTTCCGGGATCTAAGAATGTTAAGGCTGATGCCATCTCTAGGAGTTTTTAGCCTGATTCTCCTGGAGTCCTTGAGCCGGTTGGCATTCTTAAGGAAGGGGTGATTCTTTCTGCCATCTCCCCTGATTTGCGGCGGGTGCTTCGGGAATTTCAGGCTGATAGGCCTGACCACTGTCCAGTGGGGAAACTGTTTTTTCCTGATGGATGGACAAGTAAGGTGATTTCTGAGGTTCATTGTTCAGTGTTGGCTGGTCATCCTGGGATTTTTGGTACCAGAGATTTGGTTGCTAGGTCCTTTTGGTGGCCTTCCTTGTCGCGCGATGTGCGTGCTTTTGTGCAGTCCTGTGGGACTTGCGCCCGGGCCAAGCCTTGCTGTTCCCGCGCTAGTGGGTTGCTTTTGCCTTTGCCGGTCCCTGAGAGGCCCTGGGCGCATATTTCCATGGATTTTATTTCGGATCTTCCTGTTTCCCAGAAGATGTCTGTTATCTGGGTTGTTTGTGACCGGTTCTCTAAAATGGTCCATCTGGTACCTTTGCCTAAGTTGCCTTCCTCCTCAGATTTGGTTCCATTGTTTTTTCAGCATGTGGTTCGTTTGCATGGTATTCCGGAGAATATTGTGTCTGACAGAGGTTCTCAGTTTGTCTCTAGGTTTTGGCGGGCCTTTTGTGCTAGGATGGGCATTGATTTGTCTTTTTCTTCGGCGTTTCATCCTCAGACTAAGGGTACCGTCACACAGTGGCACTTTTGTCGCTACGACGGTACGATTCGTGACGTTCCAGCGATATCCATACGATATCGCTGTATCTGACACGCAGCAGCGATAAGGGATCCTGCTGAGAATCGTACGTCGTAGCAAATTGTTTGGAACTTTCTTTCGTCGCTGGATCTCCCGCTGTCATCGCTGGATCGGTGTGTGTGACACCGATCTAGCGATGCGTTCGCTTGTAACCAGGGTGAACATCGGGTTACTAAGCACAGGACCGCGCTTAGTAACCCGATGTTTACCCTGGTTACCAGCGTAAATGTAAAAAAAAAAAAAACAGTACATACTTACATTCCGGTGTCCGTCAGGTCCCTTGCCGTCTGCTTCCCGCACTCACTGACTGCCGGCCGTAAAGTGAAAGCAGAGCACAGCGGTGACGTCACCGCTGTGCTTTCACTTTACGGCCGGCAGTCAGTGAGTGCGGGAAGCAGACGGCAAGGGACAGACACCGGAAGGTAAGTATGTACTGTTTGGTTTTTTTTACGCTGGTAACCAGGGTAAACATCAGGTTACTAAGCGCGATCCTGCACTTAGTAACCCAATGTTTACCCTGGTTACCTGGGGACCTCGGCATCGTTGGTCACTGGAGAGCTGTCTGTGTGACAGCTCTCCAGCGACCACACTACGACTTACCAACGATCACGGCCAGGTCGTATCGCTGGTCGTGATCGTAGGTAAATCGTATAGTGTGACGGTACCCTAATGGCCAAACTGAGCGAACTAATCAGACCTTGGAGACCTATTTGAGATGCTTTGTGTCTGCTGATCAGGATGATTGGGTGTCTTTCTTGCCGTTGGCTGAGTTTGCCCTTAATAATCGGGCTAGTTCGGCTACTTTGGTTTCACCTTTCTTTTGTAATTTTGGTTTTCATCCTCGTTTTTCTTCTGGGCAGGTTGAGCCTTCTGATTGTCCTGGTGTGGATTCTGTGGTGGACAGGCTGCAGCAGATTTGGACTCATGTGGTGGACAATTTGACGTTGTCTCAGGAATGGGCTCAACATTTTGCTAACCGCCGTTGGTGTGTTGGTCCCCGGCTTCGTGTGGGGGATTTGGTTTGGTTGTCTTCTCGTCATGTTCCTATGAAGGCTTCTTCCCCTAAGTTTAAGCCTCGGTTTATTGGTCCTTATAAAATTTCTGAAATTATTAATCCGGTGTCTTTTCGTTTGGCTCTTCCAGCCTCTTTTGCCATTCATAATGTTTTCCATAGATCTTTGTTGCGGAGATATGTGGTGCCCGTTGTTCCCTCAGTTGATCCTCCTGCCCCGGTGTTGGTTGAGGGAGAATTGGAATATGAGGTTGAGAAAATTTTGGATTCTCGTTTTTCGAGGCGGAGGCTTCAGTATCTTGTCAAGTGGAAGGGTTATGGCCAGGAGGATAATTCTTGGGTTGTTGCCTCCGATGTCCATGCCACCGATTTGGTTCGTGCTTTTCACTTGGCTCATCCTGATCGGCCTGGGGGCTCTGGTGAGGGTTTGGTGACCCCTCCTCAAGGGGGGGTTCTGTTGTGAATTCCGCTCTTGGGCTCCCTTCGGTGGTTGTAAGTGGCAGTTTTGTGAGTTCTGCTCTTGGGCTCCCTCCGGTGGTTTTAAGTGGAGTGGCTGCTCCTTGGATTTAGCTGTCAGCAGCTGCTTCCACTGATTGTCTATTCTGCTCGGCTATTTAGCCTGGCTCTTTCCTTCAGCTTGTGCCACTTGTCAATGGTTCCTGGTTGGATTCACATCTCTTTGGATTTCCCTGTTATCCTGACCAGTTCAGCAAAGCTAAGTCCTTGCTTGCTCTTTTCTGTCCACAGGTTGTGGACTTATCTGTTCTGTGCTTTTTATGTTTGTCCAGCTTGTCAGTATGAATTAATTCAGTGATGCTGGAAGCTCTGGGAAGCAGATTTACCCTCCACACCTTTAGTCAGGTGTGGAGATTTTTGTAAACTCTGTGTGGATTTTTTGTAGTGTTTTATACTGACCGCACAGTATTCCATCCTGTCCTACCTATCTAGCTAGACTGGCCTCCTGTGCTCATCCTGGTTTCATTCTGTGTATGTCTTTTCCCTCTCCACTCACAGTCATTACTTGTGGGGGGCTATCCATCCTTTGGGGATTTTCTCTGAGGCAAGATAGTTTTCCTGTTTCTATCTTTAGGGGTAGTTAGTTCTCAGGCTGTGACGAGGTGCCTAGGGAGTGTTAGGAGCATCCCACGGCTACTTCTAGTGTTGTGTTAAGCTTAGGGACTGCGGTCAGTACAGGTACCACTTCCTTCAGAGCTCGTCTCATGTTGCTCCTAAACCACCAGATCATAACAGATGACATCTTCTTCATCCCAGCCTTCCCCCTACACATGTAAGGCCTGAGGAAGACATCTGCCAGATATTGAAAACACGTAGCCCCATTTTTTTAAAATAATATCCTTTGTAGATGTTACCTGCCTTTTTGTTGCACTCAGTAGTGCCTTTATCACCCCTTTTTTATCTCAGATTTTTTTTACATATTTTTGTCTTGCAGTATGTCAGCTCTGATGGGCACGGTCCTCTCTTCTGTACAGCGTAAGCTCTTATGGTCAGTGGGTCCTCTATGCTGTAGAGTGTCAGCTCTTATGTGCAGGGTCCTCTCTCCGGTAGAGTGTCAGCTCTTATGGTCAGCGGGGTCCTCTCTCTCTCTCTTCTGTAAAGTGTAAGCTCTTATGGTCAGCGGGGTCCTCTCTCTCCTGTAGAGTGTAAGCTCTTATGGTCAGTGGGGTCCTTTCTCTCCTGTAGAGTGTAAGCTCTTATGGTCAGTGGGATCCTCTCTCTCCTGTAGAGTGTAAGCTCTTATGGTCAGTGGAGTCCTCTCTCTCCTGTAGAGTGTAAGCTCTTATGGTCAGCGGGGTCCTCTCTCTCTTCTGTAGAGTGTAAGCTCTTATGGTCAGCGGGGTCCTCTCTCTCCTGTAGAGTGTAAGCTCTTATGGTCAGTGGGGTCCTTTCTCTCCTGTAGAGTGTAAGCTCTTATGGTCAGTGGGATCCTCTCTCTCCTGTAGAGTGTAAGCTCTTATGGTCAGTGGAGTCATCTCTCTCCTGTAGAGTGTAAGCTCTTATGGTCAGCGGGGTCCTATCTCTCTCTTCTGTAGAGTGTAAGCTCTTATGGTCAGCGGGGTCCTTTCTCTCCTGTAGAGTGTAAGCTCTTATGGTCAGTGGGGTCCTCTCTCTCCTGTAGAGTGTAAGCTCTTATGGTCAGCGGGGTCCTCTCTCTCCTGTAGAGTGATTTGCTCTTATTGTCAGCGGGGTCCTCTCTCTCCTGTAGAGTGTAAGCTCTTATGGTCAGTGGGGTCTTCTCTCTCTCTTGTAGATTGTCAGCTCTTATGGTCAGTGGGGTCCTCTCTCTCTCCTGTAGAGTGTCAGCTCTCATGGTCAGCGGGGTCCTCTCTCTCTCTCTCTTCTGTAGAGTGTAAGCTCTTATAGTCAGCGGGGTCCTCTCTCTCTTCTGTAGAGTGTAAACTCTTATGGTCAGCGGGGTCCTCTCTCTCCTGTAGAGTGTAAGCTCTTATGGTCAGTGGGGTCCTTTCTCTCCTGTAGAGTGTAAGCTCTTATGGTCAGTGGGATCCTCTCTCTCCTGTAGAGTGTAAGCTCTTATGGTCAGTGGATTCCTCTCTCTCCTGTAGAGTGTAAGCTCTTATGGTCAGCGGGGTCCTATCTCTCTCTTCTGTAGAGTGTAAGCTCTTATGGTCAGCGGGGTCCTTTCTCTCCTGTAGAGTGTAAGCTCTTATGGTCAGTGGGGTCCTCTCTCTCCTGTAGAGTGTAAGCTCTTATGGTCAGCGGGGTCCTCTCTCTCCTGTAGAGTGATTTGCTCTTATTGTCAGCGGGGTCCTCTCTCTCCTGTAGAGTGTAAGCTCTTATGGTCAGTGGGGTCTTCTCTCTCTCTTGTAGAGTGTCAGCTCTCATGGTCAGCGGGGTCCTCTCTCTCTCTCTCTTCTGTAGAGTGTAAGCTCTTATAGTCAGTGGGGTCCTCTCTCTCCTGTAGAGAGTAAGCTCTTATGGTCAGTGGGTCCTCTATGCTGTAGAGTGTCAGCTCTCATAGGCAGGGTCCTCTCTCCTGTAGAGTGTCAGCTCTTATGGGCTGGGTCCTCTCTCCTGTAGAGTGTCAGCTATTATGGGTAGGGTCCTCTCTCCTGTAGAGTGTCACCTCTTATAGGCAGGGTCCTCTCTCCTATATAGTGTCAGCTATTATGGGCAGGGTCCTCTCTCCTGTAGAGTGTCAAGTCTTATAGGCAGGGTCCTCTCTCCTATAGAGTGTCAGCTCTTATGGGCAGGGAACTCTCTTCCTCAAACTTTGCAATCCTTCTACAAAAATCTTTTCTTTAAGGTTGATGTTTCTCAACCCTTTTCTTTCTATATTCCAGGTATAGTGATATCTGAGTAAAATCTCTTAATAAATATTGACATTTAAACCAGCCTCACAGCGAAAGCCATTGCCTTTTAATTACCAGGCCATGATTTATCGAGTCATTAATAATAATACATTCTTTTAGAAGAACTTATATTGAAAGACCTTTACCAAATACAGAAATTGATTTTAGAAAATGTATTATGCTCAGGTTCCCAGACTCAAATGTCTCCCGCTGGATTATAAACTGTAAACATTAACATGATATTGTACCTTTATTAACCTTCGGCGCCGTTGGCGGAGGCGGCTCAGGCAATTGTTAATCTATAATCCTATTAATGTGGCCTCACTGTTTGATCTATTCATGGCAGTCGGAAACACGGGCACAGTATTGCTGTTTATCACTCAATCTGTTGTATACAATTTATCCAAAACTTACTAAACATCTCTAAATTGATTAATAACTTATGTTTTATCGCATAACACTTGGACCAGTATTCATCTATGGGGCAGCTCACATCAGCGTTTGTTTCTCGGCCGTTTTCAAAGTGCAAGAGGCTCGGAGCACAGACGCATGACAATCAAATGCTGCGAGCGGGAGCCGAGGGTCATTAGCATATCGCAGTCGATGCTCTCACACATTTTGCTTTCTGTACATGGGTGTACCTATCTAGTATTTCTTGTTATGTCCATTTTTGGCAAAGGTTGAATAATTGGGGTTGAAAAGATTGTCAAAATTGAAATGTAGTGTAGTGCACTAGTGTAGTGTATTAGTGAGGAGGAAGTGATGTAATTTATGGCACATCACTTGTCTCAGTCACTGCAGAATGATGTTACCTCTTACAGTGACACCATCAGTTTCAGTCATTGTTATACCCAGAACAGTATGCCTTATCATTAGTGACTAAAAGGTATTATTTTTGGACCATTTGTAATTGTAAAAATCATGAAAAGTAGGTCAGTGTGTTGTGTTACTAAATGGGCTGTTGGCTATTACTGGGTTACCATCTGCTTCTATGATGAGGGCACTTTGACATTTAATGGATTGAACGAGGTTGAATTCAGTTCTATTAGAACTCAAGGTTTTGCACACATCATTTCAGGGCAAATGGAGTACCTGTTGTGATGACACAGCATTTATTCTTAACCCCTTACCGGCATCGGACGTACTATACCGTCCGATGCCGGCTCCCCTGCTTTGATGCAGGGCTCCGCGGTGAGCCCGCACCAAAGCCGGGACATGTCAGCTGTTTTGAACAGCTGACATGTGCCCGTAATAGGCGCGGGCAGAATCGCGATCTGCCCGCACCTATTAACTAGTTAAATGCCGCTGTCAAACGCAGACAGCGGCATTTAACTACCGCTTCCGGCCGGGCGGCCGGAAATGATGTCATCGCCGACCCCCGTCACATGTCTGGGGGTCGGCGATGCGTCTCCATTGTAGCCATAGAGGTCCTTGAGACCTCTATGGTTACTGATTGCCCGTCGCTGTGAGCGCTACCCTGTGGTCGGCGCTCACAGCACACGTGCAATTCTGCTACATAGCAGTGATCAGCAGATCGCTGCTATGTAGCAGAGCCGATCGTGCTGTCCCTGCTTCTAGCCTCCCATGGAGGCTATTGAAGCATGGCAAAAGTTTAAAAAAAAAGTTTAAAAAAATGTGAAAAAAATAAAAAAAACATAAAAGTTTAAATCACCCCCCTTTCGCCCCAATCAAAATAAATCAATAAAAAAAATATCAAATCTACGCATATTTGGTATCGCCGCGCTCAGAATTGCCCGATCTATCAAATAAAAAAAAGTATTAACCTGATCGCTAAACAGCGTAGCGGGAAAAAAACTCGAAACGCCAGAATTACGTTTTTTTGGTCGCCGCGACATTGCATTAAAATGCAATAACGGGCGATCAAAAGAACGTATCTGCACCGAAATGCTATCATTAAAAACGTCATCTCGGCATGCAAAAAATAAGCCCTCAACCGACCCCAGATCACGAAAAATGGAGACGCTACGAGTATCGGAAAATGGCGCAATTTTTTTTTTTTTTTTTTTTAGCAAAGTTTGGAATTTTTTTTCACCACTTAGATAAAAAATAACCTAGTCATGTTTGGTGTCTATGAACTCGTAATGACCTGGAGAATCATAATGGCAGGTCATTTTTAGCATTTAGTGAACCTAGCAAAAAAGCCAAACAAAAAAACAATGTGGGATTGCACTTTTTTTGCAATTTCACCGCACTTGGAATTTTTTTCCCGTTTTCTAGTACACGACATGCTAAAACCAATGATGTCGTTCAAAAGTACAACTCGTCCCGCAAAAAATAAGCCCTCACATGGCCAAATTGACGGAAAAATAAAAAAGTTATGGCTCTGGGAAGGAGGGGAGCGAAAAACGAACACGGAAAAACGAAAAATCCCCTGGTCATGAAGGGGTTAATTATGCCAGACATAAATTCAGTAGGCCCAGAATCATAAATTGTTGTCTGAAGTATTGACTCATCCTGTAGGTTGAATTGATATTTGTAAATGAATGAATGGATGTTAATTACCGCTTATATCAACCCCTACAGTTTATTGTACTGCTATCGATGCAGAGTAACTGAATAATGATGTTTACTGATATGTTGATTACACATTGTAGCAGGCCATGCAGTTTGTTGACTTGCAAATATTGAAGGATAAACTATAAATAATCAAATAATGCGAGTTAACCTCATCTCATCTGTTCATGACAGTATGACAATAACACCTTGTGTTCAGGGGGCTGAACCCAAGCCATAACACAAAATTCCTGATGAAGTCCATGTTCGGTGTCCGTGCCCAAAAATTATGTGCTCATATGGATGCCAAACTTTACTGTTCGGGTTCGCTCTTTTCGAGTCTTGTAGAATCCAGATTGGGATAATCAGGTCACCCGGCCACATACCTCACTGGTCTCGGTTAGCTTCCTAAGCTTGTCATTACAAGAGATGAGCAAATATGTTCAGCTCCTTCCTTATTCAGCAAGTTATGGCGCTGAATGAGTCCCTGCGGCTGCATGTCTCTAGGCTGTTTACAGCCACAACATATAGAGGGATTGCCTAACAAACAGGCAATCTCTGAATGTGTTGCAGTTGTCAAACAGTCTCGAGGCATGGAGCCGCAGCGACTTAAACATTTTTATGAAGCATGCCGAAAATAGTCGATTAGGACACGAGCCTGCTCAGATAACACCTTATCTGAGCATGCTCGCTCATCACGAATGGGTAGGGATCTGCAATGGCAGGGACAGGTGAGGCGCTACATGCTTATGCTACTATATTATTTTTGTAACCCATGTTTTTATTATTTTCTGGGTTCAGGAGACCTCAGAAGTCCGAATTTAACAAATGGCTTTTTTAACAGCAATCGAGACACATTTGAATAAATTTGATGCAAATTGCATTATCCATCGAAATTCAAACGAATCTGCAAAATTTTAATTTCAGCATCTTTTACCCGTTTCTATAATTAAAGTAATTGAAACAATGTAATAAATCGGTATGTACTTATTTTCTCTATGTATATAATGTATATACGCTATAAACACAAAGAATACATTGACATAAATCCCCCGTCAAGTCAAACGCGTTATGCCAACGTAATGTTCTTTTTTCCCCCCTTCTTTCTCATACTAACATAATATGTTTTTAATGTACTTATTGCAACTAACATTAGCAGGAAAAGAAAAGATGAAAAAACACAATAGACAACAATATAAAAAACCTATAAATGCTATTAGTCCAAGTGCCTGATGTAAATGATATTCAGGGATCATTGTACTTCCTGCCATGCAATTATAATGGCATCTCTAGAAAATGTTTCCGCTGATCAAAACAATGCATATATTTGCAATAAAATAGATGCTATAAGTGGTAAAATATACTTCTCTAATGAGTCTTAAAGACAGTAATGTATTCTGTAATAGGGTGACACCGAACATGAGATGCTTAAACTAAACACTGGAAAGTCCTGGAGAAGAGTACTGAATCATTTCTTTTATTGTCACAGCAGCATGCCTACCATAGAAGACGGGAACATGATGGCGCTGGATGCTACGTGGGAAAAAAAACTCATTTCTGGACTATTTCCCTACTTAATGAGACTCTGTTACAAGAATAGTGATTTTATCTTAACTGCCACAAGCAGCCCAACAAGTGACACATAGCTGGAATCAGGCTCTCTGCCCCTATACCATTCTGATGGGTGCAAGCAAACTCCTCAGTTGCATATTATATGCAGGGTGGTGGCACTAAGTAGTGACTCACCCTAAAGAAGACAAAGAAATTCATATAGAATTAAGAGAGTACTCAGGTGAATAAAGTAAAAAATACAAATTTTATTAGAAAAAAGTTAAAAGATAGAAAGGGCATCCCATTGAGAAAGCGGTGTTTTATACAAACAAAACGCGCGTCGGGGCCCAGGGTCCCACTCCTCAACCTTGGTAAGCACCATCCCTATATGGGACTTATATTTACCAGTCTAGTTACTTTTTATGGTGTTATTTCTTTGGGATGGTTCTGGCCAGGGCTTATCTATTGATACACCAGGACCTTATGCATCTGATTAATGGATGCATGGAACATGTGCAATTATTTCTGTGAGTGTCTCTGTTAATTCCTGCACTGCATCATGTTACATTGTTCTTTTTATCTTTTAACTTTTTACTAATAAAATGTGTATTTTTTTTTACTTTATTCACCTGAGTGCTCCTCATTCTCTTATTTCTATATCATGCTGATGTGGTAGCAGTAACTTGGTGACAGATTCCCTTTAATATGAATGTGTCAGTAGGGGGAGCTCATGGGAGATTTAAACAGTCCCCTATTGAGTTAAAAACTAGAAGATCAGACTCAGCTCCCCCTAGTGGTGCCTGCAGGCAATCAAATTTATTTCATTTTTTCCGGGGGGATAAATTCTAAAATCAGTCAACATTTTTGGAACTTAGAGACATTACCTTGATTACAAGACATAGTGTTCTCTTTATGGCCAATTCAAAAGTTCTGAAAACGAAGAATAAAATTGGAGAATTCATCAAATGCTTTTCACCAGAATGCTGGAGCAGAAAAGTTGAACATTATTGAGTTAGTTGCGCAAAAATATTGCGGCTATTGCCGTTTTTATATGAGTTTCAAATAGATGGGTCATAGCGGGTGAAAACATGGCTCACCAATTCCCCATAATGAACAAAACAGTTTCATAAATTATTGCAGGAACGACCTTTAGTCCATGACCCGAGTTCATTTTAAATTCTGGTTCACGGCAGATGAAATATGCACAAAAATGATTAATTTGGTTCCTCTTACCCCAGCAGACCCCAGAACAAGACAGTGTTGAAATAGTATTCTAATTGGGTTTGGCTCAAAAAGGGGTTAATTGCTTTGGACATTGCCTATTTGTTAGGTCTTGTTCACAAGTTCAGTATTTAATCAGTATTTTACATCAGTATTTGTAAGCCAAAATCAGGAGTGGATGAAAAATGCAGAAGTAGTGACGTGTTTCTATTATATTTTTCCTCTATTTGTTCCACTCCTGATTTTGACTTACAAATACTGATGTGAAATACTGATCAAATACTGAACATGTGAATATAGACTCAGAAGAAGTCCACAAAAAAGAGCACAACAATGATCCGCACCGCTGCCGCACTTGTATCCGCACACCTGTTTCAGGTGTCCAAATCGCTATTAGGCATCACTGCCCAGGCTCACGGGTGCCAACCCAATTGAAAAACATCAAGTGTCCATGCATAAGGAAAGAAATGAGGGTGGTACTCACCGTCCCATAAAATCCATTGACCAAACTCCTGAAGAAGCAGTCATTTGTAGGGCAAAATTCTACATATGTGAAGCTGCTTTATGTGTGAGATTCTATGTAATTTGAAAGTCATCTGGTTTCAATTAAGTAGTTTACATGGTATATATGGAGCTATCATCAGAACACTTACCAAACCCCAGAAGAAGCCATCATTTGTAAGGTGAAACCCTTTATATGCAAAACTGCTTTATCTGCGGGATGCTATGTTGCTTGTAATTCACCTGGTTGCAAATAAATATTTTACGTGGTATATATGGAGCTATCACCAGACCGTTGACCAAGCTCCTGAAGAAGTGGTTATTTGTAGGGCGAAACCCTGGGTTGGGCTACACATTCGGTGCCTGCCATGAGGTGGACTGATCCATGCATTTGTTTTAAAGATCTGGTTTTATTAATTTGAAGTATAATAAATACCTTTTCACGCCTTATCCAGCCCAGTGGATCTACACTATATTCTGTTTTATCAGTTTAGGTACCTTATCACCTGGATTTATAGATTTGACTTTATCTGAATAGTGATGTTTACAGGGATACCTGCTGTTTCACTATGGATTTTCTACTGGACTGACTACTTGGAAAGCAAAGACTCTGATAACGTTATCCTTTATCTGTATTAGGTGGTGAGCTTGCTCTCATTTCTCTGATCACATTATCCTTTATTTGTATTAGGTGGTGAGCGCACTCCCATTTCTGATCACGTTATCCTTTATCTGTATTAGGTGGTGAGCTCGCTCCCATTTCTGATCACTTTATCCTTTATCTGTTTTAGGTGGTGAGCTCGCTCCCATTTCTCTGATAACATTATCCTTTATCTGTATTAGGTGGTGAGCTCGCTCCCATTTCTCTGATTACGTTATCCTTTATTTGTATTAGGTGTTGAGCTCGCTCCCATTTCTCTGATAATGTTATCCTTTATCTGTATTAGGTGGTGAGCTCGCTCCCATTTCTCTGATTACGTTATCCTTTATTTGTATTAGGTGGTGAGCTCGCTCTCATTTCTCTGATCACATTATCCTTTATCTGTATTAGGTGGTGAGCTCGCTCCCATTTTTCTGATCACGTTATCCTTTATCTGTATTAGGTGGTGAGCTCACTCTCATTTTACTGATCACATTATCCTTTATCTGTGTTAGGTGGTGAGCTCGCTCCCATTTCACTGATCACATTATCCTTTATCTGTGTTAGGTGGTGAGCTCGCTCCCATTTCTCTGATCACATTATCCTTTATCTGTATTAGGTGGTGAGCTCGCTCCCATTTCTCTGATTACGTTATCCTTTATCTGTATTAGGAGGTGAGCTCACTCTCATTTCACTGATCACATTATCCTTTATCTGTATTAGGTGGTGAGCTCGCTCTCATTTCTCTGATCACGTTATCCTTTATCTGTATTAGGTGGTGAGCTTGCTCCCATTTCTCTGATCACGTTATCCTTTATCTGTATTAGGTGGTGAGCTCACTCTCATTTCACTGATCTCGTTATCCTTTATCTGTGTTAGGTGGTTAGCTCACTCCCATTTCTCTGATCACATTATCCTTTATCTGTATTAGGTGGTGACCTCACTCCCATTTCTCTGATCATGTTATCCTTTATCTGTATTAGGTGGTGAGCTTACTCTCATTTCACTGATCACGTTATCCTTTATATGTATTAGGTGGTGAGCTCGCTCCCATTTCTCTGATCACGTTATCCTTTATCTGTATTAGGTGGTGAGCTCGCTTCCATTTCTCTGATCACGTTATCCTTTATCTGTATTAGGTGGTGAGCTCGCTCTCATTTCTCTGATCACGTTATCCTTTATCTGTATAAGGTGTAGAGCTTGCTCTCATTTCTCTGATCAAGTTATCCTTTATCTGTATTAGGTGGTGAGCTCGCTTCCATTTCTCTGATCACGTTATCCTTTATCTGTATTAGGTGGTGAGCTCGCTCCCATTTCTCTGATCACGTTATCCTTTATCTGTATAAGGTGGTGAGCGCGCTCCCATTTCTGATCACTTTATCCTTTATCTGTATTAGGTGGTGAGCTCGCTCCCATTTCTCTGATAACGTTATCCTTTATCTGTATTAGGTGGTGAGCTCACTCTCATTTCTCTGATCATGCTATCCTTTATCTGTATTAGGTGGTGAGCTCGCTCCCATTTCTCTGATCACGTTATCCTTTATCTGTATAAGGTGGTGAGCTCGCTCCCATTTCTGATCACTTTATCCTTTATCTGTATTAGGTGGTGAGCTCGCTCCCATTTCTCTGATAACGTTATCCTTTATCTGTATTAGGTGGTGAGCTCTTTCCCATTTCTCTGATCACGTTATCCTTTATCTGTATTATGTGGTGAGCTCACTCTCATTTCACTGATCACGTTATCCTTTATCTGTATTAGGTGGTGAGCTCGCTCCCATTTCTGATCACTTTATCCTTTATCTGTATTAGGTGGTGAGCTCGCTCCCATTTCTCTGATAACGTTATCCTTTATCTGTATTAGGTGGTGAGCTCTTTCCCATTTCTCTGATCACGTTATCCTTTATCTGTATTATGTGGTGAGCGCACTCTCATTTCACTGATCACGTTATCCTTTATCTGTATTAGGTGGTGAGATCACTCTCATTTCACTGATCCCGTTATCTTTTATCTGTATTAGGTGGTGAGCTCTTTCCCATTTCTCTGATCACGTTATCCTTTATCTGTATTAGGTGGTGAGCTCACTCTCATTTCACTGATCACGTTATCCTTTATCTGTATTAGGTGGTGAGCTCGCTCCCATTTCTCTGATCACGTTATCTTTTATCTGTATTAGGTGGTGAGCTCACTCCCATTTCTGCCCAATGTTATAGTGTAGCTGTTTTCTTTTTTCAATTTTGCTCATCTCTGACTATGAAATGTTTGTTGATAAGAGTGATGTCGAAAAAAATTTTCAGGGCGATGTTAAATTTGTGGAATATATTGAATCTAAAAAAAAAATATGTATTGAATTATCTGTCTCCTTAAATAATAAACAAATAATAAATAAATAATATATTTCCACCCGCTTCCTATGTTTCTTATATGTAAAACATTATCACATCCTTGTTTAAACAGATTATAAAGTTTCGGTGTTGATTTCACAGACACCTCAAGCTGGATTAGAAAAAATATTAGAAAAGTTAGTCATTTGTAATAAAATTATGTTAGCTACTTTTTGACGAGATTGCTTTAGAACCAAAGCTTTGAAGCCTGTCACAGGTCTTAAAAATAAAATTGCATGAGTAGTTGAGGAGAACTGTATTAAAATGCAAATTTTCAGCTGTTAATATTTCTTCAAAAACCAATAATCCCTTAAGGCCACCGATATGTCAAAATACTTAATGGAAAAATATCCCTTAGGCAGAATGGCCTTTCTAAATTGACTTTTGATTAAACTTAGAATACTATGTAGCACAAAAAAAAAATCAAAATGGGATATAAATAAAATGCTATTCCTAAAATGTCACACCCATTGAAAATTGAGGGGAGGCAAAAATAAATAAATAACATTGCTAATTCTTAAGTAAATTTACATGTTTCCTCTAAATTAGTTACAGGGGTAACAAGAAATGTAATTTTGTAATGGATTATTTGACTGTTGCATATGAAATTCAGTGCATTTATCTTAATGAAAACCTTGCAGATAGAGCTCCCTACAAGAAACGCACTCATTAATTGTTTTCATGTACTGTTCGGGCATTTTAATTTAATTGCTATGGGGTGGCACAATCCAATCAAATAGCAAATTAACTGATATGCAGATTAGGCAAGGACCTATATTTAGATTTCATTTTTTTGTAGTCTCTTTTTTATTAGTTTATATTTTTGCACATTTGTAAAAAAAAAAAAAAAAAAGATAATAATAGCAATAAATATAATAAATTAATTTAAAAACCCATAGGTTTTTTTTGCTAATTGAGTCATATAAGAGCTTGATTGTCCAGGATAAACAATACATTTTCAATATCGCCATTTTAGAATATAGAAAATGCTTATCTTTTATTAAATCAGCATTGCCATTTTCGTTTCACATCAGTGTAGTACGTTTCCTTTGAAGGTTACCAATTTTTATATATTGTTTTGCTTGTTTTACTACCAACCTTTCAGCTCTCTGTGATCACCTTATTGGTGTTGTGCAAGTGAATGGGTAATAGAGGGAACCCCATCCAGCTGTCAACCGCTTAGATGCTGCAACTGTCAATCCTCACTACAGCATCTAAACAGCTGGTAGCTGTATATTACTCTTATGATGCCTGTGTCATCACTTCACTTTCATGTACTATTAATTTAATTTATGGAAACTATGTCGATACCCTTAATATAAAAGCAAATTACAGGTTGGTAAGGGGTTTATGCGCATACTTTATATTGTTAGGTGCCCAACTTCCTCTTGTGTCAGTTGCAGACAGCAAGGACTTTATCTTGTACTCTACGTCTAGGACGTAAATTTGAAGCTCTGTATGAAATAAATAGGGAAGGTGAAAAAATAGCAATCATTTCATCTTCCAGGGAGGAAAAATTTGTTTGTTTTGAAAGCTGCTGTATTCAGATAGGAACCCTGGTAGACCGTGTTTGGTCAGGATGTGGTGCATGGAATGTAGAAATCCAAAAGGCTGGTATCCAGATCTGAAATGGAAGAAGGGTCCATGAGTACTGGACTGCAGCACCAATGAGAAAATGTTAAAACATTCACATTCACGGCTATGAATAAGGGTTGCTAACCTGAAACGTGAGCTTATGTGTCCTTAATCTTTTTTGTTTTCTTCTCACCATGTTTTTCAATTGCAAAGTGAAAGTTATGTTTTAACATTTTCTCATTGGTAGTGGAGCCCAGGCATCATGGACCCTTCTTCCATTAAATAAATAGAACAAGACAACAAAGATAGTAAGAACTAAGAACATTTGGGGCTTTTAAAGATGAAAAAAAAATGAATTTGTAAAGGTGGTCCTTAAAGAAGTCCTCCTCCTATCAAAGTTTTTGTCCTCTAAATATGTCACAGTCAACATATTATATACCACTGTGCACTTACAATAGCTCATTTTGCCTTTCTACCCAATAACTTTGTCTCTTTTCCATACAGGAAGCCTCTTGTCCCTGTATTTACCATTCCCCTCCTCAACCTCCTTACCTAGCTATTCCCTCTACCTCATGCCAGAGACTTTTGCAATGATGACATAGATATGAAACTTCTGCATACAGCTTAGAATGATTCAGCTCATCAGTTAT
This sequence comes from Ranitomeya imitator, assembly GCF_032444005.1. NCBI lineage: Eukaryota > Metazoa > Chordata > Amphibia > Anura > Dendrobatidae > Ranitomeya > Ranitomeya imitator. Next base: position 25,726,606 of record NC_091287.1, read on the forward strand.
CACTTGATGTCGTAGACCTAATGGAAAAGAGGTGAATTAGCTGGGTAAAAAGGCAAAATGAGCAATTGTAAGGACATAGTATGATAACTGCAATATATGAAGAGGATAAAAACTTTGATGGGAGATTGAGGAAGAGGAACAGTGCTTCTTAAAAAACATTAAAATTTAACTGATGGTGATCTTCAAAAACGAAGGCTGGGAAACAAAAATCCTCCATTTCATTGCTGCTACATTTCAGCAATAAAATATAAAAAAATAAAGCAAATAAATGATGGGTTTACTAAAGCAAGAGATTGTCCGCAGCAATCTCCAGTTCAATTTTCGATTTAGTAAGTTTCTGCATTCAACGTAGGCAAGAATGTGGCCTCCCTTTTTTTAAACTGGACATTACATTCAAATAGCTTCCAGTTTGTTGTGTGTCCATGTTCAGGACCCGGTCTTGCTCATGACTCATGAGTAAGACTGCTTAGTGCAGTCGAAACGCGTCGACCGTGTCATGTCGACCATCTAAATTTTTCTTTTGTATGCACTATATTTTCTTCTGAAAAATAAAAGAAAACAAAAATCCAGTCTTGTTGAGAGCCAGACTCCAATTTTTTCTTTTATCCTGATGTGAGACCAGTGCGAGGCCGGTGTCTGAGCCCCAGGAGGATGAGCATAGAGCAACTGGGTGAGCTGGAATCAAGTTTTTATAATTCTCTCAAAAATGGTGTACTTACATCTATGCAGTTCAGAATCCTCTTCCTTTTCTTCGGCCTCCATGTTGACTCCAAGATTTCACCCTGAATATTTTTTTATTTGCCCTCAATCCCACAGTGCACCATCACAGCATCACCTGTGAAGTTAGAGCCTGTAACATCTCTTCCTGTGATTATCCCTCTCTCCATACTATATAGATAAGCTAAGAGATTATAAGTGTACAGTCAGGGACGTTAAATAGCGATCTCCTACATTACAACTGAAGGACAGGTGCTGTGTAATCATCATCAGTAACTGTGATAGGAGTTTCTAGTCCACCTTAAAATTGTGGAGAGCTTCAATGGTAAAGTTCACACAATTTCATTATACAAGCAGTTTTGATGACTGAGATGAGATCACCCCTTTCAGAGAACGCAAAGGCTTTTCCAGGTGGATTACCATGTGATCCCATAACCCACCAGAAGAAAAGTATACCATGATTTTTTTACATAGAAAGTTGCAACTCAATAATTTAATATGATTCTTTATGTATTTATTATACATTGCTTATATAGCACCATATAATTCTGCAGCACTTTATATACATTATCATCACTGTCCCCATTGGGGCTCACAATTTTAAATTCCCTATCAGTATGCCTTTGGAGTGTAGCAGGAAACTGGAGTATATGGATGAAATCCACACAAACATGGGAAGAACAAACAAATGCCTTGCAGATGTTGTCATTTTTGGGAAGTAATCCAGAGTACACAGAGGAAAACTCGGAAAACAGAGGGAGCACAATCTCTTGGAGTGTTGTTTTAAAGGGGTTATCCATCTTCTGTTTTTCCTCATGTATATTTTCAAATACGTCCAAGTGTTATTGTGACATTCATCTTTTTTAGTCTAGTTGCCTCATGTTTCCCTATGGCCAACACTTTTTTGACTCTTCCTCCTTGTTCACCACTGATTGCAATAGTGATGAGCAAGTTGGTATTTTTAGCTTCATGCTGAACGCTACTCTTCCTATGCTCTCCGATGGTTTTCTGCCAAGTGCAGAAAAGAAGGGTTGTCTTGTGAAAACAAGTTATCATCAATCCACTGGATAGGTGATAATGTGTTGATCGGTGGGAGTTTAATGATTGAAATCTCTACCGATTAGCAGAATGGGTCATTCGTATCTCTGTTAGGGCTTGTGAATAAGACCATACAAATCTGATGAGTACTATCCATGGTTTTGATGGACAGCACTTGTCCCTATGTTATTCAGTGGGGCGGTGCACATGTTCAATTTTTATTTACCCGCAGCATGCATGAATTGCAACCGATAATTGAAATGCAATTAGCAGTTCAAGTCTATGGGTCAGTGAGAAAAATCTCATGACATCCGATCCGGTCTGATTTTTGCAAACAGATTGAATGGAGCAGATAGAGAAACTTTTCTTCTATTCTTCACATCTTTGAAAATCAGATCCAACTCTGATCGTACCAACTTTGCCCCTAGCCTCAGAATGAAGTAACCATGCATATCCTCCATCACTGCTCCATCCATTCCCTATGGAGCCGCCGAGCATTGTGCTAATTATTTTCCACCAACCCCATAGAGAGTGAATGGACCTGTGGTTGGGCATCTATTTTGTATCGAGGAAAAAAGTGACCTGTCGGGGATACAAATTCTCCATTCTGATTTTCGGTGTGGGTCCTAGCCATCCTTGCTGATCAGTAAATCATCACCTGTCCTGTTAGTAGGTAATAACTTTTTTTTTCACTTGACAGCTCCTTTAAGGTTCCTCTAGTCAAATCTTGCTCTTGTTTTCTCCCCTAAATCATCCTTCAGGTTGTGCTTTCAACTATATCAACATCGACATCTCAGTACTTTGGAACCACTGAAGATGACCTACCGACATAAAATCAGCAAAAGATTAGAGGATGAAACCAAATGCGCTGTGGGAATCATGTGACTGGTAGGCGTAGTGGGGAAACGGGAGCAGACCGCTGATGGACTAAAATTAGGAACTTGCCTGACCTGGCGATTAGAAGAGAACGGCAGGTGAAAGGCTGAAAGGGAACAAGGGAACAATGCCTTTAAGACACTGACGTGACCAAATGTTTTAAATATATATATTTTTAATTTATTTCCAAATTTCATGGCTTCCAAAATAGTCCACGCATTATTTTAAACACCTTTCAAATGACTTAACACCTTAATTCACGTCTAAAGAAGCATTCCTGGTCATTTGGGCTTCCATAATGTGAAAGATGAAGGTGAGATTTACAAAACCCATTTCTATGAAAGTAGTCTAATTATATTTTAATTATGATCGCACTTTGAATTGCCGGCTATTGTGTTCTAATTTCTTCATTTGTTGTTCTTTGAAGACCCGGCTATAAACATAAATAGTCTTTGTTATGTTGTAGCGATGTGTTATGCCAGGCTAATTAGCATTCCCGCCTCGTCTCACTGGTACGGCGTGTACAGTAACTCTCTGTCATTACAACTCTCTATTGTACGTCGACTCCTGTACCGGAGCTTATCGTGCCCACACAGAACTTAAACTACTAATTGTGTTTATGTCCTATATCCATGCTCATGTTTGTATTTTTGCAAATCTCACATTTTTCTTGTCTCCTTAAATGCCAGTTACATATTCACACCTCTAAAAGCTACATTATATTTAAGCTACTTCAGTAAGCACATACATTATTTATTGAACTCTCTGAATGCGCGTTGCTGATGAAAACATCTCATTTAAGTTCCCAGCAATTTGTTACATCATTTTTTTTATTAGTCTGTTTGTTATTTATTTCCTCTCCCTATTTGCAAATGCAATCGCGCATGATCCTGTAGATTGGAGCAGATCTTTCTCATTCTTGATTCTTGCTCACAGATCGATAGAATCTTGGATATTCCAAATTCTTTCTCTTCTTCTACATCATCTTCAGCGTTTCCTCCTTTACTTCATATTCTTTACCATTTTTTTTTTCCAATCTTCATCTGCTTCATTCTATTCCAACATCTTTCTCGGATTTATACTTTTCTTCTTCTACTTAGGGCTTATTCACATATTCGGATTTTTCCAAGTACGAGAAAAAAATGACCGATTATTTTGATCAGAAATGCAAAGAAAAGATTCTCCAGAAGGAATAATAAAACTTCACGTTTATTCTATATTATTGTAAAAAGACATGTCGGGTACACCAATCAGAATCCCAGGGGATACAGAACCGACGCTTTTCGACTAGATAGGCTTAGTCGTGGTCTGGGTGTGGTTTGAGTGTCATCAGTTTTTCATATACGTGGAGATATTAGAAAAAAAAAGTTTCTACACTTTTCCTTTTCTGACAGTCCGTGAAAACGCCATCTGGGTGCAGTCCAATTTTTTCACGGATCCATAAGTTACATTGCCGATTTTGATCTGACCCCTCAGACCAAAATAGGACAAGTCTTTGATATTATCCATGGACCACTTTGTCCCAGGAAAAATTGGCCATGTCCACAGCCCCATAGAATACCACAAATACGAGCGCTATCCATGAAAATCACAGCGCTCACACGAAAAAAAACGGTCGTGTGCACGAGCCCTAAAAGGTAGTGTGTCAGGGCAAAATTATGTTGTGATGTGTAGGGCAGCTTTCCTCAGAAGAAGCCCATTTGTAGTTCCTTTGGTTATTTTTTAATAGCTGTTCCTGATATCGACATCTGGCTTTCCCGACTACGATTCCTGCTTATTCCTTTAAACTACATTGCTGTTCCTGTGTATCGGCTCCTTGGCTATCCCTGACTACACTATCTATGAGGAAAACTTCTTGAGACTCCCCATCATAGGTTCACTGAGCATTAAATTTGCATTTTACTTCAAAGATAATGTAAAAGAAAAGTAGCCCATGGGTTTTGGAATTACAGTTATTAGAGACGAGCCAATAAATTAGAGTGGAATCAAAGTCTACTCAAACATTACGAAATGTTCATCGCCTGTTCAGTTCTACTTCAAATTCTTCTTCACTATCTTTTTTTCATCATATTCTCCTTTATCATGATCTCAGTTTCTTTATCTTTAAGATATTCAACATTTACTATAGGATCTTTATAAAGATGAGCCAATATATTTGAGTGGAATTGAATTCTACTTATAGAAAACATTCATTGAGTCGCCTTTTTTTTATAACCATAAAGGCCATCAAAATGTTTTAGAAAATAAAATCTCTATATTCACCTTATCACTTACCTCTCAGGTCCCTTCAACTACTCAACATTCCCTGTCCAGTCCTCATCGCAACTTCTGTTCTCCGCCGCAAGTGTTGATACCCCTGGGCCTCTCACTCGGAGAGGTGAACAGTATGGTAATATAGTAACATAGTAACATAGTTAGTAAGGCCGAAAAAAGACATTTGTCCATCCAGTTCAGCCTATATTCCATCATAATAAATCCCCAGATCTACGTCCTTCTACAGAACATAGTAACATAGTAACATAGTTAGTAAGGCCGAAAAAAGACATTTGTCCATCCAGTTCAGCCTATATTCCATCATAATAAATACCCAGATCTACGTCCTTCTACAGAACCTAATAATTGTATGATACAATATTGTTCTGCTCTAGGAAGACATCCAGGCCTCTCTTGAACCCCTCGACTGAGTTTGCCATCACCACCTCCTCAGGCAAGCAATTCCAGATTCTCACTGCCCTAACAGTAAAGAATCCTCTTCTATGTTGGTGGAAAAACCTTCTCTCCTCCAGACGCAAAGAATGCCCCCTTGTGCCCGTCACCTTCCTTGGTATAAACAGATCCTCAGCGAGATATTTGTATTGTCCCCTTATATACTTATACATGGTTATTAGATCGCCCCTCAGTCGTCTTTTTTCTAGACTAAATAATCCTAATTTTGCTAATCTATCTGGGTATTGTAGTTCTCCCATCCCCTTTATTAATTTTGTTGCCCTCCTTTGTACTCTCTCTAGTTCCATTATATCCTTCCTGAGCACCGGTGCCCAAAACTGGACACAGTACTCCATGTGCGGTCTAACTAGGGATTTGTACAGAGGCAGTATAATGCTCTCATCATGTGTATCCAGACCTCTTTTAATGCACCCCATGATCCTGTTTGCCTTGGCAGCTGCTGCCTGGCACTGGCTACTCCAGGTAAGTTTATCATTAACTAAGATCCCCAAGTCCTTCTCCCTGTCAGATTTACCCAGTGGTTTCCCGTTCAGTGTGTAATGGTGATATTGATTCCCTCTTCCCATGTGTATAACCTTACATTTATCATTGTTAAACCTCATCTGCCACCTTTCAGCCCAAGTTTCCAACTTATCCAGATCCATCTGTAGCAGAATACTATCTTCTCTTGTATTAACTGCTTTACATAGTTTTGTATCATCTGCAAATATCGATATTTTACTGTGTAAACCTTCTACCAGATCATTAATGAATATGTTGAAGAGAACAGGTCCCAATACTGACCCCTGCGGTACCCCACTGGTCACAGCGACCCAGTTAGAGACTATACCATTTATAACCACCCTCTGCTTTCTATCACTTAGCCAGTTACTAACCCATTTACACACATTTTCCCCCAGACCAAGCATTCTCATTTTGTGTACCAACCTCTTGTGCGGCACGGTATCAAACGCTTTGGAAAAATCGAGATATACCACGTCCAATGACTCACCGTGGTCCAGCCTATAGCTTACCTCTTCATAAAAACTGATTAGATTGGTTTGACAGGAGCGATTTCTCATAAACCCATGCTGATATGGAGTTAAACAGTTATTCTCAATGAGATAATCCAGAATAACATCCCTCAGAAACCCTTCAAATATTTTACCAACAATAGAGGTTAGACTTACTGGCCTATAATTTCCAGGTTCACTTTTAGAGCCCTTTTTGAATATTGGCACCACATTTGCTATGCGCCAATCCTGCGGAACAGACCCTGTCGCTATAGAGTCCCTAAAAATAAGAAATAATGGTTTATCTATTACATTACTTAGTTCTCTTAGTACTCGTGGGTGTATGCCATCCGGACCCGGAGATTTATCTATTTTAATCTTATTTAGCCGGTTTCGCACCTCTTCTTGGGTTAGATTGGTGACCCTTAATATAGGGTTTTCATTGTTTCTTGGGATTTCACCTAGCATTTCATTTCCCACTGTGAATACCGTGGAGAAGAAGGTGTTTAATATGTTAGCTTTTTCCTCGTCATCTACAACCATTCTTTCCTCACTATTTTTTAAGGGGCCTACATTTTCAGTTTTTATTCTTTTACTATTGATATAGTTGAAGAATAGTTTGGGATTAGTTTTACTCTCCTTAGCAATGTGCTTCTCTGTTTCCTTTTTGGCAGCTTTAATTAGTTTTTTAGATAAAGTATTTTTCTCCCTATAGTTTTTTAGAGCTTCAATGGTGCCATCCTGCTTTAGTAGTGCAAATGCTTTCTTTTTACTGTTAAGTGCCTGTCTTACTTCTTTGTTTAGCCACATTGGGTTTTTCCTATTTCTAGTCCTTTTATTCCCACAAGGTATAAACCGCTTACACTGCCTATTTAGGATGTTCTTAAACATTTCCCATTTATTATCTGTATTCTTATTTCTGAGGATATTGTCCCAGTCTACCAGATTAAGGGCATCTCTAAGTGAGTATAAGGATTATTTTACATTTTTAACATGATGAAGGCCCATAACATAAGAAGACACATAAATTTGTAGGGAATACTCATATTTCCCTGGAAAATCTGTGTGAACCTGCAAATTAAAATTTTGCTTGATCGTCTCATCTCTAGAGCTTTATCATCTTGATCATCTTGATAAATTGTGAATATTTTAAATGCTATTTCATCTTCTACTAGATCTTATTTTTCAATTTCAGCATCTTCTCCTATCTTCACATTCTCCTTCACCATGTTTATTTCTTTAACTACTTCATGATGGAATTCTGCTTCCTGATCTTCTTCAACTTAATGATCTTCAGTCTCTACTATAAGGTCTTCATCATCTCGATCTTCGTCGTGTTAATCTTCACTGCTGATTGATAATCGCAATCTGAAATATTTTCAAACTTCAACTTTATTGTCTTCTGCTTCAGTATGTACTTCATCTCATTTTTCCGCATCAGTTTTCGATCGTCTTCTACTTTGTCATGATCTTCTACTTAATGATCTTCTTTGTCTTCATCATCTTCAAATTCTATTACATGATCTTTACCATCTTCTAATTCTTCTTCTGCTTTAAACTGTTTTGTGCTTCATGTTTTTTACTTCATAAAACCTTCGTCCTCATTGATTTTCATGATTATCTTCAACTATCATGAACTTCTGCTTCTTTATGATCTTTGACTTAATCATCTCTTTCATCATCAGTCATCACTTATGTCAACTGCTACTTTTGCGTCATAATCTTTATCTTCTGCTACTTCATTTTCATTGTAATCTTCTCTATCATTTCTTCTACTTCATCTACCTTTATAACTTACTCAGCTTCATCACTTTATTTTTTTAGAATTTTCTTCTTCTCTTTCCTCATCTTCTTCTTTCTACTTTGTCATCTTCTACTTCTTTCCTTTTCTCCTATTCATCATTTTGTTATTATTATATTTATGGGTGAATAAAACCTATTTTTTCAATTTTCACAGTCTTCCTGCTTTTTCTTATTTGCTAAAGATGAGTGAATCTAACAAAATTTGATTAGTCAAATTCACTCAGATTTGGCTGAAAAATTCATCTTGTGCTGAATTTATTCAATGCAAATCGAATTACTTGTAATGTCCATTTATAATGCTCTGAAGTCTCTCCAGACCCGACAGCATAATGAGCGTGGGGATTAAAAAATAAAAAAAATATTTTGCTCACCTCATTTGTTCTAGTGCAACTGCTCCTCACCTGGTCATCTGCCGATTCACTTCATCCCTCAGACCTCAGTCTTCTCCTCCATCTTCACTCTTCTTGCCTCTTTGGCACTTCTGACACCCACTAAGGCTCACGTGACATCATGACATTTATCGCCCCAAAACTTCATGATTTTGAGACAAAATCGGCTATAGAAGAGCTGATGAGTGAAGACGGAAGAGAAAGCTGGAGCCGGAGGAAGAAAGTGGGTCAACAGGACATTGGCCAGGAAAGGTCAGGGATGGAGTGACTATAAAGTTTTATATTTTTAACTACTTCCTTGCTTTAAAAAGCATCAATTAAAATGGTGGTGGTCATCAAGGCAGACATTTTTGTTGTATTCAAACTATCTCTAAACAGCAAAAGCACAAAAAGAGGATTCAGAGATCCTCCAAAAATTAGAAAAATACAGCAAAACACGGCAGAGGTTCTTACCTGCCTAGGCCTCCAAACAAATGCACTAACAGGATGCAGTGGACCCATGTGGTTAAAATAGAAACACAGGTGCAGCATAACCAATGAGGCAGCCACTCACCAGATACCAAACTAATGGAGGGGGTGGCTGCTTGGCACATTGCTGCACATAAAAACTTGTATGTGGCGCTGTTCACACAATGGAGATGCACAGCATCCAGGCAAGCCTAGTAGTGACACCCTTCTATTAGATCAGGCGGGCCTGCCCAGCGCTATCCAAATGCACCCCATGTGCACAGACACCACAGTTTACAAGCAGAAAATGGGCACAACTGCACCCTGAAAAAAAGTGCAAAAAACACATAAAAAATTATTATGTGAGGTATTAGTTTATATTCTGGCCAAAATACGCAAGCTCATAACCCACGTCAAGGGTCCTCACGCTTATGAGTCCTATCTCTAAACAGCAAAAGCACAAAAAGAGGATTCAGAGATCCTCCAAAAATTAGAAAAAAACAGCAAAACACGGCAGAGGTTCTTACCTGCCTAGGCCTCCAAACAGGATGCAGTGGACCCATGTGGTTAAAATAGAAACACAGGTGCAGCATAACCGATGAGGCAGCCACTCTCCAGCTTGTAAACTGTGGTGTCTGTGCACATGGGGTGCATTTGGATAGCGCTGGGCAGGCCCTCCTGATCTAATAGAAGGGTGTCACTACTAGGCTTGCCTGGATACTGTGCATCTCCATTGTGTGAACAGCGCCACATACAAGTTTTTATGTGCAGCAATGTGCCAAGCAGCCACCCCCTCCATTAGTTTGGTAGCTGGTGAGTGGCTGCCTCATCGGTTATGCTGCAGATGTCCAACTGGACTTCTCTGTTTAATGCTCCATTTCCTCTCCGTTGACTATACTTCATGTAGCTAATATTATGACAGTTTCACCTTATAGTGTATGAAAGCTATAAAAATAGAGTGAGAATGGTCTGATTTCCACCATGACTAGAAACTTATGTCACATTCAGTGATATGTTTTAATATGATTTCATTCAAAAACTGTAAAAGATTTTCATTAGCAAGGCACAGAGGTGAGGGTGTAGCAAAATGGTTCACAATCTTGGCATTTGCCTTGGTTTTGCTAAATTCATCCTTAAGAAGCCACCCTCCCCAAGGAACCTATTTCCTAATGCAGGTCCTTCCCCTTTTACATTTGTCACAGGCTTAAGATTGCCATGCACCTTTAATAGCCTTCAGCTGCATGCTTCTTTGACCAACAGCTACCTCTTCTGACCACAGAGAAGTTATTCTGCGTGAATTTAGTGTACCTTTTTATGCTCTGTGCTCTCTCTCTATACCTCCAAAGCATAAAAATGTAATATGTAAAAAATTGAAAAAATATTCTTCCCTGACTGCTCCATTTTTATGTTTGATCCCACTGCTCCTTGCAAGCTGTCCGGTCCTCTGCATCTCTGTTGAGTCATATGTCCAACCTAATGTTTCCTCTAGACCGAGGCTTCCAGCCACAATCAAGTTATCTACACATGCGCATTGACCTCTGGGATTGCTGCTGTGTTCAGTCTCTCCCAGGGCTTATTGTAGGCCCTGGAGCTTGTGCAGTGAACTCTAGTTTGAAGGAGAGAATGGTTAATGAAATCAATTATTAAACCTTACATACACCAGCTCAGATATGATGTTACAAAGATGGCAACTACATCCTGGAATAACACCCTGGAATTAATTTTTTGAATGTGAAGCATATACTGGACATTGGATTGAATACCATACATGGAGTGAAGTTGGCAAGGACCTATCATAGACTGACACCAGTACTATTCAGAAGTTGTACAACACCCACTTCCTGCCTGTTGCAAGATTCTTTGTTGTAAGAATAAAGTTCAGTTGTGGGCCAGTGCAGCGCCCCAGAGATCTGGTCGTTGCAGTATGACACTCTGCCACTAAGGGGAGTGATGGTACGTCTGATGGCACTGAAGGAATTCTCCTGACCAGGTATCACCAGCACACACTACACTTCACACTCCGGCCACTAGGGGGAGCAAAAGGTTTTATTTACTAGGCCACTCCTCACACTGGTAAAACTAGGGGTTGGGGAGGAAGTTAGTCAGAAGCTGACTGGGTTGGATTCAGGCAACATCCCGTGGCAGGGGGTGTTGCAGGGAGAAGACACAGGAGGGTCCCTGTCAGGCGTGGGAACCTGGCAGGTGCCTAGCGAACAGAGCAGAACGTTAAGGAACCGCGCTTGCACACCCCACGGCGGTATCCTAAGAAAGAGACAAGAAATGAAGGATATTGTGGAACAGTGTAAACGAGATCAAGCAAAAAGGAGAACCAGTAGAAGTCGTGCCATGAGACCGAGGCAACATCCTACTGAGGCGTGTAGCTGGTGGCCGGAACACCGTGGGAGTAACTGACTCTAGGCCTTACTTCAAACTCCGCAGGACAGTTAATTATAGGTTGACTGTCTACCTTAAACTTCCTAAGAAGACATAGGGGGCAACATTGGGAGAGGGGCATCTCTAGGGTCCCGGAAGACCTCCAAGCCTTCCCGTCATACGGGTGCGTCCTAGCCAAAACATACTGGGGGATGAGAAACTAGCAACATTTGGAATTAACGAGAGAGAGAGAGCTGTAGAGAACGAACGAAACGAGAACAGCAGTTGTGAGGACTATTCCGAATGCTCAGCAGGGTAGGACTACAACACACAGGCGCTATTGGTAGGCAACGATTTCCATTTGCGAGGGAAACTCTGGAAGTGCCCATCAGACTGGCCTGTCTCTGATAGCCCTGTTAAACGTGCTCTGGATTGAGAATCTTGAAGTCTTCAGTAAAGAGGTAAAGAGACTGCAAACTTGTGTCCTCGTTATTGACTGCACCTCACACCATCACCATCCACCTTACTGGGAAGCCCTGGGGACATACTTCACCTGTGGTAAGGTATACCATCCAGCTGCTATTCCATCACCCCAGCAGACCCCACAGCAGCGTCGGTCACCCTGACCGAACACCACAGGTGGCGTCACGAACCCCTGACAGACTATACCACCTTTATTCGATGCCCCTTAGCAGGGTCGCGGACCGGGTCTAGCCACCGTGACAGCCTCAGAACCCAACCAGAAAGGCCCGGTACCGAGAACCCATGGCCCTGTGTCTGGGGGCGATCCACCAGCCTTTGCCGTGGAAGGAACATACATCCGACTCTGTGTCCGGTGTCTCTCTTTTAAGCAGAGGTCTAAGGGGTAAGGTTTCTCCTTGTGGAGAGTGACATACCAGCTCCGGCTTGTTAAGGTAAGGAGGCTTATTTGCCGTGCAATGCTCCTCTGGGAAATTTAATATGCAAATTGCCTCTTCAGAGAAAAAGAAGACTTAAACTCTTTAGCGCCACCTGTTGGAAGTAGCGATCCTACAAGTCAAAATCAATCCTTTAACAAGTCGTGCAGTATGACTTAGGATAAAAGCCAAATCAGTATCTCAATTCACAGACACGGTGTTTCGGGCTGTTGGTCCTTGTCAGTGCGAAGCATGAGAACTGATTTGGCTAGGTGAGAGGCTAGATTTCATGATGAGGGAATTACAAAAGATCCCTTTTCTCTAGAATATCTCTCAGAATCCTTCTTCAGTATTCTTATGTAACTAAGAGTTTTTTTTTTTCGTTATGCCAAGTTTTTATGTGCTGTCAAAGTGGTCTTGTTCATTCCCAACAGTTACTTTGTCTTTACAAGGATTTGGAGTTAATCTCTATTGTTTCAAAAGTTGCTGTATTCGTTCTGGGTTTTCTTGTAAATACGTTGTTCTTGCACATAACAATGACAAATAAAAAAGCCATAATAACACCAAAAAAAAAGAGAAATACAACAAAAGCGACTCCCAACATCGGTTGGTTGATAGTAGGGATGCCACAATGCCCAGAAGATAGAAGTTGGCAAGTTTGGCCAAATTTTAATCTGTACGGTATTCTTAGTTTCGTCTCATGGCATCGACAATTCTGTTACTCTAGAAATTAGAAATAAGTGCAACACTGGCTCCACATCCCCTGGGCGCCACATCCCCTGGGCGCCACATTCCCTGGGTGCCATATCCACCCCATTGCTTGATTCTACTTCCAAGATGCCAGCAATGAAAAGCTCCATTGTTTTTTGTGACTTAATATGCAGGAAAGTGAGGGACTCTGCTAAAATTTCTGTATTCCAGACATTCAGACGTTCGTGAGTGTGATTGGAACGTAATGATCTTCCATTTTTTTTTCATAACTCAGGATAGCTACTTAGCTTAAAACCGGGAAAACAGACAGGTTGATTGAAATACTTGACCCTCTGCTCTCCTTCTCTGCATGTCTAATATGTTCTGACATTAAACCTCTTCTGTTTTCCATAACTTTCTTGGTTAATTAAGGACAGCTTATTTTCTGAATGTCTTTCGTGGAATAAAGCTGTGAATGAAATTAGGATACGACAAAGATGTTCACAGTAAATAGACTCGTTACATTACATGGTAATTGTGTGTTTTTTTAACTTTAGATGTGCTACAACATAAACTCGTAAAGTGAATATCGCAAAAGGGATTCTTCGGGACTATGGTCTATTCTACTCTTAGTATAGGTGAGGATATCAATTTAGTGGGAGTTTGGACTCTTGGCAACCCCCCAACCACGAACAACTGTCTGAAGGGGAACTGCCCCATCCCCCATTATTGTTTGCGAAATAGATAAATAGATAATGTTTGTGAGCCCTTCAGAATTTTTCGCGGTCTTGCATTAGTTTGACATATCTCTACGTTATATTTTCACACAAGTCCTTAAAGTAGATAAAACGAACCAAATAAAAAGAATAAAAATATATCAGATTTTGTAATAAAATAATCCAAAATCATATGTCTGAATGGCAAAAATACAGTATGTGAACCTTTAGGACCTGGTCCTGTTCTGCCCTTATCTATTTTTACGCTAGCTGACATATAGTGAGGTGACCTGCAAGAGCAAGGGACCGTCCCGGTTGGGTAAACCTTGTCGCAGTCGGATGGCTTTTTTTTTTTTTTAAATCAAAACATCATTATCTAAGTCCCCTATGTTATTTACATGTATTTTTGATGTTTACTGATTTGTTTACTACAGGGTACAAGCTCTTTTTTATCTTAGGTCTTGAATCTTTAGGAGTCGCAGATAATGTCAAAGTTAAATTATAGTCTGGTGTTTTCAAACAATGGGATAAAAATCAAGTGTGATTGGGTGACCTGTTAAATTTAAAGAACATAAATTTATCAAAATGTGGTCTTCACAACACGTTTATGGAAGTGTATCATGGTGGGAAGACCTCAGAACAATAGTTGCTGATGGCAGATTACAAATGGAGGAAATTCAGTACCTGTCACGATTCCTCTGCTCAGAGTGTCTGGAGCTCAGTGATGGACAGCTCTGTTATCCTCTCCTGTGCTGGGGCATGCTGAGCTGTCGGTGCTTTGATTGACAGCTCAGTGGACCTATCTGACTGGGAGGTGCAGAGATTTCCAAAGCAACATAGCAACATAGTTAGCAAGGCTGAAAAAAGACATTGACCATCCAGTTCAGCCTATATTCCATCAGAATAAATTCCCAGATCTACGTCCTTCTAAAGAACCTGATAACTGTAAGATACAATATTGTTGCGCTCCAGGAAAATATCCAGGCCTCTCTTGAACCCCTCGACTGAGTTTGCCATCATCACCTCCTCAGGCAAAGAATCCTCTTCTATGTTGGTGGAAAAACCTTCTCTTCTCCAGACGCAGAGAATGCCGCCTTGTGACCGTCACCTTCCTTGGTATAAACAGATCCACGGAGAGATATTTGTATTGTTCCCTTATATACTTATACATGGGTATTAGATCGCCCCTCAGTCGTCTTTTTTCTAGACTAAATAATCCTAATTTTGCTAATCTCTCTGAGTATTGTAGTTCCCACTTCCCATTTATATTTTGTTGCCCTCCTTTGTACTCACTGTAGTTCCATTATATCCTTTCTGAGCACTGGTGCCCAAAACTTTACACAGTACTCCATGTGCGGTCTAACCAGGGATTTGTACAGTGGCAGTATAATGCTCTCATCATGTGTCTTTTAATGCAACCCATGATCCTGTTTGCCTTGGCAGACGCTGCCTGGCACTGGCTGCTCCAGGTAAATTTATCATTATCTAGGATCCCCAAGTCCTTCTCCATGTCAGATTTACCCAGAGGTTTCCCGTTCAGTGTGTAATGGTGATAATGATTCCTTCTTCCCATGTGTATAACCTTACATTTATCACTGTTAAACCGCATCTGCCACCTTTTGGCCCAAGTTTCAAACTTATCCAGATCCATCTGTAGCAGAATACTATCTTCTCTTGTATTGACTGCTTTACATAGTTTTGTATGCTGCTCCCTGTTCTTGGTAATTGCCTTGCTATATAGGTGAGCTGTCTAGCCCAGATAACTGTCAGTCAACGCTTGTTCTAAGCTTGTGCTCCTTGGAACTGTGTTTAGACTACCTGCTTGTTACTGCCCATTTGCTTATCCGCTATTTCTCTGGTAATCTGACCCTGGCATGTGACCTGATTTACGCCTTCATTTTTTCCCTTGATTTACTATGTGCTCTTTTGGTATTTACCCCAGAACGTCTAACTCATGGCCTGTCCGTGGGTTGTGACAAGCATCACAGTACCATTATCACCCTCTCCAGATGTGGTCAACCAACAGATATCACTCCAAGAGCAAGGATATAATTGTCTGCGAGGTCACAAAGGAACCCAAGGCAAATACTAAGCAACTAAAGGCCTCTCTGACATTAGCTATTGTTAATGATCATTGTCACTATCAGGAGAACACTGGACAACAATGGTGTGCAATTCAGGATTGTAAGGAGACAGCCACTACTTTCCAAAAATAACAGTGCTCCCACTCTGCAGTTTCCTAAAGATCACATGGACAAGGAATAAAGCTTGTGGAACAATGTTTTGTGGATGTATGAGACAAAAAAAGTTTAAGGTGTAAAAGTGAAGTCTTATGTTTAGCTACAGAAAAACACTCCATTATAGCATAAAAACCTCACACATCTGTTACACATGGTGGTGGCAGTAACAAGATTTGGACCTGTTTTGAGGAATGAGGACCAGGATAGCTGTAATCATAAATGGTATAATAAATTCTGAATTATAGCAGCAAATTCAAAAAGGAAATGTACGGACAGCTGTCCATAAGTTGAATCTCAAGAGAACGTTGACCATGCAGCAAGACAACAACCAAAAACACAAGCCATTCCACAAAAGAAGGAATAAAGGTAAAGTTCTGAAATGTTCAAGTTGCAGTCCTGAGCTTAATCCTATAGAAATGTTGTATAAGGACCTGGAGCAAGCAGTTCTTGGGAGAAAACCCTTCCGCAAAGCAGAGGTGAAATTGTTTTGTAGGGGGGAATGGCTAAAATTCCTCCACCTGATGCGCAGAACTAATTAACAATTACCGTAGACGTTTACATTCAATTATTTCTACACACCAAATACCGATAGCAAAGGGTAACATACTTTTGTCACTCACAGACAAAATATTAGATCACTTTGCTCAATAAAATAAATAATTATTTCTCAATCTCTAGGACTTATTTAAAAATGTGTTCAAAATTATGCAGACATATGGAAAAATCAGCCATACTACTTCTATTGATTTGAACATATTAAAATCAAACCACCTGATCCTTCATTTCCCAGGCATCTATCCTCCTGGGCACTCCCATGGATGTTTTCTGATTGGTTGGTGCAGCCAAAATTTTCAAATTCTGCTGAAATTATTGCAATGATTATGGCCATGAAGGTTCCGAATGTGGTGGATAATCGAACATGTTGCGACACAGAATTCCAGAGGATGGAGGATACTCGGGAGAAGTCTTTGAGGCGATTGCGTTAGGAATGTATAAGTGTCGGGGGAAGAAGGAGGTCTTTGGAGGATCGGAGAACACGTGTTGGAAGATATTGGGAGATTTATTTGGAGACGAATGGAGGAGACATATTATGGATGGCTTTGTAGGTCAATGCTAAAGGTTTGAACTGGGGATGTTGGAGAATTGGGAGCCAATGAAGGGATTTGCAGAAGGGGGAAGAGGAAGAGGAGAAAGGTAGATTAATTGGGCAATGGAGTGGAAGACGGACTGGAGAGGTGCGAGAGTGTTAGCACGGAGGCCACATAGGACGATATATAAATCAATCCAAAGGAAGAAGAAAGCAGCAACACTTCCGTTATGTGATGAAGAAACCTTAGTCCTTTATTTCCAATATAAATTCATGGACAAGGTAATAAGAGCAGGGACAGTGCAAGTAAAAGGACGACGGCCGTTTGACGTTATACACGCTTCCACGGGTCAAGATACACAGGAAGCGTGTATAATGCGAAACGGCCGTAGTCATCGCATAACGGAAGTGTTGCTGCTTTTTTCTTCCTTTGGATTTATCTACATGTTTTATTTCTGGCAAGCACCCTCCACCAAGTGACTCCACTCCCACAATGCGCCAATGATTCATAGTATACCCCTCCATACCAGTAAGTAACATAGTAACATAGTAACATAGTTAGTAAGGCCGAAAAAAGACATTTGTCCATCCAGTTCAGCCTATATTCCATCATAATAAATCCCCAGATCTACGTCCTTCTACAGAACCTAATAATTGTATGATACAATATTGTTCTGCTCCAGGAAGACATCCAGGCCTCTCTTGAACCCCTCGACTGAGTTCGCCATCACCACCTCCTCAGGCAAGCAATTCCAGATTCTCACTGCCCTAACAGTAAAGAATCCTCTTCTATGTTGGTGAAAAAACCTTCTCTCCTCCAGACGCAGAGAATGCCCCCTTGTGCCCATCACCTTCCTTGGTATAAACAGATCCTCAGTGAGATATTTGTATTGTCCCCTTATATACTTATACATGGTTATTAGATCGCCCCTCAGTCGTCTTTTTTCTAGACTAAATAATCCTAATTTCGCTAATCTATCTGGGTATTGTAGTTCTCCCATCCCCTTTATTAATTTTGTTGCCCTCCTTTGTACTCTCTCTAGTTCCATTATATCCTTCCTGAGCCCCGGTGCCCAAAACTGGACACAGTACTCCATGTGCGGTCTAACTAGGGATTTGTACAGAGGCAGTATAATGCTCTCATCATGTGTATCCAGACCTCTTTTAATGCACCCCATGATCCTGTTTGCCTTGGCAGCTGCTGCCTGGCACTGGCTGCTCCAGGTAAGTTTATCATTAACTAGGATCCCCAAGTCCTTCTCCCTGTCAGATTTACCCAGTGGTTTCCCATTCAGTGTGTAATGGTGATATTGATTCCTTCTTCCCATGTGTATAACCTTACATTTATCATTGTTATACCTCATCTGCCACCTTTCAGCCCAAGTTTCCAACTTATCCAGATCCATCTGTAGCAGAATACTATCTTCTCTTGTATGAACAAGTAACTCATTACATTTAATCTCAGTTCCATTCATTTTTTCTTCTTTCTGGACTGATATATAAATCAGCTTCACATGCCCTCTACAACTTATCCTGAGTGATCGGAAAGCAGCCCCTAAAAAACTTTGGACGCTTTTAAAACTAACCCGGACCGGAAAACTCTCTGTTCATTCTCACTCCTATTAAATAACTATCTTAACCTCGTCTACTCCCGGGAAAGCTGACTGCTTTACCGGTTCCCAACCTACACCCACATGCTCCCATCAACACACAACATGTCAAGTAACCTAAATGGTCCAATCCATTGTAAGAGGATAAGCACCAACAGTCAATTTTCAATCCTCTAATATGGAAACAAGTATTAAAAAAGATCTAGAGAAGGTGAGTAATTCACTGTGCTGTGCTTTCCATCGTACAGTTTAATGGGTTGGCGGCTCATAAGTATTATGGAGAGGTGGATTATTAAACTGAGAGGTGACGCCGCCGAGCAGGATCTCACAAGAAAGGTTATCACTGATTATAGGAATCAAATACAAACAACCAAGCTCGGCGCCGGATATTGCTTTTGATTTCCATTGCAGATGACTAATGCTCCATTTTGCATTCAGATTAGTTCTTCCCTCTAACGTAAGGCAGACATGTTAGCCGGGCGCCTAGAAGATGTCACAAATGCTGCAGCTGAGCTGATAACATTTTATTAAGCCGGAGAAGATACTTTCAGAGAAGCCTTAAAACAACAAAACAGACAACAAAAATCTGACGAACACAGTTCTAGCCTGAGTCCCGATGCACTGGATACCATCTCTATAAAGGCATGATCTTTATTATTTTTTAATAATTAAACCAGTTAATGATACATTTTGTTTTTCAATCTGTTCACGATTTTGAATTGTGTTTTTTTTTTATTCTATTTTGTTATGACGACGGTTGTTATCTCACCTTGGGTTTTGTTATAGCATTCAGAGATACGTTTTACCATAGTCACATGGACTATAACAGCTTTTGGTTTGTAAATGACTCATTTATTGCTAGGGGGTTAGAATTTTGGGGCACGGTTTGTGACGTATGCAGAAGTCATTGTGCAGGGAGGTGGAGAAGGTGAGTTGTGACATCAACTATTGGTGGGAGAGTGTTGTAGGCGTGCTTTGTGGATTGTGCATAGGTCATTGTGCAAGAAAGGGGAGGAGGTGAGCTGTGACATCAACTATTGGTGGGAGAGTGTTGTGGGCATGATCTGTGAATTGTGCATAGGTCATTGTGCAAGAAGGGGGAGGAGGTGAGCTGTGACATCAACTATTGGTGGGAGAGTGTTGTAGGCATGCTCTGTGAATTGTGCATAGGTCATGGTGAAAGAAGGGGGAGGAGGTGAGCTGTGACATTGACTATTAATGGGACTGTATTGTAAGCATTCTCTGTGGCCTGTGCAGAGGTCATTGTGCAGGGACAGGGAGGAGGTGATCTGTGACATTAACTATTGATGGGAGAGTGTTGTAGGCATGCTCTGTGGATTGTGCATATGTCATTGTGCAAGAAGGGGGAGGAGGTGAGCTGTGACGTCAACTATTGATGGGAGAGTGTTGTAGGCATGCTCTGTGGATTGTGCATATGTCATTGTGCAAGAAGGGGGAGGAGGTGAGCTGTGACATCAACTAATAATGGGAAATTGTTGTAGGCATGCTCTGTGGCCTGTGTAGAGGTCATTGTGCAGGCTCAGGGAGGAGGTGATTTGTGACATCAACTGTTTATGGGAGAGTGTTGTAGGCATGCTCTGTGCATTGTGCTTAGTTCATTGTGCAAGAAGGGGAAGGAGGTGAGTTGTGTTATCAACTATTATGAATGGAGTTGTCTCCAAGCTGCTGTTCTCTTCTTCTTAAGGCTACTTTCACACTAGCATCGGCGTCGGCCCATCGCAGTGCGTCGGGCTGACGTACCGATGCATCCTGTGACAATGCAGCACAACGGGGGCAGCGGATGCATTAGTACAACGCATCCGCTGCCCCATTGTGAGTTGCGGGGAGGAGGGGGCGGAGTTCCGGAAGCGCATGCGTGGTCGGAAATGGCGGACACAACGCACCAAAAAACATTACAAGCAACGGTTTTTGGTGCCGACGGTCTGACGCAACACGATGCAACCGTCGCACAACGGTTGCGATATGTGACAATGCGTCACTAATAAAAGCCTATGGAGAAAAAAACGCATCCTGCAGACAACTTTGCAGGATACATTTTTTCTGCACAACGACGCATTGCGACGTGCGTCGTACGACGCTAGTGTGAAAGCAGCCTTAGCTAGCCGCTGTGCACGACCTCGTGACCACTGCCACCATGCTCAAATTTCTTTTAAACCCTATGACTTATTTCATGGAGGATAACACAGGATTATCGTCAGTACCCTGAAATTAAAGGTAGAGAATCATTACAAATTTTAAAATGGGACGAGAAGTTTCAGGTTACACCAGGCAGTACTTACAGCCGGCAGTGCCCATGCTTATCATTATCCCTGTCAATAAAATAATAACATTTAAATCTTGCCTCATGAACTACCTGAGAGGTGTAAATGGCCATTTTTTTCGGTTTGTAAAAAGTTCTTGAATCTTGGAACCATTTAATCTTCAGCTCAGGATGTCCGATATAAAAAGTCCAAAGTACTACAGTATATTGTACATTTACATAATAAATAATACCCAACATAAAAAGAGTAACATCATGAAAAGAGAGAATAAAAACTCATAGTCCGGGCTATAGACTATGTACCCAATGTTATACTTCTGGGTATATAGCTGTACACAGATGATCCCATGGAAGAATCTGGGATAAAATAGAGGGTAAGTCTGGTACAAGCAGCACATAGAAATGGAGGTCAATGATAACAATCCATCCACTATTCAATGCACCAACTCTCCATTCCTCTCTTTATCATCTCGTCTCCCAAATTGAACAAAAATAGAAGATATTTAAGTAAATACAAGTCCTGGACAGTAGAAGTTATTAAGTCTTTACTAATAAGTGAATGTTGGTCTTCAAAATCTTGGAAAAAATTATTGGAAGACATTTTCATACATCTTACTAATGTGCTCCTGAAATGATTAAAAAGGGAGTCACAATCAGTATCCTCACCTAAGGAGAGCAGAAAGTAGCTGCAAAGAACATTTCTTGCAATGGAGAACCTAAAATTACACAGTCCACATATTTCAATTTGGACTGTGAAATGCTCTAAGTCTCCTGTGGAAAATAGGGAAATTGATCACCTTGCTGCTAGATTTTCCTTCAAATTAGAGTAAAACACATAATTTGTATTTTCAGGCAATGACTTTAGTAATAAACTGGACTGTACAATGTGTTAGGTGTCGAGTTCCCACCGCTGCACAGGGGGAATCTCGAACCATGTCCTCAGTGGTCTCCCATTCTTCCCCAGCCACAGTGGAGCCTGCTCAGCGGAGACATCGGTCCCAGTGCAGTGCCCCAGAGTCCTGGTCGTTGCAGTAATGTCGTTCTTCCACCAGGGGGAGTGATGTTACGTCTGATGGCACCAAAGGAGTTCACCCTGCCAGGTATCACAGCCACACACACACTTCACACGCCGGTCCACCAGGGGAGCTAAGGATTCTATGTACTAGGCCACTCCTCACAAAGGGTAAAACTGGTGGGTTGGTTAGGAAGTTAGTCAGAGTGAGTCAGAGTTGGAGAGTCGAAAGGAGAAGGAGAGGGAGAGGAGCAGACTGGGCTCGGCCCAGGGAATTCCTGTCAGGCAGACAGAGGGAAAAGGAAAGAACATCAGCGGCTCAGTGGGAAAGAAGGACACGGAGCTGCGCCTGCAACCCATGCCGCAACCTCCTAAGAGAGGACAAGAAAGGAAGTGTGCCGTAGTGAGTGAGCACAGAAGTCATAGCAACAGGAGTGAAACATCAGTGGGAGACGAGCTAGAAGCAGACTGCCTCCATCTGAAGCGCAGATCCGGTGGCCGGAACACCGAGGGAGTAATAGACTGTACACTTTACTTCAGAGACCGGCAGGGCAGTCGATTCCAAGTTGGCAGTCCGACCTAAACACCTAAGCAGACAAGGTGGCAACGCGGAGGAGGGGCGACACTAGGGTCCCTATGAAATAGCCTCAGGCCACCACCGTCATATGGGTATGTCCTATCCATCTGGGGGACAGAGAGAAAGAAGTAACAACAGTAAGGACCTTATGGTAGCTAATGCAAGTAGGGACCTACTACGTTACTGTGCGCAAGGGGAAGGCTACTGATTTCCACCTGGATAAGGGGACTCTGAAATTGCCATCAGACTGGCCGGACTCTACCTACCCTGTCATCCGGCACTCTGGACTGTGGATGCTGAAGCCTCCAGTAAAGGTAAAGAGACTGCACCCATTGTGTCCTCATTATTCACCGCACCTTGCACCATCCACCATCACCATCTACACTTTTGGGAAGCCCTGGGGAAACACTTCACCTGTGGGAAGGTATACCATCTAGCTGCCATTCCATCACCCCAGCGGACCCCTAAGCAGCGTCGGTCACCCTGACCGAATACCACAGGTGGCGTCACGAACACTACCGTTATCTGCGAACTCTGCCTTTTATTGGGCGCCCCTCATAGAGCCACGGTCCGGGTCGGGCCACCGTAACATCCTCGCTGAGGGAACTGAAGGACCCGGTACCGAGTACCCCATTGCCCTTATGTGGGGGTGATCCACCAGCATCTGGCTCAAGCTGATACTGTGCGTCTGGTTACAGCTGCAGCCCCAGGTTCAGCCTTTGTTACCAGCATTGATCAGCGGCGAGCAGATGTTCCAGGGAGTAAGTCCTGCTTTTCATCTACTGAGCATGCCCATGGGATGACCTCTCATTGGAGGTCGGAGGTCACATGTCCTGTAACGGCTCCAATTAGAACACTAGGAAGGTCCCGGAAGGCTACAGCTATAAAAGGCTTGCATGGCTGCTCTGCCTTGCGTTAGTATAAAGCTGAAATTGTGTGTGTGTGGATGTGTGACTGAATCTGGTGAAAACTCCTTAATCATACCCATTCCTAGTGTTGTTGAATGTACCATGGTGATTGGGCTACCTAGCGCCAGATTATGCCATCCAGCACCATGCACGAGTTTACTGTGACAATTAGCAGCGACCGCCAGTATGGCGCCATGCGCAACAAGTGCGCTTTCCTAGCCCTAGTTAGGGTGGTTAGTGGCATGAGGCAGAGTGACGCTGTACCACGTGCGGTAAATCTTTAGTTTAGTTGTGTCCTACTCACCGTTTTAATCGTTGGTGATACAGAGGATGAGTATCCTGTTCTGTATGTTTGCGCAGATCCTCAGGCTTTTACTGTACAGCGTCGGCTGCAGACAGATGGCCGCAGGTTTATGGAGCACCGGATACCTCGTGTGCCCCGGCCGGAGACAGCGCTGAGGTTCACAGCGAAAAAAACAAAGTCTGGAAACAAACAAGTCTTGTGGTGTATGAAGTGAATGGGTCACTATTGGAGGAACAATGTACAGGGGGGACTTCAAATGTTCTTGGGAATCTGAGAACACCATAAACCATAGGCACACAGAAGGAATTTCAGGGATATAATGAAATAAGAAGGCAGCTCCTTCTAAAGAATGGTTGGAATGTTTTGTATCATATTATTTTTTTAATTGATTAATATGACATTGAACTTGCTCCAGTTGTGCTGTGATTGTTATAAGCGCACTTGTTATTGTACATATTAGCACTTACAATCATTGGTTAGGAGGGAGTTAAAAACAAGCAGAAGGCCCTGAAAAAGTAGTAGGTCTTAGGTCCTAAGAAGAGTTATTCCATGGATGAGAGCAGCAGTGATGACAGGAAAGCAACCTGGAAGAACCATGGTCGATTGCATTCAAGATAGAACAAAGAAGACTTCTCTTGTGTCCCAGAATTGTGGCATCAAGCAGAACCGAGATCAGTTTAACTTGTGTATTTAGCCGAGAGTAGGCTTGAGCGAAACTGATCGAACAAATTCAAAAGTCGCCGACTTTTGGCAAAGTCGGGTTTCATGAAACCCGACCCGATCCTAGTGTGGGATCGGCCATGCGGTCGGCGATCTTCGCGTTTCGTATGACGCGTTTGGCGCCATTTTTTCAGCCAATGAAGGAGCGTGGGCAGAGTGATGACATAGGTCTTAGGGGCGTGGATGCCTATCGCCATCTTCTCGCTTGTGCGCTGTAGCGATTTGCAATGTGTACCACCAGCTTTTCTGTTCAGGGACGGAGAGAGAGAGAGAGCGATATTTCCCATTGACTTTGCATTGGGTTTCGTGTTTCGGTCGATCCCCGACTTTTCGCGATAATCGGCCGATTTCACTCGACTCAACTTTTGAGATAGTCGGGTTTCGCGAAACCCGACTCGACCCTAAAAAAGTAAAAGTCGCTCAACCCTAGCCGAGAGTCCAGACAAGTATCATTGCTGGTTGAGTGGAGACCCTGAGATAGCAAAGGAGCAGGAAGGAGGCAACGTAGTGTAGGCTGAATTCTTGAAGTTTCTATTAAAAAAATACTAGAAATACCGCACTGCAGCTGCACTGAAGTTGGCACACAATCAACAAAGAAATCATAGGGAGGAAGTAGGGACCAAATATTGGATGTCATGCAACTTTAATGTTACCACCAAGTACTAAACATCCACTGAAAACCGTAAAGATAGAACCTCTGTTAATTATAAAAGATTTGTTTGTTTCACAATGTGTGTGCTATCATCCGGACATACTGTTAATTAAAGGGAACCTGTCACGAAAATTCAGTCCAATTTGCAGGCACCATGTTGTAGAGCAGATGGAATCCAAGTGGATTGATATACAATTTTCAGAGAAAATATTCAGTATAGCATGTGTTTAAATCATTTAAGGCTTTGCTCTTTTTGAGATCTTTGGGCAATCCTCTCAGTGATTGGGAGATCTTTCCGTACACACTTATACAGTCTGTCAATCATTGATAGGACCGCCCACTGGACCAAAGATCCCAGAAAGAGCAGAGGAATAAATTATTAAAACACAGGATATACTGAAACTTTTCTCACAAAACTATATATCAATTTACTCAGCTCCCCCTGCTCTATAGCATGGTGAGATCTGATTCTTTAAGATGAGGAAAAGTTGGAGAAAAAAGTGAAGTCCGATGTTTTCCATGAACTCATTGACTTGCATGGCCGAGTGTGATCTGAATATCCGATCCAACTTGGTCATTCAGCGCTTTTTTCCCTTGGCCCTGAGCGTTCCAAGGAAATAACCTAACATTTGCACAGCCCAATACACCCACATTGGTCCCTTACAAGGAGACACCACCTCTATCTTCCTTGCATTGATTTCGTCTTAGATCCCTGGTTGTGCCAATCTATTAGCTAATTGTTATCACATTTCTATGACTTGTGGTCTGTATATTGGGAAATGCAGGGGAGAAAAGCATTGCCTCACCTACTTTAATAAATCACAGGAATAAAAAAAAGTAAATATGATTAAAACAGTCATGGGTGGTATTTCTCATTGTCTCAATTTTTGCTGCTTTTGATGTAGGATAAAATTATTAATACATCACAAATATACATGTGTATATCTTATATACACTTATATAACTCATCTCTCTTACTGAACTGTGGGCAGTGACGTCCTCCCACTATCAAAATTCACCAGAAAATGGCTGTTGCATTCCCTGCCTTGACTTTTATACAGACTATTATAGTCTCTCCTGATTGGCTGTGCTATACTATGTGATGGATTTCTGCAAGACATTAGGTGGAAGACAGCCCTGTCATGAATGAGGTTATGTGATGATTCTTTTCTTATGAAAGAGATCTATTTTGTTGTTTGTTTTTTTTTCAAATGGATCATTGCCTATAATGTAGCTGGATCGCAATTACAAGTCTCTCTTGTCTTTTTGCAAGCAAGACTTCCCAAGTTTCATGTCAGCTATTAATACACTGTCACCTGGGAAAGTATTTAGGAGATGAAACATTACAGACATATAGAGGGGAATATCGATCACTAGTGTTTGGGGTAAATGCCAACAGATACCCTAGTCTGTGGAGATGTGGAACAAGTATGCCCATTTTGGAGACCGAACATATCGTCCATGTTGTGGACATGCAGTCAATGGTCAGGCAAATGACACTGAAAACATTGACTCTTCATCTCTGAATATCAACGCAAGAAGGTAGGAAATGGTCATTCGAAAAACTCCATGAAATTTTTCAACTCAAACAAGTCATGTGCCGAAGTGAAAGGCAGCAAATATAAATTCTAAAATGAATGTAATGGGGTTTGTAAATATAATCTCAACGATCGTACAGCTTGGCCAGGAGAGAATGTTTGATGGCCTCACAATAAGGGTTTCAGTCAACCTCATCATCTAGAGATCTCTATATTAAATGCATAATGCATGGACTAACCCCAACCTGTGAGGCAGTTTAATAAAATATGTAAAATAGATGATCTACGCCAATATTTTATGCCATATATTAGCAGGGCAGTTTATATAACAAAGAACCTTTCCACCTAAATGCTAAATGGATTTCTGGGATCTAAACAAGAAATGGTGGTAATCCTTATTTCTTAAGCAGAGTTTCCTACAGATCCCCAAAGCATTCGGTATGAACCAGACAGGAATAACCCTCATTTTAACCCTAATTCCCTTGATAACATAGCCATTTTTCACTTTTTCATTTTAGTTTTTCATCCCTGCCTTCTATAAGCCATTTTTTTCCCGTTGATTTAATCAAATGAGTGCTTGTTTTTTTCCTGATAGGAGTTGTTGTTTTTATTGGTACTGTTGAGGAACACACAACTTTTTAATAGCTTTTTATTAAATATTTTTGAGGAGGCAGGGTGACCAAGAAATAGCAATTTTAACCTCTTTATTTTTTTTTAGAGTATTTTTGATAAAATACTGTAATATTTTAATGGTTCCGACACCTGTTGTGATAAAAAATGTGTTTAATTTTTAAGTTTTATATTTATTATTGTATAATTTAAACTTTTACATTTTATTAGTTTTAAATGTATTTATTTTTAATTTACAATTATTTTTTTTGTCACACTAAGGACCAAAATTGCCTGTCCTTATAGGTTGAAAAAAATGTGTGTACTTAGTAGACATGTGGGTTTCGACTCCAACTTTGACCCTGTGCTTGACCTTATCCTTTCCTTGTTCTTATATTTATACCTTAGGGTCCAATCTGGTCCTCCTTGGGAACGGGCCTGCAATTCACAATTTTGTACCCGGCATCCTCGGGCTGTATCCTGGGCACCTCTCGTACACAAAGAATATCATAACTTTGCATAAGGCCTAGTGACGACTCGTGAGACGTCATCATGATGTTAAGATGCCAAGAAAGCATCAGAGATGCCCTGGGCACTCGACTAGGGCAGCGCAAGTCAACTTTTTCATGTCTACTGGTTATGTCATAGTCTTTTCCCATGGCTTCTCACACCTTGACCTTTTCCTGTTGATGACCTCAGCTTTATCAATTGCTTTACTTTTGCAGAAATTGGCATCTACACCTTTGACCAATTGATGGCTATCTCGGATACCACAACCAGTGAGTCTGACGAGGGAAACCATGCCTCTTAGTTTGGCCAAAGCCAACCAATTGAAGTTAAAGCATTGTCGTCCACTATTTTCTTTTCACTTTCTACAGCACATTTTCTTTATTTCTTTTTTTCTCTTCATCTTCACTCACGAACCTACAAACAAACCTTTACAAGACTATGTTCTCTTTTTTGAAGAAACATAATTATCTATTTTCCCCCCAAAAAATCACGTTTCCGTCTCATCCAAAGTTCTTTAAAGTGTCATTCCCACCACATGTTCCCAATCAGCCCCATAACCTCAGACAATCATCCTATATAATTCCCACAAGTTTGAGGGGATTAATATAAGATTTTCTTGGTATTTGATGCAACTGTCGAGATCTTTGATTCATGGTCTTCTAATACTGTCCTTAAATGTCAATATAGGTCAGATCACCTGGGTATCCCGTCTTGGATATAATAAAGGTTGTCTTATAAGTTATACGACCTTTAGTGAATATCGTTCATCTTTTCTGTAGTGTCTCAGAGTGAAACTTAGAAGGTCTTTGTAGAAGAATGGATTTTCTTAAAACATCTACCTGTTACTCTATATTTCGTTTAAGTAACACGTTAAAAGGATTGTTAATACACAGAAAAGATAATCCGGTATTGGTCATGGTCTTTAAAGGAATACATAAGAAATAATTAGAGAAGGGGTCACTCCCATTGCTTATTCTGCACTTAAAGAGAATTTTTCACCAGATTTTTTTAATTTAAAATGAGTTCCTCCTCCAATTAACACTTTTCCACTTATTCTGGAACAGTTTTTCTTTTTCTTCTATGACCCTCCATTCCAAAGTTATGACCCCCCGATAATGATGCAAATTTCTCCTTCAACCCTCTGGGTGTATACCACATACATATTTTCTGGGTGATTGATTTTTTTTTCCCTTTGTTGCCGGCCAATCAAAGCACAGCCACACCCACAGAGAAGCTCTGCGGTTTACACCCACTTAGTTAAAGGTAAAATTTGCACCATTATTATTGGAGAACATAACTTTGGAACAGAGGGGAACAGAAGAAAAAGAAAAACTGTTCCAAAATCCATAGAGCAGTGCCAACTAGAGGAGGGACTCTGTTGAAATTGAAAAATCCAATGAATATCCTCTTTAAATTTCCTTGTACAACCAATTGCAGGTTGTGATTTAGCTGCAGATGAGACCTCATTCACACATCAGTTTATTTCACGTATGAGAAAAATGGATCAATCATTCTGATCAGAGTTTGATCACAGTGTGGTCTGAGTGTCATCCGATTTTCTTGTATGTGGAGGATTGATAAAAAAACAAACCAAACAGTTTTCCACCTTCTGAATTCTGAGCATCCGTGGAAATATTGAACTGCACTCGAGTGTGGTCTGATTGCGGCTGCATTTCACCATTCCGGTCCACAGTGAATTTGTTTTTTGGTTCTTCAATACAGTTTATGGCCAATTAAATGGTGCCATAAAGAAAAACAATTTGACCCAGATAAAAGCTCTTGTGTCAATGAAAAAAATAAACAAATTAATCGGTGATTGTCAAAAAAAGCTGCAATCATATCCACCCGCGGAATAAAGTTAAAATATCATTTATACCTGGGTATAAAAGAAAAAAAAAAGGAAAACACTGATTTGTTTGCATTTCTCCCCACTCAAAAAAATAATTAAGTTAATAAATTATTTGTGCTTCCCCAAAAAGAATACACAATATTGTTATGACTGTTATGAAATGCATCGTTGATTGATAAAAAAAAAATGACTTGGTCCTGAAGGTCCAAGGCCTTTCCGCTAAGGGCTAGTGGTGGGTAACATGGTGACAAAGGGCTATTATATAAAGGCACGGATGATTGACCTCGTGGAGACCAAAACATCCAACACCGCGGAGACACCATCACGTGTTTCTCAACGCAGGCAGTGAATAGCCAGGCCTTTCACCGGGAAGGAACAACCAAGGGAAGGGCAGCATCCATTAAAGGAAAACATCCAATAAAGGAAAACCACCTATGCCAAGCATGGTATCCATCCACAGACAGCTGTTTCGGGGTTTTTGCCCCTCTTCAGTGTGGAGTAGGAAACTGGCTATCAGGAGCAGTGCCTAGTAGAAAGTCTATAAAGGCACGGATGATTGACCTCGTGGAGACCAAAACATCCAACACCGCGGAGACACCATCACGTGTTTCTCAACGCAGTGATCCAGAACACTGCCCCCAAATATGCAAATGCAAGTAGAGGAGCTGCGGAGACACCATCACGTGTTTCTCAACGCAGGCAGTGAATATACTCTGGACATGTCACAAAGCATGCTCACAACATTATGTCCCTGAATAAGACCTCCTGGTAAAAACCCAGCATGATGATCCTTCTTGTCACCATATTGCTCCACCAGCCAGCAGCCTATTACGTTGCCCCCACCCAGGGGCCCCTGTGTAAGCTTAGAGATAGGAAAGTTAGAACATTACTCAATTTCTTCTGTTTTCATGGGAATACCCTGTGGCATATGCCAAAGTCACTGTTCAAGGAGAGGGTGTCGGTAAGCTGTCCTGGTCATTTTTTGGAGACATTTCATATCGACCTTAGTTTGTATGCAAAATATTCTCTGCACATGTCACAAAGCATGCTCACAACACAATCCCAAGGAAATTAAACATTCTTACTCTGCTCTCAACCTCTTGCTTGCCAATTATGTCCCTGAATAAGACCTCCTGGTAAAAACCTAGCATGATGACCTTTCTTGCCGCCATCTTACTCCACCAGCCAGCAGCCTATTGTTTGTGTTAGGTTGCCCCAACCCAGGGGCCCCTGTGTAAGGTCAGGTTTAAGTTTGAAGGCCAAGACAGCCTCCAGTAGATTGAGTGGCTAGACCTAAGCTTGTCCATGGAAGCCCTTTATAGAGCTTATTACAGGTACCTGCCGTTAAAAAAAAATCTGCACTGCTTTTACAGCTCAGAGTAGCAGCTCAGGCAAGATGGCCGCCCCTTGTTCATGTCCAAAAGTTAGAATAAAAAGTTCTGCCGTCAGAAAAAGCAATTAATAAAAACATTAATTGCCACTGAAATGTGATGCATTCCTTTAGCCTTCATTATTAACTAATAGGAAAAAAACCTATTTTTTTATATTTAGACCATTTTACTTTAGTTACAAAAATAATAATTGATAAAAAAAAAAAAGAAAAGAAAAGTTGCGCTTTCCCTGAACATTTTTTCATCAATCATTAGTTGACGCAATATCACTTGGGAAATAGACGGAGTAAAATTCTGATTATACAGGATCCTTGCGGGATTTATTCTTTTTCTTTCAAAACTTTTGATGCTTCTTAAATAGGGAAAAAAAAAAAACTTAATTATGTTTATACTTTATGAGGCAAATGACAGCAAAAACAACCCAGTAAAATAAATTACATAAAATAGGTCAAAATGATAATTACATAGAAAAGATCAAATCCTTATAGGACAGGACACAAGAGATCAGTAAAATGTTAATTTTATTTTTCTTAAAGGTGGAAATCAATGGTGTATTCTGGGAAAAAAAACAAAAAAAAAAGTTTAAAGGGGATCTGTCACCAGGTTTTTGCTACCCCATCTGAGAGCAGTATGATGTAGAGGCAGAGACCCTGACTCTGGCAATGTGTCGCTTACTGGGCTCCTTGCTGCAGTTTTGATAAAATCCCTGTTTTATCTGTTGCAGATCCACCAGTTCTTTGAAGGCCGAGCTCTATATAGTCCCGCCCACATCAATGATTGACAGCTTTCTGCCCATGCCCAGTGGACAGAGAAATCTGCCAATCAATGGTGGGGCGGGGTTATACAGAGCTGATGAATATGCAGGACTACCTGGCAGCAGGTTTACTAGTCCTCTGTTGATAATCTACAGCTTATAAAACAGTGATTTTATCAAAACTGTAGAAAGCAGCCCAGTAAGTGACACATCGCTGGAATCAGGGTGTCTGTCTGTACATCATGCTACTTTCCGATTAGCTGGCAAAAACCTGGTGACAAATTCCCTTTAAACATTGTCTTATGCTTAATGTTGGGAATAAAGGAATGGAGAATGATACAAGGTTTCCAAGATCTATACCAAAGAGGAAAGTTCCTATCTCAGCTTGGTCCAGAGTGTTCCTATTAGTGACTGTGGGCCTAAATAATGAACTTTTTCTGAAGCTCCTAAAAGTATCTGTTCTTTAGCCGTCATAAGCACTTTACTTGTTAGAGCAGCAGTTTTTACTCCAGAGCTGCTCTTCCTACCATAAGTGAGGACAGAAATTTGACCTTTAAGGCTATGTGCACACGTTGAGGATTTTTTGCGTTTTTTTGCGTTTTTTTTCGGCCGTTTTCCTCGATAAAAACACATAAAAAAACGCATACATATGCATCCTATCATTTAGAATGCATTCCGCAATTTTTGTGCATATGATGCGTTTTTTTTTTTCGCGGTAAAAAAAAAGCAGCAAGTTCATTAATTTTGCGGATTTTTTGCGTTTTTCCCGCTATTGAATGCATTGGGAAAGCTCCGGAAAAAAACGCAAAAAAAAAAAACGCATGCGGATTTCTGGCAGAAATGTCCGGTTTTTGTCAGGAAATTTCTGCAAGAAATCCTGAACGTGTGCACACACCCTTACTGATAAAGAAGTTCCCGCATGATAACTCTAAACAGCTGTAATCTCTTCTACTCAGGGTAAGTAAATAAATATTATTAACATTGCTTTGTTACATTTTTAGAGCATTTATTTTTAAAATGGGACTTTATCCATATAGACAATGATGAAATATTAAAGTTTTCCCATTGGTAACTATAGAAGATATAGCCTGGATTCTAGTGGTGCCTATTTGGCTTTGCTGTATAGACTATGACAGAATGAGCAGAGTCATCTCATGTTCACTACAGTGTGGGCTTAGCAGTGTCATCTCATTATGAAGAGAGAGCAGGGCACTGAAGAACAGTGGAGTACTTTATTGTACTGATTAAAGCCTAGATGATTTAGGATATACACACAGATAAAACTCTATGCTCCTCCCTACTTTCTAGCTGTGCTACATCTCAAAAAATGGAAATTATATAAGTTTACAGACACTTTTCTGTTCCATAACGTTCATTCGTTGCAGTTGCCATAAAAGCAAACATACTATTGTGAACATTCTATACAAGTATTATAGAAAGGATTTATAATATGGTTGACCAAAAAAGATTTTCAGGACCCTCATGGTCCAGCAGCCATGTTGGTAGTCTGTGGCTACCAGATCAAAGCCCTGCGAACCTCCTTCTACCTGCCAGCATCTGGTGCAAAGTGAAGCTTTCTAGTAGCCATTCTTGGGTTCTGCAGCAAAGCTCATATTACTCCAATAAGAGGTGAGCTGCAGTACCTGAGAATGGCCACTATGCGGTGTATGGAGCTGCGCTGTCCTGGTTCCATATACTGTGCACTTCCTGCTGATAGACCCAAAGTCATTTTATATCACTCACCTGTGCCAAAATATATTATCAATATGTCAGCCCTGAA
Source organism: Ranitomeya imitator (assembly GCF_032444005.1). Taxonomy (NCBI): domain Eukaryota; kingdom Metazoa; phylum Chordata; class Amphibia; order Anura; family Dendrobatidae; genus Ranitomeya; species Ranitomeya imitator. The sequence goes on from NC_091287.1 coordinate 25,760,092, forward strand.
CAACTCCTTTAAAGTCATGGTGCATTCCCTTTAAAAGGAATCTGTATTCATGTTTTTTGCTATGTAATCTGAGAGCAGCATAAGACCCTGATTCCAACGATATGTCACTGAGAGGGCTGTGTGCTGTCATTTTGAGACAAACACAGTTTTCTCTGCTGTAGATCTCTGAATGCTGAGCCTTGTATAACCCCGCCCTCATCACCGATTGGCAGCTTTCTGTGTACACTGTATATTGCGAACCAATGGTGTGGGTGTAGATGGACCAGGAAGCACGAGACAACTAATCCTGTAGTGATGATAATCTCCTGCTGATTAAACACTGATTTTATTGAAACAACAATCCACAGACTAAGGTTGACTGGAATCAGAATGTCTATATTTTGCAGCTCTCGGATTACATAGCAAAAAACCTGCTGACGGATTCCTTCTAATTATATAACATACACTTTACCTGATCTTGTCAAGGTGAAACCCTCAATGAAGACGTTCATCTACATGAACTTGGCTCCATGTTTTCTATATGTAATCTTCCCTCTATTGCCTCACGTCACCTTGGGGAGTTGGGGCTATATTTAGGTGGCAGATGTTCCTGTGTAATACAATTTCCAGATAATACTTGCCCCATGGTTGAAACATTGCACGTAATCATCCATAGATTACACAATGCTCGGGTGCAGATAATGAAGGTGGCGGGCTCCGTTCAGACTCACCGTGGAGGACGGAAGCTGTTTTTCTCCCTCCTTTGTTTGAAGAAATCATTATTTTGAGATTAATACGTTACTCCCGAGCAGCTGGCTTTTATAATTCTCTGCAGAGTAGAGAATCGAGGATATGATCAATGCTTTTCTTATCCGACATAGAAAAATTAGGATGATAATAATATCTCTCCACTTTCTTTTCAGCACATGAATAGTGGTAAGATTGTAAAGCTTTGGAAAGAATACTTGAGCTTTCATGCATTTTTGTAGACCGTTTATTTTCATTGGGTCATAGGCTAGATATGCAATTTTGTTTTTTTTTAATTCATTTATTTATTTATTTTTTTAGGATGCAAGGACTGTCTCACGTAAGGGACTGATCAGCCTTGCGGTGATTGAGCTGCTCCGGCAGCGGTTTCAGGTAGGCACAGGCACAAAGTCTCTTGGTCATAAAAAAGATAGATTTATTTTAGTCTATAAATCACCCTGATATAGCAGAAAATATTCTTGTCCTTGCACAAAAAACAAATTAAAGAAATCTAATCCACCTCCAGTGCAAGCCGTAAATTAAACAGGTGAACTGCCTTTTATAGTCCATGCCAAATTCTGGAACTTTAGGTAAGGGAACGGCCAGACCCATCCAGCTCTTTGGCCATTCCAAAAACCCTGACCCAAAAATCCGAGTCCATTAAAAACCCCTCTCAGCACTATACATGATGGAGCTTGCTTTATGTGGGTCCTACAAGACAAAGGCTTGCCCCCTCAGTGACAAATAACTCCCATCCTGGACCAGTCCAGCTGCCATAACTCCCATCCTGGACCAGTCCAGCTGCCACCTTACAGTGACCATAGGAAGGAGAGGTAAAAGATTCATGCTCATTCATGTGCTTATTTGGGGGATCTAAATGCAAGGGCACCATCAATCCCAAGAACAGGGGCCGAAAGTTAGTAATTTGAGTTTGCTTTTTGTGTTAATGGAGCAGTAATGAGCATTTACTATGGATTTGTAGGTTTGGTAGTGAGCATGAGTGAACACCACTCCCATAGACAGTGAATGGAGTAGTGGTAATGAATAGGCACTACTGCTCTTTTTCAATAGTGCACACAAAATCCCTGTTCTTGAAATTTTTGCAGGTATCAAAACCTCAATTGATTGTACATTTATTCCTGTGGAGACACAGGGGTGCGGTGGGTGTCCAGGTCCGCTAGCTGAAACCGCATGGACCAAGGATCATCCCGTCGAATGCCCGCTCTCCCTTTAACGTGGGCATAACACTACTCAGACAACACAGGATAAGGGACAAACAGTGTGGCAATGCATTATTGAACCAAAAAACAGGCAGATAGCATGTAGAACAGTCTCAGCAAAATATCCCAAGATGGTGAACATTACAGAATATCACCTTTCTGCTGACTCGCCGGGATAATGGCAGCGGGTACTTCAGTGCTCCCAAGGTTGGCTAACCCACCTGTGGCACACACACAGAGAGGAGGTAATGAAAGCTTAGGAAGATGACAGTCCAATGAGGTACAAGGCCAGTTGACCCGAGGGTCACAACCTGGCTTCTCTGAACATATCTATGATTTAGTGATGGTCAATGGAGCAGATCTGTATTCTTCCAACTGGTGCCGAAAACCCCTAGGTTGTTTCCTATAGAATGATAGATCTGTGTCTCTCATCATGGAGCCATGATGAATTGGCAGCAGTCCTGTAGGATCCCCTGAATGTTTGGATGTCTTGGCAGAATCTCTGGCTGTCTCTCTCTCTCTGTCAGTCTATACTGAGGCATGTAACCTATTTTTATACTTACCAAGTGTCCGTCATTCATTAAGGGTAAGAATGGAGATAAGATCAAGTAGTATTACTTGATTCTTTAATCTATTTACAAAGGTTTTCCGCCTCTGTTTTAAAAATCACCAAACTACCTGCCGTAGAGAATGATTAATTATCATATCAGTAAACATGACTAGTCATCAAGGATAACCGCACAATACAAGTCAATATTACAAGCTTACACAACAAAAGTCTGTTTTATTGACCAACCAGAAAGAAATGCTTAACTTCAAAATCCAACATACAGACAACAGCCTATTATAATTGGATTGCTAAAAATATACGTCTGATTAATTAAGATACAATGCTGTGTCTCCACAATTCCCTTTTCTGTGGATTGAGTTGGTGGGATGACCCCACAGAGGGGTGGATGGAATTTCTTTCCCCAAGGCAGGCAAAAATGTGTTTTACAACCTTTTCCCTGTTTCTGAATATGTTGGCAAAGTCATAGTTGTTTGTTGGCACATGTTTTCAATGGCATATGTCCCAAGGGCATCTTCTTCAGCCCTGGTAAAACAGCTCTCGTCTATAAAAAAAAACAATGGCTATCTTAAAGGTCAATTTCCAAACATAGAGAACATTGAAGCATGATTTGGGTTATCGACCAATTCAGAAACACCGATCTGTTTGCAGCAGAGATTATTAAATCAGCTTAACACAAATAAAATTCAACTCAAATTTGCAGGTCCCGCAGAATGCAAACAATATGCAATTTAATTAGTGCGAATCGCAATAAAAAACACTGATATTTTAGATATCACAGAAGATTGCATCAGCCACAGCCGGCTAAAATGACCTCAGAAGTTATCGCCCAGTCATCCGCAGGATACCTTGCAGCTATCACTTTGCATGATATAGTGCAATCAGGAAGGACTATCGGAGCCTGTAAAAAAACATGAGCCAGGGAATGCAGCATCCATTTTGGAATGATTTAACCCCTTCCCGACCTGTGACACAGCGTATGCGTCATGAAAGTCGGTACCAATCCGACCTGTGACGCATATGCTGTGTCACAGAAAGATCGCGTCCCTGCAGGCCGGGTGAAAGGGTTAACTCCAATTTCACCCGGCCTGCAGGGACAGGGGGAGTGGTAGTTTAGCCCAGGGGGGGTGGCTTCACTCCCCCGTGGCTACGATCGCTCTGATTGGCTGTTGAAAGTGAAACTGCCAATCAGAGCGATTTGTAATATTTCACCTAAAAAACTGGTGAAATATTACAATCCAGCCATGGCCGATGCTGCAATAACATCGGCCATGGCTGGAAACACTGATGTGCCCCCACCCCACCCCACCGATCGCCCCCCCCCCGCCCCCCGATCTGTGGTCCGCTCCCCTCCGTCCTGTGCTCCGCTCCCCCGTCCTCCTGTCCGCACCCCCCGTGCTCCAATCACACCCCCCGTGCTCCAATCAAACCCCCCCGCACTCCGATCACCCCCCCGCACAGCGATCCCCCCCCGTGCTCCGATTCCCCCCCGTGCTCCGATCCATCCCCCTGCACAGCGATCCCCCACCCCATGCTCCAATCCACCCCCCGTGTTCCGATCCACCCCCCCATGCTCCGATCCACCCCTCTGTGCTCCGACGCTCCCCCCGTGCCCTGATCTCCCCCCCCCCTTATACTTACCTCCCGGGATCCGTCCGTCTTCTTTCCTGGGCGCCGCCATCTTCCAAAATGGCGGGCGCATGTGCAGTGCGCCCGCCGAATCTGCCGGCCGGCAGATTCGTTCCAAAGTGAGTTTTGATCACTGAGATATAACCTATCTCAGTGATCAAAAAAAAAAAATAGTAAATGACCCCCCCCCTTTGTCACCCCCATAGGTAGGGACAATAAAAAAAATAAAGAATTTTTTTTTTTTTTACACTAAGGTTAGAATAGGGTTAGGGTTAGGGGTAGGGTTAGGGTTAGGGGTAGGGTTAGGGGTAGGGTTAGGGGTAGGGGTAGGGTTAGGGGTAGGGCTAGGGTTAGGGTTAGGGTTAGGGGTAGGGTTAGGGGTAGGGTTAGGGCTAGGGCTAGGGTTAGGGTTTCGGTATGTGCACACGTATTCTGTTCCTCTGTGGATTTTTCCGCTGCGGATTTGATAAATCCGCAGTGCTAAACCGCTGTGGATTTATCGCGGTTTTTCTGCGCATTTCACTGCGGTTTTACAACTGCGATTTTCTATTGGAGCAGTTGTAAAACCGCTGCGGAATCCGCAGAAAGAAGTGACATGCTGCGGAATGTAAACCGCTGCGTTTCCGTGCAGTTTTTCCGCAGCATGTGTACAGCGATTTTTGTTTCCCATAGGTTTACATTGAACTGTAAACTCATGGGAAACTGCTGCGGATCTGCAGCGTTTTCCGCAGCGTGTGCACATACCTTTAGAATTAGGCTATGTGCACATGGTGCGGATTTGGCTGCGGATTGGCCGCTGCGGATTCGCAGCAGTGTTCCATCAGGTTTGCAGTTCCATGTAAACATATGGAAAACCAAATCCGCTGTGCCCATGGTGCGGAAAATACCACGCGGAAATGCTGCGTTGTATTTTCCGCAGCATGTCAATTCTTTGTGCGGATTCCGCAGCGTTTTACACCTGTTCCTCAATAGGAATCCACAGGTGAAATCCGCACAAAAAACACTGGAAGTCCACGGTAAATCCGCAGGTAAAACGCAGTGCCCTTTACCCGCGGATTTTTCAAAAATGATGCTGAAAAATCTCACACGAATCCGCAACGTGGGCACATAGCCTTAGGGTTAGGGTTGGAATTAGGGTTGTGGTTAGGGGTGTGATTAGGGTTATGGCTACAGTTGGGATTAGGGTTAGGGGTGTGTTGGGGTTAGTGTTGGAGTTAGAATTGAGGGGTTTCCACTGTTTAGGCACATCAGGGGTCTCCAAACGCAACATGGCGCCACCATTGATTCCAGCCAATCTTGTATTCATAAAGTCAAATGGTGCTCCCTCAATTCCGTGCCCCGACGTGCGCCCAAACAGTGGTTTACCCCCACATATGGGGTACCAGCATACTCAGGACAAACTGCGCAACAATTACTGGGGTCCAATTTCGCCTGTTACCCTTGTGAAAATAAAAAAATGCTTGCTAAAACATAATTTTTGAGGAAAGAAAAATTATTTTTTATTTTCACGGCTCTGTGCTGTAAACGTCTGTGAAGCACTTGGGAGTTCAAAGTGCTCACCACATATCTATATAAGTTCCTTGCGGGGTCTAGTTTCTAAAATGGGGTCACTTGTGGGGGGTTTCTACTGTTTAGGCACACCAGGGGCTCTGCAAACGCAACGTGACGTCCGCAGACCATTCCATCAAAGTCTGCATTTCAAAAGTCACTACTTCCCTTCGGAGCCCCGACGTGTGCCCAAACAGTGGTTTACCCCCACACATGGGGTATCAGTGTACTCAGGACAAACTGGACAACAACTTTTGTGGTCAAATTTCTCCTGTAACCCTTGGGAAAATAAAAAATTCTGGGCTAAAAAATTATTTTTGAGGAAAGAAAACGTATTTATTATTTTCACGGCTCTGTGTTATAAACTTCTGTAAAGCACTTGGGGGTTGAAAGTGCTCACCACACATCTAGATAAGTTCCTTTGGGGGTCTAGTTTCCAAAATGGGGTCATTTGTGGGGGGTTTCCACTGTTTAGGCACACCAGGGGCTCTGCAAACGCAACGTGATGCCCGCAGACCATTCCATCAAAGTCTGCATTTCAAAACGTCACTACTTCACTTCCGAGCCCCAGCATGTGCCTAAACAGTGGTTTACCCCCACATATGGGGTATCAGCGTACTCAGGAGAAACTGGACAACAACTTTTGGGGTCAAATTTCTCCTGTTACCCTTGGGAAAATAAAAAATAGCGGGCTAAAATATCATTTTTGAGAAAAGAATTTTTTTTTTTAATTTTCATGGCTCTGCGTTATAAACTTCTGTGAAGCACTTGAGGGTTCAAAGTGCTCACCACACATCTAGATTAGTTCCTTTGGGGGTCTAGTTTCCAAAATGGGGTCATTTGTGGGGGATCTCCACAATGATGACCCCATAATGATTGGAGCTAATTTTCCATTTAAAAAGCCAAATGGCGTGCCTTCCCTTCTGAGCCCTGCCGTGCGCCCAAACAGTGGTTTACCCCCACATATGGGGTATCTGCGTACTCAGGACAAACTGGACAACAACATTTGTGGTCCAATTTCTCCTATTACCATTGGCAAAATAGGAAATTCCAGGCTAAAAAATCATTTTTGAGAAAAGAAAAATTATTTTTCATTTTCATGGCTCTGCATTATAAACTTCTGTGAAGCACCTGGGGGTTTAAAGTGCTCAGTATGCATCTAGATAAGTTCCTTGGGGGGTCTAGTTCCCAAAATGGGGTCACTTGTGGGGAAGCTCCAATGCATAGGCACACAGGGGTCTCCAAACACGACATGGTGTCCGCTAACAATTGGAGCTAATTTTCCATTCAAAAAGTCAAAAGGCGCGCCTTCCCTTCCGAGCCCTGCCGTGTGCCCAAACAGTGGTTTACCCCCACATATGAGGTATCGGCATACTCGGGAGAAATTGCTCAACAAATCTTAGGATCCATTTTATCCTATTGCCCATGTGAAAATGAAAAAATTGAGGGTAAAATAATTTTTTTGTGAAAAAAAGTACTTTTTCATTTTTACGGATCAATTTGTGAAGCACCTGGTGGTTTAAAAGGCTCACTATGCATGTAGATAAGTTCCTTGGGGCGTCTAGTTTCCAAAATGGGGTCACTTGTGGGGGAGCTCCAATTTTTAGGCACACGGGGGCTCTCCAAACGTGACATGGTGTCCGCTAAAGAGTGCAGCCAATTTTTCATTCAAAAAGTCAAATGGCGCTCCTTCCCTTCCAAGCCCTGCCATGCGCCCAAACAGTGGTTTACCCCCACATATGAGGTATCAGCGTACTCAGGACAAATTGGACAACAACTTTCGTGGTTCAGTTTCTCCTTTTACCATTGGGAAAATAAAAAAATTGTTGCTGAAAAATCATTTTTGTGACTAAAAAGTTAAATGTTCATTTTTTCCTTCTATTTTGCTTCTGCTGCTGTGAAGCACCTGAAGGGTTAATAAACTTCTTGAATGTGGTTTTGTGCACCTTGAGGGGTGCAGTTTTTAGAATGGTGTCACTTTTGGGTATTTTCAGCCATATAGACCCCTCAAACTGACTTCAAATGTGAGGTGGTCCCTAAAAAAAATGGTTTAGTAAATTTCGTTGTAAAAATGAGAAATCGCTGGTCAAATTTTAACCCTTATAACTTCCTAGCAAAAAAAAATTTTGTTTCCAAAATTGTGCTGATGTAAAGTAGACATGTGGGAAATGTTATTTACTAACTATTTTGTGTCACATAACTCTCTGGTTTAACAGAATAAAAATTCAAAATGTGAAAATTACGAAATTTTCAAAATTTTGGCCAAATTTCCGTTTTTATCACAAATAAACACAGAATTTATTGACCTAAATTTACCACTAACATGAAGCCCAATATGTCATGAAAAAGCAATCTCAGAACCGCTAGGATTCATTGAAGCGTTCCTGAGTTATTACCTCATAAAGGGACACTGGTCAGAATTGCAAAAAACGGCAAGGTCTTTAAGGTCAAAATAGGCTGGGTCATGAAGGGGTTAAAATAATGAGATGATATTTGATCTCATAGCTAAACAATAGAGATTGTAAGTGAAAGCCCTAAAGCATTTTCAAATCCTTAAGACAGTAATGAGTTGTATAACTACAGCACTCAAGAAGATGAAAGTGGTGGTCTGTGAATAATACAATTCAATTGATAGGAGAGAGACAGATATAGAAGAGGCACCTGCATCAGTGAAAGGCTCTGCATGATTGATCAGTGATTTAGTTAGTATCTAGCCTTGTGAAATTGACTTGCATTTGCAATTTTGCTTTTCTTTATTCATAATGCACTAGAAAGCAGCAGCAAGACATCACAATATGAAATCAGTGTCAGTTAGAGATAGAGTTTGTCAGTCACCAGCAACTGTACTTTTTTCAATTGTTTTGCAATTCTTTCTGGAAACTGAGGAATAATTGCTTTTTAAAAAGAAAAAAGAAAATTCATAAAAAATCCAGACGTTTATCTGTGATTTACAAAAAAGAAAAAAAAAAAAGAAAAAGAAAAAAGAAAAAAAAAAGAGCATGAACCGCACATCCCAAAATCATACGTTGATCTAAAGCCACTAGGCAAAAATTAATATAACTGAATATGAGGTTTTCAGTTTAACATTCTGATCAGACTGTATGAAGCCCACTGCCCCTTCACGGCAAACTTCGTAGTGGGTCCTATCGCCCTAACGGAGTGGAGCCGTACGGCGCCCACCGCCACAGCGGCCATGCACCAGCAGGGCGGACGGCCTGTTGCCCCACAGCACCCATGCTGCAAGACTGAGTCCCCAAGACTCCAGACCGCGCCGCCCCACCAGCACAAAGCCACAGCAACAATGGCCGCCACACAACACCAACACCTGCTGGTGCATGGTCGCTGTGGTGGTGGGCGCCGCACGGCTCCGCTCCGTTAGGGCGATAGGACCCACTACGAGGTTTGCCGTGAAGGGGCAGTGGGCTTCATACAGTCTGATCAGAATGTTAAACTGAAAACCTCATATTCAGTTATATTAATTTTTGCCTAGCGGCTTTAGATCAACGTATGATTTTGGGATGTGCAGTTCATGCTCTTTTTTTCTGTTTTTTCTTTTTTGCAAAGCATGTTTATCTGTGATTGTCTACCACACAAAGTGTCCGTGTCGCGAGGAATGTTTTTTACACATCTGATTCACTAGTTACATTTTACATCTAATATAGTGCACTGGTACAGGTGCTGGCCTTTTGGATATGTACATATCTAGCATTTCTTATCACATCATTTTTGGGAAAGGGGTTGAAGTTTGTTAAAAACAATGTTTAAAAAATGTTGAAATTTAACTGTGCATATTTTTTTGCACACTTGTTATGCATTATGTACATGTACATACTTTGGATTTCTAGATACATACTTTTTAGCAAGGATTGAATAATTGGAGTTGAAAAAATGGTAGTATATTTATAATGTTGTTAAAAATGTTTGGTAGTAGCAATAACAATGGACAGGGTAGTGTAAAAGAAAATTAGAAATCCATAACACGGTTAAGAATGTGGGAGCTGCTAACACAGGAACAAAAGCACTATCACTGGTACAAGCCAGAACTAGAACTACCAAATGCAGGCCACAATTGGTCTCCTTTGCTCCCAGCAAGCATTTAAGTTGAGAGGAAGCATAGAATTATGGAATATATGACACATCACTCTTCTGAGTAAAAACAGGATAATGTTACCCCTGACAGCAACACCATCAGTTTGAGTTAATGTTCTGCACATAATTGTCTGCATGATCACAATTGACATAGAGAGATAATTTGTGGACTGTTTATTTAATAAAAAAAAACATGGCAAATCAGAGTGCTGTATTATTAAATGGGCTGCTGTTAAATAATAGTTACCATCTGTCTTATGGTGAGGTCACTTTGACATTAGTAAGGCTCTGTTTGTTTTAAGAAGATTGAAAGGAGCTGGATACAGTGCTAGGAGACATCACATTTTTACACATCTATTCAGGGCAACTGGAGGCTTTGTAGTACTGCAACTCATGGCAAATTGGTTTGATTCTAATGATATTTCTTGGAAAAATTTTACGAACCTTACAAATTTGTATTTCAAAAGATTCGACCATCACCAGTGGGCAGTTCTGATGCAGTACACAAAGCGTCTCTCCCAATGAATATTCTACTCTGCATTGATCAGAAGCAAAATACTCATGCTTACAAACTGTCACGATCAGCTGCAGCCGCAGATGCCCCCAAGCCGACCAACCTCAGAAGGCGTGGGGCGCGCGTCCCTCGGGGACGCAATATGGACCCTTTAAACCGCAGAGGGGGACCCGGCCTACGCAAACTAGGGGAGGGCAGAGACTGGGGTTCTGTGGCAGCTGAGCATGTGGACAAAGAAAGAAACACGTAGGACTTGATTACACCGATACTTCAGGTATAGAGAAAGTAAAGTTTACTAAAGTAAAGTCACACAGTACATAAACAAAACATGACGATGTCAGGCTCCCGATTCCACACCTCCAGAAGGGTACCACCAAGTGGACCCCAAGGCACCAACGGATCACCGAGGCACACATAGGTGGGACATCAAGACCCAGGCAGGACATCAGGGTACACGAGGACATCAGGGCACAGGCAAGACATCAGGATACAGACAGGGCATCAGGACATCTGGACTCAGGAAAGACCTCAGGACATCAGGACACAGGCAGGGCATCAGGACACAGGAGTACTGGACAGACATCTGGGACACTGGCGTGGCAGCCCAGGTCATCAGCTGGGACACTGGCGTGGCAGCCCAGGTAATCAGGTTAAATCAGGACATCAGGGATACCGGATCGACATCTGGGACACTGACGAGGCAGACCAGGTAATCGGCTGGGACACTGGCGTGGCAGCCCAGGTCATCAGCTGGGACACTGGCATGGCAGCCAAGGGCAACAGTTACATCAGGATATCAGACACAGGGAGGACATCAGGGAACAGACAGGATATCAGAACATCAGGGTCCATGAGGTCATCAAGACACAGGCAGGACATCAGGGTACAGACAGGACATCTGGACCCAGGGTCACCGGCAGACATCAGACAGGAGTCATTCGGTTCCAGACATCCGACACGACCTACAGGCACGACCAGAGTCATCAGGCTCCAAGCTCCAGACAGCGGTCATCAGGTTCCAGACAGCGGTCATCAGGCTCCGGGCATTGAACCTAGGAAGGAACTCAAGCGTGATGGTGCAAACACCGCCGTACTGAACATGAGCCAGACGGAGTTAACACCGCATGGTAGTCAGAGCACAGAGTAGTAGATGCTCAGCAGAAACACCAGTTTCAAGAGACTGAAAGTCACTGGGAGTGAGGCTCCAGATGCAGGGAGATTCCAGGAACATAATCACAGCAGACACAATTCAGACAGGTTCAGGTACAGGACAGGTACAGGATCAAGGATGCTGGCCTGGATATACTTCCTCCAGGACAGGCGAACAGAACAGGACAAAACAGGAATTAAAGCAAGGACTTTGGTACCCAAACATAGACAGGAGAAGTGCAGGAACACAAACACACATAGCAAAGTTCAAGAGCTTTGTGAGTGTAGCTCAGGCCCCGCCCATAGGGCAGGAGAACTTTATATATGAGCTGCCCCTCAGCAATTGGCTGGGGACAGCATTTGAAGTACACACCCTAATCCTGATAAAAGCAGGGGAGGTGTGGCTGCGCACACCCAAAGCACAAACAGAAACCATTACAGAACACACAGTGCAGGATCTGAGGCTCAGGTCACCTGACTGAAACTGCATACACTGAGCCACGTGGAAAGTCATGCACCAGCTGCAAATGACCTCACAACCCACGGACAGCTTCACAGCAGGGACCGCACATGAGGAAGGTATGCAGCAGGGAAAAGACCTAAAAACTCATGTACGACTGCGCAGCAGAGCAGGGAACTGAGAAGGCTCAATCCAAGTAACAGCCAACAGTATCCCAGCTCAAATTAGGGGGGAAAGAGTAAAGGGTTAAAGCAAAGATATACATTGTCACGCCGAAAACCAGACACAGAACGGCGTGACACAAACAAGTATCTCACATGACGAGCGGCTCCATGTTTCCTACTTACCTTTGTATTCCTGCACAGAATATCAATAATAGGGGGTTGTATCTTTGCTATCTTCAGTTTATCTTCAATGTGTATGTGAAGATTTCCAGATAATGCACCTAGACGCCATGATCTGATGATGCATAATAATGACAAAACTGGAGAAATCACCTTAGGCATGAAAAGTCGAGGAGCGAGCTTGAATTTTTGATTTATTGGTGTCGATAATCAATTTTTGGAGGTTGCAAACCAAATATTACATCTCCAAGGGGCTAAGAGACAAATAGAAGAAAAATATGTTCTCATGGGGTCAAACTGTCCTCTATAACAGCAGTCTAGATGTGTAGTCTGGAGGTCTGGAGCCCCTTTATAACAGCTGTCTAGATGTGAAGTCTGGAGCCCCCTATAACAGCAGTCTGGATGTGGAATCTCGAGCCCCGTACAACAGCAGTCTGGATGTGTAGTCTGGAGCCCCCTGTAACAGCAGTCTGGATGTGTAGTCTGGAGCCCCCTATAACAGCAGTCAGGATGTGAAGTCTGGCGTCCCCTATAACAGCAATCTGGATGTGAAGTCTGGAGCCCTCTATAACAGCAGTCTGGATGTGAAGTCTGGAGCCCCCTATAACAGCAGTCTGGATGTGTAGTCTGAAGCCCCCTATAACAGAAGTCTGGGTGTGTAGTCTGGATCCACCTATAACAGCAGTGTGGATGTGCAGTCTGAAGCCCCCTATAACAGTAGTCTGGGTGTGTATCTGGAGCCCCCTATAACAGCAGTCTGGATGTGTAGTCTGGAGCCCCCTATAACAGCAGTCTGGATGTGAAGTCTAGAGCCCCCTATAACAGCAGTCTGGATGTGTAGTCTGGAGCACCTTTATAACAGCAGCCTGGATGTGTAGACTGGAGCCCCCTATAACAGTAGTCTGGATGGGAAGACTAGAGCCCCCTATAACAGCAGTGTGGTTGTGTAGTCTGGAGCCTCCTATAACAGCAGTCTGGATGTGTAGTCTGGAGCCCCCTATAACAGTCTGGGTGTGTATTCTGGAGCCCCCTATAACAGCAGCCTGGATGTGTATTCTGGAGCCCCCCTACAACAGCAGTCTAGGTGTGTAGTCTGGAGCCCCCCTATAATAGCAGTATGGGTGTGTAGTCTGGAGCCCCCTATAACAGCAGTCTGGGTGTGTAGTCTGGAGCCCCCCTATAACAGCAGTCTGGATGTGTAGTCTGGAGCCCCCCTATAACAGCAGCCTGGATGTGTAGTCTGGAGCCCCACTATAACAGTATTCTGGGTGTGTAGTCTAGAGCCCCCTATAACAGCAGCCTGGGTGTGTAGTCCGGAGCCCCCTATAACAGCAGTCTGGGTGTGTAGTCTGGAGCCCCCCTATAACAGCAGTCTGGATGTGTAGTCTGGAGCCCCCCTATAACAGCAGCCTGGATGTATAGTCTGGAGCCCCACTATAACAGTATTCTGGGTGTGTAGTCTAGAGCCCCCTATAACAGCAGCCTGGGTGTGTAGTCCGGAGCCCCCTATAACAGCAGTCTGGGTGTGTAGTCTGGAGCCCCCCTATAACAGCAGTCTGGATGTATAGTCTGGAGCCCCCCTATAACAGTATTCTGGATGTGTAGTCTGGAGCATCCTATAACAGCAGTCTGGATGTGTAGGCTGGAGCCCCCTATAACAACAGTCTGGATGTGTAGTCTGGAGCCCCCTATAACAGCAGTCTGGATGTGTAGTCTGTAGTCCCCCTATAACAGCAGTCTGGATGTGTAGTCTGGAGCCCCCCTATAACAGCAGTCTGGATGTGTAGGCTGGAGCCCCCTATAACAGCAGTCTGGATGTGTAGTCTGGAGCCCCCTATAACAGCAGTCTGGATGTGTAGTCTGAAGCCCCCTATATCAGCAGTCTGGATGTGTAGTCTGGAGCCTCCAATAACAGTAGTCTGGGTGTGTATCTGGAGCCCCCTATAACAGCAGTCTGGATATGTAGTCTATAGCCCCCCTATAACAGCAGTCTGGATGTGTAGTCTGGAGCCCCCTATAACTGCAGTCTGGATGTGTATCTGGAGCCCCCTATAACAGCAGTCTGGATGTGTAGTCTGGAGCCCCCAATAACAGCAGTCTGGATGTGTATCTGGAGCCCCCTATAACAGCAGTCTGGATGTGTAGTCTGGAGCCCCCTATAACAGTAGTCTGGATGTGTAGTCTGGAGCCTCCTATAACAGCAGTCTGGATGTGTAGTCTGGAGCCCCCTATAACAGCAGTCTGGATGTGTAGTCAGGAGCCCCCTATAACAGCAGTCTGGATGTGTAGTCTGGAGCCCCCCTATAACAGCAGTCTGGATGTGTAGTCTGGAGCCCCCCCCCCTATAACAGTAGCCTGGATGTGTAGTCTGGACCCCCCTATAACAGTAGTCTGGATGTGTAGTCTGGAGCCCCCTATAACAGCAGTCTGGATGTGTAGTCTGGAGCCCCCTATAACAGCAGTCTGGATGTGTAGTCTGGAGCCTCCTATAACAGCAGTCTGGATGTGTAGTCTGGAGCCCCCTATAACAGTCTGGGTGTGTATTCTGGAGCCCCCCTACAACAGCAGTCTAGGTGAGTAGTCTGGAGCCCCACTATAATAGCAGTATGGGTGTGTAGTCTGGAGCCCCCTATAACAGCAGTCTGGGTGTGTAGTCTGGAGCCCCCCTATAACAGCAGTCTGGATGTGTAGTCTGGAGCCCCCCTATAACAGCAGCCTGGATGTGTAGTCTGGAGCCCCCCTATAACAGTATTCTGGATGTGTAGTCTGGAGCCCCCTATAACAGCAGCCTGGGTGTGTAGTCCGGAGCCCCCTATAACAGCAGTCTGGGTGTGTAGTCTGGAGCCCCCCTATAACAGCAGTCTGGGTGTGTAGTCTGGAGCCCCCTATAACAGCAGTCTGGATGTGTAGTCTGGAGCCCCCCTATAACAGCAGTCTGGATGTGTAGTCTGGAGCCCCCTATAACAGCAGTCTGGATGTGTAGTCTGGAGCCCCCCTATAACAGCAGTCTGGATGTGTAGTCTGGAGCCCCCCTATAACAGCAGCCTGGATGTATAGTCTGGAGCCCCCCTATAACAGTATTCTGGATGTGTAGTCTGGAGCATCCTATAACAGCAGTCTGGATGTGTAGGCTGGAGCCCCCTATAACAACAGTCTGGATGTGTAGTCTGGAGCCCCCTATAACAGCAGTCTGGATGTGTAGTCTGTAGTCCCCCTATAACAGCAGTCTGGATGTGTAGTCTGGAGCCCCCCTATAACAGCAGTCTGGATGTGTAGTCTGAAGCCCCCTATATCAGCAGTCTGGATGTGTAGTCTGGAGCCTCCTATAACAGTAGTCTGGGTGTGTATCTGGAGCCCCCTATAACAGCAGTCTGGATATGTAGTCTATAGCCCCCCTATAACAGCAGTCTGGATGTGTAGTCTGGAGCCCCCTATAACAGCAGTCTGGATGTGTATCTGGAGCCCCCTATAACAGCAGTCTGGATGTGTAGTCTGGAGCCCCCCCCTATAACAGTAGCCTGGATGTGTAGTCTGGACCCCCCTATAACAGTAGTCTGGATGTGTAGTCTGGAGCCTCCTATAACAGCAGTCTGGGTGTGTAGTCTGGAGCCCCCTATAACAGCAGTCTGGATGTGTAGTCTGGAGCCCCCTATAACAGCAGTCTGGATGTGTAGTCTGGAGCCCCCTATAACAGTAGTCTGGGTGTGTATTCTGGAGCCCCCTATAACAGCAGTCTGGGTGTGTAGTCTGGAGCCCCCTATAACAGCAGTCTGGATGTGTAATCTAGCCCTCCTATAACAGCAGTCTAGATGTGAAGTCTAGAGCCCCCTAAAACAGTAGTCTGGATGGGAAAACTAGAGCCCCCTATAACAGCAGTGTGGATGTGTAGTCTGGAGCCTCCTATAACAGCAGTCTGGATGTGTAGTCTGGAGCCCCCTATAACAGTCTGGGTGTGTATTCTGGAGCCCCCTATAACAGCAGCCTGGATGTGTATTCTGGAGCCCCCCTACAACAGCAGTCTAGGTGTGTAGTCTGGAGCCCCCCTATAATAGCAGTATGGGTGTGTAGTCTGGAGCCCCCTATAACAGCAGTCTGGGTGTGTAGTCTGGAGCCCCCCTATAACAGCAGTCTGGATGTGTAGTCTGGAGCCCCCCTATAACAGCAGCCTGGATGTGTAGTCTGGAGCCCCCCTATAACAGTATTCTGGATGTGTAGTCTAGAGCCCCCTATAACAGCAGCCTGGGTGTGTAGTCCGGAGCCCCCTATAACAGCAGTCTGGGTGTGTAGTCTGGAGCCCCCCTATAACAGCAGTCTGGATGTGTAGTCTGGAGCCCCCCTATAACAGCAGTCTGGATGTGTAGTCTGGAGCCCCCCTATAACAGCAGCCTGGATGTGTAGTCTGGAGCCCCCCTATAACAGTATTCTGGATGTGTAGTCTGGAGCCCCCTATAACAGCAGTCTGGATGTGTAGTCTGGAGCCCCCTATAACAGCAGTCTGGATGTGTATCTGGAGCCCCCTATAACAGCAGTCTGGATGTGTATCTGGAGCCCCCTATAACAGCAGTTTGGATGTGTATCTGGAGCCCCCTATAACAGCAGTCTGGATGTGTAGTCTGGAGCCCCCTATAACAGCAGTCTGGATGTGTAGTCTGTAGTCCCCCTATAACAGCAGTCTGGATGTGTAGTCTGGAGCCCCACTATAACAGCAGTCTGGATGTGTAGTCTGGAGCCCCCTATAACAGCAGTCTGGATGTGTAGTCTGTAGTCCCCCTATAACAGCAGTCTGGATGTGTAGTCTGAAGCCCCCTATATCAGCAGTCTGGATGTGTAGTCTGGAGCCTCCTATAACAGTAGTCTGGGTGTGTAGTCTGGAGCCCCCCTATAACAGCAGTCTGGATATGTAGTCTATAGCCCCCTTATAACAGCAGTCTGGATGTGTAGTCTGGAGCCCCCTATAACAGCAGTCTGGATGTGTAGTCTGGAGCCCCCTATAACAGCAGTCTGGATGTGTAGTCTGGAGCCTCCTATAACAGCAGTCTGGATGTGTAGTCTGGAGCCCCCCTATAACAGCAGTCTGGATGTGTAGTCTGGAGCCCCCTATAACAGCAGTCTGGATGTGTAGTCTGGAGCCCCCTATAACAGCAGTCTGGATGTGTAGTCTGGAGCCCCCTATAACAGTAGTCTGGGTGTGTAGTCTGGAGCCCCCTATAACAGCAGTCTGGGTGTGTAGTCTGGAGCCCCCTATAACAGCAGTCTGGGTGTGTAGTCTGGAGCCCCCTATAACAGCAGTCTGGATGTGTAGTCTGGAGCCCCCCTATAACAGCAGTCTGGATGTGTAGTCTGGATCCCCCCTATAACAGTAGTCTGGGTGTGTATCTGGAGCCCCCTATAACAGCAGTCTGGATGTGTAGTCTGGAGCCCCCTATAAAAGTAGTCTGGATGTGTAGTCTGGAGCCTCCTATAACAGCAGTCTGGATGTGTAGTCTGGAGCCCCCTATAACAGTAGTCTGGATGTGTAGTCTGGAGCCTCCTATAACAGCAGTCTGGGTGTGTAGTCTGGAGCCCCCTATAACAGCAGTCTGGATGTGTAGTCTGGAGCCCCCTATAACAGCAGTCTGGATGTGTAGTCTGGAGCCCCCTATAACAGTAGTCTGGATGTGTAGTCTGGAGCCTCCTATAACAGCAGTCTGGGTGTGTAGTCTGGAGCCCCCTATAACAGCAGTCTGGATGTGTAGTCTGGAGCCCCCTATAACAGCAGTCTGGATGTGTAGTCTGGAGCCCCCTATAACAGTAGTCTGGATGTGTAGTCTGGAGCCTCCTATAACAGCAGTCTGGGTGTGTAGTCTGGAGCCCCCTATAACAGCGGTCTGGATGTGTAGTCTGGAGCCCCCTATAACAGCAGTCTGGATGTGTAGTCTGGAGCCCCCTATAACAGCAGTCTGGATGTGTAGTCTGGAGCCCCCTATAACAGCAGTCTGGATGTGTAGTCTGGAGCCTCCTATAACAGCAGTCTGGATGTGTAGTCTGGAGCCTCCTATAACAGCAGTCTGGGTGTGTAGTCTGGAGCCCCCTATAACAGCAGTCTGGATGTGTAGTCTGGAGCCCCCTATAACAGCAGTCTGGATGTGTAGTCTGGAGCCCCCTATAACAGTAGTCTGGATGTGTAGTCTGGAGCCTCCTATAACAGCAGTCTGGGTGTGTAGTCTGGAGCCCCCTATAACAGCAGTCTGGATGTGTAGTCTGGAGCCCCCTATAACAGCAGTCTGGATGTGTAGTCTGGAGCCCCCTATAACAGCAGTCTGGATGTGTAGTCTGGAGCCCCCTATAACAGTAGTCTGGATGTGTAGTCTGGAGCCCCCTATAACAGCAGTCTGGGTGTGTAGTCTGGAGCCCCCTATAACAGCAGTCTGGATGTGTAGTCTGGAGCCCCCTATAACAGCAGTCTGGATGTGTAGTCCGGAGCCCCCTATAACAGTAGTCTGGATGTGTAGTCTGGAGCCTCCTATAACAGCAGTCTGGATGTGTAGTCTGGAGCCCCCTATAACAGTAGTCTGGATGTGTAGTCTGGAGCCCCCCCCCTATAACAGCAGTCTGGATGTGTAGTCTGGAGCCTCCTATAACAGCAGTCTGGATGTGTAGTCTGGAGCCCCCTATAACAGCAGTCTGGATGTGTAGTCTGGAGCCCCCTATAACAGCAGTCTGGATGTGTAGTCTGGAGCCCCCTATAACAGCAGTCTGGATGTGTAGTCTGGAGCCCCCTATAACAGTAGTCTGGATGTGTAGTCTGGAGCCTCCTATAACAGCAGTCTGGGTGTGTAGTCTGGAGCCCCCTATAACAGCAGTCTGGATGTGTAGTCTGGAGCCCCCTATAACAGTAGTCTGGATGTGTAGTCTGGAGCCCCCTATAACAGTAGTCTGGATGTGTAGTCTGGAGCCTCCTATAACAGCAGTCTGGATGTGTAGTCTGGAGCCCCCTATAACAGCAGTCTGGATGTGTAGTCTGGAGCCCCCTATAACAGCAGTCTGGATGTGTAGTCTGGAGCCCCCTATAACAGCAGTCTGGATGTGTAGTCTGGAGCCCCCTATAACAGCAGTCTGGGTGTGTAGTCTGGAGCCCCCTATAACAGCAGTCTGGGTGTGTAGTCTGGAGCCCCCTATAACAGCAGTCTGGGTGTGTAGTCTGGAGCCCCCTATAACAGCAGTCTGGATGTGTAATCTAGCCCTCCTATAACAGCAGTCTGGATGTGTAGTCTGGAGCCCCCTATAACAGCAGTCTGGATGTGTAATCTAGCCCTCCTATAACAGCAGTCTGGGTGTGTAGTCTGGAGCCCCCTATAACAGCAGTCTGGGTGTGTAGTCTGGAGCCCCCTATAACAGCAGTCTGGATGTGTAATCTAGCCCTCCTATAACAGCAGTCTGGATGTGTAGTCTGTAGTCCCCCTATAACAGCAGTCTGGATGTGTAGTCTGGAGCCCCCCTATAACAGCAGTCTGGATGTGTAGGCTGGAGCCCCCTATAACAGCAGTCTGGATGTGTAGTCTGGAGCCCCCTATAACAGCAGTCTGGATGTGTAGTCTGAAGCCCCCTATATCAGCAGTCTGGATGTGTAGTCTGGAGCCTCCTATAACAGTAGTCTGGGTGTGTAGTCTGGAGCCCCCCTATAACAGCAGTCTGGATATGTAGTCTATAGCCCCCCTATAACAGCAGTCTGGATGTGTAGTCTGGAGCCCCCTATAACAGCAGTCTGGATGTGTAGTCTGGAGCCCCCTATAACAGCAGTCTGGATGTGTAGTCTGGAGCCTCCTATAACAGCAGTCTGGATGTGTAGTCTGGATCCCCCCTATAACAGTAGTCTGGGTGTGTATCTGGAGCCCCCTTTAACAGCAGTCTGGATGTGTAGTCTGGAGCCCCCTATAAAAGTAGTCTGGATGTGTAGTCTGGAGCCTCCTATAACAGCAGTCTGGATGTGTAGTCTGGAGCCCCCTATAACAGCAGTCTGGATGTGTAGTCTGGAGCCCCCTATAACAGTAGTCTGGATGTGTAGTCTGGAGCCTCCTATAACAGCAGTCTGGGTGTGTAGTCTGGAGCCCCCTATAACAGCAGTCTGGATGTGTAGTCTGGAGCCCCCTATAACAGCAGTCTGGATGTGTAGTCTGGAGCCCCCTATAACAGTAGTCTGGATGTGTAGTCTGGAGCCTCCTATAACAGCAGTCTGGGTGTGTAGTCTGGAGCCCCCTATAACAGCAGTCTGGATGTGTAGTCTGGAGCCCCCTATAACAGCAGTCTGGATGTGTAGTCTGGAGCCCCCTATAACAGTAGTCTGGATGTGTAGTCTGGAGCCCCCTATAACAGCAGTCTGGGTGTGTAGTCTGGAGCCCCCTATAACAGCAGTCTGGATGTGTAGTCTGGAGCCCCCTATAACAGCAGTCTGGATGTGTAGTCTGGAGCCCCCTATAACAGTAGTCTGGATGTGTAGTCTGGAGCCTCCTATAACAGCAGTCTGGGTGTGTAGTCTGGAGCCCCCTATAACAGTAGTCTGGATGTGTAGTCTGGAGCCCCCTATAACAGCAGTCTGGATGTGTAGTCTGGAGCCCCCTATAACAGTAGTCTGGATGTGTAGTCTGGAGCCTCCTATAACAGCAGTCTGGGTGTGTAGTCTGGAGCCCCCTATAACAGAAGTCTGGATGTGCAGTCTGGAGCCCCCTATAACAGCAGTCTGGATGTATAGTCTGGAGCCCCCTATAACAGCAGTCTGGATGTGTAATCTAGCCCTCCTGTAACAGCAGTCTGGATGTGTAGTCTGGGACCCCCTATAACAGCAGTCTGGATGTGTAGTCTGGAGCCCCCCCTATAACAGCAGTCTAAGTGTGTAGTCTGGAGCCCCCTATAACAGCAGTCTGGATGTGTAGTCTGGAGCCCCCCCTATAACAGCAGTCTGGATGCGTAGTCTGGAGCCCCCTATAACAGCAGTCTGGATGTGTAGTCTGGAGCCCCCTATAACAGCAGTCTGGATGTGTAGTCTGTAGTCCCCTTATAACAGCAGTCTGGATGTGTAGTCTGGAGCCCCCCTATAACAGCAGTCTGGATGTGTAGGCTGGAGCCCCCTATAACAGCAGTCTGGATGTGTAGTCTGGAGCCCCCTATAACAGCAGTCTGGATGTGTAGTCTGTAGTCCCCCTATAACAGCAGTCTGGATGTGTAGTCTGAAGCCCCCTATATCAGCAGTCTGGATGTGTAGTCTGGAGCCTCCTATAACAATAGTCTGGGTGTGTATCTGGAGCCCCCTATAACAGCAGTCTGGATATGTAGTCTATAGCCCCCCTATAACAGCAGTCTGGATGTGTAGTCTGGAGCCCCCTATAACAGCAGTCTGGATGTGTATCCGGAGCCCCCTATAACAGCAGTCTGGATGTGTAGTCTGGAGCCTCCTATAACAGTAGTCTGGATGTGTAGTCTGGAGCCCCCTATAACAGCAGTCTGGATGTGTAGTCTGGAGCCCCCTATAACAGTAGTCTGGATGTGTAGTCTGGAGCCCCCTATAACAGTAGTCTGGATGTGTAGTCTGGAGCCCCCTATAACAACAGTCTGGATGTGTAGTCTGGAGCCTCCTATAACAGCAGTCTGGATGTGTAGTCTGGAGCCCCCTATAACAGTAGTCTGGATGTGTAGTCTGGAGCCCCCTATAACAGCAGTCTGGATGTGTAGTCTGGAGCCCCCTATAACAGCAGTCTGGATGTGTAGTCTGGAGCCCCCTATAACAGCAGTCTGGATGTGTAGTCTGGAGCCTCCTATAACAGCAGTCTGGATGTGTATCTGGAGCCCCCTATAACAGCAGTCTGGATGTGTAGTCTGGAGCCCCCTATAACAGCAGTCTGGATGTGTAGTCTGGAGCCCCCTATAACAGCAGTCTGGATGTGTAGTCTGGAGCCTCCTATAACAGCAGTCTGGATGTGTATCTGGAGCCCCCTATAACAGCAGTTTGGATGTGTAGTCTGGAGCCCCCTATAACAGCAGTCTGGATGTGTAGTCTGGAGCCTCCTATAACAGCAGTCTGGATGTGTAGTCTGGAGCCCCCTATAACAGTAGTCTGGATGTGTAGTCTGGAGCCCCCCCCCCTATAACAGCAGTCTGGATGTGTAGTCTGGAGCCCCCCTATAACAGCAGTCTGGGTGTGTAGTCTGGAGCCCCCTATAACAGCAGTCTGGGTGTGTAGTCTGGAGCCCCCTATAACAGCAGTCTGGGTGTGTAGTCTGGAGCCCCCCTATAACAGCAGCCTGGAGCCCCCCTATAACAGCAGTCTGGGTGTGTAGTCTGGAGCCCCCTATAACAGCAGTCTGGGTGTGTAGTCTGGAGCCCCCTATAACAGCAGTCTGGATGTGTAGTCTGGAGCCCCCTATAACAGCAGTCTGGATGTGTAGTCTGGAGCCCCCTATAACAGTAGTCTGGATGTGTAGTCTGGAGCCTCCTATAACAGCAGTCTGGATGTGTAGTCTGGAGCCCCCTATAACAGCAGTCTGGATGTGTAGTCTGGAGCCCCCTATAACAGCAGTCTGGATGTGTAGTCTGGAGCCCCCTATAACAGCAGTCTGGATGTGTAGTCTGGAGCCCCCTATAACAGCAGTCTGGGTGTGTAGTCTGGAGCCCCCTATAACAGCAGTCTGGGTGTGTAGTCTGGAGCCCCCTATAACAGCAGTCTGGGTGTGTAGTCTGGAGCCCCCTATAACAGCAGTCTGGATGTGTAATCTAGCCCTCCTATAACAGCAGTCTGGATGTGTAGGCTGGAGCCCCCTATAACAGCAGTCTGGATGTGTAGTCTGGAGCCCCCTATAACAGCAGCCTGGATGTGTAGTCTGGAGCCCCCTATAACAGTAGTCTGGATGTGTAGTCTGTAGTCCCCCTATAACAGCAGTCTGGATGTGTAGTCTGGAGCCCCCCTATAACAGCAGTCTGGATGTGTAGGCTGGAGCCCCCTATAACAGCAGTCTGGATATGTAGTCTGGAGCCCCCTATAACAGCAGTCTGGATGTGTAGGCTGGAGCCCCCTATAACAGCAGTCTGGATGTGTAGTCTGTAGTCCCCCTATAACAGCAGTCTGGATGTGTAGTCTGGAGCCCCCTATAACAGCAGTCTGGGTGTGTAGTCTGGAGCCCCCTATAACAGCAGTCTGGATGTGTAGTCTGGAGCCCCCTATAACAGCAGTCTGGATGTGTAGGCTGGAGCCCCCTATAACAGCAGTCTGGATGTGTAGTCTGTAGTCCCCCTATAACAGCAGTCTGGATGTGTAGTCTGGAGCCCCCCTATAACAGCAGTCTGGATGTGTAGGCTGGAGCCCCCTATAACAGCAGTCTGGATGTGTAGTCTGGAGCCCCCTATAACAGCAGTCTGGATGTGTAGTCTGGAGCCCCCCTATAACAGCAGTCTGGATGTGTAGGCTGGAGCCCCCTATAACAGCAGTCTGGATGTGTAGTCTGGAGCCCCCTATAACAGCAGTCTGGAAGTGTAGTCTGTAGTCCCCCTATAACAGCAGTCTGGATGTGTAGTCTGAAGCCCCCTATATCAGCAGTCTGGATGTGTAGTCTGGAGCCCCCTATAACAGCAGTCTGGGTGTGTATCTGGAGCCCCCTATAACAGCAGTCTGGATATGTAGTCTATAGCCCCCCTATAACAGCAGTCTGGATGTGTAGTCTGGAGCCCCCTATAACAGCAGTCTGGATGTGTATCTGGAGCCCCCCCTATAACAGCAGTCTGGAAGTGTAGTCTGGAGCCTCCTATAACAGCAGTCTGGATGTGTAGTCTGGAGCCCCCTATAACAGCAGTCTGGATGTGTAGTCTGGAGCCTCCTATAACAGCAGTCTGGATGTGTATCTGGAGCCCCCTATAACAGCAGTCTGGATGTGTAGTCTGGAGCCCCCTGTAACAGCAGTCTGGATGTGTAGTCTGGAGCCCCCTATAACAGTAGTCTGGATGTGTAGTCTGGAGCCCCCTATAACAGCAGTCTGGATGTGTAGTCTGGAGCCTCCTATAACAGCAGTCTGGATGTGTAGTCTGGAGCCCCCTATAACAGCAGTCTGGATGTGTAGTCTGGAGCCCCCTATAACAGCAGTCTGGATGTGTAGTCTGGAGCCTCCTATAACAGCAGTCTGGATGTGTATCTGGAGCCCCCTATAACAGCAGTCTGGATGTGTATCTGGAGCCCCCTATAACAGCAGTTTGGATGTGTAGTCTGGAGCCCCCTATAACAGCAGTCTGGATGTGTAGTCTGGAGCCTCCTATAACAGCAGTCTGGATGTGTAGTCTGGAGCCCCCTATAACAGTAGTCTGGATGTGTAGTCTGGAGCCTCCTATATCAGCAGTCTGGATGTGTAGTCTGGAGCCCCCCTATAACAGCAGTCTGGGTGTGTAGTCTGGAGCCCCCTATAACAGCAGTCTGGGTGTGTAGTCTGGAGCCCCCTATAACAGCAGTCTGGATGTGTAGTCTGGAGCCTCCTACAACAGCAGTCTGGATGTGTAGTCTGGAGCCCCCCTATAACAGCAGCCTGGAGCCCCCCTATAACAGCAGTCTGGGTGTGTAGTCTGGAGCCCCCTATAACAGCAGTCTGGGTGTGTAGTCTGGAGCCCCCTATAACAGCAGTCTGGATGTGTAGTCTGGAGCCCCCTATAACAGCAGTCTGGATGTGTAGTCTGGAGCCTCCTATAACAGCAGTCTGGATGTGCAGTCTGGAGCCCCCCTATAACAGCAGTCTGGGTGTGTAGTCTGGAGCCTCCTATAACAGCAGTCTGGATGTGTAGTCTGGAGTCCCCTATAACAGCAGTCTGGATGTGTAGTCTGGAGCCCCCTATAACAGCAGTCTGGATGTGCAGTCTGGAGCCCCCTATAACAGCAGTCTGGATGTGTAGTCTGGAGCCTCCTATAACAGCAGTCTGGATGTGTAGTCTGGAGCCCCCTATAACAGTAGCCTGGATGTGTAGTCTGGAACCCCCTATAACAGCAGTCTGGATGTGTAGTCTGCAGTCCCCCTATAACAGCAGTCTGGATGTGTAGTCTGGAGCCCCCTATAACAGCAGTCTGGGTGTGTAGTCTGGAGCCCCCTATAACAGCAGTCTGGATGTGTAGTCTGGAGCCCCCTATAACAGCAGTCTGGATGTGTAGTCTGGAGCCCCCTATAACAGCAGTCTGGATGTGTAGTCTGGAGCCCCCTATAACAGTAGTCTGGGTGTGTAGTCTGGAGCCCCCTATAACAGCAGTCTGGGTGTGTAGTCTGGAGCCCCCGATAACAGCAGTCTGGGTGTGTAATCTGGAGCCCCCTATAACAGCAGTCTGGATGTGTAGTCTGGAGCCCCCTATAACAGTAGTTTGGGTGTGTAGTCTGGAGCCCCCTATAACAGCAGTCTGGGTGTGTAGTCTGGAGCCCCCTATAACAGCAGTCTGGGTGTGTAGTCTGGAGCCCCCTATAACAGTAGTCTGGATGTGCAGTCTGGAGCCCTCTATAACAGCAGTCTGGATGTGTAGTCTGGAGCCCCCTATAACAGCAGTCTGGATGTGTAGTCTGGAGCCCCCTATAACAGCAGTCTGGGTGTGTAGTCTGGAGCCCCCTATAACAGCAGTCTGGGTGTGTAATCTGGAGCCCCCTATAACAGCAGTCTGGATGTGTAGTCTGGAGCCCCCTATAACAGTAGTTTGGGTGTGTAGTCTGGAGCCCCCTATAACAGCAGTCTGGGTGTGTAGTCTGGAGCCCCCTATAACAGCAGTCTGGGTGTGTAGTCTGGAGCCCCCTATAACAGTAGTCTGGATGTGTAGTCTGGAGCCCCCTATAACAGCAGTCTGGATGTGTAGTCTGGAGCCCCCTATAACAGCAGTCTGGATGTGTAGTCTGGAGCCTCCTATAACAGCAGTCTGGATGTGTATCTGGAGCCCCCTATAACAGCAGTCTGGATGTGTATCTGGAGCCCCCTATAACAGCAGTTTGGATGTGTAGTCTGGAGCCCCCTATAACAGCAGTCTGGATGTGTAGTTTGGAGCCCCCTATAACAGTAGTCTGGATGTGTAGTCTGGAGCCTCCTATAACAGCAGTCTGGATGTGTAGTCTGGAGCCCCCCTATAACAGCAGTCTGGGTGTGTAGTCTGGAGCCCCCTATAACAGTAGTCTGGATGTGTAGTCTGGAGCCCCCTATAACAGCAGTCTGGATGTGTAGTCTGGAGCCTCCTATAACAGCAGTCTGGATGTGTAGTCTGGAGCCCCCTATAACAGCAGTCTGGATGTGTAGTCTGGAGCCCCCTATAACAGCAGTCTGGATGTGTAGTCTGGAGCCCCCTATAACAGCAGTCTGGATGTGTAGTCTGGAGCCCCCTATAACAGCAGTCTGGATGTGTAGTCTGGAGCCTCCTATAACAGCAGTCTGGATGTGTAGTCTGGAGCCCCCTATAACAGCAGTCTGGATGTGTAGTCTGGAGCCCCCTATAACAGCAGTCTGGATGTGTAGTCTGGAGCCTCCTATAACAGCAGTCTGGATGTGTATCTGGAGCCTCCTATAACAGCAGTCTGGATGTGTAGTCTGGAGCCCCCTATAACAGCAGTTTGGATGTGTAGTCTGGAGCCCCCTATAACAGTAGTCTGGATGTGTATCTGGAGCCCCCTATAACAGCAGTTTGGATGTGTAGTCTGGAGCCCCCTATAACAGCAGTCTGGATGTGTAGTCTGGAGCCCCCTATAACAGTAGTCTGGATTTGTAGTCTGGAGCCTCCTATAACAGCAGTCTGGATGTGTAGTCTGGAGCCCCCCTATAACAGCAGTCTGGGTGTGTAGTCTGGAGCCCCCTTTAACAGCAGTCTGGGTGTGTAGTCTGGAGCCCCCTATAACAGCAGTCTGGGTGTGTAGTCTGGAGCCTCCTATAACAGCAGTCTGGATGTGTAGTCTGGAGCCCCCTATAACAGCAGTTTGGATGTGTAGTCTGGAGCCCCCTATAACAGCAGTCTGGATGTGTATCTGGAGCCCCCTATAACAGCAGTTTGGATGTGTAGTCTGGAGCCCCCTATAACAGCAGTCTGGATGTGTATCTGGAGCCCCCTATAACAGCAGTTTGGATGTGTAGTCTGGAGCCCCCTATAACAGTAGTCTGGATGTGTAGTCTGGAGCCCCCTATAACAGTAGTCTGGATGTGTAGTCTGGAGCCTCCTATAACAGCAGTCTGGATGTGTAGTCTGGAGCCCCCCTATAACAGCAGTCTGGGTGTGTAGTCTGGAGCCCCCTATAACAGCAGTCTGGGTGTGTAGTCTGGAGCCCCCTATAACAGCAGTCTGGATGTGTAGTCTGATGCCTCCTATAACAGCAGTCTGGATGTGTAGTCTGGAGCCCCCCTATAACAGCAGGCTGGAGCCCCCCTATAACAGCAGTCTGGGTGTGTAGTCTGGAGCCCCCTATAACAGCAGTCTGGGTGTGTAGTCTGGAGCCCCCTACAACAGCAGTCTGGATGTGTAGTCTGGAGCCCCCTGTAACAGCAGTCTGGATGTGTAGTCTGGAGCCCCCTATAACAGCAGTCAGGATGTGAAGTCTGGCGTCCCCTATAACAGAAGTCTGGATGTGTAGTCTGGAGCCCCCTAAAACAGCAGTCTGGATGTGTAGTCTGGAGCCCCCTATAACAGCAGTCTGGATGTGTAGTCTGGAGCCCCCTATAACAGTAGTCTGGGTGTGTAGTCTGGAGCCCCCTATAACAGCAGTCTGGGTGTGTAGTCTGGAGCCCCCTATAACAGCAGTCTGGGTGTGTAGTCTGGAGCCCCCTATAACAGCAGTCTGGATGTGTAATCTAGCCCTCCTATAACAGCAGTCTGGATGTGTAGTCTGGAGCCCCCTATAACAGTCTGGATGTGTAGGCTGGAGCCCCCTATAACAGCAGTCTGGATGTGTAGTCTGGAGCCCCCTATAACAGCAGTCTGGATGTGTAGTCTGTAGTCCCCCTATAACAGCAGTCTGGATGTGTAGTCTGGAGCCTCCCTATAACAGCAGTCTGGATGTGTAGGCTGGAGCCCCCTATAACAGCAGTCTGGATGTGTAGTCTGGAGCCCCCTATAACAGCAGTCTGGATGTGTAGTCTGTAGTCCCCCTATAACAGCAGTCTGGATGTGTAGTCTGAAGCTCCCTATATCAGCAGTCTGGGTGTGTATCTGGAGCCCCCTATAACAGCAGTCTGGATATGTAGTCGATAGCCCCCCTATAACAGCAGTCTGGATGTGTAGTCTGGAGCCCCCTATAACAGCAGTCTGGATGTGTATCTGGAGCCCCCTCTAACAGCAGTCTGGATGTATAGTCTGGAGCCCCCTATAACAGCAGTCTGGATGTGTAGTCTGGAGCCTCCTATAATAGTAGTCTGGATGTGTAGCCTGGAGCCCCCTATAACAGCAGTCTGGATGTGTAGTCTGGAGCCCCCTATAACAGCAGTCTGGATGTGTAGTCTGGAGCCCCCTATAACAGTAGTCTGGATGTGTAGTCTGGAGCCCCCTATAACAGCAGTCTGGATGTGTAGTCTGGAGCCTCCTATAACAGCAGTCTGGATGTGTATCTGGAGCCCCCTATAACAGCAGTCTGGATGTGTATCTGGAGCCCCCTATAACAGCAGTTTGGATGTGTAGTCTGGAGCCCCCTATAACAGCAGTCTGGATGTGTAGTCTGGAGCCTCCTATAACAGCAGTCTGGGTGTGTAGTCTGGAGCCCCCCTATAACAGCAGTCTGGGTGTGTAGTCTGGAGCCCCCTATAACAGCAGTCTGGGTGTGTAGTCTGGAGCCCCCTATAACAGCAGTCTGGATGTGTAGTCTGGAGCCTCCTATAACATCAGTCTGGATGTGTAGTCTGGAGCCCCCCTATAACAGCAGGCTGGAGCCCCCCTATAACAGCAGTCTGGGTGTGTAGTCTGGAGCCCCCTATAACAGCAGTCTGGATGTGTAGTCTGGAGCCCCCTGTAACAGCAGTCTGGATGTGTAGTCTGGAGCCCCCTATAACAGCAGTCAGGATGTGAAGTCTGGCGTCCCCTATAACAGCAGTCTGGATGTGTAGTCTGGAGCCCCCTATAACAGCAGTCTGGATGTGTAGTCTGGAGCCCCCTATAACAGCAGTCTGGATGTGTAGTCTGGAGCCCCCTATAACAGTAGTCTGGGTGTGTAGTCTGGAGCCCCCTATAACAGCAGTCTGGGTGTGTAGTCTGGAGACCCCTATAACAGCAGTCTGGGTGTGTAGTCTGGAGCCCCCTATAACAGCAGTCTGGATGTGTAATCTAGCCCTCCTATAACAGCAGTCTGGATGTGTAGGCTGGAGCCCCCTATAACAGCAGTCTGGATGTGTAGTCTGGAGCCCCCTATAACAGCAGTCTGGATATGTAGTCTGTAGTCCCCCTATAACAGCAGTCTGGATGTGTAGTCTGGAGCCCCCCTATAACAGCAGTCTGGATGTGTAGGCTGGAGCCCCCTATAACAGCAGTCTGGATGTGTAGTCTGGAGCCCCCTATAACAGCAGTCTGGATGTGTAGTCTGTAGTCCCCCTATAACAGCAGTCTGGATGTGTAGTCTGAAGCCCCCTATATCAGCAGTCTGGATGTGTAGTCTGGAGCCTCCTATAACAGTAGTCTGGATATGTAGTCGATAGCCCCCCTATAACAGCAGTCTGGATGTGTAGTCTGGAGCCCCCTATAACAGCAGTCTGGATGTGTATCTGGAGCCCCCTATAACAGCAGTCTGGATGTATAGTCTGGAGCCCCCTATAACAGCAGTCTGGATGTGTAGTCTGGAGCCTCCTATAATAGTAGTCTGGATGTGTAGCCTGGAGCCCCCTATAACAGCAGTCTGGATGTGTAGTCTGGAGCCCCCTATAACAGCAGTCTGGATGTGTAGTCTGGAGCCCCCTATAACAGTAGTCTGGATGTGTAGTCTGGAGCCCCCTATAACAGCAGTCTGGATGTGTAGTCTGGAGCCTCCTATAACAGCAGTCTGGATGTGTATCTGGAGCCCCCTATAACAGCAGTCTGGATGTGTATCTGGAGCCCCCTATAACAGCAGTTTGGATGTGTAGTCTGGAGCCCCCTATAACAGCAGTCTGGATGTGTAGTCTGGAGCCTCCTATAACAGCAGTCTGGATGTGTAGTCTGGAGCCCCCTATAACAGCAGTCTGGATGTGTAGTCTGGAGCCTCCTATAACAGCAGTCTCGATGTGTAGTCTGGAGCCCCCCTATAACAGCAGTCTGGGTGTGTAGTCTGGAGCCCCCTATAACAGCAGTCTGGGTGTGTAGTCTGGAGCCCCCTATAACAGCAGTCTGGATGTGTAGTCTGGAGCCTCCTATAACAGCAGTCTGGATGTGTAGTCTGGAGCCCCCCTATAACAGCAGTCTGGAGCCTCCTATAACAGTAGTCTGGATGTGTAGTCTGGAGCCTCCTATAACAGCAGTCTCGATGTGTAGTCTGGAGCCCCCCTATAACAGCAGTCTGGGTGTGTAGTCTGGAGCCCCCTATAACAGCAGTCTGGGTGTGTAGTCTGGAGCCCCCTATAACAGCAGTCTGGATGTGTAGTCTGGAGCCTCCTATAACAGCAGTCTGGATGTGTAGTCTGGAGCCCCCCTATAACAGCAGCCTGGAGCCCCCCTATAACAGCAGTCTGGGTGTGTAGTCTGGAGCCCCCTATAACAGCAGTCTGGGTGTGTAGTCTGGAGCCCCCTATAACAGCAGTCTGGATGTGTAGTCTGGAGCCCCCTATAACAGCAGTCTGGATGTGTAGTCTGGAGCCCCCTATAACAGCAGTCTGGATGTGTAGTCTGGAGCCTCCTATAACAGCAGTCTGGATGTGCAGTCTGGAGCCCCCCTATAACAGCAGTCTGGGTGTGTAGTCTGGAGCCTCCTATAACAGCAGTCTGGGTGTGTAGTCTGGAGCCTCCTATAACAGCAGTCTGGATGTGTAGTCTGGAGCCCCCTATAACAGCAGTCTGGATGTGTAGTCTGGAGCCCCCTATAACAGCAGTCTGGATGTGTAGTCTGGAGCCCCCTATAACAGCAGTCTGGATGTGTAGTCTGGAGCCTCCTATAACAGCAGTCTGGATGTGTAGTCTGGAGCCCCCTATAACAGTAGCCTGGATGTGTAGTCTGCAGCCCCCCTATAACAGCAGTCTGGATGTGTAGTCTGGAGCCCCCTATAACAGCAGTCTGGGTGTGTAGTCTGGAGCCCCCTATAACAGCAGTCTGGATGTGTAGTCTGGAGCCCCCTATAACAGCAGTCTGGATGTGTAGTCTGGAGCCCCCTATAACAGCAGTCTGGATGTGTAGTCTGGAGCCCCCTATAACAGCAGTCTGGATGTGTAGTCTGGAGCCCCCTATAACAGTAGTCTGTATGTGTATTCTGGAGCCCCCTATAACAGCAGTCTAGGTGTGTAGTCTGGAGCCTCCTATAACAGCAGTCTGGATGTGTAGTCTGGAGCCCCCTATAACAGCAGTCTGGATGTGTAGTCTGGAGCCTCCTATAACAGCAGTCTGGATGTGTATCTGGAGCCCCCTATAACAGCAGTCTGGATGTGTATCTGGAGCCCCCTATAACAGCAGTCTGGGTGTGTAGTCTGGAGCCTCCTATAACAGCAGTCTGGATGTGTAGTCTGGAGCCCCCTATAACAGCAGTCTGGATGTGTAGTCTGGAGCCCCCTATAACAGCAGTCTGGATGTGTAGTCTGGAGCCCCCTATAACAGCAGTCTGGATGTGTAGTCTGGAGCCTCCTATAACAGCAGTCTGGATGTGTAGTCTGGAGCCCCCTATAACAGTAGCCTGGATGTGTAGTCTGCAGCCCCCCTATAACAGCAGTCTGGATGTGTAGTCTGGAGCCCCTATAACAGCAGTCTGGGTGTGTAGTCTGGAGCCCCCTATAACAGCAGTCTGGATGTGTAGTCTGGAACCCCCTATAACAGCAGTCTGGATGTGTAGTCTGGAGCCCCCTATGACAGCAGTCTGGATGTGTAGTCTGGAGCCCCCTATAACAGCAGTCTGGGTGTGTAGTCTGGAGCCCCCTATAACAGCAGTCTGGATGTGTAGTCTGGAGCCCCCTATAACAGCAGTCTGGATGTGTAGTCTGGAGCCCCCTATAACAGCAGTCTGGATGTGTAGTCTGGAGCCCCCTATAACAGTAGTCTGTATGTGTATTCTGGAGCCCCCTATAACAGCAGTCTAGGTGTGTAGTCTGGAGCCTCCTATAACAGCAGTCTGGATGTGTAGTCTGGAGCCCCCTATAACAGCAGTCTGGATGTGTAGTCTGGAGCCCCCTATAACAGCAGTCTGGATGTGTAGTCTGGAGCCTCCTATAACAGCAGTCTGGATGTGTATCTGGAGCCCCCTATAACAGCAGTCTGGATGTGTATCTGGAGCCCCCTATAACAGCAGTCTGGGTGTGTAGTCTGGAGCCTCCTATAACAGCAGTCTGGATGTGTAGTCTGGAGCCCCCTATAACAGCAGTCTGGATGTGTAGTCTGGAGCCCCCTATAACAGCAGTCTGGATGTGTAGTCTGGAGCCCCCTATAACAGCAGTCTGGATGTGTAGTCTGGAGCCTCCTATAACAGCAGTCTGGATGTGTAGTCTGGAGCCCCCTATAACAGTAGCCTGGATGTGTAGTCTGCAGCCCCCCTATAACAGCAGTCTGGATGTGTAGTCTGGAGCCCCTATAACAGCAGTCTGGGTGTGTAGTCTGGAGCCCCCTATAACAGCAGTCTGGATGTGTAGTCTGGAACCCCCTATAACAGCAGTCTGGATGTGTAGTCTGGAGCCCCCTATGACAGCAGTCTGGATGTGTAGTCTGGAGCCCCCTATAACAGTAGTCTGGGTGTGTAGTCTGGAGCCCCCTATAACAGCAGTCTGGGTGTGTAGTCTGGAGCCCCCTATAACAGCAGTCTGGGTGTGTAGTCTGGAGCCTCCTATAACAGCAGTCTGGATGTGTAGTCTGGAGCCCCCTATAACAGCAGTCTGGATGTGTAGTCTGGAGCCCCCTATAACAGCAGTCTGGATGTGTAGTCTGGAGCCTCCTATAACAGCAGTCTGGATGTGTATCTGGAGCCCCCTATAACAGCAGTCTGGATGTGTATCTGGAGCCCCCTATAACAGCAGTTTGGATGTGTAGTCTGGAGCCCCCTATAACAGCAGTCTGGATGTGTAGTCTGGAGCCCCCTATAACAGTAGTCTGGATGTGTAGTCTGGAGCCTCCTATAACAGCAGTCTGGATGTGTAGTCTGGAGCCCCCCTACAACAGCAGTCTGGGTGTGTAGTCTGGAGCCCCCTATAACAGTAGTCTGGATGTGTAGTCTGGAGCCTCCTATAACAGCAGTCTGGATGTGTAGTCTGGAGCCCCCCTATAACAGCAGTCTGGGTGTGTAGTCTGGAGCCCCCTATAACAGTAGTCTGGATGTGTAGTCTGGAGCCCCCTATAACAGCAGTCTGGATGTGTATCTGGAGCCCCCTATAACAGCAGTCTGGATGTGTATCTGGAGCCCCCTATAACAGCAGTTTGGATGTGTAGTCTGGAGCCCCCTATAACAGCAGTCTGGATGTGTAGTCTGGAGCCCCCTATAACAGCAGTCTGGATGTGTATCTGGAGCCCCCTATAACAGCAGTCTGGATGTGTATCTGGAGCCCCCTATAACAGCAGTTTGGATGTGTAGTCTGGAGCCCCCTATAACAGCAGTCTGGATGTGTAGTCTGGAGCCCCCTATAACAGCAGTCTGGATGTGTATCTGGAGCCCCCTATAACAGCAGTCTGGATGTGTATCTGGAGCCCCCTATAACAGCAGTTTGGATGTGTAGTCTGGAGCCCCCTATAACAGCAGTCTGGATGTGTAGTCTGGAGCCCCCTATAACAGTAGTCTGGATGTGTAGTCTGGAGCCTCCTATAACAGCAGTCTGGATGTGTAGTCTGGAGCCCCCCTATAACAGCAGTCTGGGTGTGTAGTCTGGAGCCCCCTATAACAGCAGTCTGGGTGTGTAGTCTGGAGCCCCCTATAACAGCAGTCTGGATGTGTAGTCTGGAGCCCCCCTATAACAGCAGCCTGGAGCCCCCCTATAACAGCAGTCTGGGTGTGTAGTCTGGAGCCCCCTATAACAGCAGTCTGGGTGTGTAGTCTGGAGCCCCCTATAACAGCAGTCTGGATGTGTAGTCTGGAGCCCCCTATAACAGCAGTCTGGATGTGTAGTCTGGAGCCCCCTATAACAGCAGTCTGGATGTGTAGTCTGGAGCCTCCTATAACAGCAGTCTGGATGTGCAGTCTGGAGCCCCCCTATAACAGCAGTCTGGGTGTGTAGTCTGGAGCCTCCTATAACAGCAGTCTGGATGTGTAGTCTGCAGCCCCCCTATAACAGCAGTCTGGGTGTGTAGTCTGGAGCCCCCTATAACAGCAGTCTGGGTGTGTAGTCTGGAGCCCCCTATAACAGTAGTCTGGATGTGTAGTCTGGAGCCCCCATAACAGCAGTCTGGATGTGTATCTGGAGCCCCCTATAACAGCAGTCTGGATGTGTATCTGGAGCCCCCTATAACAGCAGTTTGGATGTGTAGTCTGGAGCCCCCTATAACAGCAGTCTGGATGTGTAGTCTGGAGCCCCCTATAACAGCAGTCTGGATGTGTATCTGGAGCCCCCTATAACAGCAGTCTGGATGTGTATCTGGAGCCCCCTATAACAGCAGTTTGGATGTGTAGTCTGGAGCCCCCTATAACAGCAGTCTGGATGTGTAGTCTGGAGCCCCCTATAACAGCAGTCTGGATGTGTATCTGGAGCCCCCTATAACAGCAGTCTGGATGTGTATCTGGAGCCCCCTATAACAGCAGTTTGGATGTGTAGTCTGGAGCCCCCTATAACAGCAGTCTGGATGTGTAGTCTGGAGCCCCCTATAACAGTAGTCTGGATGTGTAGTCTGGAGCCTCCTATAACAGCAGTCTGGATGTGTAGTCTGGAGCCCCCCTATAACAGCAGTCTGGGTGTGTAGTCTGGAGCCCCCTATAACAGCAGTCTGGGTGTGTAGTCTGGAGCCCCCTATAACAGCAGTCTGGATGTGTAGTCTGGAGCCCCCCTATAACAGCAGCCTGGAGCCCCCCTATAACAGCAGTCTGGGTGTGTAGTCTGGAGCCCCCTATAACAGCAGTCTGGGTGTGTAGTCTGGAGCCCCCTATAACAGCAGTCTGGATGTGTAGTCTGGAGCCCCCTATAACAGCAGTCTGGATGTGTAGTCTGGAGCCCCCTATAACAGCAGTCTGGATGTGTAGTCTGGAGCCTCCTATAACAGCAGTCTGGATGTGTAGTCTGCAGCCCCCCTATAACAGCAGTCTGGGTGTGTAGTCTGGAGCCTCCTATAACAGCAGTCTGGATGTGTAGTCTGCAGCCCCCCTATAACAGCAGTCTGGGTGTGTAGTCTGGAGCCCCCTATAACAGCAGTCTGGGTGTGTAGTCTGGAGCCCCCTATAACAGCAGTCTGGATGTGTAGTCTGCAGCCCCCCTATAACAGCAGTCTGGATGTGTAGTCTGGAGCCCCCTATAACAGCAGTCTGGGTGTGTAGTCTGGAGCCCCCTATAACAGCAGTCTGGATGTGTAGTCTGCAGCCCCCCTATAACAGCAGTCTGGATGTGTAGTCTGGAGCCCCCTATAACAGCAGTCTGGGTGTGTAGTCTGGAGCCCCCTATAACAGCAGTCTGGATGTGTAGTCTGGAGCCCCCTATAACAGCAGTCTGGATGTGTAGTCTGGAGCCCCCTATAACAGCAGTCTGGATGTGTAGTCTGGAGCCCCCTATAATAGTAGTCTGGGTGTGTAGTCTGGAGCCCCCTATAACGGCAGTCTGGGTGTGTAGTCTGGAGCCCCCTATAACAGCAGTCTGGGTGTGTAGTCTGGAGCCCCCTATAACAGCAGTCTGGATGTGTAATCTAGCCCTCCTATAACAGCAGTCTGGATGTGTAGTCTGGAGCCCCCTATAACAGTAGTCTGGATGTGTAGTCTGGAGCCTCCTATAACAGTAGCCTGGATGTGTAGTCTATAGCCCCCTATAACAGCAGTCTGGGTGTGTAGTCTGGAGCCCCCTATAACAGTAGTCTGGATGTGTAGTCTGGAGCCTCCTATAACAGTAGCCTGGATGTGTAGTCTATAGCCCCCTATAACAGCAGTCTGGATGTGTAGTCTGGAGCCCCCTATAACAGTAGTCTGGATGTGTAGTCTGGAGCCCCCCTATAACAGCAGTCTGGATGTGTAGTCTGGAGCCCCCCTATAACAGTAGTCTGGATGTGTAGTCTGGAGCCCCCTATAACAGTAGTCTGGATGTGTAGTCTGGAGCCCCCCTATAACAGCAGTCTGGATGTGTAGTCTGGAGCCCCCCTATAACAGCAGTCTGGATGTGTAGTCTGGAGCCCCCTATAACAGTAGTCTGGATGTGTAGTCTGGAGCCTCCTATAACAGTAGCCTGGATGTGTAGTCTATAGCCCCCTATAACAGCAGTCTGGGTGTGTAGTCTGGGACCCCCTATAACAGCAGTCTGGATGTGTAGTCTGGAGCCCCCCTATAACAGCAGTCTGGATGTGTAGTCTGGAGCCCCCCTATAACAGTAGTCTGGATGTGTAGTCTGGCACCCCCCTATAACAGTAGTCTGGATGTGTAGTCTGGAGCCCCCCTATAACAGTAGTCTGGATGTGTAGTCTGGAGCCCCCCTATAACAGCAGTCTGGATGTGTAGTCTGGAGCCCCCTATAACAGTAGTCTGGATGTGTAGTCTGGAGCCTCCTATAACAGTAGCCTGGATGTGTAGTCTATAGCCCCCTATAACAGCAGTCTGGGTGTGTAGTCTGGGACCCCCTATAACAGCAGTCTGGGTGTGTAGTCTGGAGCTCCCTATAACAGCAGTCTGGATGTGTAGTCTGGAGCCCCCTATAACAGCAGTCTGGATGTGTAGTCTGGAGCCCCCTATAACAGTAGTCTGGATGTGTAGTCTGGAGCCCCCCTATAACAGCAGTCTGGATGTGTAGTCTGGAGCCCCCCTATAACAGTAGTCTGGATGTGTAGTCTGGCACCCCCCTATAACAGCAGTCTGGATGTGTAGTCTGGAGCCCCCCTATAACAGCAGTCTGGGTGTGTAGTCTGGAGCCCCCCTATAACAGCAGTCTGGATGTGTAGTCTGGAGCCCCCCTATAACAGCAGTCTGGATGTGTAGTCTGGCACCCCCCTATAACAGCAGTCTGGGTGTGTAGTCTGGAGCCCCCCCTATAACAGCAGTCTGGATGTGTAGTCTGGAGCCTCCTATAACAGCAGTCTGGATGTGTAGTCTGGAGCCTCCTATAACAGCAGTCTGGGTGTGTAGTCTGGAGCCCCCCTATAACAGCAGTCTGGATGTGTAGTCTGGAGCCTCCTATAACAGCAGTCTGGATGTGTAGTCTGGAGCCCCCCTATAACAGCAGTCTGGGTGTGTAGTCTGGAGCCCTCCTATAACAGCAGTCTGGGTGTGTAGTCTGGAGCCCTCCTATAACAGCAGTCTGGATGTGTAGTCTGGAGCCCCCTATAACAGCAGTCTGGATGTGTAGTCTGGAGCCTCCTATAACAGCAGTCTGGATGTGTAGTCTGGAGCCCCCCCTATAACAGTAGCCTGGATGTGTAGTCTGGAGCCCCCTATAACAGCAGTCTGGATGTGTAGTCTGGGACCCCCTATAACAGCAGTCTGGATGTGTAGTCTGGAGCCCCCCCTATAACAGCAGTCTGGGTGTGTAGTCTGGAGCCCCCCCTATAACAGCAGTCTGGATGTGTAGTCTGGAGCCTCCTATAACAGCAGTCTGGGTGTGTAGTCTGGAGCCCTCCTATAACAGCAGTCTGGGTGTGTAGTCTGGAGCCCCCCCTATAACAGCAGTCTGGATGTGTAGTCTGGAGCCTCCTATAACAGCAGTCTGGATGTGTAGTCTGGAGCCCCCCCTATAACAGCAGTCTGGGTGTGTAGTCTGGGACCCCCTATAACAGCAGTCTGGATGTGTAGTCTGGAGCCCCCCCTATAACAGCAGTCTGGGTGTGTAGTCTGGAGCCCCCCCTATAACAGCAGTCTGGATGTGTAATCTAGCCCTCCTATAACAGTAGTCTGGGTGTGTAGTCTGGGACCCCCTATAACAGCAGTCTGGGTGTGTAGTCTGGAGCCCCCCCTATAACAGCAGTCTGGATGTGTAGTCTGGAGCCCCCCCTATAACAGCAGTCTGGATGTGTAGTCTGGAGCCCCCCCCTATAACAGCAGTCTGGGTGTGTAGTCTGGAGCCCCCTATAACAGCAGTCTGGGTGTGTAGTCTGGGACCCCCTATAACAGCAGTCTGGATGTGTAGGCTGGAGCCCCCCCTATAACAGCAGTCTGGATGTGTTATCTAGCCCTCCTATAACAGCAGTCTGGGTGTGTAGTCTGGGACCCCCTATAACAGCAGTCTGGGTGTGTAGTCTGGAGCCCCCCTATAACAGCAGTCTGGGTGTGTAGTCCCTCTACAACATAAAGAGTTTCCTCATTCAGTGTCAGTCAGACGTTCAGCACTTTAATGAACACGCTCTCACCTTCTCATCACTTTATTATAGTCATTGCTCTCTTAGCAGTCAAATCATACTGTGACTCATTTGTCATTTCCTTTTCCGATGCTGATGCACATAGGGTGGGGGGAAAAGCAATTGCTCCCTTTCTTTTTGGGAACATTATAATCTGGAAATATTGATACCCAGACCCTGGTGCTTTTTGAAAGCTTTTATTGGGTGTCTAAAAAAGGGACAGTTTTGTGATTATTGCCCTGTATGTATCATGCTAGGCAGAGCTCTCTCTCTGTGCAATAAAACATATTGTACTTATTACTAGAGATGATGAACATACCCAAACCCTATTGACTTCAATGGAGGCAAAACCAAATGCATACACAACACCTTCAGGAGGGCCAAAAAGCTGTAAAAACAGCTAAAATTAGGGGCAGACACCAGGAAAAGTGGCATCAATTGACACATCAATTGTGCTATAAATAAAGAATAAAAAAAAATCCTATGTATTTTTGATAACCAGCCAGGCAAAACTGACAGATGAGGGCTGCAACCCTCAGCTGTCAGCTTCAGCAATGCTGGTTATCAAGAATAGAGAGGTCCCCATGCTGTTTTTTTAAATTCTTTAATTATATACATTTTAAAAAACGTGTGAGGTCCCCCCATTTTGAAAACTGGCCAAGCTAAAGCTTACAGCTGGGGGCTGGTTTTCTCAGGCTGGTAAGGGGCCAGGCATATTGGACCCCCCACCCTAAAAATAGCAGCCCACAGCCACCTCAGAAAAGGAGCATCTATTAGATGCACCAATTCTAGTGCTTTGCCCAGCTCTTCCCACTTGCCCTGTGATGGTGGCAAGCAGGGTTCATATTTATGGGGTTGATGTCACCTTTATATTGCCCGGTGACATCAAGCCCATGGCTTAGTAATAAAGAAGCGTCTATAAGACACCTATTCATTACTAATCCTATAGTTACCGTATTTTCCGGCATATAAGATGACTTTTTAACCACTGAAAATCTTCTCAAAAGTCTGGGGTCGTCTTATACGCCGGGTACGGCATGTGTGGAGCTCTGAAGTTGCCGCATATGGTGAATGGATCACAAGGTCTGGAGGAGAGTCTCCTCTCCTCCAGACCCTGGGAACCATCCGGGACTGCTCCCTGCACACGCCGTATAAGACGACACCATGTGTATAAGATGACCCCCGAAAAGTTGGGGGTCATCTTATACGCCTAGTCGTCTTATACGCCGAAAAATACGGTATATGGTAAATAAAGACACAGCATGATAATGTCCTTTAATTAAAAGACTGACGCAGACTCCTTTACTGAATCTAAATTAACCCATACAAACATCATCACCCATTCCATTGAAGCTCTCGTCTCCTGTAACAAAACCAAAACAAAACAACCATATCCCTCATCTGTCCATAGTTCTCTCCTATGCAATAATCCATGTCTGGGGATAAATAGTTTTCAAACTGGATGGTGCCAAGATGTGCTCGTCCAGGCTTAGAATCACAAAGGAATGAGATGCTGCGAGAGCAGCATCAGTGACTAGCGGTGACGTCATCGAGATATCCGCTGGTCAATGAGACTGCATTCCCAGCCAGGTTCCAGGACAAACCGGAGCGAGCCGCCCCCTCCCCCCCACGGCTAAGCGAAGGCCAGCATGACAATGGGTTGGAGAGGAGGGGTGGGGCTGAAAGGGTTAACAGCATTAGGGGGCAGGGGGGCTAGTGGAAGAGAAGGCTAGGGAAGTGTCAGGGGGCGGGGGCCGGTCAGTTCCCGCTCACCTGCACTAGAAGCAGAAGCATCATGTCCGGAGTTGATGCGGTGCTGCAGAGCCTGAGGGCGGCTGCAGCCTCCCGGCCTCCTGGATGGCTGGAGGCGCAGGTTGCCCACCTGCTGGACGGCGGCGCCGGCGGTCCCCCATCTTGATCGGCGGGCTCAGCGGACACGGCCCCCCGAACGCCTATCGCCGGATCCTGGGCCTAGCGCCCCCCGCAGGCGTAGGAGCCCCTCCCGGGACCCTCCAGGCCGGGCGCCGGTAAGAGCAGCGGCGAGTAGGCCCCGGCCTGGGAGGAATCCGACTGCCAGGCGGGGCGCAGCGGCGGTTGCAAGGCCCTCACCTCGTGGTGCGGTGGCGGCGGAGCCAAGACGCGCCGGGCAGCGCTTGGGGCCTAGAGCAGCGGGAGGCCGCGGCGGTGCCGGTCCTGCCGCGCGGCCTGCCTCGGCGGTGCGAGCGGGGCCCAGAGGAGCGGTGGATGGAAGCGGGGCGGGCGGCCCGAGGCAGGACGGCGCTGGGTCGGCCCCTACAACAGCGGCGGGGGGTCCCCCTGCTCCAGGGCTGTGGAGCGGACAGCCTCCTGCGGCGGCCTGGGGTGCGGCTGGCGCCGGTCAGCAGGATGTGCCCTCGCCGGTCCAGGCGGCGTCTCCCCCTATCGCGTGGAGTCCGAATCCGGTGTCCCATGGGCCAGCGGCGTCCCGGAGCAGCG
Organism: Ranitomeya imitator; assembly: GCF_032444005.1. Classification (NCBI taxonomy): domain Eukaryota; kingdom Metazoa; phylum Chordata; class Amphibia; order Anura; family Dendrobatidae; genus Ranitomeya; species Ranitomeya imitator. Next base: position 25,801,348 of record NC_091287.1, read on the forward strand.
GGTCTGACGGACACCTCCAAGGCACATCGTTGGACGGGTCGGTGGCGGATTGGGCCGTTCGTGGACATCCGGATACCAGCACTCCGGCTGGAGGGACCACAGATCCCTTGCAGCCCGGTGAGTATGCGTCTGTGTCTCGTGTTTGTTCTTCTGATGCTAGTGCGCCTGCGTTTAGTGGGGGTCAGGGAGCGCTTAGCGGCATAGCTGCGGCAGGGGTAGCAGGCGGCGGTGAAGCGGCAGGGGTGCGGGAGCTTTTGGTTAATGTGCAGAACCTGCTAGCTAGATTGGATCGTGATGTGGCTCCGCAGGGTTTTCTGGGTGCTTGGTCTGGTGTACCACGGGGTCCGGTTAGTGCAGCAGCAGTGCAGGCCGAGGTTGCGTAGCCAGTTTCGGTTTCTGTGCAGACCGAGAAGGAGTGTAGGGTCCACTTAGATGATAGGGCGCACGGCGAAGTATACGTGTGTTTTGACGGCCCGTTGGGGGCGCATCTTAAGAAAGAGGTCAGGGAAAAGATTAGCAAGGACGAGTATGTGGAAATTTTTTCACTGCTCCCCCTAGAGAAATTTAACATTGACAAGGGGAAGAAGGAGGATTTAAAAAAGGAGGAGGAAGAAAAACGGCGTTGGCGTTTGATTCCCCAGACTTTTGCTAATTGGCTTCAGGCTTTTGCCATTTTGGCCAGTGTTATTGGCGAGAAGGCTCCGGAGAACTGCTCGGGGTTATTTTGCTACATGGATTCCATCAGCGAGGCTCATAGGGTGTATGGCGGTCAGGCGTGGCTTAGGTACGATGAGCAGTTTAGGCAGAGAAAAGCGGTGCGGCCGGCCATTAGGTGGGACCAGAAAGATATTGGTCTCTGGTTGCGCGTAATGGCGCAGTACAAGTTCGGCCATCCCTTTCAAGGGGGGGCCGGTGGGTCCGGCCATGGATCTCAGTCCGGTGCAGGGAGCTCTTCAGGCAACGCCGGTCAGGCAGGCGGACAGAAGTTGGGCGCCTGCTGGCAATTTAATGAGGGACAGTGCAAATTTGGAAGCAATTGCAGATTTAAACATTTGTGCTCCCACTGCAGTGGTTCCTCCCACGGAGCCGCGAAATGCTTTAAGAAGGGCAAGGCAAAATCAGGTTCAGGTAATTCCCATGGGGGAGACTCCGGTGATGGTGGAAAGGATGGTCCCTTATCTAAATAGGTACCCAGATAGGTAAAAGGCGGCACTGTTACTGTCCGGTTTTACGGAAGGTTTTGTTATTCCGGCACCTCCTTTTGTGGTTCCCGTTGTTAGAAAAAATTTGCATTCAGCCTTGTTACACTCTGAGGTGGTTTCAGAGAAGTTACGTAAGGAGGTGGCTCTGGGCCGCATGGCTGGCCCATTTGACCACGCTCCGTTTGAGGACTTAGTTGTTTCCCCTCTGGGGGTGGTCCCTAAGAAGGAAGCGGGTAAATTTCGCCTTATTCAGCACCTATCGTATCCTAAGGGTAGGTGGGTGAACGACGGCATCGATCCTGAGTTGTGCTCGGTGGTTTACGCATCGTTTGATGAAGCGGTAGTTTGGGTGCAGAGATGCAGAAAAGGCGCCCTGCTTGCAAAGACGGACATAGAATCCGCTTTTCGATTGCTGCCGGTTCATCCGTCTAGCGTTAGACTTCTTGGATGTTTTTGGGAGGATAAATTTTTTGTTGACAGATGTTTGCCCATCGGTTGTTCGCTGTCTTGTGCTCTGTTCGAGGCGTTTAGTTCCTTTTTGGAATGGGTGGTACGGGACGTGTCTGGTTGTGATGCGGTACTACACTACCTAGACGATTTTTTGTGCATCGGTCCGGCGGGGTCTGATTGCTGTGGAAGGATTTTGAGTGCGATTGAATGGGTGGCTTTGCGGTTCGGGGTCCTGCTGGCCCCGGGCAAGACAGAGGGCCCGAGTACGTGCTTGTGTTTCTTAGGCATAGTCATTGATACCGTGCGGTGGGAGTTTCGTTTGCCGGAGGACAAATTGACGGGCCTGCGGGAAGATGTTGGGCGGACTGGTCGCCTGCGTAAGTTGCCTTTGCGAGACCTGCAATCACTGCTTGGTAAACTTAATTTCGCTTGTCGAGTCATGCCAATGGGGCGAGTTTTTTCTAGGAGGTTGGCTAGCGCTACGGCGGGAGTTAAGGCTCCTCACCATTTCGTGCGGTTATCAGCTGACCACAAGGAGGATTTGGCAGTGTGGAGTGAGTTCCTGAAGTCATATAACGGTAGGTCTTTGTTTATGGCAGGCGTAATTGACAACGAGTCGTTGGAATTATTCACTGACGCAGCCGGAGGTTCGGGTTTTGGAGCATATTTTCAAGGGCAATGGTGCGCGGCAAAGTGGCCTGCGAGTTGGATTTCTACCGGTTTAGTTCGTAACATTGCTCTCCTGGAGATTTTCCCTATTTTGGTATCTGTGCACTTGTGGCAAGATATTTTTCGGAACAGGCGCGTTCGTTTTTGCTGCGATAACATGGGGGTGGTGTGCGCGATTAATAGTTTGTCTGCATCATCGCCGCCGGTGGTTTGCGTGTTACGGCATTTGGTGTTGTTGTGTTTGACTTTGAACGCGCACGTCACAGCGTTGCATGTGCCGGGAGTTCGTAACTCTATCGCTGACTCTCTTTCTCGTTTACAGTTCGATCGCTTTCGGTCATTGGCCCCGGAGGTGGAGATGGTCAGTTTGGAGTGCCCTCCAGAACTTTGGCTAGCGGTGTCCGGGACGCTGAGGCATTGATTAAGGCGTCGTTGGCTCCCAGAACCTGGGAGGCCTATCAGGCAATTTGGCGGGAGTGGGAGGTTTTGCTAGCGGCGGCATCTGGTGGGCTGAGCCACCAGGATCAGGTCGGGATCCTGTTGTCATGGTTAAGCCGGGGGCATCAGCGGGTTGGTCTCCCGCAAAAGTGTCAAGAGTCATGGCGGCTTTGGCTTTTGGTTGCAAATTGCGGTGTCAGGACGATATCACCAAGTCCTTTTTGGTGCAGAGGGCCGTAAAAGGTTTTAGGCAGCGGCCCAGAGGAACAGATTCAAGGCGGCCTGTGTCTTTTAACGTTTTGGAAAAATTGGGCGAAGCGTTGTCTTCACTGTGTTCTTCGTTTTTTGAGCTTTGTTTATTTCGGCTGGCTTTTTCATTGGCCTTTTTTGGGGCGTTTAGAGTGGGAGAGTTGGTGGCACCAAACAAAAAAGGGTCGGGGGGCTTATTGGCCAGGGACGTGTTGTTGGCTGAGGGCCAGGTGGAGTTATTGTTGCGACGGTCAAAGTCGGATCAGGAGGGGCGGGGCAGCAGAATTGTGGTGGGTTCAGTTGCAGGGTCCGTTATGTGTCCAGTTTGCATCTCGGCTTTGGGAAAATGGCCGCCGCGATCTCTTCTGAGCACGCGCGGCATCCCGCGTCCATTTTCCTGAAGCCCCGTGCAGCAGAGCACTCCATCTGCGCACGCGCGGCCCCGGGAAGATGGCCGCCCCCACCGATGACAAGGGTAATAGCGCAGATCGCGCGCTGCTTCTTCACGTGCGCGCAGTGGATTCGTCACTGCGACATGCGCACACCACTACGCCACCAACGGAAAGCTGGGGAAGAAAAGAGCGATGTCACCACGCCCACCCGACCTGACCAGCCTGATTGACAGGCGAAAACGGCGACTTTGGTAATGTATTTCTCAGCATAGGTGGGGAATCAGGGTACACTACATACACTTTAGTAACGCACAGTGCAGGCCCTATTTAACAGTATTTATATCTCAATCTGAAAAAACGGGGTGACAGGTTCCCTTTAAAGATAGGTATGTGGGCCGCATGCAGAAGTAGGCGGAGCTAGCTGCGGAGGTGCGGTCGAGGGCGGGGCTTCACGGAGGAAGTCCACAGCCCTCCGCAGATCAGAAAAACGCTAGTGTGAAGCTAGCCTAAGTCAATGTTTGACTTTCTAACAAGCCTTGCAACATGACAAATAATATTTAGCTAATCAAGAGTCTTCTTCAGGAAAAAGACACAGCGCAATGCCAGTTATATAGGAATTTTTTTTCATGCGACTCAATTGAAATTTGTGTATTATACGAGCATTAATAAAATAACAGTGTAACAGCTAAATAGATAAAATATGCTAAAGTTTCCTTTCTTTCCTTTACTCTTGACTTGCTGTATCTCGATAAATGATGCAGGTCAACGGCTTTGAAAACATGCATCCTGCATAAAAGAAAAATAGAAAGAATAAGTGCTATTTAATATTTAATATACCTTACCTTTCTTAAATATCGGGACAATGTCAGCCATCCTCCAATCCTTTGCCACCACCCCTGTTACAATAGAGTCTAAAAATATGAGATACAGCGGTCTGTCAATTACTGAGCTCAATTCCCTCAGTATCCGTGGATGAATGCCGTGTGGGCCAGGGGATTTGTCAATGTTAAATTTGCTCAGATGCAGGGTACTGCTTCTTGTGCTAAACTAGTTATATCAGGTAGTGAACTTTGATTTTTGTCTTGTTAAAAGGTCACTGGAACAGTCAGTTCATTGGTGAACATGAATGAAAAGTGTCTGTTTAATATCTGAGCCTTTTCTTTGCCCTCTATAATTATCTTGTTATTATTGTCTTTTATATCGTAGAGTTTGACAAATTTATTTGAGAGGAATTTATTTCCACCATGTGCACAATTATTAGTCAAAAGGTTAATAAACCTGATAGATAAAACATAAATAGATTGATAGATAATAGATAGATGATATTTAGATAGATAGATAATAGATAGAAAGATAAATTGGATATAATAGATAGATGATAGATAATAGATACATAATAGATAGATGGATAGACAGATAGATACATAGATAGATAGACAATAGATAGCTAGATATATAAAAAGATAGATGATAGATAG